>NW_027507785.1:3550000-4150000 GCF_037356315.1 Lithobates pipiens | reverse complement strand
TGGACGTGTCAGTACGGCAGAGGATGGTGTCAGTAGGGCAGTGAATGGTGTCAGTAGAGCAGTGGACGGTGTCAGTAGGGCAATGGACGGTGTCAGTAGGGCAATGGACGGTGTCAGTAGGGCAGTGGACAGTGTCAGTAAAGCAGTGGAAGGTGTCAGTAGGGCAGTGGATGGTGTCAGTAGAGCAGTGGACGTGTCAGTAGGGCAGTGGACGTGTCAGTAGGGCAGTGGACGTGTCAGTACGGCAGAGGACGGTGTCAGTAGGGTAGTGGACAGTGTCAGTAGAGCAGTGGAAGGTGTCAGTAGGGCAGTGGACGGTGTCCGTAGGGCAGTGGATGATGTTAGTAGGGCAGTGGATGGTGTCAGTAGAGCAGTGGATGGTGTCAGTAGAGAAGTGGAAGGTGTCAGTAGGGCTGTGACAGGTGTCAGTAGAGCAGTGACAGGTGTCAGTAGGGCAGTGGACGGTGTCAGTAGGGCAGTGGACGGTGTCAGTAGAGCAGTGGACAGTTTTCAGTAGGGCAGTGGAAGGTGTCAGTAGGGCAGTGGATGGTGTCAGTAGAGCAGTGGACGGTGTCAGTAGAGCAGTTGACCATTTTCAGTAGAGCAGTGGAAGGTGTCAGTAGAGCAGCGGACCATTTTCAGTAGTGCAGTGGACGCTGTCAGTAGAGCAGTGGACGATGTCAGTAGAGCAGTGGACGGTGACAGTAGAGCAGTGGACAGTTTTCAGTAGGGCAGTGGAAGGTGTCAGTAGGGCAGTGGATGGTGTCAGTAGAGCAGTGGACGGTGTCAGTAGGGCAGTGGACGGTGTCAGTAGAACAGTGGAAGGTGTCAGTAGAGCAGTGGAAGGTGTCAGTAGAGCAGCGGACCGTTTTCAGTAGAGCAGTGGATGGTGTCAGTAGAGCAGCGGACGGTGTCAGTAGAGCAGTGGACCATTTTCAGTAGAGCAGTGGACCGTTTTCAGTAGAGCAGTTGACCATTTTCAGTAGAGCAGTGGACGGTGTCAGTAGAGCAGTGGACCATTTTCAGTAGAGCAGTGGACGGTGTCAGTAGAGCAGTGGAAGGTGTCAGTAGAGCAGTGGAGCAGTGGACGGTGTCAGTAGAGCAGTTGACCATTTTCAGTAGAGCAGTGGAAGGTGTCAGTAGAGCAGTGGATGGTGTCAGTAGAGCAGTGGATGGTGTCAGTAGAGCAGCGGACCATTTTCAGTAGAGCAGTGGACGGTGTCAGTAGAGCAGTGGACGATGTCAGTAGAGCAGTGGACAGTTTTCAGTAGGGCAGTGGAAGGTGTCAGTAGGGCAGTGAACAGTGTCAGTAGAGCAGTGGACAGTGTGAGTAGGGCAGTGGAAGGTGTCAGTAGAGCAGTGGAAGGTGTCAGTAGAGCAGCGGACCGTTTTCAGTAGAGCAGTGGATGGTGTCAGCAGAGCAGCCGACGGTGTCAGTAGAGCAGTGGACAGATTTCAGTAGGGCAGTGGAAGGTGTCAGTAGGGCAGTGGACAGTGTCAGTAGAGCAGTGGACGGTGTCAGTAGGGCAGTGGACGGTGTCAGTAGAACAGTGGAAGGTGTCAGTAGAGCAGTGGAAGGTGTCAGTAGAGCAGTGGAAGGTGTCAGTAGAGCAGCGGACCGTTTTCAGTAGAGCAGAGGACGGTGTCAGTAGAGCAGTGGACAGTGTCAGTAGAGCAGTGGACAGTTTTCAGTAGGGCAGTGGAAGGTGTCAGTAGAGCAGTGGATGGTGTCAGTAGAGCAGTGGACCGTTTTCAGTAGAGCAGTGGACCGTTTTCAGTAGAGCAGTGGACCATTTTCAGTAGAGCAGTGGACGGTGTCAGTAGAGCAGTGGACCATTTTCAGTAGAGCAGTAGACGGTGTCAGTAGAGCAGTGGAAGGTGTCAGTAGAGCAGTGGAGCAGTGGGTGGTGTCAGTAGAGCAGTTGACCATTTTCAGTAGAGCAGTGGAAGGTGTCAGTAGAGCAGCGGACCATTTTCAGTAGAGCAGTGGACGGTGTCAGTAGAGCAGTGGACAGTTTTCAGTAGGGCAGTGGAAGGTGTCAGTAGGGCAGTGGACAGTGTCAGTAGGGCAGTGGACAGTGTCAGTAGGGCAGTGGACGGTGTCAGTAGAACAGTGGAAGGTGTCAGTAGAGCAGTGGAAGGTGTCAGTAGAGCAGCGGACCGTTTTCAGTAGAGCAGTGGATGGTGTCAGTAGAGAAGCGGACGGTGTCAGTAGAGCAGTGGACAGTTTTCAGTAGGGCAGTGGAAGGTGTCAGTAGGGCAGTGGACAGTGTCAGTAGAGCAGTGGACAGTGTCAGTAGGGCAGTGGACGGTGTCAGTAGAACAGTGGAAGGTGTCAGTAGAGCAGTGGAAGGTGTCAGTAGAGCAGCGAACCGTTTTCAGTAGAGCAGTGGACAGTGTCTGTAGAGCAGAGGACGGTGTCAGTAGAGCAGTGGACGGTGTCAGTAGAGCAGTGGACAGTTTTCAGTAGGGCAGTGGAAGGTGTCAGTAGAGCAGTGGATGGTGTCAGTAGAGCAGCGGACCGTTTTCAGTAGAGCAGTGGACCGTTTTCAGTAGAGCAGTGGACCGTTTTCAGTAGAGCAGTGGACCATTTTCAGTAGAGCAGTGGACGGTGTCAGTAGAGCAGTGGACCATTTTCAGTAGAGCAGTAGACGGTGTCAGTAGAGCAGTGGAAGGTGTCAGTAGAGCAGTGGAGCAGTGGATGGTGTCAGTAGAGCAGTTGACCATTTTCAGTAGAGCAGTGGAAGGTGTCAGTAGAGCAGCGGACCATTTTCAGTAGAGCAGTGGACGGTGTCAGTAGAGCAGTGGACGATGTCAGTAGAGCAGTGGACAGTTTTCAGTAGGGCAGTGGAAGGTGTCAGTAGGGCAGTGGACAGTGTCAGTAGGTCAGTGGACAGTGTCAGTAGGGCAGTGGACGGTGTCAGTAGGGCAGTGGACGGTGTCAGTAGAACAGTGGAAGGTGTCAGTAGAGCAGTGGAAGGTGTCAGTAGAGCAGCGGACCGTTTTCAGTAGAGCAGTGGATGGTGTCAGTAGAGCAGCGGACGGTGTCAGTAGAGCAGTGGACAGTTTTCAGTAGGGCAGTGGAAGGTGTCAGTAGGGCAGTGGACAGTGTCAGTAGAGCAGTGGACAGTGTCAGTAGGGCAGTGGACGGTGTCAGTAGAACAGTGGAAGGTGTCAGTAGAGCAGTGGAAGGTGTCAGTAGAGCAGCGGACCGTTTTCAGTAGAGCAGTGGACAGTGTCTGTAGAGCAGAGGATGGTGTCAGTAGAGCAGTGGACGGTGTCAGTAGAGCAGTGGACAGTTTTCAGTAGGGCAGTGGAAGGTGTCAGTAGAGCAGTGGATGGTGTCAGTAGAGCAGCGGACCGTTTTCAGTAGAGCAGTGGACCGTTTTCAGTAGAGCAGTGGACCGTTTTCAGTAGAGCAGTGGACGGTGTCAGTAGAGCAGTGGAAGGTGTCAGTAGAGCAGTGGAGCAGTGGACAGTGTCAGTAGAGCAGAGGAGCAGTGGACGGTGTCAGTAGAGCAGTGGACGGTGTCAGTAGAGCAGTGGACAGTTTTCAGTAGGGCAGTGGAAGGTGTCAGTAGAGCAGTGGATGGTGTCAGTAGAGCAGCGGACCGTTTTCAGTAGAGCAGTGGACCGTTTTCAGTAGAGCAGTGGACGGTGTCAGTAGAGCAGTGGAAGGTGTCAGTAGAGCAGTGGAGCAGTGGACGGTGTCAGTAGAGCAGAGGAACAGTGGACAGTGTCAGTAGAGCAGAGGAGCAGTGGACGGTGTCAGTAGAGCAGAGGAGCAGTGGACGGTGTCAGTAGAGCAGAGGAGCAGTGGACGGTGTCAGTAGAGCAGAGGAGCAGTGGACGGTGTCAGTAGAGCAGAGGAGCAGTGGACGGTGTCAGTAGAGCAGAGGAGCAGTGGACGGTGTCAGTAGAGCAGTGGAGCAGTGGACAGTGTCAGTAGAGCAGTGGACGGTGTCAGTAGAGCAGTGGAGCAGTGGACGGTGTCAGTAGAGCAGTGGACGGTGTCAGTAGAGCAGATATAGAGCAGTGGAAAGTAACAGATTAAATATCAGACAGTGCCTGTGCCCCCCCCCCCCTCAATAGAGATCTCCATTACAGAGACACAAAAAAAAACCCTTACCTTCCAGGAGCCACTGCAAAGATGTGTGTGTGTGAACCTGTTAGGGGGTGGAGTCTGTAATACCATGTTTTCTCCTGAAAAAGCATCCCTGGTTGCTAGGATACCAGTCCAGTGGTCCTCCATTCACTGTCTCTGGTGGCATCGGTGACTGGGAGGGAGAGAGAGCACACAGACAGTGCAGTGTGACCTGGCTGCAGGACATTAGCCCCGTTGGAGCAGGGGAGAAAGGGAGGAGGTGCATGGTGTTTGGGGGTAGCTGACAGAGGAGGGGGGGTGACAGAGAGGAGTGTGACTGACAGAGGAGGGAGGGTGACAGAGAGGAGTGTGGCTGACAGAGGAGGGGGGATGAGGGGGGATGAGGGGGGCTGACAGATAAGGGGGGTTGACAGAGAGGAGGGCTGACAGAGAGGAGGGGGGCTGGGAGATGAGGGGGGATGGCAGATGAGGGGGGCTGGCAGAGGAGGGGGACTTGCAGAGGAGGGGGGCTGGCAGAGGAGGGGGGCTGGCAGAGGAGGGGGGGCTGACAGAGGAGGGGGGCTGGCAGAGGAGGAGAGCTGGCAGAGGAGGGGGGCTGACAGATGAGTCGGGGTTGCAGATGAGGGGGGCTGGCAGAGGAGGGGGGCTGGCAGAGGAGGGGAGCTGGCAGAGGAGGGGAGCTGACAGAGGAGGGGGGCTGACAGAGGAGGGGGGCTGGCAGATGAGTGGGGTTGGCAGAGGAGGGGGGCCGGCATAGGAGGAGGCTGACAGAGGAGGGGGGCTGGCAGAGGAGGGGGGCTGGCAGAGGAGGGGAGCTGGCAGAGGAGGGGGGCTGACAGAGGAGGGGAGCTGGCAGAGTAGGGGGCTGACAGAGGAGAGGGGTTGACAGATGAGGGGGGCTGGCAGAGGAGGGGGGCTGGCAGATGGGGGGGGGGCTGGCAGATGAGGGGGGCTGGCTTGGTGCTGGGGGAAGAGAGCACACAGTGAGCTGCAGCATTTAGGATTCAGCGAGGGTGAGAGGGACCGGACCAGGTCCGACTCATCACTGTCACCATTCACCAGTGGTAGTGAAACTGCCAAAAATCATTAGCCCTACTGAAGCAGGGGAAGGAGGGGACCTGGGGTTGTGTGCTGCTGGCGAGAGAGAACGCATTTCAGACAGGTGGATGGAGGGGAATGCTCACCAGTGAAGCCACACAGGACAGGAGCCGTAGGGAGGGGCAGGTGATGTTGGAGAGTGTGTATCACTATCCAGCGACAGGGGGGGGGGGACGTGCTGCTGCCAGGACACAGGACGGAGTACAGTAACTACAGGAGGGGGGGGGCTATGCTGCTGGTGGGCTGGAGGTATGAACACCCACTTCCCACACTCACTGGAACCTATGCTGCTGTGTCCGGATTTCAGAAGGAGAGAAACCTGGTCATAGCTGTCAAAACCCGCTCACACGCACACATACAAGCATGCTCACACACATACAAGCATGCTCACACACACATACATACATGCATGCTCACACGCACACATACAAGCATGCTCACACACACATACATGCATGCTCACACACACATACATGCATGCTCACACACACATACAAGCATGCTCACACACACATACATGCATGCTCACACGCACACATACAAGCATGCTCACACACACATACATGCATGCTCACACGCACACATACATGCATGCTCACACACACATACAAGCATGCTCACACACATGCATATAAAGACAAATGCAGTAGATAGTGTTTTGCTTTTCCTGCCGGGTACTGCACTCTAGGGGGAGACAAAGAGCACACACTGTGCTTTTACTTAGGTTAATGTGAGGAGCTCCCGCACAGTGCTGATTTCAGTTTGGCTGATGATCGGGAGCTCCTCTCAGCCTCCCCTCCTATCAAAGAGTACAGGGGGCCCTCAAGGACCCTCTGCAGCAATGGGCCCGGTCACCATGGCGATCTTGGCGACCCCTATAATTCCGCCACTGGTGAGCAGGTGAGGAGAGCTTGCACGAAGAGAAAAGCAACTTGCTTTAAAGTGACAGTGTTACATTTTTTTGCTGGACGGCGCAAAAGTCTGGTGGAGAGACTGCGAAGATGAAGCAAGGGTTTGAGCCTGCTGGAGAGTATTGCAGACGTTTTTTTGCTACACCAACCCCAGTTAAAGGGGACGTGCATGTTGTTGCCCCTGACAACGCTGGTGCAAGCAGGCCAGCTATGAATGTGCGGAAGCCTAAGTTTGAAAGAGGATGCAATTGGGGAAGCCCTATTAAGGCTCTGAAGCAAGAGCGCTGTTTGCGGTGCGGTGAGTGGGGTCATGTTGTGCCCATTGTCTCTGTCTCCAATACAAAGTGACATGGCCAGACAAAAGTCTACAACAATGTTTGGGAAGCCTGATTTGTGTGCCAGGAGGGATCAGCATGCTGAACGGAAGTTGGAGAGGTATGTGGTTCCCCGTAGCAACAGTGGTAATTTCAAGGCTGCAGACCACCACATGAGAAAAGTATTGCCTGCAGAGGGTTGTGGCAAGGTGAAAGCAACAATGCATCAAGGAGTGCAAAATCGCTGCATTTGGAAGAGTCAAAGTACAGCTGGAAGAGTGCCATCTCCCTTAGCAACAAGAGATGGGTGTTAACCGGAAGGAGGAGCTACAGTGGAGCTGTGGAGCGGCATCCCACTAAAGATATGTGCAGAAATGTACCATGCCTGGAATGTGGTCAACTGGAGCATGGAATTTTTTCTTGTCCCAGGTTATGGAACATGCCTGGAGATGTGGTTACTGGGCAGAAGTCTTTGTCCGCAAGCCCAGATTTTTGTGCAAACGTGTTTTCAGTCACCTCTGGCAACAGTGAGGATGTACCTGTTGTGCTTGCAGGGGGTGCTAAGAGTCAGAAGTGGCTGCTGCAGTTTCGTTCCATGGCAACCAGGGAGAGTTGCCCGGTAAAAGTGTGATAAAGGAGAGACAACGTACTCAAATGAAGACCGAGTTACCTGCTACAGGTTATGGTAAGACTGTTGCAGTTTGTGGGACTGATTCCAGTGAAGTGGGAGTATATCCGGCTGGGAGATCAGCAGAAGGTGTAAAAATTGACTTGCTGCAGTGTGCTACCCTGAGTAGTGGGGAGACACAGGCAGGCATGTACTGGCCATTGGGACTACCGGGAGTTTCCCGGTGGGCCGATGGCTCAGTGGTCCACTCTGATGTAAGGGGGCTGGTGATAGGACACTCTGATGTAAGGGGGCTGCCGATGGGACACTCTGATGTAAGGGGGCTGGTGATAGGACACTCTGATGTAAGGGGGCTGCCGATGGGACACTCTGATGTAAGGGGGCTGCCGATGGGACACTCTGATGTAAGGGGGCTGCCGATGGGACACTCTGATGTAAGGGGGCTGCCGATGGGACACTCTGATGTACGGGGGCTGCCGATGGGACACTCTGATGTAAGGGGGCTGCTCATTGGACACTCTGATGTAAGGGGGTGCTGATGGGACACTCTGATTTAAAGGGGCTGGTAATGGGACACTCTGATGTAAGGGGGCTGCTGATGGGACACTCTGATGTAAGGGGGCTGCTGATGGGACACTCTGATGTAAGGGGTCTGCCGATGGGACACTCTGATGTAAGGGGGCTGCTGATGGGACACTCTGATGTAAGGGGGCTGCTGATGGGACACTCTGATGTAAGGGGGCTGCTGATGGGACACTCTGATTTAAAGGGGCTGGTAATGGGACACTCTGATTTAAGGGGGCTGGTGATGGGACACTCTGATTTAAGGGGGCTGGTGATGGGACACTCTGATGTAAGGGGGCTGGTGATGGGACACTCTGATGTAAGGGGGCTGGTGATGGGACACTCTGTTGTAAGGGGGCTGGTGATGGGACACTCTGATGTAAGGGGGCTGGTGATGAGACACTCTGATTTAAGGGGGCTGGTGATGGGACACTCTGATTTAAGGGGGCTGGCGATGGGACACTCTGTTGTAAGGGGGCTGGTGATGGGACACTCTGATTTAAGGGGGCTGGTGATGGGACACGCTGGTGTAAGGGGGCTGGTGATGGGACACTCTGATGTAAGGGGGCTGGTGATGGGACACTCTGATGTAAGGGGGCTGGTGATGGGACACTCTGTTGTAAGGGGGCTGGTGATGGGACACTCTGATGTAAGGGGGCTGGTGATGGGACACTCTGATGTAAGGGGGCTGGTGATGGGACACTCTGATTTAAAGGGGCTGGTGATGGGACACTCTGATTTAAGGGGGCTGGTGATGGGACACGCTGGTGTAAGGGGGCTGGTGATGGGACACTCCGATGTAAGGGGGCTGGTGATGGGACACTCTGCTGTAAGGGGGCTGGTGATGGGACACTCTGCTGTAAGGGGGCTGGTGATGGGACACTCTGCTGTAAGGGGGCTGGTGATGGGACACTCTGATGTAAGGGGGCTGGTGATGGGACACTCTGATGTAAGGGGGCTGGTGATGGGACACTCTGTTGTAAGGGGGCTGGTGATGGGACACTCTGATGTAAGGGGGCTGGTGATGGGACACTCTGCTGTAAGGGGGCTGGTGATGGGACACTCTGATGTAAGGGGGCTGGTGATGGGACACTCTGATTTAAGGGGGCTGGTGATGGGACACTCTGTTGTAAGGGGGCTGGTGATGGGACACTCTGATGTAAGGGGGCTGGTGATGGGACACTCTGATGTAAGGGGGCTGGTGATGGGACACTCTGATGTAAGGGGGCTGGTGATGGGACACTCTGCTGTAAGGGGGCTGGTGATGGGACACTCTGATGTAAGGGGGTGCTGATGGGGAAAAAAAATCTGTGCTCAAAATTTAAGTGGGCGGGTCTGGATGAAGTCCAGGGCCAAATTTCTGTCCCAGTCCAGCCCTGGACAAAGGTTGAAGCTCAACCTGCAGCAAGGTTAAGAACTCAAAAAGACTGGACTCTGTGTGTGCCTGGTGTAATCCACCAGAGTGCTGGAAGTGGTAACCTAGGGGTGACCAATACAGTTTGTGTGCCAGGTTCCCTAGTGACTGGTGCTACAGAGATGCCCAGGGAAACCTATCAGGAGTCTGCAGTGGTGAGGCACGTGGTTTCCCAGGACAACTGTGAAGCTGCCCTAATGTCCAAAATAATGCCTTTAGAGAGGAAGGGTGGTGTGCTGAGCGGTACACGGGGTGCTGAGTGTACTGACCAAAAACAGCCTGTTAAAGCTTATAACACTGCTATGTCTATGAATGCTGATGGTAAAGGGTTAAGTCCACTGGACAAAGCTGAAGGTACACAGCTGAGTGTGTTAGCACCCCAGAAGCAAGGTGGTGATGGTGTATTGCAGCCTGCCTTGTTTGAAGCATTAGCAAAGAGTAAAAGCATATTGTCAAAATGTGATTTATATAGAACTGACAAAGGTACTGATTGTGCTGCAGAATCCCAGGTGCCTCCTAAAGCAGACGATGGGGTGCTGCTGAGCCCTCATAATGGAAGCACAATGGATTGGGACCGTTGGGCCAAACAATTGCTAGCCATGTTAGACAAGGCTATGTTGAGTGACAGGGGTGTGAATACAATTGCTATGACAGACAGGGAGATTGCAGAGCGACCGATGGTTGAGGGTGCATTGGTCACTGCAAGGGATGTTTCCCTGCAGTCGGCAGGACCATATCAGGGCGCATGCATGGCAGATGTGGTGCTCACAACCCAGCCGCTAAATGTCAAGTGTCAAGGTGACACGGTAATGAATTTTGACTTGCAGAGGCTTATTGGTGAGTTGGAGGGGATGAATGGGAGACCTGCATCTAACAGTGTTCCAGAGGAGCATCAGGTGGTGATGGATACCTCCAGTGAGGTGGAGGCCCCCTTAAATGCCGTGGCCCCTCACGCTGAAGTGAATGAGCCCCTCTATGTCTCTGATAAGGGAAAGGTCCCCAAAAATGTTTTGCATATTGATGTGGAGTGTGTAGGTTTTACAGATATGCTAGTAGAACTGCTTGAACTGATGAAAGCACATTCCTTGTATACCTGGGTGCCTCTGTTACAGTCAGATGTGGTAATGCGGCATGGTACCAAAGGGTGGAGCCAGGTAATGCAAGCGGTGCTGGGTAACATTAACCACTTCAATACCGGGGGGCACTTAAACACCTTCCTGCCCAGACCAATTTTGAGCTTTCAGCGCTGTCGCACTTTGAATGACAATTGCGCGGTCATGCTACACTGTACCCAAATGAAATTTTTAGCATTTTTTTCCCCACAAATAGAGCTTTCTTTTGGTGGTATTTGATCACCTCTACGGTTTTTATTTTTTGCGCTACAAATAAAAAAATACCGAAAATTTTGAAAAAAAAATGTTTTTTTTTGTTTCAGTTTCAAAACTTTGTAAATAAGTACGTTTTCTCCTTCACTTATGGGCACTGATGGGGCTACACTGATAGCCGGCACGGATGGGCGACACGGATGGGCGACACGGATGGGCGACATGGACGGACACTGATAGGTGGCACAAATTGGCACTGATAGATGGCACGGATGGGCGGCAAGGATGGGTGGCACGGATGGGCGGCACAGGTGGGCATGGATAGGCGGCACAGGTGGGCATGGATAGGTGGCACAGGTGGGCACGGATAGGCGGCACAGGTGGGCACTCAGGCGGCACAGGTGGGCACTCAGGCGGCACAGGTGGGCACTCAGGCGGCACAGGTGGGCACTCAGGCGGCACAGGTGGGCACTCAGGCGGCACAGGTGGGCACTCAGGCGGCACAGGTGGGCACTCATAGGCGGCACAGGTGGGCACTCTTAGGCGGCATCGCTATAGTAATGGATGCCAATCAGTGCCAAACAATAATGCATGCCAATCAGTGATGCCCATTGTGGGCACTGATTGGCATCCATTATGGGCACTGATTGGCACCCATTGTGCTGACTGGCATCCCTGGTGGTCTAGGGAGGATTATAACTTTTATTACCTTTTTCCCTGGTGGTCTGGTGGCGTCCCTGGTGGTCCAGTGTGGGCATCCTCGGGGGGGCTGTGCTGATAATCGATCAGCACAGACCCCCCCTGTCAGAGGAGCAGCCGATCGGCTCTCCTCTACTCGTGTCTGACAGACACGAGTGAGGGAAAGCCGATCACCGGCTTTTCCCATTTACACTGTGATCAGCCGTGATTGGACACGGCTGATCACATGGTAAAGAGTCTCAGTCGGAGACTCTTTACTGAGATCGTAGTTGCCGGGTGTCAGACTGACACCCCGCAACAACGATCGCCGCGATGCGCGCCCCCGGGGGCGCGCAGCGGCTCATAATCCTGATCACGTCATATGACGTCCGGTCAGGATTATGAAACCACTTTACCGCCGTCAATTGCCTATAGGGCGGGCGGCAAGTGGTTAATCACCAGTGGAACTGGGTGGTATGGTGCTTAATAGTCTGGAAAGTGATGTCACAGTTCCCTGTGAGAGTGCTTCCGGATACGGTTCAGTACGGAAGGCGCTCTAGGGGGCTGCTGGAGACATCAGAGGTCTCTCCGCCTGGTTCGGTGATAGACATGTCTGCTGGTGCAGTCCGAGGTGCGGCTGAGCAGGGTATAGTAAATGGTGTGGATACTGCGTCACTCGCTAGACCTCGTTAGAAGGAAGGGCCAGATATGGACACGGCAAAAGCAGAGATTCTGTCTATCACCTGCAGAGAGGTACAAGTTTTTGTACCCGGAGACGCTCTCAAATATAGAATGGAGAGGAACAAAAATTGTGACATGGAAAACGGTGAGCTGGCAAAGTTTGGTACTGGTGAAAATAGGTCATGCGTTGTTCAATGTCAATTGTTAGAACAATTGCCCTCAGAGATTTGGACAACAGGTGAAGTGAAGCCTTGTGAAGATCCCATAGGGGATAGCTGCTCACCTGTGTGTTGTCCCTCCTTGGGCCTGGCCCTAACAAATCCCGAGCAAGAAAGAACTGACAGTATTGGTAATTGGAGAAATGGTGGTGTATTCCTGAATGTTCGTGTAAATAATGGCCTTGATATGAACATGAATAATTTCTTGGAAAATGGGCGTGATACACAGATTTTGACCTCTGGGGAGTTGGTGGTCAAGGGTAAAGGCAAAGGAGTTGGTAAACCCAAGAGACCTTTTGTGATGGGGAAAACAGGTACCAGTGAGGGAAAAGGTAGTTCCTCATCAGGTGTAGTGTCTGAAGCAGGTTCCCTATGGAATCTGGAAACTGAGTTGAAAGGAAGTAGCAGGAAAGGCGGTGGGCCACCAGAAAATAAATGTGAGCTCAGGAACCCCAAGGACAGAGGGGGTAGGCTGAGGATACAGAACTGTAGGACCCCGTTGCGATCCAGGGTAGGGCGTGCCTGGAAGCACACCCAAAATAAAGGGTCTGGCCTACGTAGCTGATGGCCAGCACAGAGGTGTCCCAACTGCTATGGTGGGTGCAGGTGTTTCTCCCTCCGGGTCGAAACAAGGGGGGGGATATGTGGTAGTGTGGTACCCCACCAGTGTATGGACCCAGTATTTTCAACCAGGCGGGTTGAGGGGCTCCAGTGAGCGTGCAACGTTAGGAGGAAACTGACTTTTCAGTTTCCTCATTATTTACTAAATTCTGTTTTGGGATCTGGAGCCCGGGGATTTCGTAGTGATCCGGGTGGAATAAAATCCCCAGTCCTGGGTCCAGATTTTGGGATTCCCCAGCACACTTACTGGTGAGGTGTGTTCGTCTATTTGTAGACACCTGACCATGGTTCTGGGCTCCACCCTCCCGAGGAGTCCAGGCAAGCAAGGGAGAAGCATGCATGTCTGCATGGTGTAGTCAGAGGGCCCAAAGCTGTGGGATGAGCAGTGAGGAAGAGTAAAAGAGGTACAGTCCGTGATCTCTGTTATATGGCCAAGAGGGCTGAAGGGTAAAGCCCAAATGGCAGTACTGCTGGCCATAAAGCCAGGTGGCTTGGTATTTTTCGTTTACTTCTACTGCTGTGAAATTGAAACCCCTGCGTGGGAATTATTGATGGACATTTTCTTTTCTTTTTTTAATAAAAGTGGGTCAAAAAGCACTGAAATTGAGTTTCCGGTGTGGATTGGTCTCGCTAGCGGGTGCTACACTTGAGTTAAACAACCCCCAATATTACAAAACACACACACACAAATCTCTGTGCTGGGTCTCATGCCTGCGATTGCGGGTCACCCGCCAGTGGCTCTTAAAGGGTACAACATACCCATACAGGGTTTTGCCCAGCAAAGCCCTTCTGCCAACGTATATCGGTGTGAGACGGTTGGCAAGTGGTCAGATCATTCATTGCTGATTGTTAATAACATAACACGATGACAGCAGAAAGGAATTCCTTTTTTGCTCTCATTGTGTTATGTTATTAAAGCCGAGTTCTGGGCTTTTTCTGTTTTATTAAAAGTCAACAGCTACAAAAAGTTTAGCTGCTGACTTTTAATAAACAGACGCTCACCTGTTCCACAGTCTGGGTGATGTGGCCGCACGGAGCCTCACTCCCCCCCCCTTCTCTCCTTGGCACCTCCATTGAAACTGGGCACCGGGCCGTGCACAGCTTGTGGCTTAAAAAAAAGAAAGAAAGAAAATTTGGATAGGGGTGGAGACACGGAATGGTGCTTGGAGGTGAGTAGTGGGTGGAGACATGGGATGGTGCTTGGAGGTGGGTAGGGGGTAGAGACAAGGGATGGTGCTTGGAGGTGGGTAGGGGTGGAGACAAGGAATGGTGCTTGGAGGTGAGTAGTGGGTGGAGACATGGGATGGTGCTTGGAGGTGGGTAGGGGGTAGAGACAAGGGATGGTGCTTGGAGGTGGGTAGGGGTGGAGACAAGGAATGGTGCTTAGAGGTGGGTAGGGGTAGAGACAAGGAATGGTGCTTGGAGTGGGTAGTGGTGGAGACAAGGAATGGTGCTTGGAGGTGGGTAGGGGGTAGAGACAAGGGATGGTGCTTGGAGGTGGGTAGGGGGTAGAGACAAGGGATGGTGCTTGGAGGTGGGTAGGGGGTAGAGACAAGGGATGGTGCTTGGAGGTGGGTAGGGGGTAGAGACAAGGGGTGGTGCTTGGAGGTGGGTAGGGGTGGAGACAAGGGATGGTGCTTGGAGGTGGGTAGGAGGTGGAGACAAGGAATGGTGCTTAGAGGTGGGTAGGGGTGGAGACAAGGAATGGTGCTTGGAGGTGGGTAGGGGTAGAGACAATGAATGGTGCTTGGAGGTGGGTAGGGGTAGAGACAAGGGATGGTGCTTAGAGGTGGGTAGGGGTGGAGACATAGAATGGTGCTTGGAGGGTGGGTAGGGGTAGAGACAAGGGATGGTGCTTAGAGGTAGGTAGGAGGTGGAGACAAGGAATGGTGCTTGGAGGGTGGGTAGGGGGTGGAGACAAGGGATGGTGCTTGGAGGTGGGTAGGAGGCGGAGACAAGGGGTAACTTGGGAGACGAGAGTTCCCCCACCTATTCTCTGAGAAAAAAAACCCTGATTAGATCCTATAACATAAAAGTTCTTTAACCACTTCAGCCCCAGAAGGATTTACCCCCTTTCTGACCATACATCTTCTGACAGAACCCACTGTCACTGTGTACATTGTTTCATAGTTTCATAGTTAGTAAGGTTGAATAAAGACACCAGTCCATTCAGTTCAACCTGAGCGAGTGTCTACCCCTATGCCTGTACATTGCACACTCACATTGGTCCCTACCTTCAAGGAGCCTACAATCCAAGGTCCTTATTCATATACTAGGGCCAATTTTGAACAGAAGCCAATTAACCTACCTGCATGTCTTTGGAGTGTGGAAGGAAACCAGAGTACCCGGAGGAAACCCACGCAGGCACATGGAGAACATGCAAACTCCATGCAGGTAGTGTCATGGTTGGGATTTGAACCAGTGACCCTTTTTACTGCTAGGTGAGAGTGCTAACCACTACACCACTGTGCCACCCACTGTGTGTTTTGGAGGGGGCTGTGGGCTCGCCTCCTACCCACAGACTATGGTGGCCCAGCAGAGAATATGAGATTTGGAGGGCTATTTGCCGTCTCCCACCACATGGAGAAGATGCCACCTCCAGACATTTGTGTCCAGAGCCGCCAGTTCATCGGAACCGGGTGAATGCGGTATCTATGGCTGGGCTTGTGGAGTCGTTTCTGGCTACCTAAACCTATTGGCCCGGCTGGGCTAAATATATACTTTTATTCCACAAACAATGTACTTTTGGCTGATAAAGACATACAAGATGGCGGTATTCCCAAAACATGGGGCTATGAGACTTTGGGACAAAATGGCATTGAGATAATGTAATGTAATGCTGCATCCCTTCTCCCCCATCCCCCCCCCTGTTGCTTTGTTTAATTGTGTTGGGTCATGTCATGTAGACAAAAGGTCTGGAGACACATCTAAGCAGGGGATGTGTAAGGAGGGGCTGCCTGCTTATCATAATCCCTTTATGTGTTTCAACTGTAGTTGTTTGAATATACAAGTGTTGAGTTTCCATTGGTTCTTCCTTGTCCCCTACCCCCTCTATGACAAGGCTAAGGGGAGTGTCGCTAACTGTGTTTAAAGTGTATTTTTGAAACTTAATAAAGAGTTTATGCTCTGCATGTTTAACCCTCAACACCTGTGTGGCTTGTCTCATGATTGAGGGATTAAGAGCTGGTTATGGCGAATCTGCAGGCTATGGGTACGTTTGGAGGACAGGAGACACAGGTCTGGCGGAGGTGCTCAGCAGGGGTATCCAAGATCCATCACAGTGGTGGCAGAAGTGGGATGTCTCCTGCAGTCCGGAAAAACATCCAAATCACCACCGGGATTCAAGGTCCGGGCAGCCGCCGAGGAGCGATACGGGGACCAACCAGCATGAGAGTGGAGTTCGGGAGGAGCCTGCAAGGCATGCGGAAGAAACATCGGGGACCAGCGACAGAGAACACCATGCTCAGCTGGGAGGATGTGATCCGCCGGAAACTCTAGCAAGAGACGCTAAGCCACGAGCGGCACCATCAGGGGAAGATCCTTCCCTCATCCACAGAGATGTACTGGACGCAGTACCATACGCGAGAGGTGTTCCTAAGGGAACAACCACGAGATGAGTGGAAGACGGAGCTCAGAAGATTGGTCCAGGAGGAGATGAGGCTGGACGTCAGCTACAGAGCCTTCCGGTGGTTCGCGGCTCAACTGTGGCCAGGTACAGCAGATGGCAGCCCGACAGAAGGTGTTGGCTATGGCGGCATAGGGCTACTCCATCAAAAAATGTACAGAGACCCAGACTTTGGGAGCATCGAAGAGTGGTGGCTGGAAGACATCCTGGACTTCAGAGATGAGGTGCTGGACCTCCCAGAAGAGGCTTGTGACCTGGAGGAATTGGAGTTCCAGGTTGAGCAGGAATGGGAGCTCGAGATTGCAAACAAGCAGCTGTTTGACGGTGATCAGCAGCCTGGCATGGCTCCCATTGCCTGGGACTGTCCGGGAGAAATAGCGGACAGTTGCAAAGATGCGGAGCAAATGGGGCCAGGGGTGCCCCTACGTTTTCCCATCCTAACAGCAATGGAAGAAGTGGCGACGATACAGAGGGCACTTACAGTGCTAGAATGCCGGAACGCATCGGAGGTTCCCCAGGCAATGAGACAAACTAATAGCATAAAAGTCTTGGAAGGGGGAATTGAGATGGGTGCTGGAAGGCTGGCAGATGGTGATCAGCAGCAAGTCCAGAGTATCGCATCTGGTGCCCCAGCAGATGCACTGGCTACGGGGCAGAGCGCCATCAGAGTTAGATCCAGGGAGTCCGAAGGATGACCTCAGTAAGCTGTTTCCCCAGTAGTAGATATTCCCCCGGGAGTGGATAAAGCAATTCTCCCTCCCAAGCACTTGGACCCTACCCCAGTGTTTATATCCCCAGCAGAAGCGCTCGCGACGCAGCAGAATGCCGCTGGCCTCTGCCCACCCTCAGAATTGGATCCGGAGAGTCCAAGAGTTGATCTTTGGGAGCTGTTTCCCCAGTAGCGGATAACCCCACCGGGAGTTGAGAAAGCCATTCTACCTCCCCAGCAATTGGACACTACCCCAGTGTTCACCTTCCCAGCAGAAGCGCTGGCGATGGAGCAGAGCGCCGCTGGCCTCTGCCCACCCTCAGAGTTAGATCCAGGGAATTCGATAGATGATCTCAGTGAGCTGTTTCCCCAGCAGCAGATATCCCTACCAGAAATGGAGAAAGCAATCCCCCCTCCCCAGCACTTGAACACTACCCCAGTGTTTATCCCCTCAGCAGAAGCGCTGGCTGCGGGGCAGAGTGCCGCTGGCCCCTGCCCAGCCCTCAGTATGCTTTTGGAGGGTTTGGAAGACAGCCCCTGTCAGAAGTCGCCCTGGTGGCTGGTCACAGAACCGGGAGAGGATAATACCCTCTCCAGCGGCTGAACTCTACCTTTGTATATGTCCCCCCAGCAGAAGTGCTGGCTACGGGGGCAGAGCGCTGTTGGTCTCTGCGCAGCATCAGAAAAGAGGTGGAGAGTCCGGGAGATAGCAGCTAGTAACAACACTAGGAGAAAATAAAGTACCTTTTCCTCCCCAGTGGCTTAGCACTACCAGCCTAAGCTCCCTACCAGCTGAAGCTCTGGCATCGGGGCAGAGGATTATTCATCAGGGGATCAGGGGATCAGGGGAGTGCGGACAGCTGCTCCCACTCTGCAGTGGCTGTTTTTATTCACAGAACACCGCATGTGCGGTTTTGCTCGCCAGAGTCATACTTTTCCTTTTCGCCCGAGGTGGGAATTTGTGACTAACGCAGGACCAGGCCAGTTGAGGGTCAGCGACTTGGTTAGTCTGTTTTTTTAAAAGGGGAGAAATGTGACAGAACCCACTGTCACTGTGTGTTTTGGAGGGGGCTGTGGGCTCACCTCTGTAATGGAAATTTGTAGGTTCTGTATATAATTGTATTCTATTTTATATGTATTGCACAATGCCCTCACTGTGCACACGGCACTAATAATGTTTTCAGTACATGTTTTGCATTCTTTCGAGTCCTGATTAGAATTAGCCTGCCTATGTTACGTCCCTTGTTACCATAAACGTACAATTGTAATATTAATGTGATACCTACGTAATCATGTGTATAAAAACCTTCAAATGCGTCATAATAAAGGAGAACGGTTATTTGGAAAGATGCTGAGCGTATATTTTGTGTCTGTTCCCTACTGCAGTAGTTATTATTAATTTGGAACCACTAATCAATATGAGGATAGGAGTTGCCTATCTATAAAATATCCATTTCACCTCCTACCCACAGACTATGGCCCAGCAGAGAATATGAGATTTGGAGGGCTATTTGCCATCACTTACCACCTGGAGAAGATGCCACCTCCAGACATTTGTGTCCAGAGTCGCCAGTTCATCGGGAAACCGGGTGAATGCAGTATCTGTGGCTGGGCTTGTGGAGTCGTTCCTGGCTACCTAAACCTATTGGCCCGGCTGGACTAAATATATACTTTTATTCCACAAACAATGTAATTTTAGCTAATAAAGACATATACAAGATGGCGGTATTCCCAAAACATGGGGCTATGAGACTTTGGGACAAAATGGCATTGAGATAAAGTAATGTAATGCTGCATGCCTTTGTGTTGGGTCATGGCATGTAGACAGAAGGTCTGGAGATACATCTAAGCAAGGGGATGTGTAAGGAGGGGCTGCCTGCTTGTCATAATCCCTTTATGTGTTTCAACTATATTTGTTTGAATATACAAGTGTTGAGTTTCCATTGGTTCTTCCTTGTCCCCTACCCCCTCTATGACAAGGCTAAGGGGAGTGTTGCTAACTGTGTTTAAAGTGTATTTTTGAAACTTAATAAAGAGTTTATGCTCTGCATGTTTAACCCTCAACACCTGTGTGGCTTGTCTCATGATTGAGGGATTAAGGGCTGGTTATGGCGAATCTGAAGGCTGTGGGTACGTTTGGAGGAAAGGAGACACAGGTCTGGCGGAGGTGCTCAGCAGGGGTATCCGAGATCCGTCACACATCTACATAGATATTTGATCCCACAACTAAAATGACATCGTTATTTATCTTTCTGGAAGGCGGTGGGTGACACTTCCGTCTCTTGAAGAGCGATGGGTGATGGGTATCTCGGGTATCTGACACTTTATGGTGTTTTGGATACTTTGTCCCCCTCTGGTCTCTGTGGTTACTCCTCACTAAGTGATCACACTATTCCCTAATGATATAACAGCTGGTGGGAGGAACCACTACAACCCGCAGGAGACGAGGATTCCAACAAACCCAACATGTCTGATCCCAGCAGTGTGCAGAACAAAAATTAAACCCACCGTCCACCTAAGAGGTAAGTATGAAATGTTCAGATTTAATAATGTAATGCATTAGCAAAATACTACAATTACCAATAATAGAGATAATGCTATAACTACTGGTAGCCCAGCGTTGCTCCATACTTATTAGTGGATAAATGTTTTTGTATTCAGGTCAGGTCTGAACAGAATTATGTAACATTTGGGGAAAAATATACAACCAAGAAGTCCAGAACTTGAGGCTATTATAGCAAAAACCTCCACAGCCACCATGTATTTCCCTCTGGTGCTCAGATAGGCCGGGATCATGGCGATCCAGACACTGCAGAACCCCAGCATGCTGAAGGTGATGAACTTGGCTTCATTAAAACTGTCCGGTAATGTCCTGGCTAAAAAAGCGATAATGAAACTCACAGCGGCCAGAAGCCCCATATATCCCAGGACAGAGTAGAAGCCGATAACTGAACCCTCATTACACTGAATGATGACCTTCCCCTGATAAGAGTGAGTGTCCCGATCCTGGAAGGGAGGAGAAATAGACAACCAAGTGACACAGATTATGACTTGAACCAGTGATAAGACACAAATGATAAAAGTCGGTAGTTTGGCTCCCATCCATTTCCTCCAGGGGCTCCCAGGTTTGGTGGCTTTAAAAGCAATACACACCATGATACTTTTGGCAAGTAGAGAAGAGACGGCAACTGAGAAGATGACACCAAAAGAGGAGACATGGAGCATGCAGGTCACATCTACTGGATGGCCGAGGAACAAGAATACACAGAGGAAGCTCAGCATGATGGAGACCAGGAGAAGATAGCTCAGGTTCTGGTTATTGGCTTTAACAATAGGGGTGTCCTGGTAATGTATAAATATCCCCAATATTAAACCAGTCAGAAGACAACAGAGGATGGAGACAGCCGAAAATACTACAACAATGGCGTCATCAGTGTAGGAGAGAAATTCCACCAGTCTTGGAACACACCGATCCTTCTTCTTATTTGGCCATTCTTCATCAGGACATTTCATGCAGTTTTCAATGTCTGCAGGAAGAACAATACAAACACAATGAACATCGGAGTCAGAGCTTCAATCAGTGCATTTTAGGGCCTCAGGAAATGAGATCGGCCGTCACTACATCAGGATTGATCGATTCTCACATATACAATATATCCCATAGTCTATAGACTCTATAACTTTCACACAGATAATATACACTGATTTGGGGAATTTTCACCAGAGAAATGGAACAGAATACATTGACCTAAATATATGAAGAAGGATCATTTATTTGCAACATTTTATAACCGAAACAAAGCGAAATGTGTTTGAGTGATTGTCATTCAAAGTGTGAGAGTGCTGAAAGCTGAAAATTGGCCTGGACAGGAAGGGGGTGAAAGTGTCTGGTATTGAAGGGATAAAACGCATCAGAATCGGGTGTCCCAATACTTTTGGTAATATAGTATCTGTAATGGATCTGATCAGTCTTTACATTTCAGCTGTTTTGGAAGAGGAGAAGTTTTCTTTTTGTTCTATTGTCTTTAATGCTCCATCAGTTGGGGGGGGGGGGGGGGCGGCAGACAGACCTGACCATGTACCCTAGACTCCTAATATTGCACATGTACAATGATCACACTGAAGGAAAGCTTGCGTGATGTTTAGAGCACCTTAAATAATTCACTAGGTATTGGCACATCTCCTATAACTAATGCTGCCAGGTAATTTACTTTCTACAGGAAGTAGTGTCCTCTGAGAATCGGTAATTGCCCTTCATACTCACCTGTAACCAGGGGCGGACTGACAACTCATGGGGCCCCTGGGCAATAGGAGATTATGGGGCCCCCAGGCTATCAGAGATTATGGGGCCACACAGTATACAATCACACAGTATACACATACATGTACAGATAGTATACACAGGCATGTTTCCATTGGCTGAGAAGGTACTGGAGAGGATTTTTACATACTGTCCCTGGTTTTACTGAGGCTGGCGACCCTGATGGGGCCCCCTAGTGGCCTGGGGCCCTCGGGCAGTGCCCGAGTGGCTGAATGGTCAGTCCGCCCCTGCCTGTAACTATTTTGATCTGCTCTATCTCGGGGTTGGTCATCGAGGTCCTTTCCTTTGATCTTTTTTAGCACTTCGGACTCTTGGATACACCAAGTATGTCCCCTCCCACTCAGTTCAATAAGGGTGATGGTGATTATAGAGGTATAGTCCAGCATTACTGATCAATTGTAGACCTGCACTGATGGGAATGGGTGTCCTGGATCTGTTGCAGTGCATATAATCCTATAGATAAGAGTTTTTGCCTCTCTTTCTCTCCCCCTCCCCTTCCTTCTCTACACCCCCCCTCGCTCCATCCTTATCCCGTCCCCTTTTCCCACTCCTGTTCCCTCCCCTTCCTCCCCTTCCCCCCCTTCTTCTCCCCCCCCCCTTTTTTTTTCTCTTCAGGCACTGTACATCCTGGAGCAGACTCCAATCAGTTATGGAGTATTTCAAGTCTAGCTTAATATGGAACCTGCAGGCAGAGGGTTACCCTTAGACTATCAAAGTTACCGAAAGCTTCCATAAGTCTTTGAGGCACTATTCTTCTTGTTTAATGATTTAAAGTTGAAGTCACTTGTTATATGTTGTACGTTTTTTTTTTTTTTTCGCTTCTGTCCCCACTCAGCGGTCCCATTTGGGCCCTCGCTGACACACCAGCCCCCCCTTCTAAAGGTGGAATAGTCTCTCTATCTCCACCTCTGGTACATCCCTAGACCCCATACCCTCCTTCCCTTAACTCTTTCACACATTTTCTTCTCTCTCCCCTCCCCTTTTCTTTTTTTTTTTCCTTTCCCGTCCCTGTCCCTCCCACAAGACTTTGACCCCTCCTACCTTGTCTCTCCCCCCTACTCCCTCTTCTGGAGCTGAGGAGGGGCCACTTCCCCCCTCACTGATTCTCCTCCCCGGCTGACCGAGTTCCACACCCATCGATCTACCAAACTATCCGAGGTTCTTTCCTGCTTAATCGCTCCATAATAGCCATGAGAAAAAACGTGGCGCCCACTCCACTCCTGTCGTTGAAGTGTGTGTCGTTGAACGTGAAGGGCCTTAATCTCCCCGAAAAGAGGTCTCAAATCTTAACCTCCCTGACCAAACATAAAGCCCACTTCATTTTCCTTCAGGAAACTCATTTCCGCTCTGACGTGGTCCCTAAACCTAAATCTAATCACATCTACCGTACATTAGTTCACACCACTAAAACAGAAGCTAAAACAAAGGGAGTCTCTATCTTAACCCTTTCCCGCTGAGCGTACGCAGATATGCGTACTCGGCTTTCGGGGGTTATACCGGGATGATGCCCACACCTGCAGGCATCATCCCGGTACCGTTTTTTGCAGCAGGTGATTGGCTATCCAGGCATAACAACCGATGCGGCTAAAAGCCACTCGGCTGTTATGCCGGAGGAGCGGGAGGGGACGCCCCCCCCCCTCCCGCCTCCTCCCGCCGCCTCCCGCCGATGTTACCAGTGCTCCCGCTCAATCGGGAGCACCGATTCGTGATCCGACGCCTCCGGCTGCTGGGGAGTCTCCTCATCGTAAACATGGAAGCGACGTCATGACGTCACTTCCCGTTTACTTGGCTACCAATGGCGCCGGTTTTAAAAAAATATCCGGTATTCAGAATCGCCATTTTCGGCGATCTGAATACTTTGAAGTGTAAAGGAGGGATTGGAGGTCTTTTAGACCCCCCATCCCTCCATAAAGAGGACCTGTCACCACCTATTACTGTCACAAGGGATGTTTACATTCCTCGTGACAGCAATAAATGTGATTTTTTTTTTTTTTTTTTTTAAACAATTTAGTCATTTTAAAATAAATAAAAAACGAAAAAAAAATGTTTTAAAGCGCCCGCCATCCCCGCGAGCTCGCGAAGCAAAGAAAACGCATACGGAAGTCGCGCCCCCGTATGTAAACGGTGTTCAAATCACACATGTGAGGTATCGCCGCGATCATCAGAGCGAGAGCAATAATTCTAGCACTAGACCTCCTCTGTAACACTAACCTGGTAACCGGAAAAAAAATGTAAAGCGTCGCCTATTGAGATTTTTAGGTACCGTACTTTGTCGTCATTCCACGAGTGCGTGCAATTATAAAGTGTGACATGTTTGGTATCTATTTACTCGGCGTAACATTATCTTTCACATTACGCAAAAAATTGGGCTAATTTCACTGTTTTGTTTTTTTTATTCATGAAAGTGTCCCTTTTCCCAAAGAGTTGCGTTTAAAACACCACTGCGCAAATACCGTGTGACATAAAATATTGCAACAATCGCCGTTTTATTCTCTAGAGTCTCTGCTAAAAAAAAAGGGTTAATCTCTAGACATGCCAACTTCCACCAGACTGACTCCCTTGTCAATCCAGAATGCAGGTTTGTTTTTATCAAAGGCACATAAGCCTCAAAACCTATTACACTCGTCAACATATACTCCCCCAATGAACGCCAGGTTCCCTTTTTTAGGAAAATTTGCGACCTTCACTCCTCTTTTCAATCAGGCCTGGTTCTACTGGGAGGAGATTTCAATGTTCCCCTGAACCCGGTTTTAGACTCCTCTTCGGGAACCTCCTCCTTGCCAAACCAAGCCCGTAAAGCAAGTTAAACTGCAATTACAAAACGTAACACTTCACGACGCCTGGCGCACTATGTTCCCCTCTGAGAGGGACTATACTTTTTACTCAGCACCGCATGGTAAATATTCAAGAATAGACTATTTCTTTCTTTCCCAATCAGACTTACCCCTCCTCCATCAAACAACTATAGAACCAATGTTCCTTTCCGACCATCACCCCATCACGATCACCCTTACCTACCCCGAGTCCTGCACCAGAACTAAATCCTGGAGATTTAACCCCTCTCTACTTAATGACCCAGCGACCTTAGACTATTTGAAAACATGCCTGCGTCTGTATTTTGAGGAAAATACTACCCCTGACATCTCCACTGTGTCCCTGTGGGAAGCGTACAAATGTGTAATTCGCTGTGAGCTTATCACAGTAGCAGGGAAAGCTAAGAGGATCCACCAAGAAACCATTTCCTCCCTGATCAGGAAAATGAAACACTTAGAAATATCCCACAAACAGTCGCACGCGCAGTCCACACTACAATATTTGTTACATTCCCGTTCTCTCCTCTTGGAGGAATTAGGCAAACAAACTAGGAGACGCTATATCCTCGGTCAAAGAGTCTTCTACGAGCATGGGAACAAAAGTGGGTGCCTTTTGGCTCGCACAATCCAAGCTTCCAAACCCTCATCTACAATTCACCACTTGCGAAGCGCTCACGGAACACTCTTGTCCAGGAACGATGATATAGCTAAAGAATTTGAGAACTTTTACTCTAAATTATATAATTTGCAACAGACTCACCCGGGCTTAACTCCGTCGGCCACACGCACGGATCGCATTAAAGAATTTCTCTCACAATACTCTACAAATCCAATCTCCCCCCAACAAGCCCAGGACATGGAGACCCCCCTTACTTTGAGAGAACTGGAGCTAGCAATTGAAGGTGTGCTTATGGCACATGTAGCTGTAATTCCCGAAGGAAGGCAAGGACCAGGGCCGGACTTACCATTGGGCTTGACTGGGCTCAAGCCCATGAGCCCCACCCTTTTACGTTTTAAATATCTTCATATTCCTTACAATTTCATTAGCACTTTATCAATTTTTATTGCTTTTATTAATCTCCTGGTTCGTTTTTAATTATTACATTGTTTTCTGTGTATATGGTTGTTTCCGCACATCCGGCCACTTCCCTTAACCACTTGAGACCCGCGCTATAGCCGAATGATGGCTACAGCGCGGATCTCCTTTGCCGGGGCGACGTCAATAGAGTGCGCGCGGCACGCTCTGTGATCGCCGAGTCTATGAGACTCGCCTTATCGCTGATCTGAGCAAGGGGTCGATCCCGACCCTTTATCACGTGATCAGCTGTCAGCCAATGACAGCTGATCATGTGATACAATGGACCCGGTAATCGGCTATTATTCCTCCTTGCGCTGACAGCGCAAGGAGAAAAAAAAAGAGCCGATCACCGGCGGCCATGATCGGGACATCAGTCCCGATCACGGCCAGCCCTGCCAGTGCCCACCTGCCCCCTGCCAGTGCCCATCTGCCCCCTGCCAGTGCCACATCAATAAAAAAGTGTCCCCCCCTGTCAGTGCCACCCAGCAGTGCCCACAGTGCCACCCAGCAGTGCCACCCAGCAGTGCCCACAAACTGCCTCAAAGGTGCTGCACCCCAGTGCCACATATCTGTGCCCATCAGTGTCATCTACCAGTGCCCAGCAGTGCCGCCCATCAGTGCCCAGCAGTGCCACCTATCAGTGCCACCTATCAGTGCCCATCTATCAGTGGTACCTATCAGTGCCCCTTAGTGCCACCCATCCATGCCACCCATCTGTGCCACCCATCCGTGCCCATCAGTGCCGCCTTATCTGTGCCTATTAGTGCCACCTTAACTATGCCTATCAGTGCCCACCAGTGCAGCCTATCAGTGCCGCCTCATCAGCGCACTTCAATGAAGGAGAAAAATGACCCGTTTGCAAAATTTTATAACAAACTATTAAACATGATTTATTTATTTTTTTTTGCATCTTTTTTGTTTGTTTAGCAAAAAATAAAACTCCCAGCTGTGATTAAATACCAGCAAAAGAAAGCTCTATTTGTGGGAAAAAAATGATAAAAATGTCATTCGGGTACAGTGTTGCATGCCCGCGTAATTGTCATTCAAAGTGCATCAGCGCTGAAAGTTGAAAATTGGTCTGGGCATGAGGGGGGTTTAAGCGCCCAGTAAGCAAGTGGTTAAGCATGTGTGTATGTGTATGTGTGTATATGTGTGTGTATATATATATATATATATATATATATATATATATATATATATATATATATATATATATATATATATATATATATATATATATATATATATACATATACGTTATCTGACGTTGTGAATGGTCAGCTAGATCGGATGAAACAGCTGATGCTGTGAAACGCGTCATCTCATTGGCCACAATGTCACTTGCGGTCCGCGGTGTTTGGTGTTTTGAGTTCCACCTTGGAACGCACTTTTGGCCACTGTCTTCCGGTTCACGGATGCCATCAATACTGCATGGCGTGCAGCGCCTACACTGCCCTGGAGACATGCAGAGCGTGGAGAAGAGTTACCACCACCACCGCTCATCATCCTCCTGCGGTGCCTCTGAGAACGTTCGCTTACATCGTGAACCCAAGACGAATACCAGTACGGTATCCCCCACTTATACGCTTCTATGTTTTCTACTTTTGTGAGTAGCCATTTGGCTGTTTTGTCTTGTCCAATTAAACAGAAGTTCTTTAATACTGCACTCAGTCTGGTGAACCTTATCCTTTTCTATTTCAGTTTTATAGAGCTGTGCCTCGCTCTCCAGGTTGCAGCCATCAAGCACTAACGACTGTTCTTATACATAATATTTGGGACTATTTAAGGACTATATAGAATTGTTCCTTTTGCAATCTCTCCTTTTCTCTTATCTTGAGGCTTTCTGATTGGTTATTGGCAGTTATGTATCATTTTGTTCTATTTAAAGTAATGTATAGAAGGTAGGGCCAAAAGTGACTCAAGCCCAGGGGCCCCCACCACCCTAAGTCCTGCCCTGGCAAGGACCCTACCCAAGTTTCAAACTAAAGGCCTATCTCCCTCTTAAATGTGGATATTAAAATCTACGCTAAAATCTTGGCCAACTGACTGCTCCCTTTGATTCCCGAGCTTATTTCCTTAGATCAGGTGGGTTTTGTCCCTGGTAGGGAGGCCAGGGACAATATCATTCGTACCCTGAACCTCCACCACTGGCTCACATCCTCCAAGTCACATGGATTTTTCCTCTCTCTTGATGTCGATAAGGCATTCAGTAGAGTGGCCTGGGATTATTTGCGGGAAGTGCTAGGGGCAATAGGTCTGACACCCCACATGCTCTCACACATACTGACCTTATACTCAAACCCCTCAGCTAAAGTGAGGGTTAACGGCCACCTATTGGATGCCTTCTCCATCAGTAATGGCACATGTCAGGGCTGTCCTTTGTCCCCCCAATTTATATTTTAACTCTGGAGCCCCTTCTCAACAGAATTAAAGAAAACTCCGACATTGGGGGTCTGACAGTGGGGGGGGGGGGGGGGGGGGATTTAAGGTCGCTGCCTTTGCAGACGACATCTTGTTGTCCCTGAAATCTCCCCGCATCTCATTGCCCAATTTATTGAAAGATCTTGAGCTCTTTGGTAGTTTGGCCAATCTCAAGATCAATTACTCAAAATCCCAGGCTCTGAATGTATAGCTTCCTCCTCGGGAGGTTCTTCATTGTCAAGAGGCTTTCCCTTTCCGATGGGAGAGGGAGGTGATAACGTACTTGGGAATCAGAATCACCGACTGGCTGTCAGACCTCTATATGTCTAACTTTCACATAGCCCTTTCCAGAATTCAGACTAATTTCAAGGAGTGGATGGGCTTGAACGTTTCCTGGTTTGGTCGTTTTGCACTGATTAAAATGATCATTCTTCCGAGGCTACTTTACCTTATGCAAACTATCCCCATCCACCTCACCCCAGCTTTTTTCTCTACCTATCGCAAAGCCTGCTCTGCTTTTATCTGGAAAAACTCCCCACCTCGCATAAAGTACTCTCATCTTACGCTTCTGAAAAAGGAGGGAGGCATAGGCCTGCCAGACCTATATAAATATTACCTGGCATGTCATCTCACTAGGATAGTGGACTGGAACGTACACACCACCAGAAAGACCTGGGTGTCGCTGGAAAAATCTCTTGTACCAGGATCTTTACATTTACTGCCCTGGTTAGATCACAAACACTGGCCACAGGGGACCGTCACACATCCTCTAATCTATCCTTCCCTTTTGGCCTTTCGTGGATCAATGGGGTCCGGGTTGTCTACCTCAGTGCCAGGTCCTTTAACTTCTCTAAGAGAGAACCCAGCTTTTCCCCCGGGGGACTCTCACTCCTTTTTGCTCCACGATTGGCCACAAGATGATGTCCTAGCTATCCAATTTTTCTCGAAAGGAACCCCTCTTACCTTCGAGAACCTGGTAAATATCTCTAAAACTGCTTCTTTCTCCTTTTTGGTCATATAGGCAAATTCATAATTTTCTCTCGATCCACTCACACCAGTCCCGTTGGACCAGACAACTCACTCCCTTCGAATCCCTTTGTCACCAAAAAACAATGCAAAGGCACCTAATATCCACCCTCTATGCTCTTCTCTCATCCTCATCGACCCTCCCTCAAGCTTACTGACAGAGGGCATGGGACAGAGATTTTCAAACGCCCCTCACCATGGAAATGTGGGAAACCATCTATGGATATGCTCACAAGTGCTCCCTAAATGTAACCATCCAGGAAAATAGTTACAAAATTGCCACAAGATGGTACAGGACCCCCTCAAGGCTCCATAAATGTTCCCCCTCCATCCCCAACACCTGTTGGAGGTGCGGAAGACAAGAAGGAACTATGTTCCATGTCTAGTGGGCCTGCGAGTGCCTTCAACTATTTTGGAGAGAGGTTAGTAAAATTAATTCACATGTCACCACATATACCTTGGATTACACCCCCACACAATTTCTCCTGCATCCCACGTCTTTGTCAAAGAAAAAATACTATTAGTAATATTGGCTATGGCTAATAGTCATTGGCTATGCATATGGTGAACGCTGGAGAACGCTAGGAGAATATCCAAAATAAAAGAAATGGAGGAAATGATCCACATTTCACAGGAAAGGACACATAAATTCTCAGTCACCTGGTCGTGCTGGATCCACTTCACGACCTCTGAACGCTTTCGTCAATATGTAACGTAATTGAAGACAGATGAATTCTGCTCCTAACTGTGGGCTCTTACCAGCCGGGGGGATGGGGCGGGGAATGGCCCTTCCGAGGGGCATCAGCGGCGGTTCCCACTCGACCTTCTCCCACCCTGACCCCTTCCCTCTCCTTCCCCCTTTTTTTTTTCTTTTTGCGATTTTCTCCGTCCTCTCCCTGCATGACCTGCTTTTGCTATTTTGACATTTCTATCCTTCTTAAAAAAAAAAAAAACATAAAATGTTTGGGAGTTTTGAGTAATTAGATGATTTTTCCATGTAGGAGAGGAGTGCCGGAATGGGTCTATAAAAGGATAAAACACGAGGATGACAGAGATGTACAGTACTTCATAAAGACAAATACAAACCTTACCAGAAATGTTGGAGATCTCTCCTTCTGGACATGAGACACACTCATAGCAACATTTATGAATTGAAGATCCAAACTTTTTTCTGGCGCCGGGAATACAGGGATCCGAACATCGAGATACCGGAACCTGAAATCAAATATTATTATTATTATTATTATATTTTAAAGATCCATCATATTTTATGAGGCTTTTCAAAAGTGTTACAAATTAGGTTTGGCTTTGCCTTCACCATGGGTTCAAGTTGAATTCTTCAGGTTTGATATCCAATCAGGCGGGGGGGTCTTCATCAACCTGTAGATTGCGGACAAGTGACTGGTGGATCGGGGTTTGGGTTTGCTGACCCGCCATTTCAGAGCACTAAGGGACTTCTTATAAAGTTGGAGGTGCAGTAAGTAAGGACCAAGAGCCGCATAATCCGATGTCTCCTCTGTAGTGTCGGCTCCTGTCCCATGCCAAGTGACATCGACTGCACTCCACCTCTAATCCCAGCTAGTGGTCTCCAGAGTGGTGCCAGCAGCACAAGGAAGAGATCTTCAGGTCAATGTGAAGCAATACACCGAGCATTTTAGTATAGGGCTGCTTTCACAGTGATGTGCTGCGGTTTACCCACACCGCGGGTGCAGTGCAGTGTACCTGAAGCTTTCCTGGGGGTTTGCTTCACTTATCCATAGACTTCTATTAAATCTTGAGTGTGTGGTGCATTTCTGAATGCAGGAAGTTTTTATACGCTTTCAGAAAGTGTCCCACACCTGCATGATATAAAAGAAGTCTATGGCAAAGTGCAGCAAACCCTGGAAAGTTGCAGATGCACTGCGCTGCACCCATGGTGCAGGTTAACTGCAGCACATCAGTGTGAAAGCAGCCTTATAGGGGCTCAGAACACTAAGGGTTAATTTACATTTGTAGTTTGGGGGTGGTAAAACCTTAAAGCTAAGATGTGTTTTTACCGCTCCAACCACGCCCCCTTTCGCTGCACTTGACAGGAGTGTACACATATCACAGCCGTAGCAAGCGTTATAAGCCCTGCTATGGTTAATGAGTGTAGCACCTGCCAAGCATGACCCATCTAAGTGAATGAGGCTGCTCTGTAAGGGTCCTACAACCTTGTGCAAAACAGAAAACAAAGGGTTAAAGCAGGCAGCATTGTGTTGCTTTCTCAACACCCGCTTTAACCCCTTGGACCCCACAGAAGCATGCAGTTACCTGGTGCTTGCAAAGTGGCCCTGTTTACTTAAAGCGGAGGTCCACCCTAAAGTGAACCTTCCGCTCATCGGAACCCTCCCCCCTTCCGGTGCCACAATCGGCACCTTTCAGGGGGGAGGGGGGTGCAGTTACCTGGATAATCCAGGTAACTGCACCCACTTCCGGGATAGCTCTCTGCGGAAAGGGGCGTAACTTACGCCCCTTTCCGCAAGTGCCCGCCCCTTCCCGCAAGTGCCCCGCTGCCTGCTGGGAAACACACAGATCCCAGAGGCAGCGGGGACCGTCCTTATTGCACAGCGCGATTCGCGCATGCGCAGTAGGGAACCGGGAAATGAAGCCGAAAGGCTCCATTTCCTGATTCCCATAACCAAGATGGCGGCGGCAGGACCCGACAGAGCGATCTAGAGATCGGCTTCGGGTGCCGACATCGCGGGCGCGCTGGACAGGTAAGTGTCACTATTTTAAAAGTCAGCAGCTGCAGTATTTGTAGCTGCTGGCTTTTAAAAAAAAAAAAAAACGCGGAGTCCCGGTGGACTCCCGCTTTAAATAGGTTGCTGTTGGCAGGCGGGAGCACCCACCAAAAGCGATTTAAGTGTGTCTGACAGGTGGTAAGGAAGCGATATGCACACAATTGCGATACAGTAGCACAGCAATTAGAGGTTTGAATCAGGTGTGAGGAGGAGACACTGGACGACGCTGCCTGGTGATCTTTGACTTCTCCCATGTTGTTCAGGTAGATCTCCACCTCTTTAAGGTTGCCTACCTCTGCAATCAGGAGTCAGTATTTTGGGGTATTCATTTATTTGGGGTGTTTATTATATGTAGCACCTGCCTAGATAGGTGCTAGAATGTAGTTAATTAATATAGTGGGGTCTCTTAATCCTCCCATTGAATCTCTCCAACAAACACGAATCTCTACTAAAAAGAGTCTCCCCTTTACCTGGACTGACCAAGCTGTCCCATTCCTGTGAATTAAACTTTCTCCACTCCCAAACCAGCTAGACGACAAACTATAGAGCCTTCCAAAAACAACTTCCCCAAATACTCAATCAATTGCGAGTTTCTGGACTATCCATTCAAGATGATCATTTTGGCCAAACTCATATACCTAGTTCGCAAAGTAGTATTGCCAGTTCCCCAAGCTTTTTTTACTCCATACATGACAGATTACAAAATTCATATGGAATAAAAAGCCACCTAGATGCGCTCACCACATATTAGTAAGACATCATAACCAGGGCGGGGTAGGGATTCTTTACATCCGTATCTACTACTATGCCTCTATTTTGGACCAATTATACTACTGGTGGCACCCATCCTCCAACAAAAGTTGTTTAACTGTGGAATCCCAACATCCCACAACTTACAATCTGCTGGACACCCTTCTCCTCACCACTGCAGGTTCCCAGTTACCTACAACGCCCTCCTCCCCATCATCTAGAGCATCATTACTGGCTTGGAAGAAGTACACACGGAACACACACGGAACACACCACCCAACCAACCCTGACATGCCCACCCCATCCCTCTTAGATGACTAGCAGGTCAAATTACGAATCTTAGGCTCCAGCACTGGCACACGTATGGAATTAACTCCCTACTAGATCTCAAGTCTCAACAGCCCTTAAATACCTTCAATGACCTCCAAAACAAATTTCCTCTCCCAGACTCTGAAGCATATACTCATGTAAGGATCAGCCACTTCCTTAAAGCTTCTAAACTCCCACATGTAGTCTCAATCCCCAAAACACTAAACAGACTCTACTCCCAGCCCACATATCCAAAACATGGAATATCCACAATATATACAGCTTTAAATGACCGGAGACCCTACTTCCAACTTAATACCTTATTGAAATGGGAAGCAGAATTTAATCTCAGTACAACCCCTACCATGTGGCAGAAGGCCTTCAAATACACATTTGCAGCATCCCATTGCTCCAATCATTGGGAAACCTATCAAAAAACCCTACACAGGTGGTACCTGACACCCTACACATTATTAAAAAGTTACCAGAACTCTCCCCCTACTTGCTGAAGGGCCTGCATCAATATAGGTACTATTGCACATCTTCTTTGGTTTTGCAGATCCCTTAGCTCCTTCTGGAGGAAAATCTTTTCCTTAATTTCCTCTATATCACAGATCTCTTGAGCACCCACCCCATCGTTAGCCTTACTCCACTTGGGTATAGAAAAATGTCCTCCCAGGTCATGAGTAATAATATATCTCCTACTTGCAGCACAAGTAAATATTGCTAGACACTAGAGAACTACAGAACACCCCTCCCTTGCGTCTACACTTGCAGACCTCAATCTCCAATGTGAGATGGAGTGAATAGTAATTAGGAAAAATGTAGCCATGGACAAGTTTCTTTTCAAGTGGTCTTCTTGGATATCACATTCTAGATGTACTGTACAAGTATAATGTTCTTGTTGAATGTTCCTTGATGAAATGAACTTCACTGGATCAATATGATGGTACTCCTGTTCCCCCCCTACTTCCTTCCCGCCCCTATCCTATCCCAACCCCCCTCCTCTGGAGCCTCCCTCACCAATATATCTGCCTGTAAACATATTACACTGACCAGTTTTGAATTTACATATCGTGTCAATATTCTAATGCCCCGTACACACGGAAAAACACAGAAAAATTTTGAGAGCTGGATCTCAAATTTTCAGACAACAAAATCTGACTTTTTCCGATGGTGTGTAGGGAATTCCGACGGACAAAGTGCCACGCAGGCTCAGATCAAATTATGAGACCAACGCTATTGGCTACTAGCTTCTACGTAGTTCCATAGTACACAATGAACGTCACTACATTCGGAACGATTGGATTTTCCGACAACTTTGTCCGACCATGTGTATACAATACAAGTTTTGGACAAAATCCGTCAGAAAAAATTCTCAAAATCTGTTTGTGGTTGGAATTTCTGACCGTGTTTACGGGGGCTAAGTATGTTTTAGGAGTTATTCTTTGTTAAGCTCCAGTTGGAACATCTGCCAAGATTTACCATGTAATCAGTGGCACTTCATCCATGTGTGCAGAGTGTTCACTGTACACGGGCTCCCAAAAGGGGGGGACCACACTGCACACATGGATGATTGTTCCTTGATCGGAAAGATAATCGGTGTGGTGGGGGACAGTTGCAAGCTACGATCTCCCTGCATGGCTTTTCAGACAGCTGCTTCTCCTTCTCTCCCTTCCGTGGCTGTCAGCTGGAATCCCATACAGGAAGATTGGTGCTCGCAACTAGGGATGAGCTTCGAGTTCGAGTCGAACTCATGTTCAGCGAACAGTGAACAATTTGGGGTGTTCGCGGCAAATTCGAAAAGCCAGAACACCCTGTACAAGTCTATGGGAGAAATCTAAAGTGCTAATTTTAAAGGCTAATATACAAGTTACTGTCCTAAAAAGTGTTTGGGGACCTGGGTCCTGCCCCAGGGGACATGGATCAATGCAAAAAAAGTTTTAATTTCAATAATGATTAAAGTGAAACAATAAAAGTGTAATATTCCTTTAAATTTCGTACCTGGGGGGTGTCTATAGTATGCCTGTGAAGGGGCGCATGTTTCCTGTGCTTAGAACTGTCTCTGCACCTGCTCTGATGCCCCCCTCTAATGTAATGATCCCCACAGTGTCTCCGCAGTGGAGACAGAAGACGGATGCATGTATGGACAGCACTGGACTGAGAGATCCCCCGTCGCTGGATCAGATCAGCCATCGCTGGACCCCAGAAAGATGATCATCCATCGCTGGATAGCAAGAGTGGATTACCACCGCTGGAATCTTTTTTTATTTTTAATAAAGGAATTTTTCAAATGTGTGTTTGTCTTATTTAACCATTTTTACACTTTCTTTGTGAAATGGTAGGGGTACTTTTGTACCCCCTTACCATTTCAAACAGGTGGGGGCGGGATCTGGGGTTCCCCTTGTTAAAGGGGCTTCCAGATTCTGATAAGCCCCCCACACACAGACCCCCACAACCACCGGCCAGGGTTGTGGGGATGAGGCCCTTCTCCACATCAACATGGGAACATGGTGCTTTGAGGGGTCACAGACCCCCAAAGCATCCTCCCAATGTTGAGGGCATGTGGCCTGGTACGGCCTGCGGCCTGCCAGGCTGCGTGCTTGGATAAAGGGTCTGGTATGGATTTTTAGGGGGACCCCCACATCAATTTTTTTTAAATTTGACAGGGATTCCCCTTAATATCCATACCAGACCGGAAGGGCCTGGTAATTTAATTTAGGGGAATCCCACGTTTTTTTTTTTTTTTTTTTTTTATCACTGAATGATTTGTCGGCTAATTCAGAGAACACTCATTGATTGTTCTCTGCATTACGGGAGCCAACAATGGAAAGTGATTTTAAAAGACTTTTTTTCTTGTGAAATTACACTTTGTGCAGGGACAGTTCTAAGCACAGGAAACATGTGCCCCTTCACAGGCATACTATAGACACCCCCCAGGTACGAAATTTAAAGGAATATTACACTTTTATTGTTTTCACTTTAATAATTATTAAAATCAGTGCTCCTGAAAAAATGGCTGTTTTTAAAACTTTTTTTGCATTGATCCTTGTCCCTTGGGGCAGGACCCGGGTCCCCAAACACTTTTTAGGACAATAACTTGCATATTAGCCTTTAAAATTAGCACTTTAGATTGTGAACGTTTGAGTCCCATAGATTTTAATAGGGTTCTAAAGTTCACACGAAGTTTAGGTCTGTTCGCAGGTTCTGGTGCGAACCGAAACAGGAGGGTGTTCGGCTCATCCTTACTCGCAACTGTCCCTCTGCCACACCGATCATCCCCCCCAATGTCAGCCGTGTCCTTCTCCTCCAGCCCGTGTTCTCCAGACCCTCGTCCTCCTCCTCTGATGGCTGTGTCCTCCTCCTCCAGCCATCATGTTCTCTGCCCCCCGTCCTCCTCTGCCCCCATTTTTTCCCCCACAACTGGATCCCTCCTCTTGCGACAGCTGCGGGGGATGTGTCAGGATGGAGAACGGAGGAAGGAGCAGGTAAATATGTCATTTACAGGCTCCTTTTTTTTATGAATTGGAAATAGAGAGTGATCGCTACCGAGCGCTCTCTATGTCCTGTAATAACTGACCAGAGTAACCTGTGTGTTACTCGGCTTCTGGTTATGAATGGATGGGAGCCTCTGTCTCCTGTTCATTCGTCTTCAATGCCGAGAAAGGGACTGGGGAATCTGTGTCTTCAGCCTCTTTCTCTGTCTCAAAGGGGAGACATAAAGGATCTGCAGAGATTCCAAATCCCAAAAACACTTAATCAGCGACATCGGCATCATGGGGCTTCATAGCTGCTGGTAATGCAGGACTAATTAATTTTGATAAATGTCAGACGGTCCACGGAGCCTGTGGACAAACACGTTCTATTATCAGTAACAAAACCTTCATCAGCACTAAATTTCCAATTGAAAAGCACGCTGGATGCAGGGCAGCCCAGAAGCTCGATTGCATACTGGGCAATTTCTGGCCAGTGGTCTATTCTCATGACCCAGTAAGCCAGTGGATCTTCGACTGGAAAGCTCTCCATCTATGTATTTGCCCCTAGATAATCATCCACCATGTGATGCTGATGGGATGTGGAAGCTGACAGCTCTGGGCGGTGGATACTAAAAAAAATTTGAAATGCATCACTTAGGTGGCCGCCTTCACCACTGCTCCTCTCTTGACCAACAGAAGCCTCAAAAATATGTTTTCCTTGACACTTTAACCTACCAGAGTTGGGAAAAGCATTAGATAAAATACTTTTTAATGTGTCCTCAGGAGATTTCATCTTCTGCACTCTCTGTGGAGATAGGATGAGTTCTGAGACTTTTCCCTTCTAACTCTCGTCAAGGAGGGTTGCCAACCAATAGTGATCCTTTTCCTTTATGCCACGTATTCTTGGGTCCTTTCGCAGGCTTTGAAACATGAGGGAGCCCATTCACCGCAAATTTGCAATGGCATGAGAAGCAGACTTCTCTGGGTCACTGAGGATTACAGTGTCTGGAACTGCCTCCTCCCAGCCGCGTACTACTTCCAAAGGTCCTGGGGATGGAAAACCATCTCTTACTGTTTGAAGTATGTCTTCCTCTGCTTCAATGCCTCCAAAACTGCCAGAAACCTCCTCCCTCTTTAGTAAAGATGGTATATTTACCTAAATTCCTATACTTTTTTCGTAACTCTCCTCTGCTACCCCCAGCTTCCTTTTTTGATGAATTTAATGGTATTATATCTTCCTTCATGTGGAATGAGAGACCTCCACGTCTGGCTATTTCCATGCTACAGTTGCCTCTCACACAGAGAGGTCTGTCATTGCCTAATTTTCCTAATTCTCAATTCAGTGTTTTGCTGGCTTATATAAGGACTCCAATTTCTCTCATAAATCACTGGATTATCGTCAGCTCTGTATCCTGTGTTTCTTGCTCCTGTTTGATTACCTGTTACTAAGGATGAGCCGAACACCCCCCGGTTTGGTTCTCACCAGAACCTGCGAACAGATCTAAACTTCGTGTGAACTTTTTTTTTATCAATGACTTTCAATGACTGTCCTCTGTATTACGGGGAGCCGACAATTCATTATAGCCGCGGGTGATTTTAAATGACTTTTTCTGCTGCAGAAATGACATTTTGTGCAGGGACAGTTCTAACCACGGGAAACATGCACCCCTTTATAGGCATACTATACACACCCCCCAGGTACGAAATTTAAAGGAATATTACACTTTTATTGTTTCACTTTAAGCATTATTAAAATAACTGCTCATGAAAAAAATCTCAGTTTTTAAAACTTTTTTTTGCATTGATCTATGTCCCCTGGGGCAGGACCCAGGTCCCCAAACACTTTTTGGACAATAACTTGCATATTAGCCTTTAAAATTAGCATTTTAGATTTCTCCCTTTTCGAATCTGCCGCGAACACCCCAAATTGTTCACTGTTCGCAGAACAGGCGAACAGGCAATGTTCGAGTCGAACATGAGTTTGACTCGAACTCAAAGCTCATCCCTACCTGTTACTGACCCAGCTTATCCTGACCTGCTCTGGCTTCTCTCCTGGCTCTGAACCCAGCTTGTTTCACGGACCTGCTCTTGTCTGTTCCAGATTGACTTCCTGTGTTTGACCTCAGCTTGATCACAACTATACCTCCTGCCTCTGCTTCTGACTGTCTTCCTGTGTTTGGCCCCCGGCCTGACTTCTGCTTTTCCACCAGGGAATCATTGGCTGTGACCACCTTGTCTGCTCCTGGGTGTCCGCTCCTGTAACCATCAGACAGCTTCACCGGCAGGCAACCCATGCATGTCTGGGCATAGCACCCTCTGTCTCCAAGTTCAGGGGTACTCTGCATTCAGCCGCAAGGGTAGCACTCTCTTCACCTCAGCCTCCAGACTGGTACGTGACAGTGACGCACAGTGGGAGCAACCTTATATAGCCACATAGCACCTTAAACCAGGTGGAGCTGATCTCTGAAACCTGCTAGTCTAGGAGACACCTTGTGAAAGAAGGTTGTTTAAAATCTTTTCAAATTTAATAAAAAAAGGAAAAAATCCCATGTACATAAGTATCACAGCCTTTGCCATGACACTCAACATTTAGCTCAGGTGCCTCCTATTTCCACTGATCATCCTTCAGATGTTTCTACAACTTGATTGGTGTCCATCTGTGGTAAATTCAGTTGATTGAACATGATTTGGAAAGGCACACACCTGTCTATAGAAGGTCCCACAGTTAACAGTGCATGTCAGAGCACAAACCGAGCCATGAAGTCCAAGAAATTGTTTGTAGACCTCCGAGACAGAATTTTATGGAGGCGCAGATCTGAGGAAGGGTACAGAAAATGTTCTACATTTTCTGGTCCTGATGAGCACAGTGGCCTCCATCATCCATAAATGAAAGAAGTTTGGAACAACCAGGACTCTTCCTAGAGCAGGCCACCTAGCCAAACTGAGCGATCGGGGAGGAAGAGCCTTAGTCAGGGAGATGACCAAGAACCTGATGGTCACTGTGACAGAGCTCCAGCATTTCTCTGTGGAGAAAGGAGAACCTTCCAGAAAAACAACCATCTCTGCGGCACTCCACCGATCAGGCCTGCATGGTAGAGTGGCCAGACAGAAGTCACTCCTCAGTAAAAGGGACATGACAGCCAAAAGGCACCCGAATGACTCTCAGACCATGAGAAACAAAATTCTGTGGTCTTATAAAACAAATATTGATCTCTTTGGCCTGAATGGCAAGCGCCATGTCTAGAGCAAACCAGGCACCGCTCATCACCTGGCCAATACTATCCTCACAGTGAAGCATGGTGGGGATGTGGGGATGTTTGTGAGCGGCAAGAATTGGGAGACTAGTCAGGATCAAGGGAAAGATGAATGCAGCAATGTACAGAGACATCCTTGATGAAAACCATCTCCAAGGTGCTCTGGACCTCAGATTGGGGTGAAGGTTCATCTCCCAACAGCACAATGACCCTAAGAAATCAGCCAAGATAACAAAGAAGTGGCTATGGGACAGCACTGTGAATGTCCTTGAGTGGCCCAGCCAGAGCCCAGACTTGAACCCGACTGAATATCTCTGGAGACATCTGAAAATGGCTGTGCACCGACGCTCCCCATACAACCCGAAGGAGTTTGAGAGTTCCTGCAAAAAAGAATGAGAGAAACTGCCCAAAAATAGGTGTGCCAAGTTTGTAGCATCATACTCAAAAAGGCTTGAGGCTGTAATTGGGGCCAAAGGAGCTTCACCAAAGTATTGAGCCAAGGCTGTGATACTTCTGTACATGGGAGGAGCCTGTGATACTTATGTACATGGGAAGAGCCTGTGATACTTATGTACATGGGAAGAGCCTGTGATATTTATGTACATGGGAGGAGTCTGTGATATTTATGTACATGGGAGGAGTCTGTGATACTTATGTACATGGGAGGAGCCTGTGATATTTACTTACATGGGAGGAGTCTGTGATACTTATGTACATGGAAGGAGCCTGCGATACTTATATACATGGGAGGAGCCTATGATATTTATGCACATGGGAGGAGTCTGTGATATTTATATACATGGGATTTTTATTTTTTTAATACATTTTAAAGATTTCAAACAAACTTCTTTCACATTTGTCATTATGGAGAATTGTTTGTAGAATTTTGAGGAAAATAATGAATTTAATAAATTTTGGAATAAGGCTGTAACATAACAAAATGTGGAAAAAGTGAAGCGCTGTGAATACTTTCCGGATGCTCTGTACTGAACATAAAAATAAGGAATAGGGAACATGCATCTAATCTAGATATTTCACTCACAGCTGTGCAATGTATGCTCAGTAGAATTGAAATTCTGACAAATTTGTCATTATTCAGACATTCAGATGTATTTTAATTTCTGAATTACAATAATATTGCATTTAAACTAATCCGAAATAATGAATCAAAATGTTTGACGAAATTCTAATTCAAATAGTTTTATAATTGTATTTGAACAGTATTCTAATCAAATCAAATTCAAATTGTTTTCAAATTTGAGTTTCCAAAGAAAATAAAATAGAATAGAAAATACAGGAATAGAAAAAAATATAATAAAATAAAAAATAATAGAAAATAAAAGAATACAATATAATAGAATAAAACAGAGCAGAATAGAAAATAAAAGAATAAAAAATATAATAGAAAAAAGGGATAGAACAGAAAATAAAATAATAGACTAAAACAGAACAAAATAAAATAGAAAATTAAAAAAAAAACTGAATAAATTAGAATAAAGAATAAAGGAATAAACTAGAATAAAAAATAAAATATAACAAAATACAATAAAAAGAATATAACCATCTTCTGAAATTTTAATTTTGAATAGAATAAATTCAAATAGAAAAGAATATAATAGAATAGAAACAAATGGAATAGAAAATAATTAAATAGTAAATAAATTTATTTAAAAGAATAAAACTGAATAATCAATAGCAAAGAATAGTAAAGAATAGAAAGAATATACAAATATAACCATTTTCTGAAATTCTAATTTCGAATAGAATAGATAATAATATATGTAGCACTGAGCCCCGAAGGAGCTGCTTGATTGATTTGGACCTGCACTCTGCTAATGAACCCCCACTGACTTGGCTCAGTCCCCTTGACACAGCTGTGGTGCGATGTTGGTGTGGAATGAAGTGGTGAGACACAACCCCACAATACACAATACAATGACAATATACCTGTATTATCACCTGGGTATCCAATGGCTGGGAGAAGAACAATACTCCACACAAAAATGCTTAACCAAAAGTATGTTTTACTGTAGTTATGATAATAAGGTGGTTACAATAATTGTGCTGTCACATCAACATAACATGACAGGATAATGAATCTGAACAACAAATGAATATAGTGTAACTACAAGGGAGCTCCCCCTACTTTAACAACTAACTGCAAGATCTTGCAATAATAAGCAGTCTTTAATCTTCTTTTCTTCTGCTAGCTATACCGGTCTCTAGTAACTTGTTATCCAAAGAGTAAAGAGTGAGGATTAACGGAAAAGAAAGATCCTGGTTCTGTTTCTTTAGATGCTCCAATGAGTGTTTCCTCTACTATAGCACAGTGTTAAGATGCAGTGAAGATTATGCCTTAAGCCCGCCTAATGTCAGTCTCTGTGAGATCTATTGCATAATAAACTGTTGGCCGCAGCCCACTCACCAACTGGATCTGAAGTTCTGTACCACAGCTCTGGTCCGGTGCACTGTGTCTTGCTTCCTGCTGGCTGGCTCCGTCACACCGCTCCACTGGGTGAACCGGGTTCCTGTGATGCTTCAATAAGTGTCTCTGGATCTTTCCCGATCCGGTCACTATGTTTCTCAAATAATGATTCACAAAGTCTGTTTTAGCTCCGCTCTGCATTGGCTGTAAGCCGCTCCCTCTGGAGACCTCCTCAAATGTCCTTACAGGCAGGCCATGCGTCCAGAAGAGACCTAAGATGGCTGCGCGGAGTCCTTTTATATCCTACCCAGCATGCATTGCAAGAGAGGGTGTCCATGGGTAGGTCACCTGCCATTCTGGGTAGGTAGGTCAAATAGCCAAAGTAAATCATAGTCACTCCCTGTGTTTAGTTCAGTGCTTTGGAAAAAGAAAGTCATCCGAGTCCACTTTCTGTATTTGGTCGCTAAGTTATAGCATTGTCCATAGACTTTCATTGTAAAAAATTGACATTGCATTAGTAGGCAAAAATATCAGCGCTATCTATAATATAATAGAAAAGAATAGAATGGGGTAGAAAAAATTGAATAGAATGGATTAGAAAGAATATAACAATCTTCCAAAATTCTAATTTTAGAATAAAATAGATTTGATTTTGAATGGAATTCAATTTGAATGGAATTAGAAAAATTTGAATTGATTAGAATTCAAATAAACAAAATTAATTCTGAAAATGAATTAACAAATTAAACAAATTTAACTAAACGGATTTTTGTAAATAACGTGTCGAAACAAAATCTATTTTTCCGTTCTGCAGATGTTTAATGCTCAGTGCTTTTTGTGAAATGTTTTACTATAATAAATAATATGAAACTAAATCACAAATCCATTCCCCACAACGGAAAGAGTCTCTCTGAACCCACTACCACTATGTCTGGGAAATGGTAGTCATTACGATGTCTGTTTTTGTAACAGAGAAAAGTTGTGATCTTCGGGATCACGGCTGATCTCTGATGTGTAGCGGTTTATGTAGCCGAGATGAGGAGAACATGTTCTCGGTCACCACAGTACATGACCGTTCTGTCACTAACGGCTAGTTTATGCTAGTGAGATCCGTTGATCCGATGATCTCACTGGCCATTACTTTGAAATATCTCCATCTCAGATACTCCAGCTCAGAGGAGAGAAGTTTATGCAGTTAGAGAAAGAAGACTTCTTCTGAACCATGGACACTAGAGATTTGAACATGATGATCACAATTGTATGCATTCTATAACAGAACCAAAGTGTCACTTCAAAACATACAAGAAATGTAATATACACTCACCAGAAACTTTATTAGGTCCCCCTTGCTAGTAGCGGGTTGGACCCCCTTTTGCCTTCATTCTTCATGGCATAGATTTAACAAGGTAATCAAAACGTTCCTCAGAGATTTTGCTCCATAGCGACATGATAGCATCATACCGTTGCTGCAGATTTGTCATCTGCACATCCATGATGCCAATCTCCCTTTCTACCACATTCCAAAGGTGCTCCATTGGATGAGATGTGGTGAGTGTGGAGGCCATTGGAGTACAGTGACCTCATTGTCCAGTGGTGAGATGATTGGAGCTTTGTGACATAGTGCATTATCTTGCTGGAAGGAGCCATCAGAAGATGGGGACACTGTAGTCGTAAAGGGATGGACATGAGCAACAAAAGCAACATGAGCAACAAAACTCAGGTAGGCCACGCCATTTAAAGAAATCATAATACAAAAGACAACTGTACACTTACACTCTGGTTTTGAAGAGCGAAATTCCATCATTGACACGACGGAATTTCCTCCTTCATAAGCACATGAAGTATCTCTCTAACACGCTCTAATTGCTTATGAAAGAAAAGTCTCTGCCTGCTACTACTACTTTTCTGCCGACTCACGCCACCTAGTGGTCAGAGCTGCTGTAACTGCAAGTCCCTTAACAAATGAACACGGTAGGCCAAAAGCCTGAAGAACTTGACATGCATCTTCCTGTAGACTACCTGTCTAACTACCTCAGAGTCTTTGTGGATTGCAGAAACACTGAAAAAATTTCTGCAAAACTTCTCAAAGACTTGACTCCAGGAACAGATCTTTCCCTTGAGCATAAACTCTATTAATGAAGTAAATGGCGCTCTCTTTATCCGATCGGCATATTATTACTTTGTCACTGTAGATAACCGTAGCTCCAGTGTAACAAGCATCCTTTAAATCTGTCCGGAAGAACATCGCTAGCCATGACTCCGAGATTTTAGGCTAGCCTTGTACACTTTCCTCATATCGCTTCCTTTACAATGTCCATGACTTTGCCCAGTATAAGAGGGGGAAATCAAGTCCATACTCTGTTGCCACCTAGCTTATATAAAGTCTCAGGGGCTTAACAGCTCTGTCGTCCTCGGGCAGTAGGTATGAGCCGAACACCCCCTGGTTCGGTTCGCACCAGAACTTTCGAACGGACCCCAAATTCGTACGAACGTTAGAACCCCATTGAAGTCTATGGGACTCGAACGTTCGAAATTAAAAGTGCTAATTTTAACTGCTAATATGCAAGATACTGTCCTAAAAAGGGTTTGGGGAACTGGCTCATGCCCCAGGGGACATGGGTCAATGCCTAAAATGTTTTTAAAAATGGCCGTTTTGGCGGGAGCACTGATTTTAATGACGATTAAAGTGAAAAAAAAGTGAAATATTCCTTTAAATATTGTGCCTGGGGGGTGTCTGTAGTATGCCTGTGAAGTGCCACATGTTTCCCGTGTTTAGAACAGTCCCTGCACAAAATGACATTTAACGGAAATAACGTCATTTAAAACTGCTTGCGGTTTTAATGTTATATCTGGTTCCTGCAATATGGTTGAAAATCATTGAGAAAATGGCATGGGTAGCCCTCCCTGCCCATTACCAGCCCCTTTGGGTCTTGTACGGATATTAAGGGGAACCCCGTACCCATATTAAATAAAGGAAATACGTGTGGCCCCCAGGCCCTATATACTCAGAACAGCAGTATACAGGCGGTGCAAACAAGACAGGGACTGTGTAGGTTTGTTGTGTTAAGTAGAATCTGTTTGTAATTTTCAACTGGTACATTTTTAAAGTGTAGCTCCAGTCAAAAAATCTATTTTTAAGCTTTTTGGAAAACATAGGGAAGGGTTATCACCCCTGTATAATTTGTTTTGCCGTCCGTCTTTTTTCATATCACTTCCTGTTGTCTCCTTCCGTTTGCAAGTAGGAGATGTTTGTAAGTTGGATGTTTGAAAGTAGGGGCCTGCCCTATATGCTCTGCAGAAATGGCGGAACAAGGTGTTGGTGTTGCCACAACATTGTAAGTCCTCAAAGTGACTCTTGGTGGGCGCTGGAGCACCCTGCTGTGAACAATTATATCAAGAATTGTAATTACATGCCATTGTTGAACAGTGGTAGAAAAATTAAACTTTGGTGGTTGTGGTGCTGGTGACACAACGCTATAAGTCCTCACAGTTACTCTGGGTGGGCACAGGAACGGGTCCTCCTGTGAAATATTATATCAAGAATTGTAATTACATGCCCCTGTTAAACAGGGGCTGAAAAATTGGGCCTTAGGCACTGGTGCTGGTGCCACGACACTGCAACCTCTCCCATATACTCTAGTTGTAGTGCAGGAATGAGCCCTGCTGCAAAGCATTGCATCAAAAATTGTAATTAAACGCCCCTGTTAAACAGGGGCAGAAAAATTGGGCCTTAGGCACTGGTGCTGGTGCCACGACACTGCAACCTCTCCCATATACTCTAGTTGTAGTGCAGGAATGAGCCCTGCTGCAAAGCATTGCATCAAAATTTATAATTAAACGCCCCTGTTAAACAGGGGCAGAAAAATTGGGCTGGTGGCATCACCCAGAACCAAAAATGTTCTTCCAACATATCAGCGGAGGAGGAAGAGGATAGACAATCAACATAACAGGACAGTCACTCAGCATCAGCATAGGCAGTCTTGAAGGGATGTGATATTTCTAAAAAAATTATTCGGTTACATCAGCTTCAGGTGCTTGGTAGCTGTGGGTGATCCAAGACTGATTCATCTTGATGAAGGTCAGTCGATCAACTGAGTCGGTGGACAGGCGCACCCTGTGATCGGTAACAAAGCCACCAGCAGCACTGAAGATGCGTTCTGAAAGAACGCTGGATGCAGGACAGGCCAGTAGCTCAATTGCATACTGTGCAAGCTCTGGCCAGTGATCCATCCTCAAGACCCAGTAAGCCAGAGGATTTTCGGTGGGAAAGGTGTTCAAGTCTGACCTTGCCCCTAGGTATTCCTGCACCATGTAAATCAGACTCTGGCGATGGTTGCTGGAACCGATCATACCTTGGGGCTGCGGACTTAAAAATTGTCTGAAAGCATCGGTCAGACGGCCACCTTCTCCACCGCTCCTTCTGACCGATGCCTCAGCAACACGTTGTCCAGGACCAGGAGTTTGTAACCTTCCAGTCTCTGGGAACGCGTTGCACAGACCTTTCTGCAAGGCCTCCCGGAGATGTCTCATCCTCTGCTCCCTCTGCAATGGCAAGGACAACATGATCCGCAGCTACCTCCTCCCAGCCACGTACAAGTCCATGGATTTCTTGGGACTGTAAATCATCCCTACAAGACTACTGCTGATGCTGAGTGCCAGCCTCCACCTCCATGCTGACACAATCCTCCTCCTCCTCCTCCTCATCCTCTTCCTGTGTGATGGGTGGCACAGCAGGAACACTGTCTGGATAAAGGGGGCCTTGAGAGCCAAGGAAGTCCTCCTCTTCCTGCCTCTGTTCTACCTCAAGTGCCCTGTCCTTTATTCCACGCAGCGTATGCTCCAAGAGGTGGACAAGAGGTACAGTGTCACTGATGCATGCACTGTCACTGCTCACCATCCTTGTGGCCTCCTCAAACGGTGACAGGACAGTGCATGCATCCCTGATCATGCCCCACTGGTGTGGTGAGAAAAAACCGAGCTCCCCTGACCCTGTCCTGGTGCCGTAGTCGCACAGGTACTCATTGATGGCCCTCTGCTGCATGTGCAGCCGCTGCAGCATGGCCAAGGTTGAGTTCCACCTGGTGGGCATGTCACATATAAGGCGTTCTTGGGCAGGTTCAACTCCTTTTGGAGCTCAGCCAGCCGAGCACAGGCATTAAATGATCGGCGGAAATGCACACAGACTTTCCTGGCCTGCTTCAGGACATCCTTTAAGCCCGGGTACCTGCCCAAGAACCGCTGCACCACCAGGTTAAAGACGTGAGCCACACAGGGCACATGGGTCAGTTGTCCCTGTCGGAGGGCGGAGAGGAGGTTGGTGCCATTGTCACAAACCACCATTCCTGGCTTAAGCTGGCATGGCGTCAACCACCTCTCGGCCTGCCCCTGCAGAGCTGACAAAACATCCACCCCAGTGTGGCTCCTGTCCCCCAAACAAACCAGCGCAAGCACGGCATGGCATTGTTTTGCCTGCATACTTGCGTAGCCACTGGAATGCCTACGGAGCACCGCTGGTTCTGAGGACAGAGCACTGGAAGAGGCCATGGAGGAAGAAGAAGAGGAGGGGGTGGAGGAGAGAGGTGTGTCACAACCAATAGTAGCATTTTGGAGGCGTGGTGGCAGAACAACCTCCAACACTACTGCACCTTGTCCTGCATCCTTCCCAGCTGCCAGAAGAGTGACCCAATGGGCCGTGAAAGACAGGTAACGTCCCTGTCCATGCCTGCTGGACCATGAGTCAGCGGTAATATGCACCTTACCGCTGACCGCCCTGTCCAGCGAGGCAAGGACATTGCCTTCCACATGCCGGTAGAGAGCCGGAATCGCCTTCCGTGAGAAAAAGGCATTTGGGGACCTGCCACTGAGGAACCGCACATTGTACAATCTCACGGAAGGGGGCCGAGTCTACCAACTGAAAAGGCAGCAGTTGAAGTGCTAGCAATTTAACCAAGCTAGCATTCAACCGCTGGGCATGTGGATGGCTGGGAGTGAATTTCTTTCACCGGTCCAGCAGCTGGGGCAGGGACATTTGCCTGCTATAATCGGACGTGGGTGTACTGCTAGCAGAGTGCCCGGAAGCACTTGGCTGTGACACACCTAATTCTACACCTTCAATTCTCTCAGAGCAGGTTTCAGAGAGAACTGAAGGTCTAGTGGGGTTGGTGATCCCAGCTGATGAGGAGCAAGGAGAGGTCCTTTTGTTCTTTGGTGTGGGTCTTTGAAGTACCCTTGCCAACGAGCTGCATGGCAGGTCAATATATGTCTGGTCAAGCATGTGGTGCCCAAGCGGCTGATGTTCTGGCCACACGAGATACGCTTGAGACATATGTTGCAAATAGCAGCGGTGCGATCTGATGCACTCGTCTCAAAAAAGGCCCACACCAAAGAACTTTTAGAATAACGAGCAGAGGCAGTGCCCTGCACAGGCGGAACTCTGCGGAGTGATTCAGTCGGTGTGCTGCCCCTAAGCTGGCCGCCGGAGGGCATCCTGCCTCATTGGACATGTGCCTCCTCCTCCTCTCTCCTACCAGGCACCCACGTGGAGTCAGTGCTCTCATCATCCCCTCCCTCTTCATCGCTGGAGAAAACCTGGCAGTATGCTGCAGCTTGTGGAACATGACTGCCAGATTGCTGTCCTTCTTGAGCATCCCCTCTCTCTGCGCTCACACTACTGCCTTCCTCTAGCTGAGTATCATCATCAGAGCCTACAAAACACTGGGCATCCTCCTGGAGCATGTACCCAACACTGTGCTCAAAGATTTCAGGAGACTCCTCAGGAGGACGTGGTGGGTCTAGGGAAGGAGTCACTGATGATGACATTGAGAGGAGGGAAGACGATGCGTTGGCAGCTGCTTTGCTAGTACCCTGAGCCTGGGTGAGAGAGGATGAGGAGGATGAAGAGGGCTTGGTCATCCACTCTACCAAGTCGTTGGCATGTTGCGGCTCAACATGTCCAGCTGCCGAAAAGAAGGACAAGCGTGTCTCATGGCCACGTGCTGATGATGACGATGCACTGCGACCACGACCAGCACTGTTGTCTCTAGACACAGAGCCTGCTTGCCCTCTTTTATCGGCTCGCGCCTGTCAGCCTCTCCTTGCTGGCCTTCCAGACATGGTAATGGCCTGAAGGGAGGTGGGAAAACCAGCAATTGGGTAGTGTATATTGTGCTGGAGGCACACAACACCCACTAACTCCTGCAGATAACAGATGGCTCAATTAGAGAAGAGCTATGTAGGTGGATATAACGGTGTATATTGGGTTCAGGGCACGCAGACAGCACGCACAATCTCCTACATTTGACTGCAAGCTCTATTTAAAAATAGCAAGATAGTTAGCTATATAGGTAGATATAGCGGTGTATACTGGGTTCAGAGCACGCAGACAGCACGCACAATCTCCTAACACTGACTGCAAGCTCTATTTAAAACGAGCAAGATAGTTAGCTATATAGGTGGATATAGCGGTGTAAACTGGGTTCAGAGCACGCAGACAGCACGCACAATCTCCTACCACTGACTGCAAGCTCTATTTAAAACGAGCAAGCTAGTTAGCTATATAGATGGATATAGCGGTGTATACTGGGTTCAGAGCATGCAGACAGTACGCACAATCTCCTACAACTGACTGCAAGCTCTATTTAAAATGAGCAAGATAGTTAGCTATATAGGTGGATATAGCGGTGTATACTGGGTTCAGAGCACGCAGACAGCATTGACAATCTCCTACAACTGACTGCAAGCTCTATTTAAAACAAGCAAGCTAGTTAGCTATATAGATGGATATAGCGGTGTATACTAGGTTCAGAGCATGCAGACAGTACGCACAATCTCCTCACGGATGGCTCCGGGCCCCCACAGGGCTCTACCGAAACCCCCCTCAAACGCCCACGGTCAAGCCTCCTCTCGAAGGGATCTACCGCGAAGACGTAGAGTAGGGGGCTCAACGGGCAACCCTACCTGACACCAGAGTCCACCGGGAAGGCGGAGCCCACCCAACCATTGGCAAGGGGGAGGCTCTCAGCCCCCCTATACAATACTTTCAGCCAATCGATGAATTTAGCTGGCAGACCGTACTTACCCAGGAGTAGCCAGAGGTACTCATGGCTTACCCTATCAAAAGCTTTCACCTGATCTAGTGCCAGCAGATACTGACCATCACCCGTTGCCCTGCACCTTTCCACAGCCTCCCGGACGTTCAGGACAGCACTAAAGGTGCTACGGCCGGGAACTGCACAGTGCTGGGAGGTGGAAAGTAACTTGTCTGCGACAGCAGACCTACGCACAAACAATATCTTCGCCAGAATCTTCCTATCCGTGGAGAGAAGGGCAATAGGATGCCAATTCTCTACCCTGGACGAATCTTTCCCCTTTGACAAGAGGATCAGGGCAGACCTTCTCATTGAGGGAGGAAGCAAGCCAGATGCCAAACACTCATTGAACACCTCCCTCAAAAGAGGAGCCAAAAGGCTCTTAAAGGTTTTATAGAACTCCGCCGTGAGCCCATCAGGCCCCAGCGATTTCTTTGGTGACAAAGAGTCGATGGCTTGCTCAACCTCTGCCGTTGAGATCCCATCTGTCAAGGAGACCGGAAGGTCAGACACTGCCTCCAGCGGCGTCTCATCAAGGAACGCCCTGGCTCTCTCAAGGTCTAAAGGCTTCTTCTTCAGGATATCGGAAAAGTGGGCACTGATGATGCCCAGGATCCCTGCCCTGGACTGCACCAGGGACCCCGAGGAATCCCTCAGGCCATGTACGACCTTCTCACTCACCGCATCGCCGCAGCTCTTGTAAGGATCCGGGGAGACGAACTTCCCGTAATCCCTCTCAAGGACCAGGGAGGCGAGACGGTCGTACTGACACTCCTTCATCTGAAGCTTCAGAGCAGAGATCTGTTCCTGAGTGCCCCCAAAGGAGATGAGGCAATCTAATTGCCTCCGCAGCCTCTGGTAGGCCAGGTATTTTGAGAAAGCCCGGTGCCTCGAGACCTCTCAGAAGAAGCCCTCAAACCTCTTCTTCACCACTTCCCACCATTCCTGATGGGAGCAGCTGCCCTCAAGGAGCGTGGCTTGTTCCAAAAAAAGGTCTCGAAAGCCTCCCTCACTTCAGGGTCCTCGAGCAGCGACCCATTTAGGCACCACAAGCCCCGACCCTTCTGAGGAGTATCGGCCACATTCAAGGTAACGGACACCATACAGTGATCAGAGAACTCAACCGCACACAGCACAGGGGCCGTGAAGGAAGAGTCCCCCTTCAAAAAAAGCCGGTCTATCCTACTCTTACTGCTACCTCTGGCGTAGGTGAAACCAGTGTGGTTGGGGAGATGATGAACGTGCACATCCACCAACCCGGCTTCCCTCACTATACTATTCAAAAAGATACTGTCATATCCCAGGGGGCCAGAGGTTCCTGCCCGGTCCTTTGACCTGGTGACCATGTTGAAGTCACCACCAAAGACCACCTGCTGGGATGTAAACAGATAAGGTTTCACTGCCGTAAGAAGGTCATTCCTCCCACTCTGAGATTGAGGGCCATAAAAATTAATTAAACGGAGGAATTCTCCCCTCACGACAGCATCCACCACTAGACACCTACCAACCTCGACCTCAATCACTCGTCGGCAGGCCACCGAACCAGTCTTAAAAAGGACCGCAACACCACTGCAGGGCTCAGCCGCAAGAGACCAGAGAGAGGGCCCACATCTCCACTCTCTCTTTGCTAGATGCATCTCTGCCACAGATGCCAGCCAGGTCTCTTGCAAAAACAAAATATCAGCATCAATCCGGCTGAAAAAATCAAAGGCTGCAAAACGAGCCGCTGCAGAACGCACACTTGCAACATTAATCGTTGCAAGGCGTGATTGGCTTACAATCCCTTCTGCTTATATTACTTGCAGACCCCCTCGTCCTTTGAGTCAGAGTCGATTGCCCAGCAGGATAAGAGGCCAGTCAACACTCCCATCCTCACTGTGGCAAGGGCCTGCGTCTTCCTTAGGTGCGGGCACCTTCCGTTTTCTTTTTCTGACCGCTTTTTTCCTTACCCTCTCCCACCGTCCAGGCCCAGGAGGCTCACCACCCTCCTCCTCAGAATGCCCGCTAGACGCAAGGCGCTTCTGGGAGGTCTTGGCAGCCCCCTGCACCTCCATCATCTCCTGCCCGGCGACCGCCGCCGGTATGACAGGGAGACGAGGAGAGGAAGAAGGACGTGGAGATACCAGGGGGGGTAGGAGGGGGGCAGAGGAGGGGGACGGAAGGGGAAGGGGGGAGGGAAGGGGAGGGGGGGAGAGGGGAAGGGGAGGGGGATGGGGAAGGAACAGCAGGAGGGGGACAAGGGGGGGATCCGGGAAAGAAGCCTTTCTAGGAGGTCTCTCTTTGGGCTTGGCAGTCGGCTGATTGGTAGACGCATTCCTACCCACAGATGACTTATCGGGCTCTTTCTTTTTCTCCTTGGGAACTGCCCCCAAGGACCTAGATGTTCCAACAACCTTCTTACCAGCCACACTATTCCCTAACTCCTCCTTTCTCCCCCTCCCAGACCTCACCCTTTGGGGCAGATGATCACCTGGCCCCGCCGCTCCCCCTGCCCCTGAGTCCCCCACCGACCCAGGCCCGTGTCCCCAGATGGTGCCCGGGGTTGGCCAGGTTCGCCCCCCTCTGTCGGGAAGTCCCTGAATGCTTTGGGGCACTGGCTGAAAGGGTGCCCCAGCACCCCACAGAGATTGCAGACTATAAGCCTGCAAGTCTCCTGTGGGTGCCCAAACCCGTTGCACCTGACGCAGCGGGGCGTCACGCAGTCTGCGCTCAGGTGCGCTGGGCTTCCACATTTAAAGCAGCGACGAGGCTGGCCCGGGTAGAAGACCAGGATCCGGTCTCTGCCAATGAAGGCGCTACCAGGGACGTGAGATACTGTATTGCCCTGGCGCCTGAGCCGGATCCTGGCCTGCCAAGCCCCAGTCCAGACCCCTCGCTCGTCCAGGGACTTCTGCAACAGAGTCTGCAGCTGGCCAAATCTCCCGAGCCAGCTCATGATGTCTTCTGGAGGGAGGGACTCATTCCTAACCAGGACGGTGATATTTTTCACCTCCTCCTGTCGAGACAGGGGGACCACACGGAACCCCCTCCAGGGGTCAGACCTCCTCAGGATTTCGTATACAGTCAGAAACCTCTCCATCGAGATGACGGAGAGGAAACTGACGTCAAATTCTTTGGATCCCGTCGGATGGATGACAGCAAAGAGATCCGCCACCCGGAAAACGGCACCCAGTATCCATCCCACTACCTGACCCCTGGAGGGACATGCCCTTTCGCCCTCCCACTTAAGCTGCACGACATTCCTACGTCTTTTCTCCAGGCCCCCCGTACCCCTTGACCAGGCATCCGGCCCTGTAAGCTGGGCGGAGGGCGGCACCCTAAAATTCTGGGTGCCAAACTGGCCATACAGGGGGCCCAAAGGAACACTAGAACCGGCCACTTGCGCGAAAGAGCGCCCTGCTTTAAGTGCACCCAATAGTGCTGCCTCCTCCTCCACACCCAAGAGGTGTTCCACAGGAGCCGACACCACAGGGTTACCCCCAGACTTTGAGGCAGCTGGGGAGACCACTCCTGGCTCCATGGTCTGACTCATATCTCCCGACCCTGGCGACCGGGGCGCCACTTCCCGAACGTCACTGGTAGACTGGGGGGCCTCTTCCTGGCCACAGCCAAAGAAGGCATCCAATTGGCTCCCCAGAAGGCCCGCCCATTCCATTTTGGAGCTCCTGCCAACCTCAGCATGAGCCCCGCAAGAATCGACCACTATACACTCCTCAACTTGGGTGCCCTCCAACTGACGGATAAACTCCATCGCAGGGCACTCACTGTCCAAAGCCCCCATGGGCGACTCACCCCACACCTGCCGATTCACCATCCCGTCATCCGCCGGAGCTGCGGCAGACGAAGCTCCGCCCACCTCCTGTCCCGTGGGCAAACCGGAAGCGGCGGGATCCGCCCCCAGCTCCGGCGGACTTCCTGTAGGCGCCTGCCCCTCAAAGGCCCGCACCAATCCCGGAGCAGAGTGTGGGACCCCCTCCCCACAGAGGACGGCGTCCCACAGCAACCATCCCCAACCCGCACAACACCCGCCATGGCGGGAGACCCATTCAACACCACCCCATCTGCACTGTCCAACTGTTCCGATAGTCTGGGCCTGCTGACCTGGGGATCCCCCCGCAGCAGAACGAGGACATCCGGGAGTGGGGGGTTGTCCATGTCTAGCAGGGAATCCGGCTTGTCCACCGGAGCCCCTGTGACAAGTAAGCCCAAAGTTTCCAAGCGTCTCTCCACTAGGCCCAGGAGGCTCCCCCCACCAGCCTCACCCCCTGCGGACATCCTGACCTCATCGGGTGCCCTACCCAGGCCTGCAGCAGCCTCTACCTGAGGACCGGCAGGATCCTGGGGACCCTCAGTCATTTTGTCCAGGGCTGGGTTTGGCATGATGTTCCAGAGGGAGAGTCCAGCACTCCTGCCCCGTCTCCTGGATCGGCCATCCTTCTCACCCCCCTAGTGTTTCCCAGGGGTCTCTGGTACTGCACCAACTTCCCCTACCTGGGAAGGCTTCTCCTCTTGAGAGTCAGCTTGCGGGGTCTGGCTCCCCTTCTGGCGCCGAGACGCCTGTCTCCCCTACTCATTTGCTCTCAATAGCTCAAGCTTTAGCTCATCCAAAAAGCACTCCTCGCCTGGGCCATGGTCACATAGGTTCACCAGGAGGTCGAATAACTCTGCATTCTGCTGCTTTAGACTTGCAATGGCCACTCGGAATTCTGATCTCTTGGAGATGCCGGAACGATCCCGCTGGTTCCGAAGAGAGGTTAAACAGGCCAAGCGGCCATTGTATGCACGCGTTGCCTTCTCCATTAGGTTCTTAACCTTCTCGATCCTCACTTTCCATTTCTTATCATCCTCTCCTGGCTGGGCTTTGGTCCAGCTGGTAAGACCGACCTGAGTCCCCAGAAAGAGCCTCTCAACCCTGGATAGGTCTTCAATTCCAGGGAGGGTAGCTGGAGCCCCAGGCCAGGAAAGCAACCCTGGGCCTGGGCTAGAGGAGGCCATCCTCCCCCCTCACCTGTGGACACTGGAACTCTGCAGAGAGCACGCAGACAACACCCAAAACCTCCTACAGCTGACTGCAAGCTCTATTTAAAACGAGCAAGATAGCTAGATATATAGGTGGATATGGATATAGCGGTGTATACTGGGTTCAGGGCACGCAGACAGCACGCACAATCTCCTACAACTGACTGCAAGCTCTATTTAAAAAAAGCAAGATAGTTAGCTATATAGGTGGAAATTTTTATTAAAATAAAACTGCTACTGATTTACATAATCAAGAACTTAAGAAAAACTCATACTTGAGCAAAAAAAGAACTAAAGAACAACTTGCATAAATGCTTTTGGACAGACCGGATCTATTCAAACTGCCCATATCAGACGATCCTTAATCCCATGATCATCTGGGAAGAAAAAAAAAAAAAAAAAATTCCTAATCATTATTCAAACTATATACATTTATTTTACATACCCCCTATAGGCAGGAACGTAACGAAACTGACGGTGCATACCATGTTTTTAAAATTAAGTTGCCCAAAAGCTAAAAAAAAAGGGGTGAAAGGACAGACACATCCCCACCTAAGGAAAAGAAGAGGGAGATCATCAAGGTGGCCGGAAAGAGAACCCTCTCCACAACCTAGCACACCTTTCCCTACCCATTCTTTCCCCCTCAAGAAACCTCACCTTACCCAATTCCCGAATGATATCACCTGCCACCTCATGCATGGGCAGGAACTTGCCCCTAGTGGACACTAAACACCGAGCGTGCCAAGTGTAGTAAAGGCATATGACACTAACTAAAAACAGTGATGATAACACAAAACCCCTCCGGGCTCTGAAGTCACCGTACACCCTCTCAGAATAGGCAAGGGCCCGGAGACGGGGATAGCCAATGGCATCTCCAACCTCCCCCAGAACCCCCAAGTTGAAAGGGCACTCGACCAAAAAGTGGTCCATGGTCTCTAGTACCCCACCACACTCAGGGCGAGGACAGCCTCTGTCCTCTGGGCTCCGGTACTTCAAGTTCGATCTCACATAGAGTCGTCCATGGAACGCCCTCCATGCGAGATCCCAGAACTTGGCAGGAATTCTCTTAGAATTCAGGAGGGCTAGTCCCTCCCTGAGAACCCTGTCTGGACAGTCCCTTAAGGCCAGTGGTCTCAAAACGTCCGAGGCCATGACCCTCTGGTACAGCTCTCGCCGGCCCAGGGAGCCTACCTCTAAGGCCATTATCCTCCACCGCCTTAGTACCTTCAGGGCGGTTGGAACATAGGCGGGGAGGTACCCATGGGACCTCCGAAGGTCACCCGGGCGGCCGCCCCCCTCCCACCTGCTCAGGAACACCAGGAACCAATTCTTACATGAACGTTCCCACAGAGAGGGCTCGTCCACAAAAATGGATTGCAGATTGAACTTCAGGAACACCACAGTAAAGAAAACCGTGGGGTTGATCATGTCCAAACCGCCCTCCCCTCTCCGTCGTTACGTGACCTCCCTTTTTATCAGGTTCAGTCTGTTTCCCCACAAAAGCAGAAAAAACAGACCGCAGACCCGCGCATAGAGTGACTCTGGCAACAGACATGCGTAGCTGACATAGAGGAAACCGGGAAGCAAATAGGTTTTAACCAGGCTCACCCTTTCCCTCAACGACAGCTTCCAGCCTTTCCAGGCGTTGACTTTCTGGGTGGCACTTACCAACCTGCGCTCCCACTTTAGCTTGGGATAATCACCCTGGCCGAAATAAATGCCTAAGATCTTAACTTCTGGTCGGGGCGGGGGGAAAACGTCCGGGAGGGCAAACTGCTCACCCTCCCTTCCCAACCAGAGAGCTTCACTCTTGTCCCAGTTGACCAACGAACCAGACGCCTCGGAGTAGCCTCCAATCTGTGTTTCCACAAAATGGGCCTCCTCTCGGCTAGCCACTACCACCGAGACGTCGTCCGCGTAGGCCACCACCTTCACCGCCTTAACCGGGCCACTGCCGGGCTCCATCAGGACCCCCCTCAGCTGCCCACAGTCTAGCCTTCTTACGAAGGGGTCGACTGCAAAGACATAGAGCAGGGGACTCAGCGGACAGCCCTGCCTAACACCAGAGTCCACCGGAAAGGTAGGACCCACCCAACCATTGACCAGAGGGAAGCTCTCGGCCCCTCTGTACAAAGTCATGAGCCAATCAATAAATCGATCAGGCAGGCCGTATCTACCCAGGAGAATCCAGAGGTACTCGTGGTCTACCCGATCAAAAGCTTTCGCCTGATCTAATGCCAGCAGATACCGCCCATCACCCGTTGCCCTGCACCTCTCCACAGCCTCCCGGACGTTAAGGACTGCACTAAAGGTGCTACGGCCGGGAACTGTGCAGTGCTGGGAGGCAGACAGCAGCTTGCCCGCAACAGCAGACATACGCGTAAACAAAATCTTTGCCAGAATCTTTCTATCCGTGGAGAGAAGGGCGATAGGACGCCAATTCTCAACCACGGATGGATCCTTCCCCTTGGACAGAAGGATCAAGGCCGACCTTCTCATCGAGGGAGGGAGCAGGCCAGATGCCAAACACTCACTGAACACCTCCCTCAGAGGAGGAGCCAAAAGGCTCTTAAAGGCTTTATAAAATTCTGCCGTGAACCCATCAGGCCCCGGCGACTTCTTTAGAGACAACGAGTCAATAGCCTGCTCAATTTCGGCCACTGAGATCTCTTCCACCAAGGAGTCTAGGGGGTCAGACCCCACCTCAAGTGGAGTCCCATCAAGAAATTCCTTGGCTCTCCTCAGATCCAACGGCTTCTTCCGAAGGATGTCTGAAAAATGGGCTCTGATGATCCCCAGGATGCCTGGCTTGGACCTTACCAGGGAACCGGAGGGATCTCTCAGTCCATGTATGACCTTCCCACTCACTGCGTCCCCACAGCTTTTGTAGGGATCTGGGTTGGTGAACTTCCCATAATCCCTCTCCAGCACCAGGGAGGCGAGACGGTCATACTGACACTCCTTCATCTGGAGCTTCAGATCCGAGATCTGGTCCTGAGGGCCACCATCAGAAACCAAGCGATCTAGCTGCCTGCGTAACTTCTGGTAGGCCTGATACCGGGATGCTGCCCGACGGCCTGAGACTTCCCGGAAGAAGCCCTCCGACCTCTTCTTCACCACTTCCCACCATTCCTGGCGGGAGCAGCCGCTCTCAAGGAGCGAGGCTTGTTCTAAAAAGAAGTCCTCATAGGCCGATCTGATTTCAGGGTCCTCAAGTAGCGACCCGTTTAGTCGCCACAGGCCCCTCCCTTTCTGAGGGGTGTCCGCCACATTCAGAGTGACCGACACCATACGGTGATCAGAGAACTCAACCGCATGCAGCGCAGGAGCTGCAAAGGACGAGTCCCCCTTCAAAAAAAACCTATCTAACCTACTCCTACAACTACCTCTGGAATATGTGAAACCAGTGAGGTTGGGGAAGTGGCGAACGTGCACATCCACCAACCCAGCTTCCCTCACTATTCTATTCAAAAAGATACTATCATATCCCAGAGGGCCTGAGGTGCCTGCCCGGTCCTTTGACCTGGTGACCATATTAAAGTCACCACCAAAGACCACCTGCTGGGATGTAAACAGGTATGGTTTCAGCAGCGTGAGAAGGTCCTTCCTCCCCCTCTGGGACTGAGGTCCATAAAAATTGATAAGGCAGAGGGATTCCCCTCTCACGACTGCGTCCACAATCAAACACCTACCGATTTCCAATTCAATCACTCGTCGACAAGCCACCGAACCAGTCTTAAAAAGGACCGCAACACCACTGCAGGGCTCAGCCGCAAGAGACCAGAGGGAGGGCCCATGTCTCCACTCCCTCTTCGCTAGGTGCATCTCTGCCACAGATGCCAGCCAGGTCTCTTGCAAAAACAAAATGTCGGCTTCAACCCGGCCGAGAAAATCAAAGGCTGAAAATCTAGCCGCCGCAGAACGCACACTTGCGACATTAATGGTCGCGAGGCATATTGGAGCGGGTACCGCCATCCTTAGTGATTGAATTTTACGTTCCTCTCTATTTTACATTTCTAAAAAAAAATCAATCCTCCTCGGAGTCCGAGGAGGAAAGGATCCCGTATCTGTTCCATAGGGCCAGTGAGGAGCCCCCCCTGCCCCTGAACTCGTACTGGGCTGGGGGTCCTCACCACACTCCTTCCCCGAAACCTTCCTCTTCCTTTTCTTTTTAGTTTTCTTCTCCCATTCCACTTTGGGAGGTTCCCTCCCACTCTCTTCATCGGACCTCCCACTGGAGATCTCCTTAATCCTCTTATTAACCCCCTTACCGGCCCCTGAGATATCCATCGGGGTCACCCCTCCTGCACTAGCCTGCCGACCACTCACGACCACCGAAGAGGCCGGAGGGGGCATTAGTATAGCCGTCTGATCCAGGGGTGGATGCGGTTTACCCGCAGATTTAATTGCTGAAGGGAGGGGGAGGGAAGGGGGCAAAGGAGAAGAAGGGGAAGCTGGGAGGGGGGAGACCAGGGGGGGAGAGGGGAAGGGGGGGAGCAGGGGAAAGGGAGGAGGACGGGGGGAAACAGGGGGAGGGGGGGAGGGTGATTTTTGGGCGAGGGCTTTTTCGCCTTGGCCGGCTTCCCAGGTGTTTTTGTTACCGTTGCCCCATCTGACACAGGGTCAGACGGGGCCGGAGAACTCGCCGGCTCCCTCACTACGCCGGTTCCTGTACTTGATCCACGCCTGGGGGGTCTGACCCTTTGAGGGAGGGGGGAACCCTCCCTCTGTGACCCTGAGGGGTTGGGATCCCCACTTCGTCTAGGGACCCCCTCACCCTCCTGGCCTGGGGCACCCCCCTCAGCCTGGCACCCCCTGAACGCCTTGGGGCACCGACTAAAGGGGTGTCCCATTTCCCCACAGAGGTTGCAGACAATAAGCCTGCAACCCTCAGGTGAATGGCCGAAACCATTGCACCTCACACAGCGGGGCATTGTGCAGTCCGCACTGAGGTGCGCGGGACTGCCGCATTTGAAACAGCGACGGGGCTGTCCAGGGTAGAAGACCAGGATCCGGTCTCTACCTATAAAGGCGCTGCCAGGTACATGCGCCACGGTATTATTGTGGCGATTGAGCCGGATCCTGACCAACCACGCACCTGTCCAGACCCCGCGCTCATCCAAACTTTTCCTCAGCCCTGTCTGGAGCTGCCCGTGTCTGGAGCAGCCAGGTCGCGATGTCCTCAGGTGGGAGGGACTCGTTCCTGACCAGTACAGTCACATTCTTTTTCTCCTCCTGCCTCGAAAGAGGTATCACCCGGAAACTTTTCCACGGATCTGACTTCCTGACGAGCTCGTACAGTGTCAGGAAAAGCTCCATGGAGACCAAGGAGACGAAACTCACATCAAACTCCTTCGAGTTTGTGGGGTGTATGACTGCAAATAAGTCCGAAACTTTAAAGCGCAGCCCCAGCAGATAGTCGATGACCTGACCCCTGCTGGGACATGCAGATGTCCCTTCCCACCTGAGCTGCACCACATTCCGTCTGCGCCTCTCAGGGCCCCCCGTACCCCTCGTCCAGGCCTGCGCACCCTGGGGCTGATCCCCAGGGGGAGCCTGGAAATTCTTGGCGCCAAACTGGCCGTACAGGGGACCCAGGGGGACAGAGGAACCTGCCACCTGTGCAAACGAGCGCCCAGCCTTCAGGGCACCTAAGAGGTTTGCCTCCTCCTGTGTGCCCAAGATTAAACTGGGTCTGTGGGGGAAGGGCCAGACCCCTGACGGACCGGACTCCCTGGCTCAGTACCTCTACCCACCGCATCCCCACCAACCGGCATCTCACTCACTGGGGAAGGAGCAGTACCCCCTACACCCATATGATCCTGGGGGGGAGCCACCTCCATTTCTTCAGGACCCCGCTCCTGTGACCCCTCCAAACCCCGTATGAAATCCAGGGCCGAGCACTCGCTCCTCAAATCCCCATCGGGGACTCACCCCAGCATACTTGTCCTGCTGGAAGAAAATCCCCAGAGGACGCTAAAGCTGTTTTTTCCAGGGAGGTCTCCGATACCAACGCCTCCTCTCCCCCAACGAGCGACACCAACGGCCCCCCTAGCTGAATTCCCGGTGTGCCCACTTCCGTTTTAGGCCCTCCTGGGACTTCCGGGGTCACCACTGACATCACTTCCGGTTCCCGGAAGTCGATGAGGTCACTTCCTGTCTCGTCACCCGGAACAGGAAGTGATGCACCCGCCCCCATCCCACCACTCCTCCCAGTGTCAGCAGAGGATGCTTGTCCACAATGTCTATCCAAAACTGCACATGTGTCCGTTCCCATCAGCACCTCCCCCTCTCTCCATGCGGCCACGGCGGGGGCCGCCATTATGGCCGGTTTTCCCCGCACCGCTATGGGACTGGCAGGAGTCGTCGGGGTCACCGGGGCGGCCCCGGAGGGGGGTCGGACTGCACTCTCCGCTGGGGACCTCTGACTATTGGCCTTCACTGGCCCCTCCGATGGCTCTCTGGTGAGGACCACCAACAGTTTCCTGTTCCGCTGACTGTGACTTGCATCTCCACCGGAGCTTTTACGTGCTTCATCGGGTACCCTACCCGGATCCTCCTGGACTGCGGCCATAGGCATAGCAGGTGTTAACACAGGAATCCGGGGACCCTCCGCACTGACAGCTCCGGGGGTCATACTTTCCTGACAGGCCATGGATTGGTTGTCACCCAGAAAACGCTGCTTCCACTGGGGTCTGTGGCACTGTTGCATCAGGTGAGAGTTTCAGGGGGGACTTCAGGGGGGTATTTCCTCGTCTCACCGCCTGGGTTCCTTCCTGGCTGGCCTTTAGAAGTTCTTTCTTTACCTCTGTCAAAAACCTTCTCTCACCCTTTCCACGTTCGCAGAGACCGCCCAGCAGCCGCCAGAGGTCCCTGCATTCATGCTTCAGGCCATCTATGGTCTCCCTATATTCACCACGCTTGCTGCTGGCTGAGCGGTCCCTGCGATTTCGTAGGTCGGCAAGTCGCTCCGAGCGCTGTACATAAGCTGCCGCGGCCTTCTGTATTAGGGTTTTTACCCTCTCTCTCCTCTTCTGGAGCTTGCTTGGGCCCTCTCCCGGCTGGGCCCAGGTCCAGTCCATTACCTCAGACTGTGTGACCAGGAACAACTTTTCCTCCCTGGAGAGGTCCCTCACCCCAGGGGGGTTGTCTGAGACCCAGGCCGGGAAAGAGGCCCCGGGCCTGGGCTGGCCGATACCATGAGGCCGGATGTCCAGGACAGCCGTGGTTCTCCACAGAGCTCCTCCACGCACGTCTGCTCACTTGGAAAGCCTCTCCAGGTGTGTACTGCATTCAGAGCACGCAGACAGCACGCACAATCTCCTACAACTGACTGCAAGCTCTATTTAAAACGAACAAGATAGCTAGCTATATAGATGGATATAACGGTGTATACTGGGTTCAGAGCACGCTGACAGCACGCACAATCTCCTACCACTGACTGCAAGCTCTATTAAAAAAGAGAAATATAGCTAGCTATATAGGTGGATATAGCGGTGTATACTGGGTTCAGGTTAACTCCTACAGACGCCAACACACTACACAAGGCCGCCACGCTGGTGGCCTTATATAGTGTGGGGCGTGTACTACACAGCCTGAGCTATGATTGGCCACAGGCATCCTGCCTGTGGCCAATCATGGCTCTCCTCACTGCCGGTGCTGTGATTGGCCAAGCATGCGGGGTCACAGTGCATGCTTGGCCAATCATGAGCCAGCAATGCACTGCGATGGCGCAGTGCATTGTGGGCCGTGAGCACCACACGAATTTGGCGCGAACGGTCCATAACGTTCGGAATTTGCCGAACGGGCGAACAGCCGATGTTCGAGTCGAACGTATGTTCGACTCGAACACGAAGCTCTTCCCTATCGGGCAGTGTCTATGCACAGGCAACATTTAGAACCAAGCTAAAAGCTTTTAAAAAGTTAAAACCTTTACTCACGGCAGTCTAGGTTCAAAATGCCAATCGTCTCCCTCATCGGAGCTGGTCTCAGTTGGTGAACCAGGCGAGGAATCTCCGGCGGGCCAATAGCTTCCCGCAGCAGCAGCAGCCACAGCTTCCTGTGGTCATCATTTAAACACTTTCTCCAGATATCCAGTCTACGGGTGCAGGAGGCAGGCCTGCCTCTGCGGTGGCAGGGGTTGCTGAGCCACTCCTTCACTTTAGGCACTGGTGCTGCAGCAGCAGCTTTCTCCTGCAGGGTCATGTCCGCACCTTCTGTACAAGTCTCTGGAACCTCAGAAGGGGCAGAATCCCTTCTGGCATTCTGAGCCCCGAAAACGCCGGGGCATATCCGATGGACTCCTCAATGGAGATACCCGTGGCCCAGTCATACTGGAAGGCCCGGGGTTGCACAATGAGTTGTTCAACTTTGAATATGTACTCACCGCACTTCCGACACCTGGGGAACGGCTGAGGGTTTGTGATCAAACCATCACATTTTCCGTACAACATTCCAAGGGCCTCGACATCCCTGATGTTGCACAGAAAAAACTGCCCCTGCGGCAGCAACCGAATGCCCCTGTCTGTGATTACTGTGTCGGGCATCTGCACACTTGCTGGACCCCTCGCTGACGACATCCTGGGACCTGGTGCTGGCTGCACGTGCAGAAGCCGATGCATCCCTTTTTTTTCTCTCCGAGCTCCGGGAAAAGAGACTCACTCCTTCCTTCCACGACACCCACTCACACGGTGCCTCGTGCGGGGAAAGATCAGCTCAGACTCCTCCCACTGGGCACTGACTCCTGTGTACTTTTGCGGGCTTTTGATACAGGCTCCTCCCATGCTTACGCACCTCAGTGAAAGTCTCTCCAAAATGGTGCTGATTTTTGTGGCGCAGTTCAAAAAACATTCTTCACCCTCTGATCCAAGGCCCTGCGAGGTAACTGTAAATCCCGGACTGCGGGCCCCCACATGTAGCGGCCACAACCCTTGCTGGGCAGCCTTGACTGGTTGGACTTACCAGATACCTTCTCTTGGCCTGCTCTTCCACATCTAGGGGTTCCCAAGGTTGATACCCAAAAACTTGAACACTGACATGGATAAAGTCCTATAACAAAGGTTTTATTTTGTAGTAGAAACATCCAATAACACAGTCTCTCATGGGAACAGAGGGCACTGGTGAAGAACTCAGGCACCTTGAACTGCAGGTCTAGCAAAGTCTCTAATTCCACCCAAAGAGTAGCCACTCGCAGCTGGGTACTTCAAGGCTGAACAGATCTCTAGCCAGAGATCATGGCAGTCAGCACGTTGACTCAAAACTTGAAACAATCCTATGAACGTATGCAAGTTGTAACTAAAGGTGAGCAGGAACCTTTTTCCTCAGTACCTGGAACGTTTGCCGCCTCCTCAATGGTACTGGAAAAGTGTGGATTCGTCAATGTCCTTCCCAACTCAATAACCAGGCACTTCTCAAGATGCCACTTGCCGGTCCTCCTCCAAAGAGTCCTCCCCCGGTCACTTCCACGAGCTGTGGTGCCTCTCCAAGCCGAGAGCACACCCGGACACCTTGAATCCTCCCTCAGTTACTGCACCTCGCACCAGCAGGGTCCGAGAATCGGGAACAGACGGATCCCTACCCCAGACCAGGCAGGTCTATCAGGGGCCTCTAACCGAAACATGTTGTGGGATGGCTACCCCAGTCCTGGAACCAGAACAGACCACACGGGCCTCACAAACTCCTCTCATCAAACACGTGAGTGGCACCCAGTGTGGTCTTCTGCTGCTGTAGCCCACTTGCTTCAAGGATTGATGTGTTGTGTGTTGGGAGATGGTATTCTGCATACCTTGGGTGTAGCGAGTGGTTATTTGAGTTACTGTTGTCTTTCTATCATCTGCAACCAGTCTGCCCATTCTCCTCTGACTTCAACAAGGCATTTTCCTCCACACAACTGATGCTCACTGGATATTTTCGCTTTTTCCCGCCATTCTATGTAAACCTGAGAGATGGTTGTGTGTGAAAATCCCAGAAATACTCAGACTAGCCCATCTCGCACCAACAATCATGCCACGTTCACTGCCATTCATTGAATATTTTCTCTTTTTTGGACCATTCTCTGTAAACCCAACAGATGGTTGTGCGTGAAAATCCCAGTAGATCAGCAGTTTTTGATATACCCTGGCCAGCCCATCTGGCGTGAACAACCATGCCACATTGAAAGACACTTAAATCCCCTTTCTTCCCCATTCTGATGCTCAGTTTAAACTTCAGAAAGTCGTCTTTACCAAGTTTAGATGCCTAAATGCATTGAGTTGCTCCCATGTGATTGGTTGTTTGTGTATACAATTCTTTTATTTGATATACAGTATATTGTGTTCACTTTTCTATACCGTGTGCTGCAATAAAAATAATGATTTTGTTCAGTTGGATGTATTTATGGGTCCCCGATAGTTATCAATAGAGTCGCTTATATAAAAAAAAAGTTTCTGCTTTCTTACATAGGATGATACCCGGGGTCACCATTTTAGAAGGTAGTATACTTTGCTAAGTTCATAAACGTATTTGTCTCCAAAAATGACCCCATTCATGAACAGGTACATTGGCTAGTATCGGTGTAAAAAAGGGAGAAAGGGTGGTGTCATGGAAGTTGAATAAAACATGCAGGTTTAAAAAGCCAATGCATTTTAGCCATCAGGCTTTAATCCTGATTAAATCCTGATGGCAGAAACACGTTGGCATTTTTGACTGTTGTTCACCTGCATTAATAAAACAATGTTTTAGCCAACTTCCATGGCACCAGCCTTCCTCCATTTTTTTGCACGGATTGTACATGGAGGTTTGCAGAGATTTCCCAGGCTGTGTGCCGTGTTCTTGAGGCTCACATGCCCTGGGCGGTACCATTTGTTATAGGAGAGGGGACGCAGCCTGTAGGTAAAGTTCTGCCACGGCCGCCGCCCTTACAGACAGTCAATCAGTGCCCAGCGGCACTGACAGATTGTGTGTGCCATGCCGAGTGCGCTCCGCCGCTCCTGCATCCTCCCTTCCCTCTGCTGGCTTCAAGTGTTGTGTTACTCCCCCTACGGAGGAGTCTCGTAGACTAGTCCCTGCCAGCGGCGTGACGTCACTCACGGCCAAGGGGGCAATGTGGGAGGACTGAGGAGCGCAGGGAGCTGTGACCTAGAGGAGCGAGGAGCTGCTGCCGCCTGCCTGGCTAGCTGGAAGGAAGCGAGAAGACCGCAGCCGACAGTGTGCTACTGGCTGCTACAGCCCGGCCCATAGGTACTTAGATGACAATGACAGACTTGCTGTTCACTTCACATAATACTCCTCTCCACTTTATGTGCATCTGTGCTAATGTCAAGTAAAGTTCAAGAAGATTCTCACATCTTTGCTGTGTTTTCTTTTTGTCATGTAATTTTTTTAATAAATCTTAATTTTTTTCAATTTGTATACCTTGTGTTGTGTCAATTAATATATTAAATACAAAATTATCACTGGATCTATATATCGGTATATTATATATATTTATATGTGTGTGTCTATGTTTCATGTTGATGTACCTGTTCCATTGACTAATATATCTTAAAACAAGAAGAAGAAATTCCTTATGAATCCAAAACATGAACATCCTCGGCAAATGATATGAAGAGAAAACAATCCAGTGATTCCTTACTTTGCCTTCTTTCCAGTAGACGGGGTCCCTCGTATTGATAAATGTTTCAGGGACGTAATCTGGGCCTTTTATAATGGAAACTATTCTAGACCAAAAAAATGAAGTATTAATATAATACCAATGGACTAAAAGAAGATCGGATGGAACTTCTCTTCTCTCATTAAAGTAGATTTCCTCACCGTATGGGTTCTGGTAATAAAAATGTCTCACATATTTGTGCAGCTTTCAATCGAAGACATAAAGACACAGTTATACACAGTATATACAGATATAAGATAATAAAAAAAGACAGTCACTTCCAACGCTAAGGCCCCTTTCACACTGTGGCGCTTTGCAGGCGCTACAGCGATAAAAATAAAGCCTGCAAAGTGCCCTGAAACAGCCGCTGCTGGAGCGGTGCACTTGCAGGACGTTGGCAAAACTCCTGCAAACAGCATCTTTGGAGCAGTGAAGGAGCGGTGTATACACTGCTCCTTCACCGCTCCTGCCCATTGAAATCAATGGGGCAGCGTGGCTATACCGCCGGCAAAGTGCTGCTTCAGCGGTGCTTTGCGAGAGGTTTTAACCCTTTCTCGGCCTCTAGCGGGGGTTAAAACCACCCTGCTAGCGGCTGAATAACGCAGCTAAAATGACGGTAAAGCGGAGCTAAAAATAGCACAGTTTTCCCGCTGACGCTGCTCCCGCCCCAATGTGAAAGGGGCCTAAGGGGTTTTCTAAAGTGAAGGGCAACAGGGACATCAGTAGCTCAGGACTGGGAGGATGTTGCCTTCCTCAGATGGGGTGATCCAATAGATACTAAATGTAACAAAACGTTCCACAATCCGCTTGAGTACTTTTGTCATATACCACTTCCTCCCAGTCTGAATATAGATATCAGATATTCCAACCACCAACAACCACAAAACAAGGCAATACTCGTTTGGTTGCTGAAATTGAACTCTTTTATTGAAAAACACATGTACATAGGTAATATTCTAGAACAATCCCCCCTTTGCATTCCGGGCAGGGGTAGACTGTCCAATCAGCAGTGAGAGCTGTTGGAGGAATTCGCCCCCACCGATCTCACAGCTAATCTACATACACATCCCATAATATCCAAGGCAGACAGACACAATAGAACATTGAAATACTGCCACACCCCAAATGACCCAGCAAAGAGCACACAACAAAATGAGAGAATATACAATATATATACATATATACTCAGCATTCCAGGGTGGCTGTACAATGAGTCCGATTAGTACAGATCAGACTGGATTTCTCGGTCACCCTGTGCCCCTATTAGAGACACAGGGTGATTTAGACATAGGAGGTGCATGGGAGCTGAATCTAGGTTTTCATAACCACCCCAAGGGATTCTGGGTTGCCATGGGCCCCCTGCGCAAAGTCACTCCATCACACCAAAAAGAGAAAAAAAATTGAATATGCGCACACCTAGTGCGTTACCAATGACATTTAATAAAAAAAATCATAAAAAGTGTGTACTCACAAACAGCAACTGGGGCTGTTTCTGGGGCGCACCCCCTTCCTCAGAGCTGCACCCCCGAAACGCGTTAGGTTTTACCCTGTAATGGTATATGGCACATGGTCTATTATTGTGTGTTTTTATGGCACAATCCAGTTGCTGTTTGTGACTACCCACTTTTTTATGAATTCTATTATTAAATGTCATTGGTGATGCACTAAGTGTACGTACCTTCCATTTTTTTTTTTATACAGATATAAGAGTTCTGAAATGAAAGATTGCGTAAAAAAATACAAAAAAGTGATAGAGCTGGATTCAAGTTACTTGGAGGTCATTCTATAAATGTAAATTAGAATGACTGAATCAGGAGAATCCCATCCACCCAAGAGAAACAGAAGTATCTGGCAGCTGCACATGGAATACATGACCCATTTCTGCCGTGGCATCATGACCTATAGGAGATTACATTGTCATATTCCACATAATGAGCCCGTGGCTCTCCATTTTACCCTTTCATATTCTCACAACTCAGAGTCTGTAGGTCGATCTTAACCCGGTGGTGCCGTGTGTCACTCTGACATACTGGATTTACAATTGTGGTAAACTTCCTATGACATAGGCTCTTTACCATGTGGTCAGCTGTGTCCAATCACAGCTAATCACATCGTAACCAGGAAGTGCCGGTTATCGGCTTTTCCTCTATTCGCGCTGACAAGGCGGATGACAAGGCCGGTATATTCACCATTTTAACAATCTGGATAGGTATTGTTACTTTTTATTAGTGTAGCGCCGGCTCCTGACGAGCACACACTATGTGTTTTTCAAAGTTAATGTTCCTGAAACCACAGTTGGGTTTTAGGGCTAATTATGTGAAATTATGGTCTCAGTATCAGTCTAGCTGGAACTGCACTGAGTTCTCCTTGGCAGCAGGTGTCGCTGTCACCGCCGGCAAGTGTGAGAATGCAGTTTGGCTAGGTGCATTGGATACTCTTCTTTCTCTAGGAACCAGCCCAGTGGGAGTGTTTATCCTGCTGTGCATTCTAGGAGAAGGTATTTAAGGTACTGAGATCACGTGTTTCGGGGTTCTGGTCCAGTCCAGAAGATACCTTCTGTCTGTTTGGTCCTGGTCCTCCTGACCAGCCCTCATTAGCCTCCTGGCCTGGGGTGCGGATCCATGCAATTCAGAGTCTCAGGGCTGCATAGCCTGAGGCAAAGCAACTGCAGGGACAGGCCTGAATGGATATCGGGGCCTAATCATCCAAACGTGGTCCGGTGCCGTCTCATCTAAGGAGAGGCCCAGCAACTGGAGTAGCATCCAGGGGAGGACTCCTTGGGAGAGGGCCATGCACAAGGCTGGTTTCTCTGAAGGAGCCTGGAGGCTCAGGTGAAGGACACTAAATGGATCTACACTCATATGGTATCGCCGCATCGGCTGCAAGATACTGGTACCGTATGATAGGTCTCTAAAATGTGTCCCTCAGTTACATACAAGTCTGGGGCAAAGACTTTTGCTCAAGTGTTCTACATACAAGTGTAGCACTGACCCCCGAAGGAACTGCTGATTTAAATTGGGCCTGCACTCTACTGAGAGACCCCCCTTCTGAATGACTCTGTCCCCTTGGCACAGCTGCGGTGCAATAATTAGGCATGTGCATTTCGTTTCGTTCTGAATCGAAACGCGGACAAATTTTCATTATTCGGACATTCGGATGCATTCGAATTACCGAATTACAATGCTAACAAATTCAAACGAAATTCGAATCAAATTTGAAAAATTACATTTTGCGACCTGACTTTGGGGCCATGTATCTTGGGGCCACTTATAGCTAGGAACCCCAAATTGGGAACTAGCACTACAACATATCCAAATTTGGGGTTTCTAGCACCAAGTGACCCCGAGTTACGGGGCCCCAAATTTGGGTCGCAAAATGTCAATCTCTGCTGCAGAAAAGTGCTTGATATTTTGCGACCTGACTTTGGGGCCCCGTAACTCGGGGTCACTTGGAGCTAGAAACCCCAATATCCAGAAATTTGGATATGTTGTAGTGCTAGTTCTACTGTGTTTGCATACCAAATTTGGGGTTCCTAGCTATAAGTGGCTCCGAGATACGTGGCCCCAAAGTTGGGTCGCAAAATGTCATTCTCTTCTGCAGAAAAGTAATATAAATGAAATAAGATGTGAGTGTTTTTTGCACTGTACACTGCAAGTATGAGAAGTTGATGTGACAGATTTATATAAGTAACTAACCATCTTCCAAAATTTCTAATTCAAATAGAAAAGATTAGAAAAAAATATAATTTAATAGAATAAAATAGAAAGAATATACAAACATCTTCTGAAATTCGAATTTGAATAGAATAAATTAGAATTTCGAATAGTATGAATTCAAATTTTAAATTTGGATAGAAAAGATTATAATAAAATAGAAAATAGACTAGAAAAATGATAGAACAGAACAGAATAGAATATATTTAATTTTATTCTGTTCTGTTCTATTGTTTTTCTAGTCTATTCTTTTATATTCTATTAAAATCTTTTCTATTAAAATCAAAATCATTATATACTAAATTCGAATTTCGGAAGAAGGTAATTTTATAAGATATATATATATATTTCTTTCCGACATTCGAATTTCGTATATAGAATGAATTTGAATTTGAATAGAAAAGATTAGAATAGAAATAGAGAATAGACTAGAAAAACAATAGAACAGAATAGAATATAGATACTATCTATTTCATTTTTAATTTCTTTTGCAGATTACTATTTGTTTCCATAAGATCTCCTGCAGACTGTTAGAATCAATTTCATTTTTTTTGGAGATTACTATTTATTTCCATCAGATTTCCTGCAGTATAATAACATATATTTCATTGTTTGCAGATCTCATGCAGACTATTAGCATCTATATCTAAAGGAAATGGCTGTTCTAATGCAAAAAAATAAAAATGAAAATGAAATAGATGCTAATATACTGCAGGAGATCTGATGGAAATAAATAGTAATCTGCAAAAAAAGAAAAATGAAATTGATTCTAACAGTCTGCAGGAGATCTGCAAAAAAAGAAGTGAAATGGCTGTTAATAGTCTACATGAGATCTGCTAGAAAAGAAATAGATACTAATAGTCTGCAGGAGATCTGTTGAAAAAACTAAATAGATACTAATAGTCTGCAGGAGATCTGCAAAATATTAAATAGATGCTAATAGTCTGCAGGAGATCTTATTAAAACAAATGGTAATCTGCAAAAAAATTAAAAATGAAATAGATAGTATCTATATTCTATTCTGTTCTATTGTTCTAGGCTATTCTCTATTTCTATTCTAATCTTTTCTATTCAAATTCAAATTCATTCTATACGAAATTCAAATGTCGGAAATATATATATATATATAACCATCTTCCGAAATTCAAATTTATTATATAATGATTTTGATTTTAATAAAAAAGATTTTAATAGAATATAAAAGAATAGACTAGAAAAACAATAGAACAGAACAGAATAAAATATAATATATTCTATTCTGTTCTGTTCTATCATTTTTCTAGTCTATTTTCTATTTTATTATAATCTTTTTTATCCAAATTTAAAATTAATTCATTTAAAAATTTGAATTCATACTATTCGAAATTCTAATTTATTCTATTCAAATTTGAATTTCAGAAGATGGTTGTATATTCTTTCTATTTTATTCTATTAAATTATATTTTTTTCTAATCTTTTCTATTTGAATTAGAAATTATGGAAGATGGTTAGTTACTTATATAAATCTGTCACATCATCTTCTCATACTTGCAGTGTACAGTGCAAAAAAAACACACACATCTTATTTCATTTATATTTATCACATCAATGAAGTTGTCAGCATGCCTGATTGAAGAAGTCACGGATGTCGATCGCAAGGCAAGTGCATATGCTGTATGTCATTGTCCACTTGCCAAAAGTTGTGTATTGTATTTGTCCACTTGCCACGTCACCTGCCACAAGTTGTGTATTGTCCACTTGCTACGACACCTGCCAGGAGTGCCACGTGACCTGCCACGAGTGCCACGTGGCCTGACACGAGTGCCATGTGACTGGCCAAGAGTGCCACGTGACCTGACACGAGTTCCACGTGACCGGCCACGAGTGCCACGTGACTTAACACGAGTGCCATATGACCGGCCATGAGTGCCATGTGGCCTGACACGAGTTCCACGTGACCTGACATGATTTCCACGTGACCGGCCACGAGTGCCACGTAACTTAACACGAGTTCCACGTGACCGGCCACGAGTGCCACGTGACTTAACACAAGTGCCATGTGACCGGCCACGAGTGCCATGTGACCAAGTTGTGGATTGTCCACTTGCCACATCACCTGCCACCAAGTGACCCCGAGATATGGGCAATATGAAAGTACTTTTCTGCAGCAGAGAATGACATTTTGCGACCCGAATTTGGGGCCACATATCTCGGGGTCACTTATAGCTAGAAACACCAAATTTGGTATTCAAACACAAAAAACTAGCACTACAACATATACAAATTTGGGGTTTCTAGCACCAAGTGACCCCGAGATACATGGCCCCAAATTCGGGTCTAGGGATGAGCCGAACACCCCCCGGTTCGGTTCGCACCAGAACTTTCGAACGGACCCCAAATTCGTACGAACGTTAGAACCCCATTGAAGTCTATGGGACTCGAACGTTCGAAATTAAAAGTGCTAATTTTAACGGCTAATATGCAAGATACTGTCCTAAAAAGGGTTTGGGGACCTGGCTCCTGCCCCAGGGGACATGGGTCAATGCCTAAAATGTTTTTAAAAATGGCCGTTTTGGCGGGAGCACTGATTTTAATGACGATTAAAGTGGAAAAAAAAGTGAAATATTCCTTTAAATATGGTGCCTGGGGGTGTCTGTAGTATGCCTGTGAAGTGCCACGTGTTTCCCGTGTTTAGAACAGTCCCTGCACAAAATGACATTTAATGGAATTAACGTCATTTAAAACTGCTTGCGGTTTTAATGTTATATCTGGTTCCTGCAATATGGTTGAAAAATGGCATGGGTAGCCCTCCCTGCCCATTACCAGCCCCTTTGGGTCTTGTACGCATATTAAGGGGAACCCCGTACCCATATTAAAAAAAGGAAATACGTGTGGCCCCCAGGCCCTATATACTCAGAACAGCAGTATACAGGCGGTGCAAACAAGACAGGGACTGTGTAGGTTTGTTGTGTTAAGTTGAATCTGTTTGTAATTTTCAACTGGTACATTTTTAACCACTTGCTTACTGGGCACTTAAACCCCCCTCCTGCCCAGACCAATTTTCAGCTTTCAGCGCTGTCGCACTTTGAATGACAATTGCGCGGTCATACAACACTGTACCCAAATGAAATTTTTATCATTTTTTTCCCACAAATAGAGCTTTCTTTTGGTGGTATTTAATCACAGCTGGGAGTTTTATTTTTTGCTAAACAAACAAAAAAAGATGCAAAAAAAAAAAATCATGTTTAATAGTTTGTTATAAAATTTTGCAAACAGGTCATTTTTCTCCTTCATTGAAGTGCGCTGATGAGGCGGCACTGATAGGCTGCACTGGTGGGCACTGATAGGCATAGTTAAGGCGGCACTAATAGGCACAGATAAGGCGGCACCGATGGGCACAGATAAGGCGGCACTGATGGGCAAAGACGGGCACAGATAAGATGGCACGGATGGGTGGCACAGATGGGTGGCACTAAGGGGCACTGATAGGTACCACTGATAGATGGGACTGCTGGGCACTGATAGGTGGCTCTCACTAGCTATATAGGTGAGGTAAATATAGCGGTGTATACTGCGGTCAGGGCACGTAGACAACAACCACTACACAACAGCAAGATCGAAAATCGTCCGAAAACGATCGGTGTGTACTGTGTTGAAGGTACACAGAACACCCACTAACTCCTGCCGATGCCTTTATTATAGAACACCAGAGATAAAGGGGTATATACAGATGTATACTGTGCTGTGCTGGATTCACACACAACTTCCAATAACTCCTGCAGATGGCAGATGGCTCAAATAGAGAAGAGCTATGTAGGTGGATATAGCGGTATGTACTGGGTACAGAGCACGCAGACAGCACGCACTATCTCCTAACACTACTGACTGCAAGCTCTATTATAAAAGATAGATCACTAGCTATATAGGTGAGGTAAATATAGCGGTGTATACTGCGGTCAGGGCATGCAGACAACAACCACAACACAACAGCAAGATCGAAAATCGTCCGAAAACGATCGGTGTGTACTGTGTTGAAGGTACACAGAACACCCACTAACTCCTGCAGATGCCTTTATTATAGAACACCAGAGATAAAGGGGTATATACAGATGTATACTGTGCTGTGCTGGATTCACACACAACTTCCAATAACTCCTGCAGATGGCAGATGGCTCAAATAGAGAAGAGCTATGTAGGTGGATATAGCGGTGTGTACTGGGTACAGAGCACACAGACAGCACGCACTATCTCCTAACACTACTGACTGCAAGCTCTATTATAAAAGATAGATCACTAGCTATATAGGTGAGGTGAATATAGCGGTGTATACTGCGGTCAGGGCACGCAGACAACAACCACTACACAACAGCAAGATCGAAAATCGGCCGAAAACGATCGGTGTGTACTGTGTTAAAGGTACACAGAACACCCACTGCTTCAGACGCCAACACACTACACAAGGCTGCTGCGCTGGCGGCCTTATATAGTGTGGGGCGTGCACTACACAGCCTGAGCTATGATTGGCCACAGGCATCCTGCCTGTGGCCAATCATGGCTCTCCTCGCTGCTGGCGCTGCGATTGGCCAAGCATGCGGGGTCGCAGTGCATGCTTGGCCAATCATGAGCCAGCAATGCACTGCGCCATCGCAGTGCATTGTGGGCCGTGAGCGCCACACGAATTTGCCACGAACGGACCAAAACGTTCGGACTTCGCCGAACGGGCGAACAGCCGATGTTCGAGTCTAACGTATGTTCGACTCGACCACGAAGCTCATCCCTATTCGGGTCATAAAATGTCAAGCACTTTTGTGCAGCAGAGAATTACATTTTGCGACCCGAATTTGGGACCACATATCTTGGGGTTACTTATAGCTAGAAACACCAAATTTGGTATGCAAACACAATAGAACTAGCAGTACAAGATATCCGAATTTGGGGTTTCTAGCGCCAAGTAACCCAGAGATACATGGCCCTAAAGTCGGGTCACAAAATATTTTCGAATCCGGTTGAAATAGTTTCGAATGCGGTATAAATAATTTCGAATCATGTTGAAATCATTTCAAATTCGGTAGAAATATTTTCGAATTTGGTTGAAATATTTTCGAATGTGACGATTTTTCAAATTCGTCAGAAAACTAAACGAAATACGAAAACGAATTTAAGGAATTTAACGAATATAACTAAACAAAATTGATTAATTAATTAAAACGAAACTAAACTAAACAATTTTTTTCCTTTTGCACATGTCTAATGGGGAACTCCCTTAGGACGGGGATGGGCATTGTCAGGAAATTTGGAAAACTCTCTGGCCTGGTAATAAATTGGGAGAAGTCGGCACTTATGCCAATTGACCCCATAGAGAACCAATTAACTCCAGAGATACCTCAATTGGAAGTTGTGAAGAAACTGAAATACCTAGGAATATATGTAACAAGAGACCCCAATGAATTTATAAGTAATAATCTAACACCTCTCCTGGCCAGATTTAAAAAGAAATCTGGGGGGCGTGGCCTGACGCGAATGGCGGCGGACGCATGACTGAGGAGCTCCGAGCGTCCACGGAGCTATCTGCGGCCATCCTCTGCATCCCTGGCAGATTTTGCGTCACAGCTCGCCTGGCCGAGACCGGGCTGTGATTCCGCACATTCCGGGCCTTAAATCTATCGGCGCTGAGGCTCCTGGCCGCCCGGATCCACCGCTCGAGACCCCGCCGGCCGCCGCCATCTTGGACCTGCCGGGCCGCCGAAGGATATCGCCGCTGCACCGGAGGGAGAGGTAAGGCGATACCATCAGACCCCCATCGTCCTCTCCCCCTTCCCTGAGGATCCTTCTGAGGCGTTTTCGGGCCCCCACGGACCCCGGGGGCCCGCGACCGGCTCCGGCCTAGTGCGGCCTACTCAGGCCTGAGAATCCCCGGAGTTTCCTGAAGCTGCGGCCCGGGGATTCGCTCCGGGACCGCTCCGGTCTGCAACAGCGGCGGCACTCTGCCTTCCTGCGCCGGCCTGGCTGCTCCCCCACATCCCCCCCCCTCATGGAAGACTTGCTTTGCATGCTATCTCCCTGTGGCTATACCTCCATGCTGAACTGCTCCCTTTAACTGGCTTCACTGGCTCGCTGTCCCCAGCATCCTGCCTCCAGTACCCCCTGTGGTCTCTTGTCCCCCCTACTTGCGGTCCTGTCCTGGCTTTCACCGCATACTTGTTTATTCTACTGCAACAGGGGATTGACGAATTTCTTTTGCTCCTACCTAGATGAACTTTACATCCGCTCGGATCGCAAGCCAGTGTACCTCTCAGATTTGCTACTGTGGATGCTGCCTCGCATTGTCGCATGCCTCTATAATCACGTCTCATCATATGCAAGTCCCTTCTAATTAACTGACCTGTTTTTTCTTCTGTGAGGGCCAGGCCAGCCATATGGAGCAGTGAGTCGGACCGCACTCGGCTCCTAGCTCCCCCGGCCTCACGGGATTTATGTTTTTGATTGTAAACCGGACCATTCCCAGCTCCATGGGGAAAGACAAGCCCAAGGCACACTGGGGCGGCGGTAGCCGTCACCCAGGCGGAGATTTAGATGACTACTTCAGCCACGGAAGGTTGTCTTCACAGCACCGTCCAGCACCTAAAGAGCCGCCGGCTCCTCCTCCATCACCAGCACACTCTGAACCAACCCTGCAGCCTCCAGCGCGTTCCCACAGTTCACTCTCACACCCCGAGGACATTGCCCTCTCCCCCAGGCTTACCAGAAGCCGCTCGAATGCCTCATTGGGATCGGGGGATGGGTGGGACATGGAATCACAAATCACGGCTACCTGCGGTCCCTTCCCACTAAAGTCAAATGACTTTAATGCTGGTTAACCCTTTTGTTTACAGGTTTTTTGTACCCCTCTGGGCTGCCCTTACCATACTCTCCAGTTGTTAATATGTCCCCTCTGGTTGTTTCTATTTCATGCCGGTTTACAATTACATTTATGGATGACCGCTAAAATATTTTATGTTAATATGTTATTTGGTTCACTTTACAGGTTGCAGCTATCTCCATTTACCCGTGGGGCCGGGGTGCGGGGAGCTGCCCGGCTTGGTGATTCAGCTCCTCGCACCCCCCCCTTTTTTCTTTTTCTTTTTGTTTTTTGTTTCCCTTTTCACGGGTTCTTTATCTGTTTGTTTTTCCCTTTTTATTTTGTGCTGTGCGCCCCGCGGTGTTCTTATGATCGCTGCGGGGTGCAACGATTTGTGCCTATCTGATAGGCTTTTTTCCTGTATGCTGCTTCCCTTTTGGAGCCACCCAGTGGCTTTTTTTGTTTTTGTTCTACTAAATGTTGTTTTACACCTGACCTCACGGGCCTGTTTCCCACAACTGATGTTTACAGCTGTTGTCTTATGTATACCCCTGTTGATTCTATTGGGAACGGGTATCCCTGCCTTTATTTCTCACTGCTCCCTATACGAGGTTGTTCTACTGTTTTTTCTCCCTTTTTCTGCCTTCTTTCCTACCTCTGTCTTTCCTCTGCTTCTGCCCTCCCACCCTCTGCTCCTCCCCCTGCCCCCCTGGCCTGACCTTTTCTCCCGCTCCCACATCCCCCAAGGTTTGCCCATAGTACCACCTTTCATATTGATTCTCAGCTCCTCCCTACGGCCCCCCCATGGCTAGTGACGGTTCCATAACCTTTGCTTCCTTTAACTGTAGGGGTTTCAACACACCTGAGAAGCGGAGCCAGACACTCTACCATTTTCACAAGAAGCGTGCGCAAATCCTGCTGCTCCAAGAGACGCATTTTCGCGCGGGAGCTATTCCAGCCCTGCGCAATAGATATTACTCACAATGGTTTCATAGTGTTAATCCTCAGTCCAAGTCTAAGGGGGTGTCTGTCGCCTTTCATAAATCTTTTAACTCGGAGGTCATAGACTCTCTAATAGATAACTCTGGTCGCTATGTTTTCCTGAAATTGAAGCTAAATGATTTTCTTTTCACAGTGGCTAACATCTATGTGCCGAACGTGGGCCAGGCTCGGTTCCTCTCCTCGGTCCTCACCAGACTGTCCTCCTTTGGAGGGTCAACTTTCATTATTGGAGGTGATCTAAACGTTGCCCTCTCCCCGTCCGTAGACACATCCTCGGGTAAGTCTTCTATTCCCCATTCCACCTTAGCACGCATTAAATCACTTCTACATTCTTCCCATCTGGTGGATGCCTGGCGAATCCAGCATCCAACGGAAAGGGATTACAGCTACTTTTCCGTTGCACACGACTCATATAGTAGACTGGACCACTTCCTCATATCACAATCCCTGCTTGACACGCCTCTCCACACTTCGATCGTTAATATTCTATGGTCTGACCATGCCCCCGTCTACCTGACTCTGGTTCGCCCCCCTGCTATCCGTCGGGGAGCGAGCTGGAGACTTAACGACAATCTGCTGCGGGACACCGTGTGTGTGGCAGATGTCTCTCAGGCCATTCGGGACTTTGTAGGTGACCATTCCGCTGACACTACCTCTCCTATGAACCAGTGGGACACTCTCAAATGTGTGCTCCGAGGTACCCTTATACTACATGGTTCTCGCCTTAAAAAGGCCCGAGCCCATGACATACGTAGACTCCTTACTATCATTGCGGACCTCGAACCCCTCCACAAAAGGACTTGGACCCTGCTGTTTTTGTTCAGCTTTCCAATGCCCGCAGAGACCTACTGCTACTCCTAGACGCGCACTCCCTGATCGCCAGGGATAAAGTGCGGAGCCACTTCTACTCTTTGGCAAACAAATGTGGTAAGCACCTGGCTAGGGTCATTCATCCGAGACCCCCGTGACATTCTATTCCCTTCCTTGTCTGACCAGACCAAACGAAAACATTTAACACCTCTGGGATATCTGCATCCTTCAGGCAATACTACTCCCAGCTCTATAACCTCCCGCATGCAACCCCCCCAGTTGGGTCCCCTCCATCTTCTGACCCCACGCAGGCTTATATCCTAGAGACCGCCTTACCCACTGTTGACGCTGTGGACGCAGCGACATTAGACGAGCCCCTGACTACCTTTGACTTTTTACAGGCTATTAAAGTCCTTAAAGTGGGGAAATGCCCGGGCCCTGATGGCTTTACACCCCGGTTCTACAAAACTTTTGCCCCCCAGCTTGCTCCCCTTCTGATGAAAGCCTTTAACTCGGTGGACAGTTCTAACCTCCCGTCAAAGGAATCTTTGTCTGCTAACATTTCTATTATTCCTAAACCGGGCAAAGATCCGTCCCAATGCAGCAGCTACCGGCCCATCTCCCTGCTCAACATAGATATCAAGCTATTCGCAAAAGTCCTAGCCACCCGTCTGTCCCCCCTATTGCCTAAGATTATTCATAATGATTAGGTGGGGTTTGTCCCTGGCAGGGAGGCAAGGGACAACACCACCAAGACGATACATCTTATATCCCTGATCCAACGTAAATGTCTGAGAGCTTGCCTCTTATCCTTCGACGCCGAAAAGGCCTTCGATAGGGTCAGCTGGAGGTTTCTACAGCTCTCTTTGGAACAACTTGGCCTCGGAGCTTCCTTCATATCAAAAGTAATGTCCCTATACTCCCGACCTTCAGCTGCGGTCCTGGTCAACGGTACAACGTCGGCTCCCTTTGATATTGCCAACGGTACTCGGCAGGGCTGCCCCCTGTCCCCCCTCCTCTTTGTCATCATCATTGAGCATTTGGCTTGTGCCATACGACAAAACCCCTCCATTCTTGGTATTCAAACTCCGTCTGCCCATCACAAACTTTCCTTGTATGCTGATGACCTCCTAGTGTATATTCAGAATCCACACATTTCCATACCATCCCTACTTAGTGAATTTCAACGCTTTGGTATCTACAGTAACTTTAAGCTCAACATCTCTAAGACGGAAGCCCTTAACATAACCCTTGCCCCCTCCACGCTGTCCCTTCTGCAATCCAACTTTTCATTTAAATGGCAGGCTAAGGGGATCTCGTACCTGGGGATTATTATCCCCTCCAACCTAGCTGATTTGTTTTCTCTGAATTATATCCCTTTGCTTAACCGTATACGGAAGGACCTCGAGGAGTGGGGGGGATCTCCCTTGCCCTGGTTCGGACGGATTAATATGCTGAAGATGGACACTCTACCCAAGTTCCTATATTTATCTCAAACAATACCCATCCACGTCCCCAAATCATTTTTTATCTCCCTACGCTCGCTGGCAATTAGATTCTTGTGGAATCGGGGCCTCCCCAGGGTTAAATTTAAACTACTAACGATCCCGAAGACTCTGGGAGGCACAGGCCTCCCTGACTTTGAGACTTACCATAAGGCCGCTCATTTGACTCGCATCATTGAGTGGTTCTCTCGCCCTTACTGCAAGGCCTCGGTGTCTGTTGAACAGGACCTTTCTCCTGTAGATCTCCGAGCCCTTCCATGGGGTTATAACCTGGCCTACTCTCGTATGACCTCCTTGTCCCCTCTGACTTTGGCTTCCCTGACGATGTGGTACAGGACGGGACTAAACTCCACTCTCTCCTCGGACCCGGGCCCCTTGACGTCCCTCTTTGACCATCCTGCTTTGCCACAAAGTGCAGGGGCAACCTCCCTAGGACCTTTTAAGCGCACAGATTGGCCGCAGGCCCGTATCTTTGTGCACCCCTCTCAGGGGACCCCGGTCTCCGTGACAGACTCTGGAGATTGGCTCACGGCCCTACATGTGTCCGCATTTGCCAAACGACTACACTCCTCCTCTCAGATACATCGCAAGCTTACCAATTTCGAGGAACTGTGTTCGCTTCCAGAAACTCCCAAACACTTACTGTCCTCCTTATATAACCTGCTACAGACTTTAGCACATGCTCAACTCCCACATTACACCAGGCTGTGGTCTGCGGATTTGGGTGAGGACATCTCTGTGCTGGAATGGAATACCTCTTTTCATTTCACACATAAGTCAACAATCTCCTGCTACTCCCAAGAAAAGAACTACAAGCTATTGTCCAGGTGGTACAGGGACCCTGCTACTTTACACAGGATTTTCCCGTCTACCCCGGCCACCTGCTGGCACTGTGAAGCTTCAGTCGGAACTTACATGCATGTCTGGTGGGACTGTGAGAGGATCCGCCCCTTCTGGACACAGGTTTTTGAATGCTATAATCTCTTGGCTGATACCCCGGTTCCTATCTCTCCAAAAATTGCATTACTCTCTATTCTGCCAGGGTCTATTAAATCGCAGAAACAAAGGTTGCTCCGTTTTTTTATGTCCTCCGCTAGGCAACTGATACCTGCTTATTGGAAGACGACAACCATCCCCCCATTGTCACGGTGGGTATCGATTATGAATGACACCATGAGAATGGAGGAGATGTTGGCACTGGACAATGACACTTACGCCAAATTTGTTTCTCAGTGGTCGATCTGGCTCCGCTTCTCTTCTTCGGACACTTTAATGAACCAAATCTTAAATGCATAAGGCCGCTGTGGGCTCTCCCTTACCCTACCCCCCCTACCCAATTCCTTCCCCCTCCCCCCCTTCCTCCCCCTTTTCCTTCCTCTCCTCTTGCTATTTAGCTTTCCCCTATACTGCCCTGCTCCTCTTTGCTTTGCTCTTTTCTCTTCTCTCTTCCTTTCTATCTTTTCTTTTTTTATGTTCTTATCTACAAACTGCGTCATGTAGTAACCCATGGGTGCTTCTCCCTACTGTGACCTTAGGGACCGGAGCACAGGCCGTCTTTTCTACCCTCCAAGCTTCCTGTCAGGGACCGGCTGTGGCCGTTTGTCGTTAGCCGATCTCCTGTAATTGTACCTCTGTTACTGTTCCTGTCTGTATATGCCTCATGATGGTTACTGTTTATTGTTTTTACTTGACATGTCTTAATAAAAATATTTTCAACACTAAAAAGAAATCTGATATCTGGCGGCATTTTCCACTATCAGTGGCGGGGAGATGTAATCTCATTAAAATGCTGTGGATGCCACAATTACTATATCTGTTACATAACACGCCAGTATGGATTGATAAGAAATGGTTTAAAAAGGTTGATGGGCTGTTTAGAGACCTGATTTGGAAAGGAAGGAAGGCCAGAATAAGTCTTCAGACATTACAACTACCAACAAGGGAGGGGGGAATGGCGGGACCACATCCTCAAAGTTTTTTCCTGGCGGCACAATTGCAACACCTATGGGGTAGTGAAGAACTAGGAGAAGGGAGCTTAATGATAATGGGAGCGTCCCATAGGACCCTGGTTAAGGTATTAGAGGCAAATTCTTTTGCCTACAGAAATCCCAAGGTAAAATTAGTTATTAAGGTTTGGAAAGCTATGAAGTTGTTAAATGATCAAGGAGGATTGACAGAATTTTCCCCATTGTGGAACAACAGGAATCTCCAGGAAATGGTCGCAATGGGAAAGGTCCAAGAATGGGAAATTAAAGGGATAGATAAAGTGATCCATCTATATGAGGGTAGTACTTTAAAAACTTTCGCTCCCCTAAGAGCAGAATTTGAAATTCCCAATCAGTCATTTTATAAATATTTGCAAATTTGGCATGCCCTGAATGCACAGATTGGTAATCGGGGACCAGAATGGAACAAATCCCCAGTTCTTCAAAAGTTATTTAAGGCCAAGAAGAGGGGATTTTTTTCAGAAAAATATCCACATATCTGTAAAGGAGTGTTAACAGGGGCGGAAAGTCTTAAAAATAGGGAAAATGGGAGGTTGATGTAGGAGAGATTATAGAAGGGCAATGGAGTAAGGTAGTAGAGAGGGGACATATGGTATCGGTTTCACCAGCGCAGAAAATTTCAGCCCTAATGCTGATACATAGAGTATACTACACCCCCAAGAGACTGCTTCAGTTTGGACGGAGAGCAGATGCTAATTGCCCCAGATGTCAGGAAATGGGGGATTTACTGCATATGGTGTGGAGATGTCCAAAATGATTTCGTTATTGGACAGGGGTGATTGACACTATAAATAAAACCTATGGAATTAAGTTAGTAATGGAACCAAGGCTATCCTTATTAGGACTAGGAGAAGGAAATGGGGGGTATGCTAAGACCATTTAAAGTAGTGTTGAGATGCCTTTTTCAAGCTAGAAAATTGATAATGCAAAGATGGCAAGCTGGGGCGCCCCCCACTGTAGAAGAATGGATTAGTACAGTAACGGAAACAGTTTGGAAGGAAAAAGTAGTATATACACAGAGAGGGAATTACAGGGAATTTGAGAAAATGTGGAAACTGTGGATGGAGAAAATGGGTTACACTATATGAGATGTGAAGAAAAAGGGAATTCCCTAGAATAAATAATAGTGTGATTGGACATCTAAAGAATAGGAAAAAAAATAAAAATAAGGAGAAGTGAGAGTACTGGATATAGAGAAAGGGGAAATAGAGACAAAGTAAAAGAAAATGTATGTATATATAGATTGGCGGAATAATGTGTTGTGTTTATATTTATTGATTTTGTATTTGATGTGAAAATTGAATAAAGAATATTTAAATAAAAAAAAAAAAACAGGAATACTTTTAATGAAAATATAACAAATAGGTGGTGACAGTTTGCACTGTCGTTCCAAAATAGAACCTCAGCACAGCATAAATCAACAGTCAAATACAATAAACAGCATGCAGGTATGTTACTATCTAGACCTGGGAGCTCCCCTTATTTAAAGTCTAACGTGAGGCCTCACTTAATGTATTTCCTCCTTTATCTTCTTTCTTCGCTAGCTTAAATAGTTTCTCAAATAATTGTAATCCAAAGGGGTAAGTAGAGAATGTTAACTTAGAACACTCCAGGTGTAACTCCAGAAACTTGTAATCACACTTAGATACCAAAGTGTAACGGGCCTTGAGCCTACTAAGTGTCAGTTTCTCAGTTGCACTTCTGTGGAACAACAGGTTCCAGCAAGGCCCATTAGTAAGTCTAAGTACATGTAATAGGTTAAATGGTGGGCCGCAACCCGCTCACCAATCGGATCAGAGTTCTGAGTGAGGGCTTGAGTCCTACAGCGGCAGCTTGCTTCCGCTGACTAGGCCAGATACTTCGTGTCACTCCACTGACTGGATCCGGCTCTCTGCTGCTCCAACAAGCATCTCCAATCCCTGTTGGTCTAATCACCAGCTCTTGGCTCCATCTAGTCACCCAGCAAACAGTCTGGTTTGCACTCCGTGGTGACTATCTACCAATTCGTCTGAGAACCTCACACACAGTTCCGCACAGGCAGACAACGTGGGTTCCAAGAGACCTAAAATGGCCACTGCAGTCCCTTTTATACACTACCCAGCATGCATTGCATATCAAAGTGTTCATAGGTAGGTCACACAGACTCCTGGGTAAATGAGGTCAGATGACCAAAGTAAACACAGTCACTTCCTGTTATCTTTCAACAACATAGAAAATAAAAATAGCTAAGGCCCAGTTCCAGTTGTTGGTCACTAGATGGAATCCAATACTAGTGAATACATTGTCCATAGATTTACATTGTATTTCACATTTAATGCATTAATACACCATTATATCCCCGCTACACAAGTCTGTGACAAAGACTTTTGCTCAAGTGTTCTACATACAAGTCTGTGGCAGAGACTTTCATTTATCTAGCACCTCACCGGCTGCTAGGCCTAGTGAGAGGAGGTCTATCCGGGGGTGGCGAGAATCCAGCTGTAAAACAGTTAATTCTCTGGATTCCTACAATAAGAAACTTTCTAATTTTGCAGGTCCAAAGTACCTGAACTTTTCCTCCTAACCCTCTACCCTACGTTGAGAGACTGTGTTATTTTTTGAATACATAACCCAAAAAAGGAAGATAAAATGTCAGTTTCTACATTTCTTTGGGCCATCTACCACGGGAACCCCTAGACGGAGATGAGGTGAAGAAGGTAACGGTAAGCCCAATAAAACCAGCATCTTCGGGGGTCAGTGCTACATTGGTAAAATAATAAATTGACACATTTTAACCCTAACATCATGTTTTATTCTTCCTTAAAATGCCACATATAAAGGCCTGCTTGTCTATAAACGATTGTGTATATTTAAATTGCTGTCATACAGAACAATGTTATTGTGGTTATATATGGAAAATGAGGATTGTGTTCAGGAAATGTTCCAGAATAAAGAGACATTTGCAGATATTAACATCATTGTTGCATTTTGTGAGCCAGATCGCTGATATAGCCGGCCCCCCTGTACCTGGCCCAGGCCCAACCAGTTTAAATGGGGGACCCAGGCACCTGCTGAGCAAGAGGACCAGCTGTACTGCCTTATTGCAGATACTGATTTTCTAGTTTCTCCCCCTGTAATGCAGTCAGATGGGGGGAGGAGGGGAAGAGGATGATTGGAGAAGAGGATTAGTGTCTGCAATAAGTCAGTACAGCCAGCCCTCCTGCTTAGAATGTGCCCGGGTCCCCCTTTTGAATTGATGGCCTATTTACTGGTCACAGTCCCAGCATGCCCCGGGCCTTGGCGTCATAAGGGGTGGGGTCACCAGGTGACATCACCCGGTGACCACGCCCGATGCTTATACAAGTCATTGCACACGTCGCACATGGCATTACAGCGGGAGAGAGTGTTGTGTCAACATCGGAAGAAGAGAGAAGAGGGAAGAAGGACAGAGAAGATCTGGCCACCGCAAGTAAAAGAGCTAGAAGAAGATAGCGGAGGAGCCCAGCAGAAGAACTGGAGAGTGGGAGAAGAACCAGAGACTGGGAGAACAGAGCAGAGGAGTCAGAAGTGACCCCCAAAGTCGGAAGAAGACCACCGGAGCTGCCTAATAAATTACTTTAGTCTAGTGTGTTTTTTCCCCAATCGTCTTTCAGGACAGCCACCTTTGAGAGACACTGGCTCCTCCCCTCTTAGGAAACATCACCTTCATTTTCATGATTTAAGCCTCCTCCTCCCTTCGTTCCTCAGTTATGGTGTTTCCTCCGGTGGGGAGACACCGCTAAGGAACCTTAGCTGAATTCGGTTGGTGAAACTGAAGCTATCCGAGCGGAGCTCCGGCCCCACTCGGCTATCCGACCGTTTATCGGTCGGCCCGGGACAGTCTGATCAGCGGGGAGCTGAAGTGTTCCTACTGTCCATACACCCTAAACTTCGCTTGGGGGAAAGCAGGAAGTTTTACAGGGTCGTCCGTTCGTTCACCCGTGGGTGTTTCAACGGAACTGGCAGTCCGGTCGGCTGGGGAAGCTGAACTCTTGACTGACCTTTTCTCTATACGCACTCCAATCTTCGCTTGGGGAAAGCAGGACGTTTTTGGGGAGGTTCATCCCTACGTTTCGCCCAGTGGGGCGCTGCAACAAAGACGTCCAGGGCCCCCCTGTGTATACAGCCGGCTGGGAGCTGGAGGCCGGACCGGTTGGCGGGCGACGTCAGTTCCGGTGGGGGCGGACCTCTTCGTTGGATCCGCGTCTTCCGGTTCCGGATGCGGCACGTGAAGGGAGACCTAGCGTTCAGCTGGTGCAGCCTCTCTTTCTACAGTTGCACAGGTAGCTGTCGGAGGCACGTTCGTACCACTCTTCCTCAAACAGGAGAATGTCCGAAGCAGTGGCTTCAGGAGCTCCAGGAGTAACGGCACCAGCCACTCAAAGGTAAAAGCCCTGGCGAGGGATTCCCTTGCCTTACAACCAGTAGCTCCACTGGTGTTTTTTCCCCCTAGGTGGTCGGGGGGAAGGGCAGTGCGTCTGGGATCCAGATGGAGATTGATCCTAGGGGAGGGCACTCCCGGTGGTCCTCTTAAGTAGTGCTGGTGTTTCTTTTTTTAGGATTTTATGCTGCTCTTTTATCTCTATGTCTCAGAAGGACATGAGCAAGTCTCCCCTTGGTTCTAGGAGGGAGCGTCCTTCATATAGAGCCTCTTTGGGGGAATCCCTGGTTCAAGGCACTTGGTAAAGAGTGTATTGAAGCACCGGATAGCTCAGTCAGACCTTTAACCTAAGGGTTCAGGGTTCAGGTCCCTGTTTGAGCGCCATCAGGAAACAGGCAGCAGAACACGGTGCATATCTGGCGGCTTCTGTGAAGGTTCCAGTGGCCTCAGCTCCAGAGCACTCTTTCACCAGCACAGCAGAGTGTTCCACCTAACCCGATGGATGTTCCTCCTGCAGGTTAAGGGAGAGTCTAGAGGGTTCCAGAGAGGAAGTTGAGGAAGAAGTTGACAGTGCCGTCTCAGACTCCCAAGGGAATCTGATAAAGGTGAGGGCTTGGGTGGGGAACCCAAAAGAACCCCTCGATATAAACTTCCCCCTGGATGAAGTGGATAAGCTCTTGGGAGCTATTCATACCACTTTAGGCATACAAGAGAAAAAGAAGGCATTGTCACCCCACGATCAGATGTACTAGGGCCTGAGGGAAGCGGGTGTTCCCAGTTCATGACGTCTTGATCGATGCCATCAGGAATGGCGGGGTCCCGCAGGAAAACCTTTCTTTTCTGGTGCATTAAAACAAAGGTTTTTTCTTGGGCGGAAGAGGAAGCTCTTGTCTGGAATAGAATCTCCCAGGTTAGAGACTACCTTTCTTCAGATGTCCAGGCATACTGACCTGTCCTCGGGGACATGGGAATACTTTCAGACCCTATGTTTGAGATGATGGACTCACTTCTGAAGGATGCATGGGTTTTTTCTCTTAAGAAAATATCTAAGCCTGCCATAGCGGCCACAGTGGTGGCTCATAATATGAAGTGTCGGCTTAGCCAGATTAATGCATGAAGCAATGACGGCAGAGGAGACTTTCTATCCTCCTTTCCCATGCTTCTTAAGGAGTTGGCATACGCTGCTTCGATTCAATCCAGGCGAATGTATGCAAGATCTTCGGCTCTGACCAACTCAGCCTGGAGGGCCTTAAGGCTGAAGACATGGCAGGGGGTCAAGGCCTCCAAGGCAAAAGCTCTGTGTAATCCTTTTTTACAGGAAACCTACTGTTTTTGCCAGGTCTTGAAGCAGTGCGAGATCGCACGGCTGATAAGAAAAAGGCCGTTTCCCTTAAGAGGAAATATAAAAAAAAAAAAAAAAAAAAAAAAAGGGGGCCTTCCTCCCCCAGTGGGAGATGATCACCTCCAATTAGTTTGTGATGAGGATCATCAGAAGAGGTTACCGTTTGGAGGTTTCAGAACTCCCCCCTGTTTGAGACTCCTTGTCACTGAGCTGCCAAAATGTGCCCTTCTTTCCTCTTCAGGAGTTAGAGGAACAGGAAGTGGTAATACAGGTCCCAGCAGGATAGATAGGAAGGGCTCCTATTCTCACATTTTTGTGGTTCACAAGCCTTTGGAAAAAGTTCAGGCTCATCCTGAACCTGAAGCGTCTGTGTGTCTTAGTCACCTACAGATGGCTTTCGTTGGTTTTGGTCACTGGGTGAGGGCACCTCTTCCACCAAAACTGTTTCAGGGCATGGATAGTAAGGATGCAGACCTGCATATTCCCATCGCAGAGAACCACCAGCGTTTCCTTAGGCTGGCAGTGATAACTTCTGTAGGGGTGCTACACCTTCAGTTCAAAGCACTTCCCTTTTGGGCTATCCCTTTCCTCCTCCTATCTTCACCAAAGTGATGGTAGAAGTTCTGGCATTCCTGCGTCTCAGGGGAGTCTCGGTGATCGTGTGTCTTGACGATCTTCTCCGGTTTGTACCTTCTCTGGTGCAGTCGATTTGGGATCCACAGGTAACAAAAGACCTGTTAGTGAGCCTGGGTTGGCCTCTGAACCTAGAGAAACCCAACTTAAATTCCTTACCAGGGGGTCACCTTCCTGGGGTAGGTGCTGGGCTCAACAGAACAAAAGGTCTTCCCTCCTTGGAGAAGATCCAGAAGATAGACAAAGCACTGTTGTTTCTCCAGGGCAACCGTCAAAAACTCAGGCAAGTTTGAGTTTACTGACAGCCACGCTCCTAGCAGTTCAGTGGACGGGGTCATGTTACCGTCCTCTGCAAACTATTCATCTTGAAGGTTTGGGACCACAGACAGGGGTCTTGGGACTCTTTGGTTTCGGTTCCAACTCAGGTAAAGAGGTCCCTTTGGGAAAGGGAGCGCGTTTGTTACAAGACCTAGAATGGAGTTTCCCAGTTTCCAGGGTGGTTACAACCGATACGAACGGCTTAGGTTGGGGTACACACCTAGACTCCTGTTTGGTACAGGGTACCTGGGAGAGGAAGGAATCTAAGAGATCCTCAAATTGGAGGGAGTTGAGAACAGTAGATCTGGTTCTCAGGACCTTTCAGAGTTCGCTGGAGACTTCATGTAAGAGTCATGGAAACAATCCCTTGGCAGTGGCTTACGTCGACAGGACAGGGACTCCTGGAGCGGATCCTTATGGGTCCTAGCGAAGGCCATCCTCAGATGGGCCGAATATTAAAATCTTTCTAGTGATCTGTTTGAAAGGAGAGCAAATCCTGATATTAGATTTCCTCAGAGCAACCAGGTTCTCAAGCAGGAGGTTTTTCTAATGGATCGCCCAGAGTTGGGGGATTCCTTGGATAGACCTCTTTTTTTCTCAAGGGAAAACTCAAAGGAAGACATCTCCTGTTCCATGAACAGGGGAGATGGGAGGTCGGGAGCAGACACACTAAAGCACAGAGTTAGGGTTTCTCTAAGTGCTATGCTTTCTCCCCTCCCGTTCTGATTCCTGCAGGGTCAGGGAAGTTTTCAGGTGGAGATTACTACCTGTTGTCTAATCACACCTTTTGGGCCCAGGAGGCCGTGGTTCTCCATTCTGAAGGGCCTGTCAGTGGAACCCCCCCGGGTTTTCCCGGTCTAGGAGTGTCCTTTTTCCCAGGGTCCAGTCTGCGGTCCCCAGGTGGATTCTTGCAGCTTGGCTACTGAGAAGGAATTGCTGAAGGGCAAAGGGGTCTCAGATTGTTTAATAGCCACTCTTCTGAATTGCAGGTAAATAGAAACTCAGACCATTTTCTTGAAGGTATGGAGACGGTTCAACAGCTGATGCTCAGAGAACTCCTTCAATGTGCACAGCCTTGTAGCCGTTCTAGAGTTCCTGCAGTCAGGGGCAGATAAAGGTTTAGCCCCATAAACATTGAAGAGTCAGGTTTTCACTTTTAGCATATTCCTGGAAGGGCATCTAATATCAGACCTTGGTATAGTAAGGTTCTTAGAGCTTTAAGTAGGCAAAGACCAAGCCTTTGGTCGTCCCCTTCCCAGTCGGGGTCGCTCATTAGTTTTACAGGTTCTCACAAAAGAACCTTTTCAGCAATTGGAATCTGGCTTGTTATGGTTGATCACTCTCAAAACTGTGTTTTTTGTGTCGATCACTACGGCAAGGAAAGTGAGTAAACTCGAAACCCTTTCTGTTAGGGCACTCCCTTTCCAGACCATTCAGGTTTTAAGACCATTCTGGCCTTTTTACCTAATGGTAGTCTCTAATCCTCAGAGAGTCCAAGAGATTATGCTGCCTGTTTTTCGTTCAAAACCAGTGAGAGAACAGGAACACATCTTATTGGACGTTAGAGGATGTGTCCTTCATTATCTTGGTTACACAAAGTCAGTTCAGGAAGTCTGATTTACTTTTAGTGTTACTTCCAAGGGCTAGGAAGGGTTCCAAAGCCTTTGGACGTACGCTAACCAGATGGTTAAGGTCAGCCATTGGGCAGACTTGCGTGGTTGGGGTATTAAAGCCTCCAGTTAGAATTAAAGCACACTCAGCCAGGACAGCGGCAACTCCGCAGACAAAGTGGGCTGGTGTGTCTCCTGAACAGATCTGTAGAGCCGCAACGTGGTTCAAGTTTTCTACGTTCGTGAAGCGCTATAGATTGGATCTTCTCTCAGCCAAAGACCAAGCCCTTTGGTCACAAGGTGCTGCAAGCAGTAGGTCCCACCCTAAGACAAGGTACTCGCTTATCCTCTCAAAGGTGGCTGTCCTGAAAGACGATTGGGGAAAAATGGAGTTACGTACCGGTAACGTCCTTTTCCAGGAGTCTTTCAGGACAGCACCGGTTCCCACCCAGGTTTTTTGCAGATCATTGGGAACTCATCACATGAGACCGTCAGGTAAGACTAAAAGTTTGTTTGTTTGACGTGTTCTTGTGTCTCCCCAGTTGGCCGGAGGTACTCTGGAAGAACTGAGGAACGAAGGGAGGAGGACGCTTAAATCATGAAAATGAAGGCGGTGTTTCCTAAGAGGGGAGGAGCCAGTGTCTCTCAAAGGTGGCTGTCCTGAAAGACTCCTGGAAAAGGACGTTACCGGTACGTAACTCCATTTTTTATTGACACTTTTTCCCTAGGTGAATGGGTAGGGGTATGATGTACCCCATACTCATTCACATAGGGTGGGGGGGCAGGATCTGGGGGCCCCCTTATTAAGCCCCCCTCCCTCAGACCCCAACAACCAATGGCCAGGGTTGTCGGGAAGAGGCCCTTGTCCTCATCAACATGGGGACAAGGTGCTTTGGAGTGGGGGGCTGCAGGGCGCCTACTTTCCCAAAGCACCCACCCCCCATGTTGAGGGCATGCGGCCTGGTACAGTTCAGGAGGGGGGCGCTAGCTCGTCCCCTACTCCTTTCCTGCCCGGCCAGGCTGTGTGCTCGGATAAGGGTCTGGTATGGATTTTGGCGGACCCCCACGCCGTTTTTTTGGCGTAGGGGGTTCACCTTAAAATCCATACCAGACCTAAGGGTCTGGTATGCTCTTGGAGGGGAACCCATGCAGGTTTTTTATTTAAAATTTGGCATGGAGTTCCCCCTCAAGAGCTGATTATTCTGTGATTGGCCACGACCAAAGTCGCCTGGCCTGGTGGTGACTTAAAGTCGTGTTATAAGTCACCCCAAGTCACGTTGAAGTCATCCCAAGTTGCGCTGTGATTCATACTCAAGTCGTGTCCAAGTTGCCTCCCAAAGTCTGGAAGTCGTGTTGCCCCTGTGTGAACCGGCTTTTAGAGTCTTTCACCCATTGTTGTTTGTGTTAATTAACTATATTGCTATTGTGTGAAGGAGTTCTTTGTTGATATTTATGATAATGTGTATTGTAGTTAGGGAGCTAGGATCCATGTTCAGGCTAGTAGCCAATAACTTTGGTCTAGGAATTTGATCTGAGCATGCGTGGCACTTTGTCTGATCGGAATTCTCTACACTCAATTGGACATAGTCCGATCGGATCATGTTGTTGGAAAGTCTTATAGCCAAGCTCTAAAACTTTGTCTGTTGGATATTCCAACGGAAACAGTCCAATAGAGCCCACACACAGTCGGATTATCTGAAAACACGGTCTGATCGGACATTTTCCGTCGGAATGTCCGACCGTGTGTAAAAGGGCTAAGAGTAAAATGAGCGGGGGGGGGAGACCTCCTCTTAAACTGTATATAAGACTGTATTCTTGTTCTAATAAACAGTTCATGTTCAGCAACCAAACGAGTATTGCCTTGTTTGTTGTTGGGAGCGGCTGGAATATCTGATATCTATATTCAGACTGGGAGGAAACGGTATATGACGAAAGCATTCAAGCGGAGTGTGGAACGTTTCAATTTTTGGTTGTAACCTCATGAAATGTGGAAAATGTCAAGGGGTATGATTACTTTTTCAAAGGCACTGTAAACAATCCATTGATTCACACATGTGATTTATTAATTATACAGGATTTATATAGTGCCAACAGTTAGCGCAGTGCTTTACAATATAAAAGGGATAGTACAATTACAATACAATTCAATACAGAAAGAATAAGAGAGCCCTGCTCATGGAACTTGCAATCTAAAGGGGGGGGGGGGGTGGTACAAAAGGTAATAGCTGTGGCTATGATCTGATAGAGGTGACTCGGGTTCACTTCTTAGGTAGAGGTGGGATGGGCTTCCCTGAATAAGTGGGTTTTCAGGGATCTCCTAAAGGTGGACAGGGTGGGGGCTGATTGGACATACTGGGGCTGGGAGTTCCAGAGGATGGAAGAGGTTCTGGAGAAGTTCTAGAGGTAACAAGGGATCTAAAGAGTAGGAGGTCTTGGAAGGAGCGTAGAGGATGATTTGGGCGATATCTGCAGATGAGGTTTGTGATGAAGCTGGGGGCGATGTTGTGGATGGCCTTGTATGCTGTGGTTAGTATTTTGTAGTGATGCACCGAAATTTCGGCCGCCGAAACATAACGGCCGGAAATGCCCTTTTCGGCAATTTGCCGAAAGAGAAAAACGGACGATAATGGAGCCGAAAATGTGGTGTGGCCTGGGTGGGGGCGGGGCTCCACCCCCGGTGACGCCCATCATGAGGGGTGCATAGCGCAGGAGAGCTGCCTCCGCCGCCTGTTTGATCACAGCGCCGGGAACATCACAGCTTTCATTTCAATAGCTGTGTGTTCCCGGCCGCGTGCCGTCACACACAGCCCCTCCCCCTTGTCCGGGCACTTAGATAGACAGATCATCCGCAGGATTGGACGGATGATCTGTCAATCACAGTACCCAGACAAGGGGGAGGGGCTGCGTGTGACGGCGCGCGGCCGGGAACACACAGCTATTGAAATGAAAACTGTGATGTTCCCGGCGCTGTGATCAAACAGGCGGCGGAAGCGGCTCTCTTCCCTGCACACAGTGCACAGGCTGGCTGCAAAATGGCACACTGGCTGCAATGGGACACACTGGCTGCAAAATGGGACACACTGGCTGCAAAATGGGATGCATACTGGCTGCAAAATGGGGCCCACTAGCTGCAAAATGGCACACTGGCTGCAATGGGGGACACTGGCCTGCAATGGGGGATGCCTCCTGTACCACGTTCTCTGACCATCTTCTGTACCATGTCCCCAGTCTGACCATCTCCTGTACCGTATCTCCTGTCTCTGACCATCTCCTGTACCATGTCCCCAGTCTCTGACCATCTCCTGTACCATGTCCCCAGTCTCTGACCATCTCCTGTACCATGTCCCCAGTCTCTGACCATCTCCTGTACCATGTCCCCAGTCTCTGACCACCTCCTGTACCATGTCCCCAGTCTCTGACCACCTCCTGTATCATGTCCCCAGTCTGACCATCTCCTGTACCATGTCCCCAGTCTGACCATCTCCTGTACCATGTCCCCAGTCTGACCATCTCCTGTACCATGTCCCCAGTCTGACCATCTCCTGTACCATGTCCCCAGTCTGAACATCTCCTGTACCATGTCCCCAGTCTGACCATCTCCTGTACCATGTCCCCAGTCTGACCACCTCCTGTACCATGTCCCCAGTCTCTGACCATCTCCTGTACCATGTCCCCAGTCTGACTATCTCCTGTACCGTATATCCTGTCTCTGACCACCTCCTGTACCATTTCGCCAGTCTCTGACCACCTCCTGTACCATGCATGCAGTCTCTGACCACCTCCTGTACCATGTCACCAGTCTCTGACCACCTCCTGTACCATGCATGCAGTCTCTGAACATCTCCTGTATCATGTTGCCAGGCTCTGACCACCTCCTGATCCATGCCAGCAGTCTCTGACCACCTCCTGTACCATGTCCCTAGTCTCTGACCACCTCCTGAACCATGCATGCAGTCTCTGACCACCTCCTGAACCATGCATGCAGTCTCTGACCACCTCCTGAACCATGCATGCAGTCTCTGACCACCTCCTGTACCATGTCGCCAGTCTCTGACCACCTCCTTTACCATGTCGCCAGTCTCTGACCACCTACTGTACCATGTCCCCAGTCTCTGACCACCTCCTGTACCATGTCCCCAGTCTCTTACCACCTCCTGTACCATCTCCCCAGTCTCTGACCATCTCCTGTACATGTCCCCAGTCTCTGACCACCTCCTGTACATGTCTCCAGTCTCTGACCACCTCCTGTACCATGTCCCCAGTCTCTGAACATCTCCTGTACCATGTCCCCAGTCTCTGACCACCTCCTGTATCATGTCCGCAGTCATTGACCACCTCCTGTACCATGTCCCCAGTCTCTGACCACCTCCTGTACCATGTCCCCAGTCTCTGACCACCTCCTGTACCATGTCCCCAGTCTCTGACCACCTCCTGTACCATGTCACCAGTCTCTGACCATCTCCTGTACCATGTCGCCAGTCTCTGACCATCTCCGGTACCATGTCCCCAGTCTCTGACCACCTCCTGTACCATCTCCCCAGTCTCTGACCATATCCTGTACCATGTCTCCAGTCTCTGACCACCTCCTGTACCATCTCCCCAGTCTCTGACCATCTCCTGTACATGTCCCCAGTCTCTGACCACCTCCTGTACATGTCTCCAGTCTCTGACCACCTCCTGTACCATGTCCCCAGTCTCTGACCATCTCCTGTACCATGTCCCCAGTCTCTGACCACCTCCTGTATCATGTCCGCAGTCATTGACCACCTCCTGTACCATGTCCCCAGTCTCTGACCACCTCCTGTACCATGTCCCCAGTCTCTGACCACCTCCTGTACCATGTCCCCAGTCTCTGACCACCTCCTGTATAAAAATATTTTTTAAAAACAGTCATTAACGGTATTGGTGCTGTTTCGGTATCGGTTTTGGTTTTCGGCCTAGTGTATTTTTCATTTTCGGCATCGGTTTCGGCACCAAAAAACCCATTCGGTGTATCCCTAGTATTTTGAATATTATACGGTGGGGTAGGGGAAGCCAGTGAAGTGATTGGCAGAGAGGGGCAGCAGTCACAGATTGGTTAGTAAGGTATGTTAGTCTAGCAGCAGCATTAGACTGAAGTAAGGACTGGTCAGTGAACAGGGAGTTGCAATAGTCAAGTCGAGGAAATAACCAAGGAGTGAATAAGTTGTTTTGTGGTGTCGTTAGTCAGGAAGGGTTGAATTCTGGAAATGTTGTGGAGGTTAAGGCGGCAAGATTTAGCCAGTGATTGGATGTTGGGGCCGCAGGAGGGGTTGGAGCCTAGGATTACACCCAGGACCCTGGCATGTGTAGAGGGACCAATGGTTGTGCTGTTGATATCAATGGTAAAGTCACGTGGAAAAGATCGGGCAGGAGTAAATATTACAAGCTCAGTTTTAGAAAGATTGAGTTTGAGGAAGTGGTGTGACATCCATACTGATATGTGCAACTGGTGCCGCTCAGCCTCCCACGGCTCCGCACCTCCTGCCCTTGAGATACACACAGACAGGCTCTCAGGGAGAGAGAGAGCCTGTCAAGCTGCTGAAGGGGGTTTTCATCCCCTCACTCTCACTGACACTGCCACCCGCCTTGCTCCCTCCCCCTGTTTTCCTTTAGGTAGGAAGAAGAGAGACAATTCGCTGGAAGACTGCAGGAGCAGCAAGGCATCCTGGGACATTTTCAGAAACCATGAATCAGACTGAGACAGAAGTACAATTAAATCACACTTGTTTATTAATAAAAATAAAAAGGCAAATAGAAAAAGCGTAGTCAAGCACAGCCAGAGTCCAGTAACCAGATCAGGTAGTCAGCCAGGCCAGAAGTTAGGGATCAAAGTAAAGCAACTGGAAGCAGGATAAGGAGCCAGAAGGCATGTCAGCAAGCCAGTCTTTAAACAAACCACAGGAGATGGTTTCTAGTGATGTGACCAAGGCAAAGGCAGAGGTGAAGTGAGCTGGAAGGCTTTAAGTAGGCAGGTCAAACGAGCATCATCAGGAACAGCTGGTAACTGTGGAGAGAGAAGAGAACTGGCAATTAGCCGACAGCTGAGCAGCCAACCCAGAGAAGGAAGGGCTAAGCCAGCCCTGACAGTACCCCCTCCTCAATGACCCCTCTCCCTCGAAGGGCCACCGGGCTTGAGGGGAAACCGTCTATGGAACTGGCTGGGGAGAACAGGGGCATGTACGTCAGAGGATTCCTCCGGACAGTACCCCTTCCAATGCACTAGGTACTGTATGCTCCCACGGAACCTATGGGAGTCAACAATGGATTGTACCTCATACTCCTCATGGTTCTCAACTTGAATAGGATGAGGACATGGCACTGAGGTGGTAAATTGGTTACAGACCAATGGTTTCAATAAGGAGACATGAAACACATTTGAGATGCACATACTAGGACGAAGGTCCAACGCGTAAGCCACTGGGTTAATCCTGCGAAGGATACGGAAAGGCCCAATAAACCGAGGAGCAAACTTCAGTGAGGGAACATGAAGCCGGCGGTTGCGAGATGACAGCCAGACCCCATCCCCAACCTGGTAGGAAGGCACAGGCAGGCGTCTGCGGTCAGCAAGGAGTCTGTACCTATCATTAGCATGACGCAAAGCCTCCTGGACTTGTACCCAAGTGGAACGAAGACCACCGAGATGCTCCTCTACTGCAGGAATACTCCGTGGAACAAACGAGTCAGGCAACATGGAAGGTTGGAAACCATAATTCGCCATAAATGGAGACAATCAGGAGGCAGAATTCAAGGCACTGTTGTGAGCAAACTCTGCCCAAGGTAATAGATCTGACCAGTTGTTATGATGGTCAGAAATATAGCAACGTAGGAATTTCTCCAAGGACTGATTGGCTCGTTCTGCAGCCCCATTGGACTGCAGGTGATACGCAGAAGAGAACGCAAGCTGGATTCCCAACTCTGCACAAAAGGCTCGCCAGAACCGGGAGACAAACTGACTGCCCCTATCCGAGACAATCACCTTCGGTAGCCCATGTAAGCAAAAGATCTCCCGAGCAAAAATGGAAGCCAGTTCCTTAGAGGTGGGCAACTTCTTAAGTGGAATACAATGACACATCTTTGAGAACCGGCAACGACCATAAGGATAACAGTGTTGCCTTGTGAGTTGGGCAACTCCACAATGAAATCCATAGACAGGTGAGTCCAGGGCCTCTCTCCATTGGGTATGGGTTGTAGGAGGCCCACTGGAAGGTGTTGTGGAGTCTTATTCTGAGCACACATGGGACAGGCAGCTACGAAGGCAGTAACATTAGCCCGTAGACAAGGCCACCAGAACTGTTGTGAAATGGCCCAAATGAGTTGATTCTTCCCAGGATGGCCAGCTGCCTTGGGAGAATGGTAAGTCTGGAGCACAGCAGTACGGAGACTCTCTGGGACAAAGTAGCAGTCACAAGGTTTATCAGGAGGAGCATGGACCTGAGCACCAACAATTTTGTCACCCAAAGGAGAAGTAAGACTGGTGCGAACCTTAGCCAAGATACGATCAGGAGGAATCCTAGGAACCGGAACCGACTCCGACTTGGAAGTGGAGGAAAATTGTTGTGAAAAGGCATCAGCCCTTACATTCTTAGTACCGGTAAGAATGAGACAATGTCATTAAAGCTTGACAAGAAAAGAGCCCATCGCGCCCCTTCTGGGAGAGAGTCGCTTAGCCTCAGACAAGAATGTAAGATTCTTATGGTCAGTAAGAATAAGAGCAGGCACAGTGGTACCTTCAAGGAGATGTCTCCATTCTTTCAGGGCTAAAATGATCGCCAACAGCTCTCTGTCACCAATCTCATAATTGCACTCAACAGGTGACAATTTCTTGGAAAAGTAGCCACACGGATGCATAGCGCTTTCAGAGTTAGGACGTTGAGACAGAAGGGCGCCAACTCCAGTCTCAGAAGCATCAACTTCTAGGATAAAAGGCAACGTAGGATCAGGATGTGCCAACACAGGAGCAGAAACAAAGGCAGACTTGAGAGTCTCAAAGGCCTTAATGGACTCCAGAGACCAACTCTGTGGGTTACCGTCCTTTCTGGTCATATCAGTCAGGGGCTTGACCAGAGATGAGAAATTACGAATAAACTTCCGATAGTAGTTGGCAAAACCCAGGAAACGCTGCAGAGGACGTAAACCCACAGGTCGAGGCCAACGTAGGACTGCCGAAAGTTTCTCTGGGTCCATCGAAAAACCAACAGTGGAAATGACATAGCCCAGGAATGTAACCTGTTCACGATGGAACTCGCACTTCTCCAGCTTACAATAGAGATTTTTCTCTCTTAGTTTAGAAGCACATGACAGACATCTGTGTGGTGGCTCTCCAGGGTCTTGGAAAATATGAGAATATCATTGAGATAAACCACCACACACAACTGCAACAAATCTGGGAGGACATCGTTAATAAATTCCAGGAAAACTGTCGGGGCGCTACAAAGGCCAAAAGGCATTACCAGGAATTCATAATGGCCTGTTCTGGTATTAAATGCTGTTTTACACTCATCGCCCTCCTTAATGTGCATGAGATTGTATGCCCCTCTCAAGTCAAGCTTCGTGAAAACCGTTGCTCCCTTGAGGCGGTCAAATAACTCTGTAATCAATAGAATGGGATAGGCATTCTTAAACGTGACACGATTGAGACCCCTATAATCTATACAAGGTCTCAGTTCACCACTCTTCTTTTTCACAAAGAAGAAACCGCTACCAGCAGGAGACAAGGATTTGCGGTTGAAACCTCGAGAAAGTGCGTCAGCAACATACTCCTCCATGGCCCTATCCTCCAAGACCGACAAAGGGTAAACCCGGCCACGAGGAGGTATGGCACCAGGTTGAAGGTCAATTGTGCAATCATAAGACCGGTGTGGAGGCAAACTACCGGCTTGATCTTTATCAAAGACATCACTAAAATCGCGGTACTCCTCTGGCAGGGAGGGGAGTGAAGAGGTGCACAGGACCTTGGATGCCTTCCGGAAGCATGTCTCACTGCATTGTGGTGACCAGGAGAGAACCTCAGCACGGAGCCAATCAAAAGAGGGGTTGTGCCTCTGTAACCAAGGATAACCAATAACCAGCGAAAACCTGGATGAGGAAATAAATTGGAATTGGATTATCTCATGGTGAAGAGCCCCTACAGCCATGGACAATGCAACCGTCTCATGAGTCACATGGGCAGGCTGTAAAGGTCTCCCATCAAGAGCCTCAATGGCAAGTGGAGTGTCACGCAGCTACAGAGGAATCGAGTGCTGCAAAACAAATGCAGCATCAATGAACAGCACAGTGGGCAGTGGTTAGCACTCTCACCTAGCAGTAAAAAGGGTCACTGGTTCGAATCCCAACCATGACACTACCTGCCTGGAGTTTGCATGTTCTCCCTGTGCCTGAGTGGGTTTCCTCTGGGTACTCCGGTTTCCTCCCACACTCCAAAGACATGCTGATAGGTTAATTGGCTTCTGTCCAATATTGGCCCTAGTATATGAATGGAGACCTTGGATTGTGGGCTCCTTGAGGGTAGGGACTGATGTGAGTGTGCAATGTACAGGGATAGGGACAATTGTAGACACTCACTCAGGTTAAAATAGATGGACTGGTGTCTTTATTCAACCCTACTAACTATGTTGTAACTATGTAACAGGCCTGCAGCCCCAGAGTTGATTAGAGCCTGTATCTCGAAGGACGACTCAGCCCAAGAAAGGGTGACCAAAAGCAGGGGCTTATCCTTCTGGATAACTGGGGACGAAAAAAAACGCCACCTAAGGTCTGTCCATGACAGGGCCTCAGGGTTTGGACGTTCCCTGGACGGGTAGGACAAGACTTCAAAAATTGACCTGCCTGGCCACAATAATGGCACCATCTCTCCCTCCTCATAAAGGCTCTCTCATCCGCAGACAGACGCGTGAAGCCCAGGTGCATGGGTTCATCTTCACTGACCAACTCAGTACCAGGAGGCATGGGAGGTGAGGGAGGCATGGGTGGACTACAAAGCTTGTAGGAAAATGCACAGGAGGCTTCCGCAAGTGCTCCTTAAGAGAAAGTCTTTCTCTGAGTCTGGAGTCAATGAGGATGGCAAACAAGATCAAGCTCTCCAGCTCAGTGGGTATATCTCGGGCTGCTATCTCATCCTTGATGGAATCCAAGAGACCGTGAGAAAAAGCAGCCATGAGGGCCTCATAGTTCCTCCTCTGCTGCCAGAGTACGGAATTCAATGGCATAGTCAGCAACAGTTCTCGTTCTCTGTTTGATGGACATGAGGCACTTGGCAGCAGAAGCGGAGCGTGCGGGAATGTCAAATACCATTTTAAAGGAGGCCACAAACTGAGAGTAACTCAAGACAACAGGTTTTTGCGTCTCCCATAGAGGGTTAGCCCAGGCCAAGGCTCTCTCAGAAAGCAAAGATATCACAAAATCTACTTTGCTTCTGTCTGTGGGAAACGCCTGGGGCAGCATCTCGAAGTATATCTCAACCTGATTGAGAAACCCTCTGCATTGAATTGGATCACCCCCAAATCACTGGGGAAGCGGAGCAGAACCAGACATACCTCTTATAGAGGTAATACTCGAGGCGGTGCCTTCACAGAGACTGACGCAGCAGCAGGGATGGCCTAGGTTGTACCGGAGCAGCCACCGTGGGGGATTCCCGGTGAACCGTGCAATTCAGGAGCGTTTGTAATGACATGGCAAACTGATCCATGCGGTGATCTTGCTCAAATATTACCACACGGTGACCCCTCCCCCTCTGACGTCATGGGGAAAGCCATAGGGAAGTCCCCGTCAAGTCCCCGTGCATCAGAGGGGGGCAGTGGTCACCGGGTGGCCCCCTCCTCCGTTATATAAGAACTGTCAGAAGAAGAGAAGCCCCACTCAGCGGGAGCCTCCCATTGTGCGGAGCGGCCCGAGAACAAAGCAAGGAAGAAGAGACACTGTGGAGGAAGATTCCGGACAAGAACACCGGAGAATGAAGCAGAGGATCAGAGGAAGAAGAATATGGAGGAAGAAAAAGATGGAGGAAGAAACTGAAGGATGAAGGAAAGAAGAAGGAAGTAGATGGAAAGAAGAAGACTTAAATAAAGGAATTGTCAAAAACTGTCGGTTGTCATTTTTAACACTTTTGTCACTTTTTTTGGTGAAATGGTAGGGATACAAAAGTACCCCCTTACCATTTCACACGGGGTGGGGTGGGATCTGGGGATCCCCTTGTTAAAGGGGGCTTCCATATTCCAATTAGCCCCTGCCTGCAGACCCCCACAACCACCGGCCAGGGTTGTGCAGATGAGGCCCTTGTCCTCATCAACATGGGGACATGGTGCTTTGGGGGGGGTCACAGACCTCCAAAGAATCCTCCCCATGTTGAGGGCATGTGGCTTGGTATGGTTCGCTCTCGCTCTCTCACCCCCCCTCTTTTCCTGTGGCCTGCCAAGTTGTGTGCTTGGATAAAGGGTCTGGTACGGATATTTGGGGGGAACCCCACGTCATCTTTTTAAAAAAATTTGATGCGGGGTTCCCCTTAATATCCATACCAGACCTGAAGGGCCTGGTAATTGAATTCAGGGGGAACCCCACACTTTTTTTTTTTTTTATCAATGACTTTCAATAACTGTTCTCTATATTACGGGAGCCGACAATTCATTATAGCCGCGAGTGATTTTAAATGACTTTCTTTCTTTCGGAAATGACACTTTGTGCAGGGACAGTTCTAAGCACGGGAACCATGAGCCCAGTTACAGTCATACTATACACACCCCGCAGGTACGAAATTTAAAGGAATATTTCTCTTTTATTGTTTCACTTTAATAATTATTAAAATCACTGTTCCCGAAAAAAACTGACGTTTTTGAAACTTTATTTTGCATTGATACATGTCCCCTGGGGCAGGACCCAGGGCCCCAAACACTTTTTATGACAATAACTTTTTAAAAAGTGCCAAACACTGAACTCTAACCCGAACATACAGTAAATTTTTCGGGTTTGGGTCTGGGACCCAAAAACCCAAAAGTCCGGTACGAACCCAAATTTTACAGTTCAGGTTCGCTCAACCCTACTCAATACCCTTCCAGTAAACTTTTTCTAACATCTACTTACAATACAGTGAGTTTGTCTTATTGTAAGTGTAGCACTGGCTCCTGACGAGCACACGCTATGTGTTTTTCAAAGTTAATATTCCTGAAACCACTGTTGGGTTTTAGGGCTAATTATGCCAAATTATGATCTCAGTATCAGTCTAGCTGGATTGCACTGACTTCTCCTTGGCCGCGGGGCTCGCTGTCAATGCCAGCAAGTATGAAAACGCAGTTTAGCTGGGTGTATTTGATGTTCTTCTTTCTCTCGGAATCAGCCCAGTGGGAGTGTGTGCCCTGCTGTGCATTCTGGGAGGGGGTATTTAAGGTACTGAGATCATGTGTTTCAGGGTTACGGTCCAGTCCAGAAGAGATCTTCTGTCTGTTTGGTCCTGGTCCTTCTGACCAGCCCCAGTGGCCCTCCTGGCCTGGGGTGCGGATCCATGCAATTCCGAGTCTCGGGGCTGGATAGCCCGAGACAAAGCAACTGCAAGGAGAGGCCTGAATGGATATCGGTACCTAATTATCCAAGGGTGGTCCGTGCCATCTCGTCTAAAGAGAAGCCCAGCAACTGGAGAAGCATCCAGGGGAGGACTCTTCGGGAGAAGGCCATGTACAAGGCTGGTTTCTCTGAAGGAGCCTGGAGGCTCTGTTGAAGGACACTTTATTGAACTACATTCATATGGTATCGCCGGACTGGCTGTGAGATACTGGTACCGTATGATAGCTCTCTAAATTTATCTAAGTCCCTCAGTTACATTCAAGTCTGTGGCAGAGACTTTGCTTTACCTGACACTTCACCGGCTGCTAGGCCTAGTGAGAGGAAGTCTATCCGGGGGTTGTGATAATCCAGCTGTGAAACAGTTGTGTCAGTTTCTACATTTCTTTGGGCCATCTACCATGGAGATGAGGTGAAGAAGGTAGCGGTAAGCCCAATAAAACCAGCAGCTCCTTCGGGGGTCAGTGCTACATAGGAATGGAACCCGAAGTGTCAGAGATAAGGATAGCCAGTGGGAAAATGAACAATTCAGCAGCTCCCAAGGGAGTAGTGCGCTACATTACAAATGATGTGAGCAGGCTGCAGTTCCTCTTTGATGTGTCTTAACATACAAAGCAATTAGTATAAAAATAAACAAAAAAAACATGTGAATAAAAGACCAAAAATATCCCATCACATTTGCATTTTTCCTGATTGCCCAGACAGTGAGAGAGAGGAGAGAGACGGCCGATCATTCTGATAATTATTATATAATATAGGACAGGGTCAGAGTAATATAAACACTTATTATCCAACTTACTCTGTGCTGGAATCCATTGTGTTCAGATTTATTTTCCGTGTAGTACATGTCGTGTAGAGCATTGGCCAGAAGATATGTAGCCCTGTATGCAAAGGAAGGTATTGATGTTGAAACAGCAAATATTTTTGACACATCTCTTAAACCGGTACAAACTTCTGGAAAAAAAAAAAAACGAAAAAAAAAAAGATAATTTTTATTTTTGTTTGGGGAAAGACATTTAAAGATATAAAGCCAAAGATCTTCCATTATCGGGTCATATAAGCAGTCGGAGATGTTGAAGCCATGGGGATAAATATTGACGTTTACAGATATTTGCTCTGTCCAAACAAATATGAAGCTGCAGTTGACTGCTATAGAGTCATTCCTATGCATAGTTTTTATTTTACTCCATGAAGGTGGCAAAATCACTGTGATCCGATTTAAAATCGAGCGCATATAAGGAGTAAAAAAGTGCATTGCGGTAGTTCCACACACTATGGCAACTTTAGCTGTTGATTTATCAAGAATTGTCCTTCTCTGAATATCATCTTGACCTTCTCCTTGGATTTGAAAGATATATTCTGTACAGATCCCGTGTTGGCTCATCATCTTGCTCAGCTCTTGGGCCTCCTCATCACCGCTGCCGTCCCATGCTGTTAATATTCCAACCCAGTTCCATCCAAAATGCTGCAACAGTTTTATAAGGGTTGTATAATACAGCCGATCGTCTGGGGTCACACGGAATAAAGTTGGATACATTTTCCCATCACTCAGGCGAGGGTCGGTGACTCGATAACTGATCTGGATAAGATATTGAGAACAATTCTAATGGGATGGCATTATACAGACCAGTGTTTCTCATCCGGGGTTCTGCGAGAAGCCGTCAGGGGTTTTGCCGAAATTGTTTTTATGGTGGATGTATACCGCCCAATATTTTCTCTGGTCTGTTCTTAATGCTCACTGACAGTCAGTATTGTCAGCTGGCATTAATACCCCATGGTTCCTCTGTAATTCTGACTCCTATCCAGTCAGGTGGCGGATCAGGGAGGAGTGCGGAGAGTGGGAGCTGAAGGAGGGCATTTAGATGATTATGGCAATGCTGACCATGTGGCTGGATTGGAGGGTGAGCTCTTACTGTACTACTCCCAATTCAGCTGCTCTCTGCCACCCCCCCCCCCCCCCCCCCACACACACACACACACACACACACACACACACACACACACACACACACACACACACTGTGCATCATCACAACTATAAGTTGTTCTAAGACTTCTATAGCTGTGGTAATGCAGAGTTCGTGGGGTGGGGGAGGAGGCGGAGAGCTGCTGGAGCACATGTCTGATTACTGGACCAGGAGATTAAATCCGCCAGAGCACATGGATGATATGGTTGAATCGGGAGATGAGAGCTGTGGAGGGCAGAGAACCACCATGGCTGGATTGGGAGATGAGAGCTGTGAGGGGCAGAGAGCCACCAGGGCACATGGCTGGATCGGGAGGTGAGAACTGTGATGGGCAAAGAGCCACATGGCTGGATCAGTGGGTGAGAGCTGTGATGACAGATGGTCACCAGGGCACATGGCTGGACCAAGGGGTAAGAGCTGGGGGGGCAGAGAGCCACCAGGGCACATGGCTGGATTAAGAGGGGAGAACTTTGGAAGGTAGAGAGCCACCAGGGCACATGACTTGATCAGGAGGTGAGAACTGTGATGGGCAAAGAGCCACATGGCTGGATCAGGGGGTGAGAGCTGCAAGGGACAGATAGTCACCAGGGCACATGGCTGGACCAAGGGGTAAGAGTTAAGGGGGGATGCTGAGAGCCACCAGGGCACATGGCTGGATTAATAGGGGAGAACTATGGAAGGTAGAGAGCCACCATGGCACATGGCTGGATTGGGAGGTGAGAGCTGTGAAGGGCAGAGAGCCACCAGGGCACATGGCTGGATCAGGGGGTGAGAGCTGCGAGGGACAGATAGTCACCAGAGCACATGGCTGGACGAAGGGGTAAGAGCTGAGGGGGCAGAGAGCCACTAGGGCACATGGCAAATGGTTAGATTGGGGGGTGTGAGCTGTTGGGGGCAGAGAGCCACCAGAGCACATCACTGATGGCTGGATCAGAAGGTGAGAGCTACATGGGGCAGAGAACCACCATGACAGATCAGGGGTGAGAACTGCAAGGGGCAGAGAACCACCAGGGCACCTGGCTAGATTGGAGGTGAGCAGTGGAGGACAGAGAGCCACCAGGGCATATGGCACATGGCTATATTTGGGGGGTGAGAGCTGTGGAGGGCAGAGAGCCACCAGGGCATATGGCACATGGCTAGATTGGGGGGTGAGAACTGTGGAGAGCAGAGCCACCAGGGCTCATGGCACATGGCTGGATCGGGACATGAAAGCTGCATGGGGGGCAGAGAGCCACCAGGGCTCATAGTAAATGGCTGGATCAGGAAGTGAGAACTGCGGGGGGCGGGCATAGAGCCACCAGGGAGCCACCAGGGAACATGGCACATGGCTGGATCGGGAGTTGAGAGCTGCGGGGGCAAAGAGCCACCAGGCACATGGCCATTATCGGGAGGTGAGAACTGCAGGGAGGCAGAGAGCCACCAGTAGTACTTCATATTCCCATCGCACACGTTCCTGAATGCACTCTCAGATTTGAGTGCTGTAGCAACAACCAGCTGGATACTGGTTCAAGTCACAGTGAAGATATTTGCCAGTACACCATGGAACAACACAAATAGCATCCAAACGGGTGGTTTATTGCATGATCACGCAGGACCCCTTCGTCAGGCATGTGATATGTGTGGGGTGACAGTGAAAACTATTTAAAAGCCAACAACCAATCTGAAAAAGGAAAAAAAGGCAAAAAGTGGAAAAAAACAAGCTCCTCCCACCCCGGAATGATATGACGTCACAAATCCTGCCAAAACAGTTAAATATTTAAAATGCATGAGCACAAATCAGAAAAAGAATGTATAGCCAAAAGTAAGGGTTAATAAAATGACATACTGAAAGTGCCATAAAGTACCTTTTCAATAGTATCACTGTGCGGACAGACCAGCTGTTGAGTAACATCAGAATACACTGTGGTCAGCGGGAGAAGAGGTTGTGAGACAGATCACGGCATAATGAACATGAACCGTGCTTGGGCAATGCAGAGGCGGTTACTATAGCAGCAAATTGCCTGTGGCCAATTATGGTTTAAGGGGTTTAGTACACGCCCCACACTATATAAGGCCGTCTGTGCGATGGCCTTGCGTAGTGTTTTGTGGCTCATAGAAAGAGATAGCCGGAGAGACAGTGTTTTAATTTCCTTTGATGCTATTGCAATTATAGTCTGTGTATTGTGCCCCCTGCACAGTGTACACCTGAAGCTACCACAATTGCTGGTGTTGTTCTGGTTCTATACCACAGGCAGCTGCAGTAATTACAGTCAGTGTACTGTGTCATCTGCACAGTGTGCACCTAAAGCTACCCCAATTGCTGGTGTTCTGCTGATCCTATACCGTAGGCAGCTACAGTAATTACAGTTGGTGTATTGTATAATCTGCACAGTGTGCACCTAAAGCTACCCCAATTGCTGGTGTTCTTCATCCTGTATCCTTCAGTGCAGTAGTGGTGGAGGTTATTGCGCCACCACGCCTCCAAAATGCTACTACTGGTGATTGTGACACACGTCTCTCTTCCACCCCCTCCTCTTCTTCTTCGTCCATGGCCTCTTCCTGTGCTGATTTGTCCTCGGAACCAGCAGTGCTCCGTAGGCTTTCAAGGGGCTAAGCAAATACAAAGGCAAAAAGATGCCATGCCGTGCTTGCGCTGGTGTGCTTGGGGGGACATGAGCCACGCTGGGGCAGATATTCTGTCAGCTCTGCAGGGGCAGGCTGAGAGGTGGTTGATGCCACGCCAGCTTAAGCCAGCAATGGTGGTTTGCGACAATGGCACCAACCTCCTCTCCACCCTCTGACAGGGACAACTGACCCATGTGCCCTGTGTGGCTCACGTCCCTAATTTGGTGGTGCAGCAGTTCTTGGGCAGGTACCCAGGCTTATAGGATGTCTTGAGGCAGGCCAGGAAAGTCTGTGTGAATTTCTGCCGGTAATATAATGCCAGTGCTCGGCTGGCTGAGCTCCAAAAGGAATTGAACCTGCCCAAGAACCACCTAATCTGTGACATGTCCACCAGTAGGGAAGAGCCGAACACCCCCTGGTTCGGTTCACAACAGAACTTTCGAATGGACCGAAAATTTGTGCGAACTTTAGAACCCCATTGAAGTCTATGGGACTCGAACGTTCAAAATAAAAAGTGCTAATTTTAATGGCTAATATGCAAGATATTGTCCTAAAAAGGGTTTTGGGGACCTGGCTCCTGCCCCAGGGAACATGGGTCAATGCCTAAAATGTTTTTACAAATGGCAGTTTTTTCGGGAGCACTGATTTTAATGACGATTAGTGAAAAAAAAGTGAAATATTCCTTTAAATATCGTGCCTGGGGGCACGATAAGCTTTTAGGAAAACATAGGGAAGGGTTATCAACCCTGTATAATTTTTTTTTGCCGTCCGTCTTTTTTCATCTCACTTCCTGTTGTCTCCTTCCGTTTGCAAGTAGGAGATGTTTGTAAGTTGGATGTTTGAAAGTAGGGGCCTGCCCTATATGCTCTGCAGAAATGGGGGCCTAAGGTGTTGGTGATGCCACAACATTGTAAGCCCTCAAAGTGACTCTGACTAAGCCCTCAAAGTGACTGGAGTGCCCTGCTGTGAATGATTATATCAAGAATTATAATTACATGCCTTTGTTGAACAGTGGTGGAAAAATTGGGCCTTTGGTGATTGTGGGGGTGGTTCTGGTGCCACAACACTATAAGTCCTCACAGTTACTCTCGTGGGCACAGGAATGGGCCCTGCTGTGAAATATTATATCAAGAATTGTAATTACATGCCTCTGTGAAACAGGGGCTGAAAAATTGGGCCTTAGGCACTGGTGCTGGTGCCACGACACTACAACCTCTCCCGTATACTCTATTTGGAGTGCAGGAATGAGCCCTGCTGTAAAGCATTGCATCAAAAATTGTAATTACACGCCCCTGTTAAACAGGGGTTGAAAAATTGGGCTGGTGGCATCACCCAGAACCAAAAATGTTCTTCAAACATATCAGTTGATGAGGAAGAGGATCGACAGTCAACATAACAGGACAGTCACTCAGCATCAGCATAGGCAGTCTTGATGGGATGTGATATTTAAAAAAAAAATGATTCGGTTACATCAGCTTCAGGTGCTTGGTAGCTGGTGGTGATCCAAGACTGATTCATCTTTATGAAGGTCAGTCGATCAACTGAGTCGGTGGACAGGCGCACCCTGTGATCGGTTACAAAGCCACCAGCAGCACTGAAGATGCGTTCCGAAAGAACGCTGGATGCAGAACAGGCCAGTAGCTCAATTGCATACTGTGAAAGCTCTGGCCAGTGATCCATCCTCAAGACCCAGTAACCCAGAAGATTTACGGTGGGAAAGGTGTCTAAGTCTGACCTTGCCCCTAGGTATTCCTGCACCATGTAAATCAGACGCTGGAACCGATTATACCTTGGGGCTGTGGACTAAAAAATTGTCTGAACGCATCGGTCAGACAGCCACCTTTCTTTAACGCTCCTTCTGACTGAAGCCTCAGCAACACGTTGTCCAGGACTAGTGATGGACAAACTTCCGGCGGGACGTTTTGCGAACGCAATCCGCGAATGTACCCAAATGGCGGACCCCATTCACTTTAATGGCAGGCAAACCTTAAAACCTCCAGGTCATATTTTCAGCCAGAAAATACTTATTAGCTGTGCACACATAGTCCCACAACATGGACACTGACATAACAAAGTATTACGTGAATCTGGGATCGACAACGACAAGCATTCTTTTTTTACCTGTGAAATATTGACAATTCAGGAGCGCATGAAGGCCATGGAGGAGAGGCAAGGTCAGACCAGGCTATGAAGGGGGTACAGGAGATGATGAGTGCCACAGTCAGGGCAGCGCAGTCCTGTGCCAGTGTCCCAGTGTGCCAATCTGTGCTTGAGCCCCTCCCTCTGCTCGGCCCTTACCCCCACCTATGCAGGGCTCCACTTCAGTGGTCCAGAGGTGCCAGTCCAGTGCTGATCCTCAACCAAGGTTCTGGCACTGCCTGCTGATTGGCTTCTTCGCTGCTATCTCCCTCACTGACACCAGCACCGTGATATAGACTGAGCACTGACACCAGCACCGTGATAGAGACTGAGCACTGACACCAGCACCTAGATAGAGAGCACTGACACCAGAACCTTGATAGAGAGCACTGACACCAGCACCGAGATAGAGAACACTGACAAAAGCACCGTGATAGAGAGAACTGACAACAGCACCGTGAGAGCACTGACACCAGCACCATGATAGAGAGCACTGAGACCACGCCAGCACCGAGACAGAGAGCACTAACACCAGCACTGAGATAGAGAGCACTGACACCAGCACAGAGATAGAGAGTATTGATGGCCGAACGGTTCGCCCGGCAGTCGCTTCGCGGCAAATTTCAGCTGTTCGCGGTCCGTCCGATCGGCGGACTATTGCCGCCGTTCGCCCGGCGGACTTCCGTGTTTTTACTGTGTAAAAGAACTTTGACCTGATGACACATCCATCATGGGGTACAGGACAGCCAATTGAGACATTACAGCATATGGACACTTGGACATTCCCCCTAGATTGCAGTGACCCAAATCGCTAGCTATTTGGTACACAAAAGTTTTTTTCAGGACTGGTATAGGTGTTATGCCGCGTACACACGATCAAACAAGCAGTTGGAAAAGTCCGGCAAACTCAAGTCCGCCAAACAATCCCCCCGTGTGTAGCCTCCGGCATACTTTTTTGACCCGAAAGGTCGGTGGACTTATAATGTAGATTTACACTCCAATCTTCCCGCCGGACTCGCATTTCGGCGGCCAATCCGGCCATGTGTATGCCAGTCCGCCGTACTTTTGAAATGAACGAACTTTTCCCGCCCGGAGAAAAGTCCGCTCATTTCGAGTGGGTCTCCAGGTAGGCGGGCCCGCGAAGGAGACATTGCTGGCCCCGCCGCCTGATATGCACTTAAAGGAGAACCCCAACCCTGAAAAAAATCGGCGTGGAGTCCCCCCCAAGTCCACAACAGACCCTTGTCCGAGCACGCTACCCGGCCGGCCAGGAAAGGAGGGGCGAGCGAGTGCCCCCCCTCCTGAGCCGTTCCAGGCCGTGTGCCCTCAACATGGGGGGTGCCTTGGGGAAGGGGGGCCACGCGGCCCCCCCACCCCAAAGCACCTTGTCCCCATGTTGATGAGGACAAGGGCCTCTTCCTGAGAACCCTGGCCGTTGGTTGTCGGGGTCTGTGAGCAGGGGGCTTATCGGAATTCGGGAGCCCCCTTTAATAAGGGGGCCCCAGATACCAGCCCCCCCACCCTATGTGAATGAGTATGGGGTACAATGTACCCCTACCCATTCACCTGTAAAATAAAAGTACAAAAAAAACACAACACACAAGATAAAATAATTTATTGCACAGCTCCGGGGTCTTCCGTCTTCGGGGGTCTTCTCGCCGGACTCCTCCGCTATCTTCTTGTAGCTCTTTTGCTAGCGGAGGAGCCCGGCTTTCTTCCTCGTCGCCGGCCTCTTCTTCCGACTTCGGGGGTCTTGTCCCCCTCTTCGGTTCTTCTGCCGGGCCACCGCGCCTTCTTCTAGCTCTTTTACAGGCGGTGGCCCGGTCTTCTGTCGCCGCCGCCGCCTTCCGTTCTTCTCTTCTTCTTCTTCAGATGTTGCCTCGTCCGAGTCCTCCGCTCACAATGACGAGGACCGGGCATGCGGCGACTTATATAGGGACAAGGGGCAGGGTCTTCGGTTGATGTCACATGGGTTCATGTCACATGGCGACAGTTCCAGCATCCTCCGGGACTGTGACATCGTAAGGGGGCGGGGTCACCACGTGACATGAACCCATGTGACATCAACCGGAGACCCCGCCCCTTGTCCCTATATAAGTCGCCTCGTGCCCGGTCCTCGTCATTGTGAGCGGAGGACTCGGCGAGGCAACATCTGAAGAAGAAGAAAAAGAGAAGAACGTAAGGCGGCAGCGGCGACAGAAGACCGGGCCACCGCCTGTAAAAGAGCTAGAAGAAGGCGCGGTGGCCCGGCAGAAGAACCGAAGAGGGGACAAGACCCCCGAAGTCGGAAGAAGAGGCCGGCGGCGAGGAAGAAAGCTGGGCTCCTCTGCTAGCAAAAGAGCTACAAGAAGATAGCGGAGGAGTCCGGCGAGAAGACCCCCGAAGACGGAAGACCCCTGGAGCTGTGCAATAAATTATTTTATCTTGTGTGTTGTGTTTTTTTTGTACTTTTATTTTACAGGTGAATGGGTAGGGGTACATTATACCCCATACTCATTCACATAGGGTGGGGGGGCTGCTATCTGGGGCCCCCTTATTAAAGGGGGCTCCCGAATTCCGATAAGCCCCCTGCCCACAGACCCTGACAACCAACGGCCAGGGTTCTCAGGAAGAGGCCCTTGTCCTCATCAACATGGGGACAAGGTGCTTTGGGGTGGGGGGACCGTGCGGCCCCCCCTTCCCCAAGGCACCCCCCATGATGAGGGCACGCGGCCTGGTACGGCTCAGGAGGGGGGGCGCTCGCTCGTCCCCCCCTTTCCTGGTCGGCCGGGTAGCGTGCTCGGACAAGGGTCTGATGTGGACCTGGGGGAGACCCCCACGCCGATTTTTTTTTCGGCGTTGGGGTTCCCCTTTAAGTTCATACCAGGCGGCGGGGCCAGCGACGTCTCCTTCGCGGGCCCCACCTACCTGGAGACGCGCTCGAAATGAGCGGACTTTCCTCCGCGTGTGTGGGCGAGTCCGATCATTTCAAAAGTAGGGCGGATAGTACGGCGGACTTAGTACGCCGTATTAGTCCGCTGAAAAAGTGCCGTGTGTGGGCAAGTAGCCCGTTCGTAAAGTCCGACGGACAGTCTGGCGGGAAATCTGCCAGTCTAAGTATGTCGGACAGACGGCTACGTGTGTACGCGGCTTTAGGTGTATATAGGTTTGCTGTGCTACTGATTGTTGAAGCAGCCTGAGTGTCTTTTGTCAGTTTAGAGAAAGGGACAGGACGGTGTGTCTGCTGTAGGGACAGTCAGTTTAGTCATCATCATTAGCTGTTACTATCAGGTCCACAAAAGTGCTAATCCAGTTATTGTTCCAGTAGCCTCTGTTTTGTCAGTTTATATAGGGACAGGCAGGAAGAAGTGTGTCAGGCAGGGAGGGTCAGTTTAATCAGTAGCTGTTACTATTAGTTACACAAAGGTTCTTTTCAGGACTGGTATCAGTGGTATGGTAATAGGCTTGTACACGTATAATATTCTTTCTTCCAAATATAGAAAGAATATCATACTTGACTGCTGCCCTTCTGCTGCAGTCTGCTAATCAGTCACACACAACTTAATTGTTCCACAAAGGTCCTTATAAGGACTGGTAATAACCTGGTAGAGGGTGCTATAGTACTTAGGGTTGAGTGAGGTACAGTCTGCTATTCCTTAAGGACTGGTATATGTCCACAATACATAGGGTTGAGGTGCACTACTGCTGACCGCTGCCCTATACTGCAGCAGTCCTTCATCGGTATAGGGACTGACGTACAGTCTGCTAATCACTCACACACAACCTAAATGTTCCACAAAGTTCCTTATAAGGACTGGTAATAACCTGGTGTAGGGTGCTAAAGTACATAGGGTTGAGTGAGGTACAGTCTGCTATTCTATAAGGACTGGTATAGGTCCACAATACATAGGGTTGAGGTGCACTACTGCTGACCGCTGCCCTATACTGCAGCAGTCCGTCATCGGTATAGGGACTGAGAGTTTTGTCACAGGGTCATTTAAAAAATGACAGGCAGAGGAAGAGGCAGGCCCTTCCGCAGGGGTGGTAGGGGTAGGGCAGGAGCAACAGGCTTGAGTCAAAGTGGGAAGTTGCAGAAGGTGCGTTCAATTACTTTAAAGGACGCACCAGACTTGGTTGAGTGGCTCACTCAGCCTTACTCTTCTGCACCCTCCTCATCCTCTCGTTCTGCACCCTCTTCTTCACTCTCTGCTATGTGCACCTCCAAAGACACTACCACCAACAACACCACCACCACCACCACATACCTTCCGCTTGAGTCACAGGAATTATTTTCCGATCCATATCAAGAAGACATTTCTGATGCGCAGCCACTCTTGGTATTGGATCAGGAAGAGGAGGTAGCAACAACCGCTACTCAGCAGTCTGACGACAGTACCCAGATCAGCCCAAGGAGGAGGTTGGTCCCCGGTGTTGCTGCCTACCCCAACATCTCTACTTATAGCGGTGGGGAAGGTGACGTTGATGATGCCGTGTCTAGTGATGTCACGTGGGTGCCCACAAGAGAGGAAGAGGAGGGGAGTTCAGAGGGAGATATGGACCAGCAGATAGGGAGGAGAAGCAGCAATAACTTACATTGCACAGGAGGGACAAAGCAGATGTATCAGGAGCGAGTCATCGACCATGTACGGTCACATCTGGCGCTCCCAGGACACCGGCACATGGCTCCGCAGTGTGGGCTTTTTTTAACGTGTCCGCTGCTGACAATAGCTTTGCCATCTGCGATCTTTGCAGTCAACGCATTCGTCGTGGTAAGCCCAACACTCACCTAGAGACGACCACCTTAAGAAGGCACATGAGCAGCCATCACCGAGCCCAGTGGGAGCAACGGAACACACAAAGCCACACTCCAGGCTCTCACCATCCAGCCTCGTCTTCTACTTCTCCTTCTCCTCTCTCCTCACAATTGTCCTCCACTCCACCCTCCATCACGCGAAGCTCACATTTTTCTGCAAAAAGGCAGGCTTCCGTGGGCCAAATGTTCAAGCGTAAAAAAATGATGACGCCGGATAACCCTCTTGCCCAACGGTTGATGGCTGGCTTGTCAGAACTCATAGCCCGCCAACTACTGCCATATAAACTGGTGGACTCGGAGGCCTTTTGCAAATTTGTGGCCATTGGAACACCACAATGGAAGGTCCCAGGAAGGAATTATTTCTCAGAGAAGGGCATCCCAGAGCTATATGGCCATGTTCAGCGGCAAGCGAATGTATCTCTGGCACACAGTGTCAGTGCCAAGATACATCTGACCACAGACACGTGGTCTAGCAAACACGGGCAGGGAAGGTATATCACTTTTACTGCCCACTGGGTGAACCTTCTGACGGCCGTCAAGCATGTAACCCGTGGCACCTGTGTAGATTTGGTTTTACCACTACGGATTGCATGCAGACCTGACTCTTCTTCTCCTCCTCCTCCTACTCCATCCTCCTCCCTCTCCTCCTCAGCTGACTCCTCCTTTTCCGCTGCTAGCATCTCTTCCACTGCGCTGCCCAAGCTCCCCAGAACCTATTCGACATGCCAGGTGAGACGTTGCCATGCCGTGCTGCGTCTGTTGTGCCTGGAAGCCAAGAGCCACACTGGTCCGGCACTCCTTTCAGCTTTGCGTTCACAGACAGATCAGTGGCTAACACCGCTCAATTTGACAGTTGGTAAAGTGGTGTGTGACAACGGTGCCAATCTGCTTAGCGCATTGAAACAGGGCAAGATCACGCACGTGCCATGCATGGCACACGTCTTAAAATTGGTCGAGCAGCAATTCCTTGTCAAATACCCTAGGGTCCAGGACATCTTGCGGCAGGCAAGGAAAATCTCGGCCCATTTCAGAAGATCTTACACGGCCATGGCTCGCCTTGCTGACATTCAGCGGCGACACAATCTGCCGGTCAGACGTCTTATTTGCGATTGCCCGACATGATGGAACTCAACCTTCTATATGTTTGATAAGCTGCTCCAGCAGAAACGTGCAGTTAACGTCTACCTGTATGAACTCTGTGGCAGAACCGGTTCTGGGGAGCTGGGGTTTTTTTCACCGCGCCAGTGGCTGCTCATGCGCGACGCATGCAGACTTCTGCGCCCATTTGAGGAGGTCACCAAACTGGTCAGTCGCAGCCATGGCGCCATCAGTTACATGGTACCTTATGCCTTCTTTATGGAGCGTGTACTGCGTCGTGTCATTAATCAAGCTGTGGAGGAGCAGGAGCGGGAAGATGAGGAAGTCGCAATGCTGGATTAATTCCCAGGGGGGGCTACTCTATCTGAGACAAGTCAACAACAGGAGTCTGAAGAGGAGTCAGAGGAGGATGGTGCCGGGGCGGATGAAGAGGAGCAAGAAGAGCATGCTTTAAACCTTTCTGGGATCCCTGTTGTGCGTGGATGGGGAGAGGAGAATGAAGAGGACGACATTATCCTGGATGATGAGCAGGCCACCACACCGCTTCCACTTTAGTGCAAATGGGGGCCTTCATGCTCCAGTGTTTTAATAGGGACCCCCGTACAAAAAGCATAAGGGTCAAGGACCAGTACTGGGTGGCAACGTACTTAGACCCCCGGTACAAACACAAATGGCGGAAATGTTACCGCCGTCACAGAGGGCTGTCAGAATGCAGCACTTCCAGGCTTTACTTCGAGAAATGCTGCATTCTGCTATTGCGTACGCTGGCAGAGGAGCAATTCCCACTCCCAGAGAAGGAGTTGCGGGTACCAATCCAACAGTGCCTGCAAGAAGAGGCCGGTTTGAAGATGTGTTGGTGACTTCGGATATGAGGTCATTCTTTCAGCCAACCCATCGACAGGTGTCATCCGGATCCAGCATCAGGGAAGGCCTAGACCGTCAGGTGTTCGACTACATCGGGTTAACGGCCTATGTGGACGCTCTGAGGAGTTATGAACCCCTGGACTACTGGGTGGGCAGGCTTGACCTCTGGCCAGAGCTTGCCCAATTTGCAATCGAACTGTTGGATTGCCCCTCATCCAGTGTCCTGTCCGAAAGGACGTTGAGCGCAGCAGGGGGGATCGTGACCGATAAGCGTACTCGTCTAGCTCACGACAGTGTTAACTACCTCACATTTCTAAAAATGAATGAGGCATGGATCTGGGAGGAATTCAACACATGTGACCAGTAGACCATGTATATGGCTAGAAACATTTTTTTTTTTAATCGAGCACAGAGACCTTCTTTCTTCATTTGGCTCACTTCCTTGTACAAAAAAAGCACACCGTACTATATGCCCGTACCCTCCTGTTTGAAGAGGTTGAGCGGTGTCTTATTTCTACTGGGGCTGCTTATTATGAGGGGCTCCCACCATCCCTGTGCTGTGCTGACATCCTCCTGGGGCTGTACCTCTTCTGTGCATATTTTGAGGTGCTCCCACCATCCCTGTGCTATGCTCATTATGAGTAGCTCCCACCATCCCTGTGCTGTGCTGACTTACTCCTGGGGCTGCTTATTATGAGGGGCTCCCACCATCCCTGTGCTATGCTCATTATGAGGGGCTCCCACCATCCCTGTGCTATGCTGACTTCCTCCTGGGGCTGCTTACGGTGCAGGTGTCAGTGCTGTATATCACGGTGCTGAGGTCAGTGCTCTCTGTCACGGTGCTGCTGTCAGTGCTGTATATCACGGTGCTGGTGTGAGTGCTTTATGTCACGCTGCTGATGTCAGTGCTCTCTGTCACGGTGCTGCTGTCAGTGCTGTATATCACGGTTTCATGGTTCTGGTGTGAGTGCTTTATGTCACGCTGCTGATGTCAGTGCTCTCTGTCACCGTGCTGCTGTCAGTGCTGTATATCACGGTGCTGGTGTGAGTGCTTTATGTCACGGTGCTGATGTCAGTGCTCTCTAACACGGTGCTGCTGTCAGTGCTGTATATCACGGTGCTGGTATGAGTGCTGTATATCACGGTGCTGATGTCAGTGCTCTCTGTCACGGTGCTGCTGTCAGTGCTGTATATCACGGTGCTGGTGTGAGTGCTTTATGTCACGCTGCTGATGTCAGTGCTCTCTGTCACGGTGCTGCTGTCAGTGCTGTATATCACGGTTTCATGGTTCTGGTGTGAGTGCTTTATGTCACGCTGCTGATGTCAGTGCTCTCTGTCACCGTGCTGCTGTCAGTGCTGTATATCACGGTGCTGGTGTGAGTGCTTTATGTCATGGTGCTGATGTCAGATGACTCTATCACGGTGCAGGTGTCATTGCTGTATGTCACGCTGCTGGTGATCATCTCCTGCACCCTCTTCTTTGCCTACCCTGGTCCCTGACCTTCCCTCTCTTCCATTGCCTTCATGTGTTCCACAGTCCTGAATTGTCACAACAATTTCCCATATAAAAAAAGAATGCTTGTAGTTGTCGATCCCAGATTCACCTCATGCATGTGTTATGTCATTGGCCATGTGGTGGGACTATGTTTGCACAGCTATTAATTATTTTGTGGCTGCAAATTTGACCTGTAGGTTTGCGAAGTTTGCCTCCCATTGAAGTCAATGGGGCCCGCCGTGAACGTTCCGGTTCGCGAACTATCGGCCGCGTTCAAGAAATGTCCCGTCGGAAGTTTGTCCATCACTAATAGAGAGCACTGACACCAGCACCAAGATAGAGAGCACTGACACCAGCAACGTGATAGAGAGCACTGACACCAGCAACGTGATAGAGAGCACTGACACCACACCAGCACCATGATGGAGAGAGCACTGACATCACAACAGCACCAAGATAGAGAGCACTGACAACAGCACTGATACCAGCAACTCGCTGCGGGACCCAAAAATATGACATCGCTCAACCTCTTCAAACAGGAGGGTATGGGCATATAATACGGTGCGCTTTTTTTGTACAAGGAAGTGAGCCAAAGGTAGAAAAAATGTCCGTGTGCTCAATTAAATAAATCATTTATAAAAAAATCCAGTAGTTCATCACTTCTCAGAGCGTCCACATCGGCTGTTAAACCGATGTAGTCGGACACCTGACGGTCTAGGCGTTCCCTGATGCTGGATCCGGATGACACCTGTCGATGGGTTGGCTGAAAGAATGACCTTATATCCGAAGTCACCAACACATCTTCAAACCGGCCTCTTCTTGCAGGCGCTGTTGGATTGGTACCCGCAACTCCTTCTCTGGGAGTGGGAATTCCTCCTCTGCCAGCGCACGCAAAAGCAGAATGCAGCATTTCTCGAAGCAAGGCCTATAAGTGCTCCCTTCTGACAGCCCTCTGTGATGGTGGTAACATTTCCGCCATTTTGTGTTTGTACCGGGGGTCTAAGTATGTTGCCACCCAGTAATGGTCCTTGGCCTTTATGCTTTTTATACGGGGGTCCCTGTTAAAACACTGGAGCATGAAGGCCCCCATTTGCACTAAACTGGAACTGGTGTGCTGGCCTGGCTCCTGCTCATTATCCAGGATAATGTCGTCCTCCTCGTACTCCTCTCCCCATCCACGCACAACAACAGGGATCCCAGAAATGTTTAAAGCATGCTCTTCTTGCTCCTCCTCATCCGCCTCGGCACCATCCTCCTCTGACTCCTCTTCAGACTCCTGTTGTTGACTTCTAGAGTAGCCGCCCTTGGAATTCATCCAGCATTGCGACTTCCTCATCTTCCCGCTCCTGTTCCTCCACAGCTTGATCAATGACACGACGCAATGCACGCTCCATAAAGAAGGCATAAGGAACCATGTCACTGATGGCGCCATGGCTGCGACGGACCAGTTTGGTGATCTCATCAAATGGCCGCAGAAGCCTGCATGCATCACGCATGAGCAGCCACTGGCGCGGTGAAAAAAAGCCCCAGCTCCCTAGAACCTGTTCTGCCGCAGAGTTCACACCGGTAGTCGTTAACTGCACATTTCTGCTGGAGCAGCCTATCAAGCATATAGAAGGTTGAGTTCCATCGCGTCGGGCAATCACAAATAAGATGTCTGACCGGCAGATGGTGTCGCCACTGAATGTCAGCAAGGCGAGCCATGGCCTTGTAAGATCTTCTGAAATGGGCTCAGATTTTCCTTGCCTGCCACAAGATGTCCTGGACCCCAGGGTATTTGACAACGAATCGCTGCACGGCCAAGTTTAAGACGTGCGCCATGCATGGCACGTGTATAATTTTGCCCTGTTTCAAAGCGCTAAGCAGATTGGCACAGTTGTCACACACCACTTTACCAACTGTCAAATTGAGCGGTGTTAGCCACTGATCTGCCTGTGAACGCAAAGCTGAAAGGAGTGCCGGGCCAGTGTGGCTCTTGGCTTCCAGGCACAACAGACGCAGCACAGCATGGCAACATCTCACCTGGCATGTCGAATAGGTTCTGGGGATATTGGGTGGCACAGCGGAAGTGCTGCTAGCAGCGAAAAAGGAGGAGTCAGCCGAGGAGGAGTGGGAGGGGGATGGAGTAGGAGGAGGAGAAGAAAAGACAGGCATGCATGCAATCCGTGGGGGTAAAACCTAAAACCTAAAATCTACACGGATGCCATGGGTTACATGCTTGACGGCCATCAGAAGGTTCACCCAGTGGGCAGTAAAAGTGATATACCTTCCCTGTCCGTGTTTTCTAGACCACGTGTCTGTGGTCAGATGTATCTTGGCACCGACACTGTGTGCCAGAGATACATTCACTTGCCACTGAACATGGCCATATAGCTCTGAGATGCCCTTCTCTGAGAAATACTTCCTTCCTGGGACCTTCCATTGTGGTGTTCCTATGGCAACAAATTTTTGAAAGGCCTCCGAGTCCACCAGTTTATATGGCAGTAGTTGGCAGGCTATCAGTTCTGACAAGCCAGCCGTTAACCGTTGGGCAAGAGGGTTATCCGGTGTCATCATTTTTTTACGCTCGAACATTTGGCCCACGGAAGCCTGTCTTTTTCCAGAAAAATGTAAGGATGGCATGATGAAAGGTGGAGTGGAGGACAATTGTGAGGAGAGAGGAGAAGGAGAAGTAGAAGACGAGGCTGGACGGTGAGAGCCTGCAGTGTGGCTTTGTGTGTTCCGTTGCTCCCACTGGGCTCGGTGATGGCTGCTCATGTGCCTTCTTAAGGCGGTCGTCCCTAGGTGAGTGTTGGGCTTACCGCAACTTATGCGTTGACTGCAAAGATTGCAGATGGCAACACTATTGTCAGCAGCGGACACGTTAAAAAAAGCCCACACTGCGGAGCCATGTGCCGGTGTCCTGGGAGCGCCAGATGTGACCGTACATGGTTGATTCCTTGCTCCTGATACATTAGCAGCCTGGTTTGTCCCTCCTGTGCAATGTAAGTTATTCCTGCTTCTCCTCCCTATCTGCTGGTCCATATCTCCCTGTGAACTCCCCTCCTCTTCCTGTCTTGTGGGCAGCCACATGACATCACTAGACACGTCATCATCGACATCACCTTCCCCACCGCTATAATTAGAGTCGGAGTAGGCAGCGCATCGGCAATGTCTTGTGATGGATCGGAAAATAATTCCTGTAACTCAAGTAGAGGGTATATGGTGGTGGTGGTGGTGGTGGTGTTGGTGGTAGTATCTTTGGGGGTGCACACAGCAGAGAGTTAAGAAGAGGGTGCAGATCGAGAGGATGAGGAGTGTGCAGAAGAGTAAGGCTGAGTGAGCCATTCAACCAAGTCTGGTGCGTCCTTTGACGTAATCGAGCGCACCTTCTGCAATTTCCCACTTTGGCTCAAGCCTGTTGCTCCTGCCCTACCCCTACCACCCCTGCGGAAGGGCCTGCCTCTTCCTCTGCATGTCATTTTTTAAATGACCCTGTGACAAAAGTCTCTAGCCACTTCGCGCCCAGACCAATTCTGACATTTCTCTCCTACATGTAAAATTCCTAATTTTTTTGCTATAAAATTACATAGAACCCCCAAACATTATATATATTTTTTTAGCAAAGACCCTAGAGAATACAATGACGGTCGTTGCAACTTTTTATCTCGCACGGTATTTGCGCAGCAATTTTTCAAACACATCTTTTTAAAAAAAAAACAGTTTCATGCTTAAAAAAAAAAACAGTAAAGTTAGACCAATTTTTTTGCATAATGTGAAAGAGGAGGATACGCCGAGTAAATAGATACCCAACATGTCATGCTTCAAAATTGCATGCGCTCGTAGAATGGCGCCAAACTTTGGTATTTAAAAATCCCCATAGGCGACGCTTTAAATTTTTTTACTGGTTATATGTTTTGGGTTACAGAGGAGGTGTAGAGCTAGAATTATTGCTCTCGCTCTAACGTTTGCGGCGATACATATGTGGTTTGAACACTTAAAAAAATAAAATAAAAATTGATGACTTTTATTCCTATTACAAGGAATGTAAACATCCCTTGTAATAGGAATGTGGCACAATCGGACGTATTTACAGTGAGATATGGGGTCAATAAGACCCCATATCTTACCTCTAGACTGGGAAGAATAAAATAATAAAAAAAAAAAAAAACGATCCTGGCTTTCCTGCCAGATCGGCGCCGTTAATTTGAATACTGAGGCCGGGCGTGATGTCATAACATCACGCCCAGCCTCCGAAAAGATCATAGAGACTCCATGGATGATCTGGTCTGCCGGAAATCTCTATGGTAACTTGCGGGGGGCGGTGGATCCTGTGACCGACTCACCGATGGAAGCGGTGAGACAGTACAAGCACCGGAGGGCGGCGGGAGAGGGGGGGTCCCCTCCCGCCGCCCGTAAGAACGATCAAGCAGTGGAACAGTCGCTATGATCATTCTAAGGCCGCGTACACACGCGCGGACTGTTCGCCCAACCTTGTTCGGCAAACAGTTTCGTCAAACAGTCCGCTCAAAATTTGCATGAGCGGACTTGCCCACACACGAGCGGACTGTTTCAGCGAACTGTTTGCCAAACAGTTCGCTCAACTTTTGAAATGAACGGACTCGCCCACGTAAGGAGGAGGCAAATCCGCCCATTTCGAGCGCGTGTACAGGTAGGCGGGGATGGGCTTAAAGGGGAACCCCAACGCCGAAAAAAATCGGCGTGGGGGTTCCCCCCAAGTCCACACCAGACCCTTGTCCGAGCACGCTACCCGGCCAGCCAGGAAAGGGGGGCGAGCGAGCGCGCCCCCCCTCCTGAGCCGTACCAGGCCGTGTGCCCTCAACATGGGGGGGTGCCTTGGGGAAGGGGGGGCCGCGCGGCCCCCCCACCCCAAAGCACCTTGTCCCCATGTTGATGAGGACAAGGGCCTCTTCCCGACAACCCTGGCCGTTGGTTGTCGGGGTCTGCGGGCGGGGGGCTTATCGGAATCCGGGAGCCCCCTTTAAGAAGGGGGCCCCTGGATACCGGCCCCCCACCCTATGTGAATGAGTATGGGGTACAATGTACCCCTACCCATTCACCTGTGAAATAAAGTACAAATAAAAACACAACACAGGGGAAAAAAATATTTTATTGCACAGCTCCGGGGGTCTTCCGTCTTCGGGGGTCTTCTCGCCGGACTCCTCCGCTATGTGTGTGTAGCTCTTTTGCTAGCGGAGGAGTCCGGCTTTCTTCCTCCCCGCCGCCGGCCTCTTCTCCCGACTTCGGGGGTCTTGTCCCCCTCTTCGGTTCTTCTGCCGGGCCACCGCGCCTTCTTGTAGCTCTTTTACAGGCGGTGGCCCGGTCTTCTGTCGCCGCTGTCGTCGCCGCCGCCGCCGCCGCCGCCGCCTTCTTCTTCTTCTTCTTGTTCTTCTTCTTCTTCTTCTCCTGGAGATGTTGACTCGACGAGCTCTCCGGCCGGAATGCCAGGGACGCGCTCTGCTGCCACTTATATAGTGACAATGGGGCGGTGTCACATGGTATATGTCACATGGGTTGGTCACATGGTGACCCCGCCCCCTTATGATGTCATAGTCCCCATGTGACATCAACCCATGTGACCAACCCATGTGACATATACCATGTGACACCGCCCCATTGTCACTATATAAGTGGCAGCAGAGCGCATCCCTGGCATTCCGGCCGGAGAGCTCGTCGAGTCAACATCTCCAGGAGAAGAAGAAGAAGAAGAACAAGAAGAAGAACAAGAAGAAGAAGAAGAAGGCGGCGGCGGCGACGACAGCGGCGACAGAAGACCGGGCCACCGCCTGTAAAAGAGCTACAAGAAGGCGCGGTGGCCCGGCAGAAGAACCGAAGAGGGGGACAAGACCCCCGAAGTCGGGAGAAGAGGCCGGCGGCGGGGAGGAAGAAAGCCGGACTCCTCCGCTAGCAAAAGAGCTACACACACATAGCGGAGGAGTCCGGCGAGAAGACCCCCGAAGACGGAAGACCCCCGGAGCTGTGCAATAAAATATTTTTTTCCCCTGTGTTGTGTTTTTATTTGTACTTTATTTCACAGGTGAATGGGTAGGGGTACATTGTACCCCATACTCATTCACATAGGGTGGGGGGCCGGTATCCGGGGGCCCCCTTCTTAAAGGGGGCTCCCGGATTCCGATAAGCCCCCCGCCCGCAGACCCCGACAACCAACGGCCAGGGTTGTCGGGAAGAGGCCCTTGTCCTCATCAACATGGGGACAAGGTGCTTTGGGGTGGGGGGGCCGCGCGGCCCCCCCTTCCCCAAGGCACCCCCCCATGTTGAGGGCACGCGGCCTGGTACGGCTCAGGAGGGGGGGCGCGCTCGCTCGCCCCCCTTTCCTGGCCGGCCGGGTAGCGTGCTCGGACAAGGGTCTGGTGTGGACTTGGGGGGAACCCCCACGCCGATTTTTTTCGGCGTTGGGGTTCCCCTTTAAGCCCATTCCAGGCGGCGGAGCCCGCGACGTCTCCTTCGCGGGCCCCGCCTACCTGTACACGCGCTCGAAATGGGCGGACTTTCCGAGCGGGAACAGTCCGCTCATTTCGAAAGTACAGCGGACTGGCCCACACACGGGCGGACTGTTCGCTCAAACACAGTTTCAGCGGACAGTTTTTCGGAATTTCCGAAAGACTTTGTCCGTCCAACTGTCCGCTGAAACTGTCCGCTGAAAGCCCACACACGAGCGGACTGTCCGCCCAAACACTGTTCAGCGGACAAGGTTGGGCGAACAGTCCGCCCGTGTGTACGCGGCCTTATGGTGAAGGGAATTCCCGGCTGAAAATGTCGATATCTGAATGATGTCTGTGGCCTCAGGCATCATTCAGATATAACCACCGAAAGCCCATGACGTCAATAGACATAGTATGGGCGCCAAGTGGCTAGAGAAGTGCAGTATATGTGGAAGAAGGTATATAACACCCAGCTTCAATCTGTCGTTTTGGGGGGCCACTGGTCTATCACACCAGTTATAATACTTTTTTCCAATTGCGTTTGTCACTCTTTATAGTATCGCTGCAGAACCGCTCAGCAGTCACAATGCTGTACAGTGGAAATGCACTATACTATGCTTTCTATATTTGAAAGTATTTTATATGCGTATTACACCCCTATATACTGCACACCAAATAGTACACCTATACCAGTCCTTAAAAGGACGTTTGTGGACCTAATAGTAGCTAGCTAGTGAATTACAAACTGTCCCTGCTCCAAAAAGCAAACTCTATCCCTACACTGAGAAAAGACAGCTGCAGAATCGGTCAGCACTGCAGTGCAGTATAATATGCTTTCTATATTTGAAAGAAAGTATATTATAAGTGTATTACAACCCTATATACAGTGGTGTGAAAAAGTGTTTGCCCCCTTCCTCATTTCCTGTTCCTTTGCATGTTTGTCACACTTAAGTGTTTCGGAACATCAAACCAATTTAAACAATAGTCAAGGACAACACAAGTAAACACAAAATGCAATTTGTAAATGAAGGTGTTTATTATTAAAGGTGAAAAAAAATCCAAACCATCATGGCCCTGTGTGAAAAAGTGATTGCCCCCCTTGTTAAAACATACTATAACTGTGGTTGTCCACACCTGAGTTCAATTTCTCTAGCCACACCCAGGCCTGATTATTGCCACACCTGTTCACAATCAAGGCATCACTTACAGTGGTGTGAAAAAGTGTTTACCCCCTTCCTCATTTCCTGTTCCTTTGCATGTTTGTCACACTTAAGTGTTTCGGAACATCAAACCAATTTAAACAATAGTCAAGGACAACACAAGTAAACACAAAATGCAATTTGTAATTGAAGGTGTTTATTATTAAAGGTGAAAAAAAATCCAAACCATCATGGCCCTGTGTGAAAAAGTGATTGCCCCCCTTGTTAAAACATACTATAACTGTGGTTGTCCACACCTGAGTTCAATTTCTTTAGCCACACCCAGGCCTGATTATTGCCACACCTGTTCACAATCAAGGCATCACTTAAATAAGAGCTGCTTGACACAGTAAGGTCCACCAGAAGATCCTTAAAAGCTACACATCATGCCGAGACCCAAAGAAATTCAGGAACAATTGAGAAAGAAAGTAATTGAGATCTATCAGTCTGGAAAGGGTTATAAAGCCATTTCCAAAGCTTTGGGAATCCAGCGAACCACAGTGAGAGCCATTATCCACAAATGGCGAAGACATGGAACAGTGGTGAACCTTCCCAGGAGTGGCCGGCCGCCCAAAATTACCCCAAGAGCGCAGCGACGACTCATCTAAGAGGTCACAAAAGACCCCACAACAACGTCCAAGGAACTGCAGGCCTCACTTGCCTCAGTTAAGGTCAGCGTTCATGCCTCCACCATCAGGAAAAGACTGGGCAAAATGGCCTGCATGGCAGAGTTCCAAGGAGAAAACCACTGCTGAGCAAAAAGAACATCAAAGCTCGTCTCAATTTCTCCACAACACATCTTGATGATCCCCAAGACTTTTGGGACAACATTCTGTGAACCGATGAGACAAAAGTGGAACTCTTTGGAAGGTGTGTGTCCAAGTATATCTGGCGTAGAAGGAACACTGCATTTCATAAAAAGAACATTATACCAACAGTAAAATATGGTGGTGGTAGTGTGATGGTCTGGGGCTGTTTTGCTGCTTCAGGACCTGGAAGACTTGCCGTGATAAAAGGAACTATGAATTCTGCTGTTTACCAAGAGATCCTGAAGGAGAATGTCCGACCATCTGTTCTTGTACTCAAGCTGAAACGAACTTGGGTTCTGCAGCAGGACAATGATCCTAAACACACCAGCAAGTCCACCACCGAATGGCTGAAGAAAAACAAAATGAAGACTTTGGAGTGGCCTAGCCAAAGTCCTGACCTGAATCCTATTGAGATGTTGTGGTATGACCTTAAAAAGGCTGTTTATGCTCAAAAACCCTCTAATGTAACTGAATTAGGACAATTCTGCAAAGATGAGTGGGCCAAAATTCCTCCAGGACGCTGTAAAAGCCTCATTGCACGTTATCGCAAATGCTTGGTTGCAGTTGTTGCTGCTAAGGGTGGCCCAACCAGTTATTAGGTTTAGGAGGCAATCACTTTTTCACACAGGGCCATGATGGTTTGGATTTTTTTCACCTTTAATAATAAACACCTTCATTTACAAATTGCATTTTGTGTGTACTTGTGTTGTCCTTGACTATTGTTTAAATTGGTTTGATGTTCCGAAACACTTAAGTGTGACAAACATGCAAAGGAACAGGAAATGAGGAAGGGGGCAAACACTTTTTCACACCACTGTACTGTACACCTATACCAGTCCTTAAAAGGAATTTTTTTGGACCTAATAGTAATAGCTAGCGATTACAGACTGACTGTCCCTGCTCCACACAGCTTCCTTTGCCTACACTGACAAAAGACAGAATGTAAAATGGCCACCAGATCAGGTCTATCTAAGAGGTAGGGGGTATGTCCATGTACTGAAATGTCTCAATTGGCTGTCCTGTACCCCATGATGGATGTGTCATGGGTCAAAGTTCTTCACAATGTAAACGAATATGTCCGCCGCGAACAGCGGCAGAAGTCCGCCGGTTTGGCGAATTGCGAACCAGCAAAGTTCGCCGCGCACTAACCGCCGGGGAACCGCAAGGCCGTCTCTAATGATCTCTTCACCCCGACATCTTCCTAGCAATATGTCAGATGGAGTATTCCGGACATGGACCTATTCGCATTCAGATTCATTAATAAGGTTGTCAACTTTATGTCGAACAAGGGGTCCGCTAGCAGGAGGAACAGACGCATTAGTCTTCCCAGGGGATCAGTTTTCACTGATCTATGCATTCCCTCCAGTTCTGCTACTTCCGCGCCTTCTCCACAGGATTAAGCAGGAACAAAAGGGGAGGTGATTCTGGTGGCCCCAGCCGGGTCCCAGAAGATCTTAATTTATCGAGATCATAAAGAGGGCAGTAGAAGTCGTTTGGACTTTCCAATATAGCCAGACCTTCTTGCACAAGGTCCGGTATTTTATCCTGCTTTACGGACAAGGAGTTTAACAGGTTTGACTGTTGAATCCCACTCTTTAAAAAATCGTGGGCGATCTCCTTCATTAGTGTCTACTTTGACTTAGCCCAGGAAGCTGGCTCCCAGAATCACTTACTTTTGAGTCTGGAAGGCATAGGTTTCTTGGTATGGATCCAGGGGTTGGTACCCCAGGAGGTATGTCAATAGGCAGGATTCCTGCATATGGGATCTGAAATGAAGCTGGCCTTGACTTTTATCAACAGCCAGATCCACGCTGTGTCAATGTCTTTTCCTATGGCTTCTTGCTTCTCACTCTTGGTGCATAGCTTATTCAGGGGGTAACATGGTTTATGCCCCCTATCAAGGCACCTGTAAATCCTTAGGATTTAAAATTGGTCTTGTTGGCTTTGTTAAATCAGCCGTAGGAACCTTACGAGAAACTCTCTTGGTTCTTTGACAAGAAAGATTATCTTTTTTGCTTGCCATTTCTTCTGCTAGAAGAATATTGGAACTAATGGCTCTGTCTTGTAAGAGCCATATTTCATCATGCATAAGGATGAGGTGGTTTTATGTCCTCATCCTGAATCTTTACCAAAAGTGGTAACAGGTTTTCATTTAAACCAAGATATTATTCTTCCTTCTTTCTCCCCAGAAGCCTTAATCAGGGAAAGAGAAAGCACTACAGTCTCTTGATGTAGAAAGAGCGATCAGAATCTATTTAAAGGCTCAGGTTCGCAAAACACATGTTTTGTTTGTACCGGCAGAGGGTTCAAGATATGGACAGGCAGCGTCAAGATCCACTATTTTACAAATGGATTTGTCAAGTGATTGATCAAGCGTCAGCTTAAAAAAGAAAACTCTTCCTTCTCAGATTAAGAGCACACTCCTCCAGGGCGATTAGTGCCTCATGGGTGGTGCATCATCAGGCCTCTATGGCTCAGATCTGTAAGACCGCAACTTGATCTTTGGTGCAGACGTTTATCCGATTTTATCAAATCGATATTAAAGGTTATGAGGATATTGCCTTTGGGCACAGCATACACTGCAGGCTGCAGTATGAGTCCTCTTGCCTCCTGTTTCCTTGATTCTGCCCCCCACCCCCTTCAGTTGCCATTGCTATGGGACATACCACATAGTTATTACTATGGCTCTATGTCCCCTGATGTTAGAAAAGAAAATAGGATTTTTAAAACAGCTTACCTGTAAAATCCTTTTCTTGATATACATGAGGGGACACAGAGGTCCAACCCTTCTTCTTCTTATACACTTTGATTGCTTGGCTACAACACTGAGGCCTCTGAGTAATGGGAGGTGTTATATGGGGAAGTTCACGCCTTAAGAGGCATGCCAGTGTCCAGCACCTGATACGCTGATATAACCCACATAGTTATTACTATTGCTCTGTGTCCCCTGATGTACATCAAAGAAAAGGATTTTACAGGTAAGCTGTTTTAAAAACCCTATTTTTTTGTGAAATGATATGGGTACAATGTACCCACTTACCAATTCTTATGGGGGGGGGCTGAGATCTGGGTGTCCCCTTTGTTAAAGGGGGCTTCCAGATTCTGATAAGCCCCCCACCGCCTGCAGACTCCCACAACCACCAGGCAAGGGATGTGGGGATGAGGCCCTTGTCACCATCAACATGGGGACATCCTCCCCATGTTGAGGGCATGTGGCCTGCTATGGTTCAGGGGGGGGCACTCTCTTGCCCCCCCCCTTTTCCTGCGGCCTGCCAGGTTAAGTGCTCTGATAAGGGTCTGGTGTGGATTTTTGGGGGAACCCCCTCGCCATTTTTTTTTTCGTTTTGGCATTGAGTCTCCCTTAAAATCCAGGCCTGATAATGGAATTTTGGGTGACTCGCACGCATTTTTTTCTTCAATTACTTTCAATGACTTTTATGTGTATTGTCGGGACCGACAATTCATTAATAGCCGGCAATAGCGCTAGTACTTTTAAATTACTTTTTTTTTCCTTTAGAAATGTCATTTTGCTGTCAGACTGTTCTAAACACGGGAAACATGCGCAACTTTACAGGCATACTATACACACCCCCCAGGTACGAAATGTAAAGGAATATTTCACTTTTATTGTTTCACTTTAAGCATTATTAAAATCACTGCTCCCGAAAAAACTGTCGTTTTTAAAACTTTCTTTTGCATTGATACATGTCCCCTGGGGCAGGACTCGGGTCCCCAAACACTTTTTTATGAGAATAACTTTCATATTAACCTTTAAAATTAGCACTTTAGATTTCTCCCATAGACTTTTAAAGGGTGTTCCGCGGCTTTTTCGAATTTACCGCAAACACCCCAAATTGTTTGCTATTCGACAAACGGGCAAAAACAGCCAATGTTTGAGTCAAACTCATGTTCAACTCCAACAGATAGCCCATCCCTATTGAACACACATGTTACACACACATAATCTATTGAAGTGATCACTTACCTGTGTATACCGATACATACTAAGTAACTGGGCCATGGCATAATTTGTATGGAAAGTGCTGTCACCAATAAAACCAGCAAATTCTCCACGTCCCTTACAGTAATAGTTAGGAGCATCCTTTTCTCCAGACAATATCCTTATGACATATGCCACAGATTTCATTGGGTCATTACAAGTACTGAATATATGATAGCCCAGGGTCACATTGGGCAGAAGATTGGGGTTATTGTTAATCTCCCGGACAGCTACGATTATCGCCAAGATGGCTTTGTACTCTTCAACGTCAACCCTGCAGGATATTGAGAGGTTTTCAAATGACACAAAAAATGTCCACTTCTGATATTTCAATTTGGCCACATCCCACAAAACTGACATGACTATGGTATTAACAACTATGGCTTGTTACCTGCTATACCAATAACCCCACCCTTTCATCTAATGACCACACCACACATAATTGGAGTAAATTACAAATATAAATATCCAATAACATATCAATAACCTTTCAAAACATAACATACTTTTTTTTAAAGAAAATGGAGCCCAAGGTCCCAATAGGCATAAAACCAGAACCGTACCTGCTAGTCACTTCTAAGGTCTCCAGTCTCAAAACCACCGACTCTGAGACAGTTAGCAGGTACCCATACACCAACTGGGAGCCGTACCTCAGACGGGTCCCTACACCATACCTTTTATGTGCCAATATGACCTACAAGGACCTTGCACCGCGCCAAGTGTGACAACCTGCTCCCTAGGATGCTCAAGACCCCCAAAACAAAACACGAAAATGCCCCCAAAATGTAGGACGGGAGGGTGGGAAGTTGTTCCACACTCTTCCCCTTCCAGCTGAAGACCACCCCTTTTCCATCCCCAACTCACTTCCCCCCAAAGCTTCACCCGCATCTCCATACCCACTCTGAACAGCTCTAACTAATCACCCCCTCTTACCACTCCCTGTACCTTAAGCCCCCATTAACCCCTGTCATGCCGGCCCTCCGTTTATTGCCTTGGGGGTTATACGGGCCTCTCTCTTTTCTTTATCAATTGTATTTTTATTGAAAGAATTTCAGAAAAAAAACAATAGCTGTATATCCAACAATCTATGTATGCTGTGAGAAGGAAGGTATACATTGAATGGCAAATGAAAATAAAGAAAAAGAAAATAAAAGTTAAAAAAAAGGAAAAAGAAATAAAAGAAAAATTCAAATACATCTTGTGGACAAGTGTAGCAGTTATTAGGGCAATGATATAAAAGAGGTAAATTCAATGTTGATTATCTGACTGAGATGATCCCTTGTAAAGAGGGAACCAGTAAGGATTGGGTGTAGGGTGTGTGGTCACCCAGCAGGGGAAGGAGAGGGAAGATGAACTAGGAGTGGATTACAGTGGGAAGTTAGGACCACAGAGGGAGCTATTGGATGGTTGTTGACAGGATGACAAGGGGTTATATAGTCTAAGGAAATGAGCTGAAGGCTGAGTCATCCCAAGAAGCCCATATCTTGTCAAACCCTTGAATCGTATCCTCTACCATAGCCATCATGTGCTCCATTCTACGAATGTCTTTGATACCTTGCAATAGCTGAGCTTGGGCTGGGGGTTAAGTGGATAACCAGTTTAAAAGGTATAGCTCTTTTTGTGCCAGTAAGATAAAGGAAGCAAGTTTGTTCAAGGACCTTCCCAAGCCGGGGAGGGGGAGACTCAGGAGGAGATGTACCGGGTCCATTGGGAAAGAGGTATCAAATATCTGCTGAAGCATTGATAACACCATGGACCAAAAAGGGACAATCAGTTCACATTGCCAAAAGTTGTGGTATTAAGTCCTTCTGTCTTTCCCACATCTCCAGCACAGAGGTGACAGAGAAGGATCGCAACGGTTTAAAACCTCAGGGGTCCTGTATCAAAAGTATAATACTTTATATGCTGTCACTCTCTGTGCCACACATCTAGATATTTTAGAGGTTGTGGGGCAGAAATTTGTTGGTGTGTGAGTTGAGGCCTTTTCTTCATGTAGGAGTGAGAGTTCGCTGAGAGTGGGGCACTCTCATGGAAAATTTGGTATATAATAAAAATGAGTCATGTTTGGTAAGGTCCCTGGGAACAGATGAGTTCAAAAGGCATTGGTTTGGTGAGGGTAAGGGAGAGTGAGAGTTTCAATAGAAAATGGGTTATTTGGAGATATGAATATAGTAGATGGTTTAGAATTTGGCTTTTTAATTGGAGGTTTTGAAAGGTTTGGAATTTGCGTGTGACTGGATTTATGAAGTGGCGGAGTTGGAACAGACCCTCCCTTGCCCAGGGGAACATTCGGACATGTGAGAGGCTGTCAGGGATTAAAGGATTAAAAAGTACATTGGAGAGGGAAGGGCATGGGGACAAAAGGGAGAATTTGAAAAGGCGAGAGTGCCAGATCCTGAATGAGAATAACATGGGGCCCAGGCAGAGGTCCTGAAGTCTGTGATACGAAGCTAACTCAGGAGATCAGACTAGGGAGCATGGATGAGTCGGAAACAGGGAACCCATCTCTATCTCCATCCAGTGGTTTGGTCTCAGACTGGACTAGGACACCAACGCACGGAGGTGGGAGGTCAGGTAATATTTATGAACATCTGGGGCACCCATGCCTCTCTGGCCTCTGAAGGGAAAAGATATCTGAGCTGGCCACTCTATGGGCTCTGCCTCTCCAAATAAAGTTGATAAACCACCTTTTAAATACTTTTACGTAGTGATGGACGAACTTCCGACGGGACGTTTCGCGAACGCGGACCGCGAACGCGGCCTATAGTTCGCGAACCGGAACGTTCATGGCAGGCCCCATTGACTTCAATGGGAGGCGAACTTTGCAAACCTACAGGTCAAATTTGCAGTCACAAAATAATTAATAGCCGTGCAAACATAGTCCCACCACATGGCCAATGACATAACACATGTATGAGGTGAATCTGGGATCGACAACTACAAGCATTCTTTTTTTATATGGGAAATTGTTGTGACAATTCAGGACTGTGGAGTGCATGAAGGCAATGGAGGAGAGGGAAGGTCAGGGTAGGCAAAGAAGAGGGTGCAGGAGATGATCACCAGCAGCGTGACATACAGCAATGACACCTGCACGGTGATAGAGAGCACTGACATCAGCAGCTTGACATACAGCAATGACACCTGCACCGCGATAGAGTCATCTGACAACAGCACCGTGATAGAGAGCACTGATATCAGCAGCGTGACATAAAGCACTGACACCAGCACCGTGATAGAGAGTACTGACATCAGCACCGTGATATACAGCACTGACACCTGCACCGTAAGCAGCCCCAGGAGGAAGTCAGCATAGCACAGGGATGGTGGGAGCCCCTCATAATGAGCATAGCACAGGGATGGTGGGAGCACCTCATAATGAGCATAGCACAGGGATGGTGGGAGCCCCTCATAATAAGCAGCCCCAGTAGAAATATGACACCGCTCAACCTCTTCAAAGAGGAGGGTACGGGCATATAGTACGGTGTGCTTTTTTTGGACAAGGAAGTGAGCCAAATGAAGAAAGAAGGTCTCTGTGCTCAATTAAAAAAATTGTTTATAGACATATAGATGGTCTACTGGTCACATGTGTTGAATTTCTCTGAGATCCATGCCTCATTCATTTTTAGAAATGTGAGGTAGTTAACACTGTCGTGAGCTAGGCGAGTACGCTTATCGGTCACGATCCCCCCTGCTGCGCTGAACGTCCTTTCGGACAGGACACTGGATGAGGGGCAAGCCAACAGTTCCATTGCAAATTGGGCAAGCTCTGGCCAGAGGTCAAGCCTGCCTACCCAGTAGTCCAGGGGTTCATCACTACTCAGAGCATCCACATCGGCCGTTAACCCGATGTAGTCGGACACCTGATGGTCTAGGCATTCCCTGATGCTGGATCCGGATGACACCTGTCGATGGGTCGGCTGAAAGAATGACCTCATATCCGAAGTCACCAACACATCTTCAAACCGGCCTCTTCTTGCAGGCGCTGTTGGATTGGTACCCGCAACTCCTTCTCTGGGAGTGGGAATTGCTCCTCTGCCAGCGCACGCAAAAGCAGAATGCAGCATTTCTCGAAGCAAGGCCTGGAAGTGCTGCATTCTGACAGCCCTCTGTGACGGCGGTAACATTTCTGCCATTTTGTGTTTGTACCGGGGGTCTAAGTATGTTGCCACCCAGTACTGGTCCTTGACCCCTATGCTTTTTATACGGGGGTCCCTATTAAAACACTGGAGCATGAAGGCCCCCATTTGCACTAAACTGGAAGTGGTGTGGTGGCCTGGCTCCTGCTCATCATCCAGAATAATGTCGTCCTCTTCATTCTCCTCTCCCCATCCATGCACAACAGGGATCCCAGAAAGGTTTAAAGCATGCTCTTCTTGCTCCTCCTCATCCGCCCCGGCACCATCCTCCTCTGACTCCTCTTCAGACTCCTGTTGTTGACTTGTCTCAGATAGAGTAGCCCCCCTGGGAATTCACCCAGCATTGCGACTTCCTCATCTTCCCGCTCCTGCTCCTCCACAGCTTGATCAATGACACGACGCAATGCACGCTCCATAAAGAAGGCATAAGGTACCATGTCACTGATGGTGCCATGGCTGCCACTGACCAGTTTGGTGATCTCCTCAAATGGGCGCAGAAGTCTGCATGCATCGCGCATGAGCAGCCACTGGCGCGGTGAAAAAAACCCCAGCTCCCCAGAACCGGTTCTGCCGCAGAGTTCGTACAGGTAGACGTTAACTGCACATTTCTGCTGGAGCAGCCTAAAAAGCATATAGAAGGTTGAGTTCCATCGCGTCGGGCAATCGCAAATAAGACGTCTGACCGGCAGATTGTGTCGCCGCTGAATGTCAGCAAGGCGAGCCATGGCCGTGTAAGATCTTCTGAAATGGCCCGAGATTTTCCTTGCCTGCCGCAAGATGTCCTGGACCCCAGGGTATTTGACAACAAATCGCTGCACGACCAAGTTTAAGACGTGTGACATGCATGGCACGTGCGTGATTTTGCCCTGTTTCAATGCGCTAAGCAGATTGGCACCGTTGTCACACACCACTTTACCAACTGTCAAATTGAGCGGTGTTATCCATTGATCTGCCTGTGAACGCAAAGCTGAAAGGAGTGCCGGGCCAGTGTGGCTCTTGGCTTCCAGGCGCAACAGACGCAGCACGGCATGGCAACGTCTCACCTGGCATGTCGAATAGGTTCTGGGGAGCTTGGGCGGCGCAGTGGAAGAGACGCTAGCAGCGGAAAAGGAGGAGTCAGCCGAGGAGGAGAGGGAGGAGGATGGAGTAGGAGGAGGAGAAGAAGAGTCAGGCCTGCATGCAATCTGTGGCTGTAAAACCAAATCTACATGGGTGCCACGGGTTACATGCTTGACAGCCGTCAGAAGGTTCACCCAGTGGGCAGTAAAAGTGATATACCTTCCCTGCCCGTGTTTGCTAGACCACGTGTCTGTGGTCAGATGTATCTTGGCACTGACACTGTGTGCCAGAGATACATTCACTTGCCGCTGAACATGGCCATATAGCTCTGGGATGCCCTTCTCTGAGAAATACTTCCTTCCTGGGACCTTCCATTGTGGTGTTCCAATGGCCACAAATTTGCGAAAGGCCTCCGAGTCCACCAGTTTATATGGCAGTAGTTGGCGGGCTATCAGTTCTGACAAGCCAGCCGTCAACCGTTGGGCAAGAGGGTTATCCGGCGTCATCATTTTTTTACGCTCAAACATTAGGCCCACGGAAGCCTGCCTTTTTGCAGAAAAATGTGAGCTTGGCGTGATGGAAGGTGGAGTGGAGGACAATTGTGAGGAGAGAGGAGAGGGAGAAGTAGAAGACGAGGCTGGATGGTGAGAGCCTGCAGTGTGGCTTTGTGTGTTCCGTTGCTCCCACTGGGCTCGGTGATGGCTGCTCATGTGCCTTCTTAAGGCGGTCGTCCCTAGGTGAGTGTTGGGCTTACCACGACGAATGCGTTGACTGCAAAGATTGCAGATGGCAACGCTATTGTCAGCAGCAGACACCTTAAAAAAAGCCCACACTGCGGAGCCATGTGCCGGTGTCCTGGGAGCGCTAGATGTGACCATGCATGGTCGATGACTCGCTCTTGATACATTTGCAGTCTGCTTTGTCCCTCCTGTGCAATGTAAGTTATTCCTGCTTCTCCTCCCTATCTGCTGGTCCATAACTCCCTCTGAACTCCCCTCCTCTTCCTCTCTTGTGGGCACCCACGTGACATCACTAGACACGTCATCATCAACGTCACCTTCCCCACCGCTATAAGTAGAGATCTAGGAGTAGGCAGCAACACCGGGGACAAACCTCCTCCTTGGGCTGATCTGGGTACTGTCATCAGACTGCTGAGCAGCGGTTGTTGCTGCCTCCTCTTCCTGATCCAATACCAAGAGTGGCTGCGCATCAGAAATGTCCTCTTGATATGGATCGGAAAATAATTCCTGTGACTCAAGCGGAAGGTATGTGGTGGTGGTGGTGGTGGTGGTGTTGGTGGTAGTGTCTTTGGGGGTGCACATAGCAGAGAGTGAAGAAGAGGGTGCAGATCGAGAGGATGAGGAGGGTGCAGAAGAGTAAGGCTGAGCGAGCCACTCAACCAAGTCTGGTGCGTCCTTTAAAGTAATTGAACGCACCTTCTGCAACTTCCCACTTTGGCATAAGCCTGTTGCTCCTGCCCTACCCCTACCACCCCTGCGGAAGGGCCTGCCTCTTCCTCTGCCTGTCATTTTTTAAATGACCCTGTGACAAAACCCTCAGTCCCTATACCAATGAAGGACTGCTGCAGTATAGGGCAGCGGTCAGTTAGCAGTAGTGCACCTCAACCCTATGTATTGTGGACCTATACCAGTCCTTCTAGAAAGGCAGACTGTACCTCACTCAACCCTATGTACTGTAGCACCCAATACCTTACCAGTCCTTATAAGAACTTTTGTGGACCAAGTAGGTTGTGTGTGAGTGATTAGCAGACTGTACCTCAGTCCCTATACCGATGAAGGACTGCTGCAGTATAGGGCAGCGGTCAGTTAGCAGTAGTGCACCTCAACCCTATGTATTGTGGACCGATACCAGTCCTTATAGAATAGCAGACTGTACCTCACTCAACCCTATGTACTGTAGCACCCTAGACCAGGTTACCAGTCCTTATAAGGACTTTTGTGGACCAAGTAGGTTGTGTGTGAGTGATTAGCAGACTTTACGTCAGTCCCTATACCAATGAAGGACTGCTGCAGTATAGGGCAGCGGTCAGCAGTAGTGCACCTCAACCCTATGTATTGTGGAGCGATACCAGTCCTTATAGAATAGCAGACTGTACCTCACTCAACACTATGTACTGTAGCACCCTAGACAGACCAAGTTACCAGTCCTTATTTATAAGCGCCTAGAGGCGATTCAGTTCGCATTGTGCGCTATATAAGTATTTCATTCATTCATTCATTCATAAAGAGCTTTGTGGAACAAGTGGGTTGTGAATGATTAGCAGACTGCAGCAGAAGGGCAGCAGTCAAGTATAATATTCTTTCTATATTTGGAAGAAAGAATATTATACGTGTACAAGCCTATTACCGTACCAGTCCTGAAAAGAACCTTTGTGGAACTAATAGTAACAGCTACTGATTAAACTGACCCTCACTGCCTGACACACTGCTTCCTTCCTGTCCCTATATAAACTGGCAAAACAGAGGCTACTGGAACAATAACTGGTTACTGGAATAGCACTTTTGTGGACCTGATAGTAAATTAGTAACAGCTAATGACGATTACTAACTGACTCTCCCTGCAGCAGACACAGTGTCCTGTCCCTTTCTCTAAACTGACAAAAGACACTCAGGCTGCTGCAACAATCAGTAGCACAGCAAACCTATATACACCTAACACCTATACCAGTCCTGAAAAGAACTTTTGTGTACCAAATAGCTAGCGATTTATCTCTCCCTGCTCCACACAGCAACCTTTCCCTATAGTGACAGAAGGAAGAATGTAAAATGGCCGCCGGATCGGGTGTATTTATAGGTTAGGGGGAATGTCCAAGTGTCCATGTGCTGTCATGTCTCAATTGGCTGTCCTGTACCCCATGATGGATGTGTCATCATAGGTCAAAGTTCTTTTACACATTAAACACGAAAGTCCGCCGGGCGAACGACGCCAATAGTCCACCGAACGAGCGGACCGTGAACGTCCGAAATTCGCCACAAAACGACCGCCGGGCAAACCGTTCGGCCATCACTAATAGGCAACTGCTTCGAATGAAGCCACCATCTTCCCCAACAACCTCATATAAAGACTAATAGAAGGACCCTTCTTTCCCCTGACTGCCTGAATCATTTCTCTTATAGCACTGATCTTTGCTTGGGGTAGGAATACCTTCTGCTGGGCTGTATCTATGACCAGACCCAAATACTCTAGACTTCTTGCTGGTTTTAAAGAACTTCTCTAAGTTGAGGACCCGACCTAGGCATTCCAGGCATTCCAGGTAGTTTATTGTGGTGACCAAATTTTGATCCAGGCGGGCTACCGACTGGTCTATCAAGAGCAAATCATCTAGGTATGCTATTATTGTTATACCTTGGGCCCTTGATCTGGCCAGAGGAGGGGCCAAGATCTTTGTAAATACCCGAGGTGCAGTAGCTAGCCCGAAAGGCAGAGCTACCAACTGAAAGTGGCGGTTTTCTATTTCGAAACACAGAAATTTTTGATGAGCAGGGAAAATAGGTAGATGCCTATTGACGCCAGAAGTTCTCCTCCTTGTAGGATGAAGACTACCGATTGGATCAATTCCATGCAAAAGGACCGTATCTCTAGAAATTGGTTCACATCTTTGTGATCTAGAATGGGTCTGACATCTCCATTTGGCTTTGGTACCGTGAAAAGGTTTGAATAAAACCCCATTCCCTGCTCTTGCATGGGAACTACCATGATAACTTTTTGTGACAATAGTCGCTCCAATGCTAGAAGGAGAGACTTTTTTCTCTGGGTCTCTGGGTACATTTGATGTGAGGAAACAAGGAAAAGGGAATTCTCAGAATTCTAGTTTGTAACCTAGAGTTATTGTGGAGAACACCCATTTGTCCCGAAATTCCTCCTGAGAACTTTAGTAGTCTTCCCCCCACTCGAGGAGGTCTTAGCGTTTTGTCTTGAAGGCCTTCTCCCCCAGGACTTCTTTTGTCCCTGGGGTTGACTGAGTTTTAACCTTAGAGCCTGACGGAGGAGGCCGTCGTGACTGCCTGGAGGCTGATGACCTTGGCACTGGAGAAAGAGCCGTTTAAAGGAGGGACGTTTACTCCTTTTCTTGACTCGTAAAAGGTGCTTTTCCCACTAGAGATCCTTTGGATATAATTGTCCAAATCCTCTCCAAACAGTTTTGCCCCACAAAAGGGAAATCCCGCCAGGAGTTTCTTACATGCCACTGCAGGTTGAGCTACTGAACCTACCAAGGAGAAAACATGTTTTAACCAGTTGCCGACCGCCGCACGCCGATGTACGTCGGTACAATGGCACGGGCAGGCATAAGGACATACATGTACGTCCCTTGCCTCCCGCGGGTCGGGGGCCCGATCGGGCCCCCGCCCGGTGCCTGCGGCGGTCGGTATTCGTTCGGGAGCGATCCCGGACGAGGGGACGGCCATTCATTCATGGCCACCCCCTCGCGATCGCTCCCGACGAATAGAAATCCCCGGTGACATCACTTCCTCTCCTGTAATGTAAACACAGGAGAGGAAGTGATGTATTCTCTCCTCCGTGTCGGTATTTTTCGTTCCGACACGGAGGAGAGCGGATCAGTAAGTTGCACCAACACTCACACACACAGTAGAACATGCCAGGCACACTCACACCCCCCCTTTACCCCCCGATCACCCCCCCAATTACCCCTGCCCCCCAGTCACAGTGACACCAATGTCATTTTTTTTTTTTTTTTTTTTTTTTTTTGCATTGGTGTCATTTGTGACTGTAATAACTGTTAGGGCAGTTAGAGTTAGCCCCCTTTAGTTCTAATGTACCCCCCTAACCCCCCCAATAAAGGTTTAACCCCGTGATCACCCCCCGTCGCCAGTGTCACTAAGGCTGGGTTCACATTGCAGCGGTTTATGAGAACGAATGTGATTCGCACCGCACTGCAGTGCAAATCACATCCGATCTCTGTGCGATTCGAGTTCAGCCATTCGCCGCACCCGCCGCACCCGCCATACCCGCCGCACCCGCCGCAAATTCGCACGGGACCCTTTTTTTGGCCCGCAGCAGAATCGGATCGCATGGGTGTTCACACCATGCGATCCGAGTTTGCAGATCGCACTGCGATATGCGAACTGATCTGGGGGTGTCAGTAACATTTCACTGACACTCCCAGCAGTTCGCATAGGGCAGTGTGAACTGCCGCCGGGAGGCATGCGATGCGGGAACCCGCCGCGGATTCGCGGCGTTTCCGCATCGCTCCAGTGTGAACCCAGCCTAATAAGCGATCATTTTTCTGATCGCCGTATTAGTGTCACAGGTGACGCTAGTTAGGCAGGTAGGTATTTAGGTTCGCCGCAGCTTTTTATAGCGCCAGGGACCCCCATATACTACCGCATAAAGCCCCCTGATTGCCCCCTAGTTAACCCTTTCACCAGTGATCACCATATAACTGTTGCAGGTGACGCTGGTTGGTTAGTTATTTTTTTATAGTTTCAGGGCACCCGCCATTTATTACCTAATAAAGGTTTAACCCCCTGATCACCCGGCGGGTGTCATTTGTGACTAATAACTGTTAGGGCAGTTAGGGTTAGCCCCCTTTAGTTCTAAGGTACCCCCCTAACCCCCCCAATAAAGGTTTAACCCCGTGATCACCCCCCGTCGCCAGTGTCACTAAGGCTGGGTTCACATTGCAGCGGTTTATGAGAACGGATGTGATTCGCACCGCACTGCAGTGCAAATCACATCCGATCTCTGTGCGATTCGAGTTCAGCCATTCACCGCACCCGCCGCACCCGCCGCAAATTCGCACGGGACCCTTTTTTTGGCCCGCAGCAGAATCGGATCGCATGGGTGTTCACACCATGCGATCCGAGTTTGCAGATCGCACTGCGATATGCGAACTGATCTGGGGGTGTCAGTAACATTTCACTGACACTCCCAGCAGTTCGCATAAGGCAGTGTGAACTGCCGCCGGGAGGCATGCGATGCGGGAACCCGCCGCGCATTCGTGGCGTTCCCGCATCGCTCCAGTGTGAACCCAGCCTAATAAGCGATCGTTTTTCTGATCGCTGTATTAGTGTCACAGGTGACGCTAGTTAGGCAGGTAGGTATTTAGGTTCGCTGCAGCTTTTTATAGCGCCAGGGACCCCCATATACTACCGCATAAAGCCCCCTAATTGCCCCCTAGTTAACCCTTTCACCAGTGATCACCATATAACTGTTACAGGTGACGCTGGTTGGTTAGTTATTTTTTTATAGTTTCAGGGCACCCGCCATTTATTACCTAGTCTCACTAGTGTACCCCTAAATTTAGGGGTGTCTACTTTCCAAAATGGGGTCATTTGGGGGGGGTTTGTGCCATCTTGGCATTTTATGGCCTTCAAAACTGTAACGCCCTTAGAAAGCCTGAAGGCGGTGCTTGGTTTTCGGGGCCCCGTACGCGGCTAGGCTCCCAAAAAGTCCCACATATGTGGTATCCCCATACTCAGGAGAAGCAGCAGAATTTATTTTGGGGTGTCATTTCACATATGCCCATGGCATGCGTGAGCAATATATCATTTAGTGACAACTTTGTGAAAAAAAAAAAAAAAAAAAAAAAGTTTGTAATTTTCCCGCAACTTGTGGCAAAATATAAAATATTCCATGGACTCAACATGCCTCTCAGCAAATAGCTTGGGGTGTCTACTTTCTAAAATGGGGTCATTTGTGGGGGTTTTGTGCCATCTTGGCATTTTATGGCCTTCAAAACTGTAATAGGTAGTGAGGAGTGAAATCAAAAAATTACGCCCTTAGAAAGCCTGAAGGCGGTGCTTGGTTTTCGGGGCCCCGTACGCGGCTAGGCTCCCAAAAAGTCCCACATATGTGGTATCCCCATACTCAGGAGAAGCAGCAGAATTTATTTTGGGGTGTCATTTCACATATGCCCATGGCATGCATGAGCAATATATCATTTAGTGACAACTTTGTTAAAAAAAAAAAAAAAAAAAAAAGTTTGTAATTTTCCCGCAACTTGTGGCAAAATATAAAATATTCCATGAACTCAACATGCCTCTCAGCAAATAGCTTGGGGTGTCTACTTTCTAAAATGGGGTCATTTGTGGGGGTTTTGTGCCATCTTGGCATTTTATGGCCTTCAAAACTGTAATAGGTAGTGAGAAGTGAACTCAAAAATTTACGCCCTTAGAAAGCCTGAAGGCGGTGCTTGGTTTTCGGGGCCCCGTACGCGGCTAGGCTCCCAAAAAGTCCCACATATGTGGTATCCCCATACTCAGGAGAAGCAGCAGAATTTATTTTGGGGTGTCATTTCACATACACCCATAGCATGTGTGAGCAATATATCATTTAGTTACAACTTTGTGTAAAAAAAAAAAAAAAATTTTTTTTGTCATTATTCAATCGCTTGAGGCAAAAAAATAAAATATTCAATGGGCTCAACATGCCTCTTATCAATTTCCTTAGGGGGTCTACTTTCCAAAATGGGGTCATTTGGGGGGGTTTTGTACTGCCCTGCCATTTTAGCACCTCAAGAAATGAGATAGGCAGTCGTAAACTAAAAGCTGCGTAAATTCCAGAAAACGTACCTTAGTTTGTAGATGTGACAACTTTTGCGCAAACCAATAAATATACAATTATTGACTTTTTTTTTACCAAAGACATGTGGCTGAATACATTTTGGCCTAAATGTATGACTAAAATTGAGTTTATTGGATTTTTCTAATAACAAAAAGTAGAAAATATCATTTTTTTTCAAAATTTGCGGTCTTTTTACGTTTATATCGCAAAAAATAAAAATCGCAGAGGCAATCAAATACCATCAAAAGAAAGCTCTATTTGTGGGAAGAAAAGGACGCAAATTTTGTTTGGGTACAACATTGCATGACCGCGCAATTACCAGTTAAAGCAGCGCAGTGCCAAAGTGTAAAAAGACCTCTGGTCATTTACCAGCAAAATGGTCCGGTCTGAAAGTGGTTAATAAGAATTAAATTTTCGTATCAGTTGGATCCCTAAGCATCTGAACGTTGTCAACAGGACAAGTCAGGCTTTTGGTTACGAAGGAAATGGCGGCGCCAACTGCCGGTATACCCCACATCTTAGTAAATTTTTCCTCCATAGGATAAAGTGTAGAAAACTTTTTAGGAGGAAAAAAATGTTTATCTGGGTGATCCCACTCAGAATAGATAAGCCTTTCTAGCAAACCATGAACAGGAAAAGCATGTGCAGTTTGAAAAGGTTTCAGTGAACCCAGAGAACAAGTGGGTTCTTTAACTGACTCAGGGTAACTTAAATGTGGAACGGACCAATCCAGCAAGAATTTGCACCAACATCTTCTCATCCTGAGAAGCTGAAGAGGACCCTTCTCCACTAGATTCCTCAGAAGTGGAATCATCAGTCTCCTCCCTATCCTCTGAGGAATCTCCTTTATCCCAGAGTTTCTCACTCTGAGGGTCCTGGGTGACAGAGGGGGGCCTAGTGCGTTTTCTTCCACTGAGTGAAGATGTGATTAAGGCCACTAATCTTTCCTCTAAACCATTTATGGTTGAGGAAAAAACCTCCTGTGTAATGTACACAGGGGCTGAAGTGCCAGAAGCAGCTGCAGCCCCTGACCGCGACGGCTCTCCCTGGCCAGCCTCCCCGGGTCCTGCAGGGGGGGAAGGTGCTGCAGTGGGGGGTCCTCAGAGCCTGAAGGGGGCCCCTTAGAGCCCCTATTCTTTGGGGTACTTGTACCTCTTCTACCCATAGTGCAAAGTAACAAAAGGTAGAGTTACCACAAAAAAATGCACTGACTGCTGAGCAACTGCCGCTGCTACTAAGACTCAGTCTCAGTAAATCGGTAAATGCTGCCTGGGAATTCCTGTGTATTACACACTCACATGCGCCTGTCAGCTCTGTGTCCCTCCATAGGCTGGGTGCATCTGAAAAAGAGTGCACTTTAAAGTCTGTGCAGCCAAGTGCTCCACCGCCCCCCCCCCCTCCTCCGACCACTTCCGCCCCCCGCTCATTTTTAAAAACGAGCATTTCCCACGCAAGCAGAGGCTCTAACCCTGCTGGCAAACATGGAGGGGAGGCTGGGGCAGAGGAGAGGGAAGGGCCAGTGGATGTGAAGCCGCTGTAATGGCGGCAGAGAACGGCGGTGGGTGGTGCCGTATGTGACCGCTCTTTGCTCAGGCCTGTCTCAATCCCCAATCCATGGAGGGAGAGTCCCAGAAGGAAAAAAACAAAACCCTACATTCATCCTTCCTGGAGCATGGCTGGAGGAGCATAGAGCGTGGACACCAAGCAGACAGATCAGGCATGGAAGGTATGTGCTCTTGGCAGCCCCCGGTGGCGACTATAGGCATAGCATACATTTACTTAAAAGGAGAAAGCCTACTAGAATTAGAAAAATTCTTGAGGAGTCTCCCTTACCTAATCCAGCTGCAGGGTCTGAATAACAGACCCAATCTTCACCTTTCATGGTGGGCTCCATTAAGAAAAAAACCTTCAGAGGCTGGTGCCCCCTTGATAGGGAAATCCGCAGTTCTGGGCCTGTAAAGCACCCTGCCAGGAATATGGCTGAAAAAAACGAATACTGGGTCCCAGGGTCCAGCTCTCTAAAAAGAGAAGTGTTACAGGAAAAACCTCGTTTCTTCCGACACAAGGCCTGGGGACCATCCAATTTGGTCTGGAAAAGACACTTTGAATGGGTCCGGTTGCATAGCTGGCCCCAGTAAGGATATTCTAGTGGAGCTCAGCACAGCACATCTTTACTTGTGACCAACACCTAAGACACTGGTGAAAAAACGGAGGTACCTCCAGTAGGGGGAGGGGTTATATGGGGGATTGAACTTCCTGTCTAGGGTGTGCCAGTGTCCAATCACCTAGTGATACCCTATAACCCATCAGTAATTACTGAGTCTCTGTGTCCCGTGATGTATGAGAAAGAAATAGGATTTTTTAGGAGAGCATTCTCCTCTTCAAGGACATATTGCAAAGTCTTGTCAAATTTTGTTTCCAGGATTGCTGTGCGCTCACCAAGGGCGTCTATTTACCTTCTGAGTTCTCTAGATATCCTCCCCATCTCCTGAGCAATGTCCCTGGTAACTTGTTGGGCCATGGCCTGAAGTTTGAGATCCATCAGCTCAGGTGTTAGTGTCGGCTGAAGAGAGGGGGGTATGTGTAGAGGGGGAACCTGCTGGGAAGGATCCTCTGCCATCAGGGTGCTGACGTAGTCCTCTGGATCCCCCTGTGTAATTGAGGCCAGGGATTGAGGCCTAGTTAGAAAGCGGTCCATGGTGGAGGAGGGCCGTGGAGGTTGTGAGGCATGATAGAAGGATCGCTGATCCTCAATTTTGCCCATGAATTGCCGGGGGGGTTGAGGAGGTGTGGAGGCTTACCCCGAGATCGATCAGTGGCTATTGAAGCTTGTCAGGGGCCGCAGATCATGTTACGATCATGTGCCCACTAGTCACGCGTCCGCCATCTTGGAAAGCCATGCATGCGCCCCTTGGGCCTCTCTTTTTTACTGAAAGCAATAAGGCAATTGTAGACAAAATCAATTACATACCGTAAACTGCTAATGGCATCTGGTAATCATCGCAACTTTACAAAATTTTGAAAGTTTTATTGCACAGTGCCCTGGAGGTGCAAAAGATGAACAGTGCTGGAAGAGGGGTGCAGAGGGGGAAGGGGTGGGCAGTGTTGGTAGAGGGGTGCACTGGGGAACATTGTGGGAAGAGCTGTGCAGTTAGTGATATGGGAGTAGTGTTATATATATTGTGGCAGCACGCAGGTAAAATCACCTGGTTGTATTCAGGATGGTAAATATGTGTGTCCTAGATTCAGGCTTTATGCAGACCTTTACAATTAGAGGGGAAGAGTTAATGAGCCCAGCTGAAGTAAGTGGGCTCATTAAGGCCTCTACAAAAAACCCCAGCATGCATAGGGAGATGCTCCATCCTGGAACCAGTGTTTGTGTTGTATAGACTGGGGAGTGTGACACCTGTTCTGTGCGGTGAGTTAACGCCTGTGTGGCAAACCTCTATGACAGGGACTGAGGCAGCACAAGGCTGCTCTCAGTTGTTAGACAGGGGATCTAAGTGTGTAGTTAGAGGTCAAGCTGACCAGGATTTATTTTCATGTTTTATTTTGTTTTGCTGTTGGATGTATCACTGCATGTAGCAGAAATAAACCGCATCTTTTGTTTTTTTGCACCTACAACGCTGTCTGCTGTGCCTGCTTTTGTGTTGTGAACCCATCCAGGGGGTCACACACACCCGCTGCCGAGCGAACCCCTCACAGTTGGTGGAGAATTTTGGCAAGTTTTTTTTCAATTTTTTTTAAAGGCCAGCAATGGAGGAGATACTGAGACAGCTGGCTCTAGCAAATGCAAACCAGCAGCAAGCAAATGCAAATCAGCAGCAAACAAATGCAGCTTTACAAAAGAGCCTTGCAGCTCAACAACAAGCCCAGCAGCAGGCAAATGCAAATCAGCAGCAGACAAATGCAACTTTGCAGCAGAGCTTGGAAAATCAGCAGAAGGCTCACCAGCAGAGTTTGGAAGCTCAGCAACAAGCCCAGCAGCGATCTGAAGCCCGCTTCATAGACCTGTTGCAGAAGCAAGAGCAGAGTTTTCAACAGCAAATAGAGACATTAATACAGCAACGTCCGCAGACCAATGAAGCAAGTGGGTACAATAATACCGCATCCTTTGGTGTGAGCCGTTTACTGACAAAAATGACTGGAGAGGATGATCCGGAGGTGTTTTTGACCACATTTGAAAGGACTGCTGAAAGGGAAAAGTGGCCTAAGGAGCAATGGGCTGGACTAGTGGCCCCTCTGTTAACTGGGGAATCGCAGAAAGCTTATTATGACCTAGAGCCTGACCAAGCAAAAGACTATGTGGTGCTAAAAGCAGAAATATTGGCACGGCTGGGTGTCACCCTGGCCGTCCGGGCTCAGCGTGTGCATAACTGGACTTTTCAGGTTGGAAAACCTCCCAGGTCTCAAATGTATGATCTCATTCACCTGAGCAGGAAGTGGCTGCAGCCAGAGACTTTGACTGCACCAAACATTGTGGAACGTGTTGTTATGGATCGTTTCCTGAGAGCTCTTCCTACTGCCATCCAAAAATGGGTAAGCCATGGAGACCCAGAAAATGCAGATAAACTTGTGGATCTGGTTGAGAGGTACTTGGCTACAGAGAACCTGACCACATCTTCCAGGGACTCACGGACTTTCCCCCCTAAGACCAGATCATTCCCAGTGGCGGGTAAGATGACTCCAAGGGGTGAGGGTGGAGAGAGTGAGAGAATGGGAGTTCTACCTAAGGTCTGGCGGGAGCAGCCCAGGAAGCCCATGCTGCAAGAGGCAGCGAAAAAAATTATTTGTTACCGCTGCCGGCAAGAGGGACATATTGCAGCCAATTGCCCAGTTGTGGATGAGCCTATGCAATGTGACTTTATAAGGGAGAGACGTCAGTCGCTGTTTGCGACAGTTGCATGCACTGCCATTCGGGGACCTGAGAGACATTTATGTAAAATGTGTATTAATGGTAGAAATGTTGATGTGTTGCTAGATTCAGGTAGCCTGGTAACATTGATAAAAGCTGAATTAGTTACTACAGAGGTCTCTGGGAAGAACAGGGTGGCTGTTATTTGTGTGCATGGGGACACCCGAGAGTATCCTGTAACTTCAGTGTTTTTTGAGACCCCCAAAGGTAACCTCTCTCATCAGGTGGGGTTAGTGTCTCAGTTACCACATGATGCTATTGTGGGAAGGGATTTTCCAAAATTCTGGGAACTCTGGGATTGTCCTGAGGCCCCCATTGGTGCCCCTATAAACCAGGAAGATGACCAGAATTCCTCTGGGAGTGGTGAGGACTCTCCTGAATTTCCCTTGTCGGTATTGGCAGGGGAAACTCGAGAAACTGGGGAGGAGCCAACATCCTCAGATGAAAACATGCTGTCTGTGGAGTTTTCGGATCTTGAGGTTCACAGGGAAAATTTTGCCACAGAACAGTTAAAAGACCCCACCCTAATAAAGGCACGGGAAAATGTGGTGAAAATAGATGGCGAGTTAGTGAACCCAGATAAGACTTGCACTTACCCGTACTTCACTGTGGAAAGGGACCTGCTGTATCGAGTGGCTCAAAGGGCAGAAGAAACCATTGAGCAACTTGTGGTGCCCAAACCTTACAGGAAGTTGGTGTTAGAATTGGCCCATGGGCACATTCTGGGAGGTCATCTGGGGACAGAGAAAACCAGAGAGAGGGTATTGCAGAGATTCTATTGGCCTGGGGTCATGAAGGAAATAGAAAATTATTGTTCCTCCTGCCCTGTGTGTCAGAATTCGGCACCTATGCCACATTTCCGTAACCCACTGGTACCTCTTCCTATCATTGAGGTCCCCTTTGAAAGGATCGCAATGGATTTGGTAGGTCCGATAATGAAGTCCGCCAGGGGCCATCAGTACATTTTGGTTATATTGGACTATGCCACCCGTTATCCGGAAGCAATTCCTCTCCGAAATACCTCGGCCAAAACCATAGCCAAAGAGCTATCTCTTGTTTTTAGCCGCGTGGGTATTTGTAAGGAACTGCTTACGGACCAAGGTACACCCTTTATGTCCCGGGTTATGAAAGAATTATGCAAGTTGTACAAAGTGAAGCAATTGCGTACATCTGTGTATCACCCCCAAACAGATGGGTTGGTTGAAAGATTCAACAAAACCCTAAAACAAATGTTAAAGAAGGTGGTGGATAGAGATGGAAAGAATTGGGACTGTCTAATACCCTATCTGATGTTTGCCATTAGGGAGGTACCCCAATCCTCTACGGGTTTCTCACCCTTCGAGTTGCTCTATGGGAGACACCCAAGAGGGCTGCTGGATATCGCCAAGGAAACTTGGGAAAATGAGAGTTCTCCTCACAGGAGTGTGATTGAGCATGTCGCCCTGATGCAAGATAGAATTGCACAGGTAATGCCAATTGTAAAGGAACATTTAACCCAAGCGCAGTTAGCACAACAGAGAGTGTACAACCGTGGGGCCAAGACCCGTACTTTTTCCCCGGGGGATAGGGTCTTGGTGCTAGTCCCTACGGTTGAAAGCAAATTTCTGGCCAAATGGCAAGGTCCATATGAAGTAATTGAAAAAATTAGTGAGGTGAACTACAGGGTTAGACAGCCAGGAAGGCGAAAGCCGGAGCAGATCTATCACGTCAATCTGCTGAAAGCCTGGAGGGATAGGGAATCCCTAGTCGCAGAGACTTTGTCACAAGTACAGCCTGATTGCTTAGTTCCTGAGGTTGGAATAGCAGACACCTTATCGAAACCCCAACAACAGGAGGTTAAAGAGTTTGTACTTCGTAACAAAGAGATTTTCTCTGAGCTTCCGGGACAAACATTTGGCGTAGAGCATGACATTATCACCCCGCCAGGAGAAAGGGTAAAACTAAAACCTTATAGAATACCAGAGGCCCGACGGGAGGCAATACGTCGGGAGGTTCAAAGGATGCTGGAATTGGGTGTGATAGAGGAGTCCCAGAGTGACTGGTCCAGTCCTATCGTACTAGTGCCCAAACCTGATGGGAGCTGGCGGTTTTGTAACGATTTTCGACAATTAAATAAAGTTACAAAATTTGACACCTACCCCATGCCGCGTATAGATGAGTTGATTGACCGGCTGGGAACAGCCCGATATATGACAACTCTTGATCTCACCAAAGGGTATTGGCAAATTCCCCTGGCCAAGTCGGCCAAGGAGAAAACTGCGTTTGTAACCCCAGATGGGGCATTCCAATATAAGAGAATGCCGTTTGGGTTACAAAATGCACCGGCAACATTCCAGCGGAAAATGGATAAGATTCTGAGGCCCCATCAGAAATATGCTGCAGCTTACCTGGATGATGTGATTATCCATAGCACAGACTGGGTCTCACATTTGCCGAAAGTGCAAGCAGTCCTAGACTCTATCCGGGAAGCTGGGTTTACGGCCAATCCAAAGAAGTGTACCATTGGACAGGAGGAGGCCAAATATCTTGGGTACACTATTGGGAGGGGGGTCATAAAACCCCAAGTCAATAAAGTCGAGGCCATACAGAGTTGGCCACGTCCCAACAGCAAGAAACAGGTACGAGCCTTTCTGGGAATCGCTGGCTATTATCGACGATTCATTCCCCATTTTGCTTCTCAGGCGGTGCCCCTCACCAACCTGACAAAAGGGAAAGAGTTTGTCATGGTTAAATGGTCCCCAGAGGCTGAAGAAGCATTTCAGTCCTTAAAAACAGCCTTATGTAGCCAGCCAGTGTTGTACTCACCAGACTTCTCTAAGGACTTCGTGGTACAAACTGATGCATCAGACGTTGGGTTAGGAGCAGTGTTATCCCAGGTCTGGAACGGGGAAGAGCACCCAGTCATTTACCTCAGCAGGAAGTTGAAGTCCCATGAGGTAAATTACTCCACGATTGAGAAGGAATGTTTAGCAGTGAAGTGGGCTCTAGATTCCCTTCGGTACTATCTGCTAGGTAGGCACTTTGACCTGGTGACTGATCACGCTCCTTTAAAGTGGATGGCTCAAAACAAGGAGACCAATAGAAGGGTAAATAGGTGGTTCCTGGCCCTACAGGAATTTAACTTTACAGTGAAGCATCGCCCTGGTGTTAAAATGGGAAATGTGGATGCTTTGTCTCGGATACATGCGTGTCTAACTGCTTGTGTTACCCCCCCCTCTTGTTTCAACCTTGGGGTTGTATGTGGCAGCACGCAGGTAAAATCACCTGGTTGTATTCAGGATGGTAAATATGTGTGTCCTAGATTCAGGCTTTATGCAGACCTTTACAATTAGAGGGGAAGAGTTAATGAGCCCAGCTGAAGTATGTGGGCTCATTAAGGCCTCTACAAAAAACCCCAGCATGCATAGGGAGATGCTCCATCCTGGAACCAGTGTTTGTGTTGTATAGACTGGGGAGTGTGACACCTGTTCTGTGCGGTGAGTTAACGCCTGTGTGGCAAACCTCTATGACAGGGACTGAGGCAGCACAAGGCTGCTCTCAGTTGTTAGACAGGGGATCTAAGTGTGTAGTTAGAGGTCAAGCTGACCAGGATTTATTTTCATGTTTTATTTTGTTTTGCTGTTGGATGTATCACTGCATGTAGCAGAAATAAACCGCATCTTTTGTTTTTTTGCACCTACAACGCTGTCTGCTGTGCCTGCTTTTGTGTTGTGAACCCATCCAGGGGGTCACACACACCCGCTGCCGAGCGAACCCCTCACAGTATGTATATGTTAATATTATTATATATATATTATTATTATTATTTTTTTCTTCTTAAGGATTCTGATTGCTTTTTTATCCATCTTATGGATGTTATATTTACAGAATTTGTTACGTGAATGCACATTTTCAATTTATTTGCATGTAGCACTGACCCCTGAAGGAGCTGCTGGTTTGATTTGGGCCTGCACTCTGCTTATAAACCTCACTAACTTGACTCAGTCCCCTTGACACAGCTGTGGTGCAATACAATACAGTACAATATAATATAACACAATATACCTGTATTGTCACCTCAGGATCCACTGGCTCCACCTGCTGGGAGAAAACAATACTCCACACAACGAGGTACTTAACCAAAGTATATTTTACTGTATATATTAGCAAACAGGTAATCACAATAATTGTGCTGTCATCCCAAAATAGAACAACAGAACAATGAATTTTGATAAACAATTATGAACAATATAAATACAAGGGAGCTCCCCCTACTTTTATAGCTATTTGTGAGATCTCATCAAAAGTACCCAGTCTTTAGTCTTCTGCTAGCTATAATAATTTCTTACAATTTGTAATCCATTAAGTAATTAAAGTTGAGTTAAAGATGATCCTGGTGTTGCTTCCATAACTATGATACAAGGCTTGAGTTGCAGTAGCAGATAGGCCTTATGCCTGCCTAGTGTCAGTTGCTATACTCCTCCTCCGTAGGACTATGGATCCCAGCGAGGCCAGTATATAAGTCTGACTGGGTGCAAAAGTTAATAAACTGTGGGCCGCAACCCGCTCACCAACTGGATCGGAAGCTCTGTATGATGGCTCTGGTCCGGTGATTGCAGCTTGCTTTTAGGTCAGTCGGCTCCGTTACTCCGTTCCATTCAGATGGATGGACCCAGTCTTCCAATGCTCAAATGAGTGTCTCTGGATCTTCCCAATCTGGTCACTGTGTCTCTGGCACCGTCAGGTCACACACACAATCTCCGCACAGGCTGTAGGCCACTTCCTCCGGGAGGCCTCCTCACAAATCCTCACACCAGGCCATGCGTTGCCAAGAAACCTAAGATAGCCACCTGGGCTCCTTTTATGTCCTACCCAGCATGCACTGTCAGAGAGGGTGTCCATGGGTAAAAAGGTCAACTCTCCAAGGTAAATAACAGTCACTCCCTGTATTCAGCTCAGTGCTTATATGAAAGCAAATATTGTTCAAGTTCACTATCAGTGTTTGCCCACTAGATGGCGCCAAACACTAAGCCATAGAAATGTCCATACACTTTCATTATACATGGTAATATAATTTAGTAGGCAAGGATACCAGCGCTACATGCAATATTGCATGTATGTTTATGTACTGCAGGAATACCACTTTATTGCTGTTGATTTATAGCATATTATATTCTATTATTTAGATTTAGATTTTGATAGCACAGTGTACTATATATTTTATTTGATTACCTCTGCATGATTTATGAGACATGTGCAACGCTAGCAGCTGATTCAAAAGAGAAGTACCGGTTTTAGAGATCTTATTGGTCTCATAGTAAGTGGTGGCTCACAGGACGTTACATTATTTATTTAGCGATAACAGCTTCAACTCTTCTGGGAAGGCTGCCCACAAGGTTTAGGAGTGTGTCTATGGGAATGTTTGACCATTCTTCCAGAAGCACATTTGTGAGGTCAGGCACTGATGTTGGAGGAGAAGGCCTCTCCTCTCAAATTCATCCCGAAAGTGTTCTATCAGGTTGAGGTCAGGACTCTCTCCAGGCCAGTCAAGTTACTCCGCCCCAAACTCACTCATCCATGACTTTATGGACCTTGTTTTATGCACTGGTCCAAATCATTTGGAGGAGGGGGGATTATGGTGGTGGTGGTTTTTCAGGGGTTGGGCTTGGCCTTAGTTCCAGTGAAGGGAACTCTTAAGGCGTCAGCATACCAAGATATTTTGGACAATTTCATGCTCCCAACTTCGTGGGAACAGTTTGGGGATGGCCTCTTCCTGTTCCAACATGACTGCACACCAGTGCACAAAGAAAGGTCCATAAAGACATGGATGAGTGAGTTTGGGGTGGAGGAACTTGACTGGCATAGAGTCCTAACCTCAACCTCATAGAGCACCTTTGGGATAAATTAGAGCAGAGACTGTGAGCCAGGCCTTCTCGTCCAAAATCATGGCCTGACCTCACAAATATGCTTCTGGATAGACACACTCCTAAACCTTGTGGACGGCCTTCCCGGAAGAGTTGAAGCTGTTATATCTGCAAAGGATGGGCCGACTCAATATTGGACCCTATGGACTAGAACTGGGAAACCAGGATAATTTATGTGTGTGTAAAGACAGATGTCCCAATACTTTTGACAATATAGTGTAATATTCAAATCATCAAAATCATGAAGGTTCATACACAGATGAGAATAAAGTGTTATAAGATCAAAAAAGAAAATTCATTCATATATACATATAAAGGTGTAAACATGTGCATTCATCAATAATAATATTCAATAAAGTGCCAGGGGAGATATACAGATTGAATAGTTTCGATGAAAGTGCCAGTTATTCTGTGCAAAGCATAAAAATACTCAAATAATGATCATTCAAAATAACAAATCTTCAAATGTAGCATAAAATTGGTAAATCATATAGACAGAGGAATTCCAATTCCAGAAGTGCTCCAAGTAATCCCTTGACCGTGCTCCACCATAGATAATGATGACTGGATGCTTACCAGATGAAGAGACCCCAAACGAGGTCTAGCCACGCATTAGTGGGCAACACCCCCCACTGTGGGTATGTAGGTAGCACTCCCTTCACAGGACCCGTATTATAGATGTGTCATCCAAAGATCACCGATAATGCGGCTTCTTAGTTGTAGTCATTCACAAATAAAATGAATACATCATGCATTCAGAAATGATCACCCGGCTTCCCGGTGGGCACGCTGGCATCACTGCCATATCCTCCAACCCAGGGTTGTGAAGGAAGGGTTACCTGCATACCTACAGTGCTGGGGGGTGTTGCCCACTAATGTCACCACCAGTATTTGGATTTGGGATTCCTCTGTCTATATCATTCACCAATTTTATGCCACATTTGAAGATTTGGCACTTTGAACATTATTTGAGGTTTTTATTTTCTTTGCACAGAATAATTGGCACTTTGACCACTTCACGTAAAGTCACGTACCTGCACATCATTTTGTTGAAGTGGTTGTACCGGGACGATATGCAGCTGCAGGCTCTTCACCCTTTTTACTATTTTTTAGAGCGAGCGGTCGGCTATCTATTGATAACAACCGATGCGGCTCAGCCATTATCACAAGGCGCGGTGAAGGGACAGCCTCCCGCCTTCTTCCGCTCCTCTGTCCGGGTCTCCCATTCCACCAGGAGGCCTGAGCGACCAACCGCAAATCCGCTGATCGGGTCTCCGATTTACTTGGCTGCAAATGGTGGCAATTAAAAAAAAAAAAATGACAGTATTCAGTGACGCAAATTTTGGCGTTTTGAATACTTTTAAGTGCAAAGGAGGAATTTGGTGTCTTTTAAAATTGCCAAAACTGCAGTTTGGTTCGGGTACAATTATCTAAATTAGACTTCAGCATCAGTCTGACTGGACTGTGAGATGTTCAGCCTGGCCACAAGGGTCACTGTCTCTTCTGGCAGGCATGGATCTATGATCTGGTTAGGTGCTTAAGTTACTCTCTCTCTGAGCCAGCCCAGTGGGAGGGGCTCTCTCGCTGTGCTTTCTGGGAGAGGGTACTTAAGATACGGACGTCATGTGGTTCGGGGTTCCGGCCCAGAACGATGTACGGACTTCATGGTCCTGGTCCTCCTGACCAGCCCCCAGGAAGGCTATGGCCTGGGGTGCGGATCCACCTGACTTTGATGTATCGGGGCTGGCTATCCTGAGGCAAGGAAACAAAAAGAAGGATTCTGAGGTGGTTGGGTGCCGTCTCCGGTTCGGGAGAGACCCAGTGTACTTCAAGCATTCCAGGGGAGGACTCTTCAGAAGAAGACCACGTATGGGTTGGTTTCTTAGTAAAAGCCTGGAAGGGCTGAAGTAACCGAGAGAATCCGGTCTTGTGGATATCGCCAAGCTGGCTGAAAGATCCAGATATCGTACAAGTGTTTTCAAGCTAAAGTTTCCCTACGTGTTCTACAACAACGTCTATGGCAGAGACATTATCTTGTACGTTCTACAACAACGTCTTTGGCAGAGACATTATCTTGTACGTTCTACAACAACGTCTGTGGCAGAGACTTGTTCCTGAGGAAGCACCTTGTTGTCTGCTAGTCCTTGTGAGAGAGGGACTGTCCAACCTGAGTGATCATCCAGTTGGGAATGGCTATTCTCTGGATGCAGTCAAAGTAAGCAAGTTCTTCAACATTTTTGACTTTGACACTGAGAGTACTTTGAATTTCCTTTCCAACCCCCTGATCCCAATTTAAGAGACTGTTCATTGTCTACGTTTTGCAAATAAAATCCATTCAAGTGGATCTGTTGTTGGTCTCTCAAGTTACTGGGCCATCTACCACGGGAGCCCCTAGACGTGCAACGAGGAAAGCAGAAGGTGACGGTAAGCCCAAAATCTAACCAGCAGCACCTTCGGGGGTTAGGGCTACAACTGTCACATGGGATGTTTACATTCCTTGTGACAGCAATAAAAGTGATCAGATTATTATTATTTTTTTAAAGGGACAATATTAAATAAAATAAATAAGAATAAAAAAAAAAGTAAAGCGCCCCATCCCCGTGTTCTCAGACACCAAAGAAAATGGATATATAAATGTTAACGGTCTTCAAATCACACATGTGAGGTATCGCTGCGATCGTTAGAGTGAAAGAAATAATTCTCATAAAAGACCTCCTCTGTAACTCTAAATGGGTAACCATTAAAACTTTTTAAGCGGCACATATAGAGATTTTTACGTACCGTCGTTTGTCGCCATTCCACGAGCGTGCTCAGTTTAAAAGTTTAACATGTTGGGTATCTATTTACTCCGCGTAACATCATCTTTCACATTATGCAAAAAAATAATTGGTCTAGCGTTACTATTTTATTTTATTTTAATTGAGTGAAGTGTATTTTTTCCAAACAAAATGGGTTTGAAAGACATGAAATACCGTGTGACAAAAAATATTGCAATGACCGCCATGTTATTCTCTAGGGTCTTTGCAAAAAAAAGATATATAATGTTTGGGGGTTCTAAGTAATTTTCTAGTAAACAAAAATAAAAATAAAAATATTTTAACTTGTAAACAACAAAGGTCAAATATATGCTTGGTCCAGAAGTGGTTAATTGAAAATATTAAATCTGTATACCTCACCTGGCACTTTATTGAATATTATTATGGATAAATGCACATGTTTACACCTTTACATGTATATATGGATGAGTTTCCTTTTTTGAACTTATAGCACTTTTTTCTCATCAGTGTATGAGCTCTATATGATTCTGATTATTTGAATACAGATACTCGTCATTTAACGACCATTTGGACTAACGACCAGCTCTCCCCACTCTAACATCACATATATACATCATTGTATTGTACAGCACAGAATTTTCCTGTTTGTTCTGTACTTATGAAAATTAAAACAACGTCATTGAGCTGCAGTTTTATGTTTAGACCCTTTTTTCACAATACAGTACAGTAGTTAAGAATACTAATGATTCCTCGTTTAACAACCAATTAGTTTAACATCTAATTGGTCATTAGAACGGAACCTGGTCATTAAGTGAGGAGTACCTGTATATGCTTGTTTGAGTATATTCACAGGGCAACACCATTTTATTTTTTGATGGTTATGTTTTAGTATTGGGATGTGCAATGCAGTGAGTGCAGCTGTTTATTAATCATTCATCAGTGATTTTAGATCACAACACACAGCGCAGATTATTTTCTTTGTTTAGTAGTATTTGTATATTGGTGGCATAAAGACTTGAGTCTGATAATGAGAAATATAAAACAACAGTAGAAACATTTGCAAACTTTCATAAAATATTACAGTGAAAATGAAGATAAACTGTTATATTTTCTCTTTGTTGGGTTATACAGAGAGAGCAAAGATGATAAAACAAAACTTACTCATCACAAATAGAACACATTCTATGTGAGCCAGACGCATCAAAAAAGGCACTGACCAAAGCTGTCAGATACCAGCTCTTCAAGTGAGCAGAAATTAATCCTCCAATAATGAAATCTCCCTCCTGGTAATATTTATACTCAAATACTGGGTTTATTATATTAATTCTACAACCAGGCGCTGAGCTCCGGGTCAGTACTACTCCATAGTAGGTGATGGGAAAGAGGAGTATCAGCAGGTAACAGACACAGAACACCGGAGAACATTTCATGTCACACGGCAGATCTTCTCAGTCACCGGCAGCTCTGCTCAGGAGGAGACGCAATCACCGGAGCTTTATACACATCGACTGCGACTGATTTACACTACAGGACACAGAAAGGAATATTATAAAAGTAACTTCCATCTGAAAATATAAAATATATTTCTTGATCATACATCACGGGACACAGGAGCTTCATTACATAGTGGGTTATATAGGCACCTCTGGTGATTGGACACTGGTTGACCCAATTAAAGAGAATTCCTCCCCTATATAACCCCTCCCATCAGGGAGGCACCTCAGTTTTTTCGCCAGTGTCTGGTCGATGGTCACGTAAAACTTAGCTCTATGCGGGTCCCGGCGAGGGCCGAAGGGCTACAACAAACCGGATCCATACCTCGGGCCGATAATTGACTCCCAAGATGGTATGGTACCCGGGCCTCGTCTGCCGAAGACACGAGGTTTTGCCTGTAAGTCCTCTCCATTGGAAGACTGGACTCTGGGACAACCAGACTTGGGGTACTGTTTACTCAGGGCGCCCGTAAGTTTCTGGCAGAGTTTTTTACAAGGCCCAGGTAGGAGAATCTTTTCGTAAGATTCCCAGATACGCCTGAAGGTTGGCTAACAATACCCGCCGTGATGGGTGAAGGCTGGAATTGGTCTGAAATCAGCAATTCCTGCGGCGGGGAACAGGTATGGGAAGTCATCCTATATATTTTAATATATGAATGGATTTCTTCATTTGAGTAGTTGTATGTCTTACCTGGTTTCCACCACTTGAGGGAGTAAGAGCAAGCCTGATGCATACTTACATGCCTTTCAAACAAACACGCTCAGTGAAATGCCTGGTTCTTCCAGCTATTCACGTCTCCTTGCAGTCCCTGCCACAATATAAGTAAAAAAGGGGTCCCACGCAGATCGGGGGGTCCCAGGTCACTCCTTTTGGGTTCCCCTTCCCCCCCCCCCCCGGATCCCGCGGTCCTCGTGCACGCGCGCGGGCGCGTGCACGCGCGCCGGGCGCGCTCCCGGCCTAATAGGGAAAGGGGGGGGGTGTGGTTGCCAGCTGTGCACAATCAAGTGCTCCAGACTGCAATGCAGGCGCCAAAACGGCCGTTTTTAAAAGCCCAGAGCGTCAGGGGACTGTAAGGTGAGACACAGGAGCTGTGGGCTGTAAGCATCCGTGGGATTGGATCCAGGCGAACCTTAAGACACCTACTCAGCATCATATTGTGCAGTTAAGCTTATATTGATTTATTGTGAGACTTTAAGCACAACAAAGTGATTGCATTTTACACTAGTAACTCTGCTTTGTAGCTCAGTACTATGTCTCCTCGTAAGAGGGTTTCAGGGGCAGGTAACAAAAGCACTGGCAGGTCACCGCCTGGGTCCAGGGGTTCTAAAGGTGCATGCAGATTACCATCCCCCTCTGCAAGAGTGGAGCCTGCATCTCAAGACGAGTCAGTGCCCCTTTCAGGCTTTGCAGCCTCTCCTAATGTCGCAGCCCCGGTCTATGTCACTGAGGACTCCCTTAGGGCTTCATTGGAGAGTTTTGAAGGGAGGATAATGAATTTTATTTCTGCTTCCCTAAAAGATAGCAAGAAAAGGGGTAGATCCCCTCCCTCTGCTGAAATCCCTCTCTCAGACAGCTTCTCTGAAAATGAGGAGAGATCCCTATCTTTGGAAAGGGATCATGAGCAGTCGGATCAGTCAGAGGATGAGGAGTCAGTCCCCTCCTCCCAGGCACTCAGAAAGCAGGTGCAGTATTATACTGAATTGGTGCGTACCACGTTCAGAATGCCAGCTGCTGAAGTCGCTACATCCTCTGTCTCTTCCCTGGGAGTCAGGAAAGCTCCACAGACTGCTTGTTCCTTCCCAATTCATCCTTTAATGGCTGACTTGATGTATAAGGACTGGGGACATCCCGATAAACTGTTTACTCCTCCCAAGAGGTTTTCTATGTATTATCCCGTGGAGGAAAGCTTCACCAAGAAATGGGGGGCCCCATCTGTGGATGCGGCTATCTCTTGTGTGAATAAAAACCTAACTTGTCCTTTGGATAATGCGCAGGTATTTAAGGACCCAGCTGACAAAAGACTGGAAACCTTGTTAAAAGCCTCCTTTTCCATGGCCGGCGCTGTGGTGCAACCTACAGTCGCAGCCGTGGGGTTGTGTCAGTTCCTTAAGGAACAGGTTAAACAGATGTTTGAACTCCTTCCTAATGAGGAAGTAGAGAAATATGCAGAGATGCCTCACATCTTATGTTTCATAATTGATGCGATTTTGGATTCTGTCCAACAAGCATCACGTTTGTCCCTCATGCTGGTACAAAAAGCATCTGACTGGGTTCCCGTTTAAAGGGGAACGGTTGTTTGGAGAGGAATTAGATAAATTCGTCCAAAATATTTCGGGAGGTAAATCTACACTCCTTCCAGTCAAGAAGAGTAAACGTCCTTCATTCAGGCGTACTCTTTCTCCCGAAGCGTCGAGCTCTAAACAGTGGCGACGGCCTTCTCAGCCCTCCTCGGCTGCAAAGCCTCAGGGCCGAGCCCAGGGACAGAAAAAGACTTGGGGGCGGAAGCCTGCCAAGCAGTCCTCCAAGATATCCTTGTGAAGGGGCGCCCCCGCTCGGCCGAGTGGGGGGAAGGCTCCTGCAGTTTGCAGGCGCCTGGCGGGTAGAGATTCAGGACAAATGGGTGATCTCTTCAGTATCTCTAGGCTACAGGCTAGAGTTTCAGGAGATTCCACCTTCCCGTTTTTCTAAGGTCAAGGATCCCCAGGGATCCGATAAAGCAGAAACCGCTATTTCTGGCCTTAGATCAATTACTATCCCAAGGTGTGATAGTAGAGGTGAGCCCGAGAGATCAGGGTTCAGGTTTCTATTCGAATCTCTTCACCGTTCCAAAACCAAACGGAAGTGTCAGACCTATCTTGGATCTGAGAGACTTAAACCGGTTTCTACACATCCAGACCTTCCGGATGCAGTCAATACGCACTGTGGTCTCCTCCCTGCAAGGAGGAGAATTCATGGCATCAATAGATATCAAAGACGCATATCTCCATGTGCCAATATTTCCCGCACACCAGAAGTTTCTGAGGTTCGCGGTAGAGCAGCGCCATTTTCAATTTGTGGCCCTGCCGTTCGGCCTAGCCACGGCCCCTCGAGTCTTCACGAAGACTCTAGACCCTCTCTTAGCAATCTTAAGAGTTCAGGGCATAGCCGTCATGGCTTACCTAGACGACTTGCTTCTCGTAGAGAGAACTGCAACATGCCTAAGTCGCAGCGTCACCAAAACGCTAGAACATCTGGGCCGCCTAGGTTGGATTATAAACCTAGAAAAGTCGTCTTTACAACCGACCACCAGGTTGGATTACCTGGGTCTGATTATCGACACCGCTCAGGGCAGGGTGTTCCTTCCAAAGCCAAAGGCCTTGGCCATTGGAGATCTAGTGCGCCTGATTCTGGGCAGAAGATTCTCCTCCATTCGGTTGTACATGAGACTGTTGGGAAAGATGGTCGCCTCTTTCGAGGCCGTTCCATTTGCCCAGTTCCACTCAAGGCCCCTGCAAAGATGCATCCTTGCGATTTGGAACAGGAAGCCCCAATCCCTGGATCTTCCTATGCGTTTATCCCCTCGGGCACGCAAAAGTCTTGTCTGGTGGTTACAGACCAAAAATTTGCTGAAAGGCAAAACCTTTCTTCCCCTCTCATGGAAGATTGTCACCACGGATGCCAGCCTGACAGGTTGGGGAGCCGTGTTGCAGGAAACATGCTCGCAGGGAAAATGGTCTGCGACCGAAAGTCTGCTGCCCATAAATGTCTTGGAGATTCGGGCAATTTACATGGCACTCAGAGAGTGGTCTCACAGACTGCGAGGTTTCCCAGTTCGGATTCAGTCCGACAATGCCACTGCAGTGGCTTATATCAATCACCAGGGCGGTACCAGAAGTCTGGTAGCCCAAAAGGAGGTGAATCGCATACTTGTCTGGGCAGAAGAGCATGTTCCGTGCCTCTCTGCAGTCTTCATTCCAGGAGTGGAGAATTGGCAGGCAGATTATCTCAGCCGCCAGCAGTTGTGCCCAGGAGAATGGGCTCTGCACCCCGATGTGTTTCAAGACATATGTCACAAGTGGGGCACTCCAGACGTGGATTTGTTTGCGTCCAGATTCAACAGGAAACTGGACAACTTTGTGTCAAGGACAAGAGATGCACTTGCTCAGGGGTCAGATGCTCTGACAGTTCCCTGGGATCAGTACAATCTGATCTATGCCTTCCCCCCGAACCCGCTGTTATCGAGGTTCTTGGGAAGGGTCAAGAGGGAGACGAAGCCGGTCCTTCTAGTGGCCTCGGCTTGGCCCAGGCGACCATGGTTCGCAGAAATCATGAAGTTGGCAGTGGGCAGGTCATGGACCCTCCCTCTCCGGCCAGATCTGCTCTCACAGGGTCCAATTTACCACCCTGCTTTACGCAGTCTGAATTTGACGGTCTGGCTGCTGAGACCCACATTTTGAGAGGCCGTGGTCTTTCGGGGCCAGTCCTCTCCACTCTGGTCAATGCCAGAAAACCGGCCTCCAGGCGTATCTATTACAAGATCTGGAGGGCATATGTTTCCTGGTGTGAACCCAGGAGATGGCATCCTAGAAGGTATGTCATTAGCAGAATCTTGGCCTTTCTCCAATCAGGCCTTGAAATGAATTTGGCCATAAGCACCATCAAGGTGCAGATTTCGGCCCTATCGGTCTTTTTTCAAAGATCGCTTGCATCACATTCCCTAGTACGGGCTTTTATCCAGGGGGCTATGCGGATGAGACCGCCAGTCAAACCTCCGGTATGCCCTTGGGATCTGAATTTGGTTCTCTCGGCCTTAGAAGCCCAACCATTTGAACCTCTGCATCTGGCTTCTTTAACTCTCCTGACAAAGAAGCTGGTGTTCCTAGTAGCCATATCCACGGCTAGAAGGGTATCAGAATTGGCAGCTCTTTCCTGTAAAGAGCCCTATTTAATTATCCATAAGGACCGAGTGGTCATGCGTCCCAACAGGTCCTTTCTACCTAAGGTAGTTTCAGGTTTTCACCTGAATCAGGATGTAATCCTACCATCCTTTTTTCCAAATCCTCAGTCCACAGAGGAAGAATCCTTACACACTTTAGATGTGGTTAGAGCAATCAGTCTTTATCTTCAGGCAACTGCTCAGATAAGAAAGACTGACTGTTTATTTATTCTGCCAGAAGGCCCTAAAAAGGGTCAGGCAGCGTCAAAGTCCACTCTTTCGAGGTGGATCAGACAGGTTATTTCTCAGGCCTATGACTTAAAGGGGAAGATTCCTCCTTTTCAGGTGAGAGCGCACTCTACTAGGGCTGTAAGTGCTTCTTGGGCAGTGCATCACCAGGCCTCCCTGGCTCAGATCTGTAAGGCTGCGACTTGGTCATCAGTCCACACATTCACCAGATTCTATCAGGTGGATGTCAGAGGGCAGGAGGATATCGCCTTTGGGCGCAGTGTACTGCAGGCTGCAGTTTAGGTCCTCAGGTCCCTGGCGGTCTAGATTCATGATCTGTGTCTCCCTCCCCTCAACCTGAGCATTGCTATGGGACATCCCACTATGTAATGAAGCTCCTGTGTCCCGTGATGTATGATCAAGAAAATAGGATTTTTATATACAGCTTACCTGTAAAATCCTTTTCTTGAGAGTACATCACGGGACACAGGGCTCCCGCCCCTCTTGGGTTTTACGTGGTTTCTTATTGCTTTGCTACAAAACTGAGGTGCCTCCCTGATGAGAGGGGTTATATAGGGGAGGAATTCTCTTTAATTGGGTCAACCAGTGTCCAATCACCAGAGGTGCCTATATAACCCACTATGTAATGAAGCTCCTGTGTCCCGTGATGTACTCTCAAGAAAAGGATTTTACAGGTAAGCTGTATATAAAAATCCTATTATTATAAAGTGTAACTGAGCTAATAAAGATGGTTTATTCTTTTATTTCATATTCAGCACACTTTTAGTCGTTCAGAATTATATTTCTTCATTTCCAAAATATACTTCCTAAAAAATATATATTTTTCAGAGTGTGGCCTGACCGAAGACCCAAATGGCCACTTAGACCGGGAGCTCCGGCCAACAGAGGGATTGTGTTCTACTCCAGCCGAGACTCAGCCAGGCATACATATGTAGAAATCATCCCGCAGCAGCTGGGGGTACCAGGGCATGAAGCTTAGCCACCAGAATCCAGAGATCTTCCCCACCCAGCCCTCTAACATGGTGGCATCCTTGGTAACTTCCACATATGCAGACCTTACACAGAGCTAGCATACAGCTGTGCCAGCTAGAGGCTTACCTCCTCCATCGTACCCTGCCTCCAAGCACTCTCCTAGCCTGAGTGACCTGCACAGCATGGCGAATGACATAAAGAACACCCTATCTCAGCAGCTATTGTGGACCTCGGCCATGATATACAAGCCATAGCAGATAGGGTACATGAAGTTTTTATGATGACCATACACCAGGAAGCTCACATACATAAGCTCTTTACTGTCCAGGATGCTCATACCCTGCAACTGCAGGATCGTCATAGACATCTAGAAGACCTGGATAACTGTGGGCATTGCAACAATCTGCGAGTCTTAGAAACAGTGGAACAAGATCAACTGCAGCAAGCTATCATGGCCTTCTTCAGTAATCTTTTAGACCAGGGGTCTCAAACTGGCGGCTCTCCAGCTGTTGCGAAACTACAATTCTCATGAGGCATTGCAAGGCTGACAGTTACAAACATAACTCCCACAGGCAAAGGCATGATGGGACTTGTAGTTTTGCAACAGCTGGAGGGCCACCAGTTTGAGACCCCTGCTTTAGACAGACTGTGCTGCTTGACCAGCTTTCACTTAAAAGAAGATATCCTCAGGAAGGCACATAATCAGATCCAACTCTCTTATGAGAATGCTGACATCAAGATCTACCTGAATTTGTCCCCCATTACTTTGCAACACCAATAAGATCTCTGGTCCCTGCTGGATATTCTACAGATTTGAAGAATCCATTACACATGGAAATTACCCTTTGGCCTTTCTGCCTCTGTAGCAGGCTGCACGGCCCTCTTGAGAGTCCTGGAGGACCTTTCACATTTCTGCAAATGCCTTGACGTTCCTCTAAACCAGGTTCAATAGGTACAGTCAATACTACTCGGTCCCATTCACAAGATCTCTTCATCTTGATGACCAGGTGGATGTGCAATTCCCCAAACAACAATGCTGTAGGTCTTCTCACAGAGTATACCAGGGTCAAAGTCTTATTGCTTCTACAGTCCACCGGTCACCAAGAAAGGACTCTTAAGACTCCCAAATACAGGAGGAATCTGAGAACAGTTATGCCGCGTACACACGGTCGGAGAATCCGTCAGAATGCCTCTTATCGGACCGTGTCAGATAATCCGACTGTGTGTGGTATGCATCGGATTGATTCTGTCCGAATCTCCGTCGGACCCAATTTTCCAACATGCTGGAAATATTTCCCGACCAACTGGGCTGGTCGGACATATTCCGATCATGTGTAGAGAATTTTGATCGGACCAAGTGCCACGCATGCTCAGATCAAATTCCTACATCAAAGCTATTGGCTACAAGCCTGAACGTAGTCCCATCATAACGAAATTACGTCATCACGTTCTGAAAGATCGGATTTTTCGCCAACTTGGCTTGACCGTGTGTATGCAACAGTTTCGGACAAAATCTGACAGGCAAAATACGACGGATTTGGTTGCGGAAATCTCCGACCGTGTGTACGTGGGCTTAGGTTTGTCTAACTCTGGGCCACAAGTTTTCTGCTATATTGCTAACCCTTCTTTTATTTGTTGATGATTTTAATGAATTATTTGATGAAGTCAAGTTTCTTATACTTCCTCGGCCTCTAATCCCCTTACTGTTGTGTCTCATAGATGTATTCTGTTGCAGGAGGGCTTTTTACTGGGCATTCAATCTCCTTACTGTTGCTATAACTTTATCTTTTTACCTAACTGTCTGATTCCTAGATTACCCACTTGCATACTTGGCACTTTTACCCCCTTCCTACCCAGAGTTGACCCCACCCCCATTCCAGTCTGGAGTCACTTGATCACTGCATGGTAGGCCGCAGTCCTCTCTCTCAGCAGCAGAGAAGTGCTCACACAATCAGACTCAGGGAAGAGAGAGCATGGGTGGATCTGCCAGGCTTTTTGTAATCCCAGAGGTTGCAGTATGATCTATGGGATGTGTAGTCCAAGGGTAATATCACAACATGCAAATAGCTAATCCAAAAGACTACTAATCCCACAATCCTTCCTGTTTGACTCACTGATATGATGACAATTACTAGGAACACTGGAATAGATGGAGAATACAGGGGGTTGTCTCCATAGTAAAGTAACAGTAATCCACTGTTGTTACATCCTCCTTCCACTTAAAAGTCTTTGGTCCCCGAAGATAGAACACAACCTGTGAAATCACTTTATTGTACCACAAGAAAGTAAACAGTTATTTTACAAACCAAAAGCTGTAACAGTCAACAATTGACCTAGAAAAGGGTTTTCTAACAATAAACTATATACATTATCAGGCAGGGTAATATCATTTTGGTGGCAGGCCAGTAGTAAATTAGTGGCCCACCCAGTAGTGTCAGGAGGCGGATCAAGGTCATTCTCTATCAAAGGTTCAATAAAGGAGGCAAGTGCTTGACTAGAACATTGAGCGGTAGTAATAAGTTCATCAGAATTTTCCTCAAAGGTATCATAATTAAGTCTTTTAGGAGGGCGGATCTTCTGTCTCAACTTAGAATAGATACTTTCCAGTGGCTCCGGCTCACGATTTGTTCCCCAAAAACGACATCTGGATTTTGGCTCAGGTTCTGGCTCTTCCAGTAGGGTCGTCCTCAGATGCAGGAACCTATAGCCAATCAAGGGTTAGTTCTTCCTCATCACTCTCCTCCTCTTGAGGTATGGGTTCACTACCCCAACAAATCCTCGATCTTAGAGTAGAAGACTGATTATTGGTTTCTAATTTCTGAGCAAGAGGTGGGAGCACTTGGATAGCTTCAGATATAGGCAAAAAATGGTTATGAAGCCACGTTTTTAGGAGTCCAATCTTTCCTTCAGGGAAGATCTGAAACACGAGAAGCCCAAGTAAGCATTTGCAAATAATATAGGGCTGTAAGCGCTATTGCTCAGCCAGCTTATGCTTTGCCGCCACCCCTAGGTTGTGCAACAGTACCTGATCTCCAGGTTGCAGGTCTTGAACCCTTGCTTTAAGATCAAAGTTTTTCTTGTTTCTCTGTTCCCTGGCAGTAGATGCTTCCTTAGCTTTCTCATAAGCAGTCTTTTAGTTTTTTTAAACTCTGCCGATGTACCCTCGGTAAGAGATGTGTTCCAAACGCCAGATCCATAGCAAGAGAGCTTCCCTTCCAAACATCAACCAATAAGGGGAGTGCTCAGTGCAGTAGAGTCATTCACTGTGCTATTGTAAACATGAACCACTGCAGTGATGTAGCAATGCTGTTTTTTCTCCAAAAGGAAGGGTTCCTAGCATGTTCAACAGAGTACGGAAAAAATGCTCAGGTTGTGGGTCCCTTTGAGGATAGTAAAGTGTGGTTCTTGATTTTTTTTTAATTCAAATATTCACACAATCTTTGGATTAGCTTGTTCTCAAAGTCCCGACCTTGATCGGAATGTAGAAGCTGAGGCAGCCCATAAGGGATGAAGAAATTCTCCACTAGGGTCTTTGCTACAGTACTAGCTTGTTGGTCCCTGTTTGGGAAAGCCTTAGCATAATGAGTAAAATGATCTGTCACAACCAAGACATTACTATGATCAGGTCAGGTTCCAAACACAAGAAATCAATGTTCATCAATTCTACTGGTCCCTGACTCTGTAGATGGCCCATTGGGGCTGTCCTGCCTTGTAAAGTCTTTATTTGAATGCACCGGATGCAAGAGTAACAGAAGATTTCTACTTCGGTCCTCATGGACAGCCAATAAAAGCAGTCCCTAACCAGCTTGAGGGTTCTATCTGGACCTAAATGGCCATGGTCATCATGGAGAGCAGCCAACACTACTAGTCAGTATTTCTCAGGTAGGACTAGTCGGCGAACACCCTCTGGTTCCTCAGATGGGCCTTTTCGGTATTGTGTCTGTTCTATCTTCCAGTCGCATTTTTTCCCATTCTTTATGTACTAATTTAGCTCTCTCAATGGAACTATTTAACAGCATCTGAGGATCCCGAACTGACAAGGACTTCTTTATAAGGTTGCCCATTGGTTCTTCACGTTAATCTCTTTTCACATCATCTCTAGTCATTTGAGGCAGTTCTTGACTATGCACTTTTGTAAAATGACAGTAGTATCTTGGTACTCCAGTGTGGGTGACCCCAACAGCTTCGGCCCCAGTTGCCCTCTTATGCCTATTGCCTATTCTCTACTCCTTGGCATACAGCGAGTACTCCCTCTAGAGGGAAATGAATACAGCCAGTATCAGTGGCGTAAGGTCTTCGGGAAAGGCCATCAGCCTCTCAGTTACCCACTATCAGGGCTGGCTTAGCCCTTCCTTCTCTGCGCTGGCTGCTCAGCTGTCAGCTAATTGCCAGCTGTCATCTCTCTCAACAGTTACCCAGCTGTTCCTGATCCTGCTCATCTGACCTGACTACTTAAAGCTGTCCAGTTCACTTCATCTCTGCCTTCGCCTTGGTCACATCACAAGAAACCATCTCCTGTGGTTCTGCTTAAAGACTAGCTTGCTGACATCCCTTCTGGCTCCTTATCCTGCTTGCTGTTGCTCCACTTGGATCCCTGACTTCTGGCCTGGTTGATTACCCGATCTGGTTATTGAACTCTGGACTGGCTGACTACTCGATCCGGTTACTGGACTCTGGCTATGCTTTGATTACGCTTACTCTATTTACCTTTTTATTTTTTATTAATAAACAAGTGTGATTTAATTGTACTTCTGTCTCAGTCTGGTTCATGGTTTCTGACACCCACCCGTGGCCAGTATTATTTAAACTGAATCGAAACACAGACAAGGTGGCCAACCACCGATTTTCAATTGGCAACGGCAGTTCGACAGTAGACAGCAATTAAGTCAGAGGATTATTATCAATTTTCACCATGAATGTGGCTCCATATAGGTAGTCTCGTAGCTTGTGTACCACGGCCCACTTAAGAGCTAGGAACTGCAACTTGTTCACCGGATAATTCCTGAGACTCACATAGGCCACTGGGTGAAACTTTCCTGCTGATTCCTGATATAACATTCCCCCTAGCCCAACTCTGCTAGCATCCACGTGTAGTTTGTAAGATTTGGAGAGATCAGCATTGGCCAAAATGGGCGCATCAATAAGCCCCCCCTTCAAACGTTCAAAAGCCTTTTCACACTTCATTGTCCATTGCTTTCGAATAGACTCACAAGGCTTCCTTGAACCCCTGGCATGGGTCTTCTGCAAGTCCTCATCTGTCTGCTTTTGCAATAACTCATTTAGATGTTTTGCAATCTTTGGAAAATTATTTCCAAACCTTCTATAGTAGGAGCAGAACCCCAAATATGACCTCAATTCAGTGACAGTGCTTGGTCCAGGCCAGGAGGTAACAGCTTCCAACTTCTGAGGGTTCATGGCTACTCCCTCAGCTGAGACTACATGTCCAAGATAGTCGACTGAAGGCTGATAGAATTGACACTTCTCTAACGACAACTTGAGCCCTTCAGTGTGTAATCATTGAAAGACTTTCTCCAATTGAGCTTCATGCTCCTCCAATGTCTTGCCAAAAACAATGATGTCATCCAAGTATACAAGCACCTCTATCAAATTCATGTCACCCAATGTGTTCTCCATCAATCTCTGAAAGGTTGCGGGGGCCCCTGTTAACCCCTGTCGCATGTGGTCAAATTCAAAGAATCCCAAAGGACTGATAAAGGCTGTCTTCTCTCGGTCATCTGGATGCATGGGTATCTGATGGTATCCACTCTTCAGATCCAGAACACTGAACCATTTATCTCCTGATAGGCATTGCAGGGCCTCTTCTATTCGAGAAGTTGGATACTGATCTGGGATAGTCCTCAGATTCAAACTTCTGTAGTCAATACACATCCAGAGGAATCCATTTTTCTTTTGCACTACCACAATAGGGAATGCATAAGGGCTCCTGGATTCTCTAATAACCCCTGACTTCTTCAATTCAGCCAACTGTTCCTGAAGGCCTTTCAGGTCATACAGAGGGATTCATCTAGCTCTTTCTCTGAAAGGCTTGTCTTCACTCAGCCAACTTCGATGTTGGGCACTCTTGGAGCAACCCACATTGAAGTAATCTTTGAAGAACATCTTGTCCCATCAATCTAGCTGAGCTTTGATCCTCTCTTCTCACATGGACAGTGGTCTTTCTCCCATTTTCCCTCCGGAATAAGTTGTCCCCCATCACTGGGGTGGTGGCACTCACTTTTCCCATCATCATACAAGGCTTTAGGCAGATTGGATAGCTGGGAAGAGAGAGCGTGGGGCGGATCTGTCAGGCCTTTTATAGTCCCTCCCTGTGGTCTGTTCTTGTTGCAGAAGGATCTCTGGGATGTGTAGTCCAAGGATAATATCACAACATGTGAATAGCTAATCCAAAAGACTACTAGTCCCACAATCATTCCTGTTTGGCTCACTGATATGATGACAATTACTAGCCAAACCATTTGAATGGACAAGAAAAGTACAGGGTAAAGCCTTAAGTATTCCCCAACTGTGGCCACCGGGCATATAAGTGAACCAGGAATCTGCAGCAACGCAACGTGCACCCCTTTTCTGGCCTGATCCATCTTGGATCGACGGATGAACAGCTGGACAGAAACACCATTGCAGGAGACAGTGATAGGCTGGCGGCCATCCGGCTGCCGAGTCTCCCTTTGATTACCCCTCAAGGCCTGTCTCACCAAAATGTTTTTGGTGAAATCGCGCATGCCCCATAATTTAAACCAAAAGGCTAAAGCGGCTAAATTCTGGTTCATGGCAGCAATCAATATGCCAGCCGAAAAACAGAGACAAACCAAATAAATCACCAGATGGCTGACTTCAGAACTATACCTGTCAACCCCTGCCCGTTGAAGCAGACCCCCCCATTCCCACCAGACCTTATTGTTGAAAGACCATCTCGAGCTTTGGATCAAATCGGAGGCAATACCAATGCAATCTGCCACAGCCAAAGAGGACAAGGGGTTCTGTGATGCTCCACACCAGGTGCCAACTCCTGGAACCTGTCCAACTGAAAGCGGGAGAGAGCGTCAGCCACTGTTCTCCACTCCGGGAATATGCGAAGATAAACATTTTGTTGAAGACAACACAAAACCAAATATTGCAACAGATGTACCATCAGAGGTGAGGACCCAGACAGAGAGTTGATGACCTGCAACACCCCCAAGTTGTCACAAGTGAAGGCAAACCTTTTTGTTGTTAAGTAGTTCACCCCAGAGTGACATGGCCACCACCACTGGAAAAAGTTCCATCAGCATTTTTTTTTAAGAATCCCGTCTCCCTCCATTCTGCGTGCTAGCATTCCGCACTCTACCGACACCCCAGGAATGCACCATAACCCCGCTGGATCCCGCTGCATCTGTGAACAGCTCAAGATCATAGTTGCTGACCGGCCCCTCTATCAGGATGGACAGACCATTGAAATTGCCAAAAATGTATGCCAAACCCTCAGGTCGGCTTTGTGTTCCCTATTCAGCCAAATGAAATGCCTAGGTGAAGTGATCCCAGCAGTGGCAGCAGAAGGCCGTCGACAAAAGACTCATTGGCATGATAAAGCAAGCAAAATGAAGCTTTCCAAGGAGCAACTGTAGCACTCGGACCTGAATCTTGTGTTTACTAGAGGTCAGACGGACCTCCTCTTTCAGAGCATATCATTTGTTGTCTGGCAGACGACACTCCATTGCCCGAGAATCAATCTCTATACCCAGTTACTTGATAACTTCCATGGGGCCTTCAGTCTTATCCGAGGAAGGGAGCAAGAGATTGAAAAACCCTCTGTGAAACCCGCCTGTAACAGCCGAGCTGACGGCCGATCCACATATCTATTTGGGAAGGGGGACATCCTGTCTATTCTCACCGGAGTCCACCGTTTTTCCTGCAGCATCGGTGGGACAAGCCTTGTTGTCTTTAAAGCAACGTGACAGATGGTAAGCCTCCAGTGAGAGTGGCACATGTTACCCATGTTTATAACAGTCCGAGAGCAAAATGACATTTCTAAAGGAAAAAAAGTCATTTAAAAGTACTAGTGCTAGAGCCGGCTATTAATGAATTGTCGGGTCTCTACAATACACATAAAAGTCATTGAAAATAACTGCCTGGGATTCCACCACAGTGCATTACCAGGCCCTTTGGGTTTGGTATGAATATTAAGGGGGAACCCAGACTAAAATTTAAAAAAAAATGGCGTGTGGGTCCCCCCAAATTCCATACCAGGCCCTTCAGGTCTGGTATGGATATTAAGGGGAACCCTGCGCCAATTTTTTTTTTTTAAATGGCGTGGGGGTTCTCCTCAAAATCCATACCAGACCCTGCCCCCCTCTGACATCATGTGGAAAGCCATAAGGAAGGCTCCGTGAAGTACCCGTGTGTCAGAGGGGGCGGCGTCATCGGAACAGAACGTCACACATCGGGAACCTCCCATGGATGCGAATCGTCCGGAGAACAAAGCTGGAAAGAAGAAGCCGGAGGAAGAAGCGGACGAGAAGACTGAAGAAAGAAAGCAGAGGATCGGAGGAAGAAGCAAAGGAAGAAGCGGGGGAAGAACAAGATGGAGAAAGAAAACCCAAATTCGAACCAGAAGAAGATGGAAGAAGAAGTGGGGAAAGAAGAAGACATTAAAAAAGAAATTGTCAAAAACAATCTCTCATTTTTGACACTTTTTTGTGAAATGGTAGGGGTACATTTGTACCCCATTACCAATTCACATGGGGGGTGGGATCTGGGGGCCCCCTTGTTAAAGGGGCTTCCAGATTCTGATAAGCCCCCCGCCCACATACCCCCACAACCACTGGGCAAGGGTAGTGGGAATGTGGCCCTTGTCCCCATCAACATGGGGACATCCTCCCCATGTTGAGGGCATGAGGCCTGGTACGGTTCAGGAGGGGGGGTACTCTCTTGTCCCCCCTCTTTTACTATGGCCTGCCAGGTTGTGTGCTCGGATAAGGGCCTGGTATGGATTTTTAGGGGGACCCCACACCATTTAAAAAAATAAATAAATTGGCGTGAGCTTCCCCTTCCCCAAACACTTTCAATGACAATACCCTGCATATAACCCTTTAAAATGATCACTTTTGATTATTCATGTTTGTGTCCCATAGACTTTAACAGTGTTCGCGTGCTAAAACAATTTTTTTTTGCATGTTCTGCTTCAAACCGAACAGGGGGTGTTTGGCTGATCCTTAATCTCCACTGGACAGCTCACCCACAGATCAGGAGAAATCCTGGCATCCCTCCAGAGAATGGACTGGCGAAGATATGCCGCCCGTGTAAGGCACCGGCTGCTCGCAGTCTCTTCTGCGCCTCTGTCCCCCAGGAAGGACGTGCCCGACCGCGACTGTGTGGCATCTCTTTACCTCCCCTGCTGGTGGGAGGAGCCCTGCTATTCTGACCCATAGTGGTTGCCCTCAGACCTCAACAGGATCCGGTGTGATGGGGTCTCCAGCCGCTCCACTCGACTGGCCGTGACCCATAATGTGACTCCTCCCCTGCTGAGCCACCATTCCCAGCGATATTCCCACCAGGAATAGGGCCGCACCCACATGGGTCTCCCTTCTCCCCAGGACCGGGGGATGGGTAGGGCTGCGACCCCATTCCTCAAAGCTCCGCCCCAATGGGGATTCCGCCCAGCACCCGTGCCTGCTCTAGCCAGGGGAGGCTGAGCCAGCTGGGCTGGAGGGTCTGAGACCAGGCTCCCTGCATGGCGCTGGTCTCGGGGGGAGTGTGAGGGGCTGAAGCACTCCAGGGCATGCCCGCCGAGCACGTCTTACGTGCTGGTCAGAGCTGTATCAATCGTCCCCTGAACAGATGAGATCTGGCTCTGTAGCCAATCGGTCCCCATCAGCTCTGACATAGATGGGAGTTGTTCCACCAGGCACTGGGAATCAGCCATCAGGAGCGCAGAGGAAGGCACAGCACTTCACAATGTTTCTCCTCCTTGTGTGTGCTGGCCGGATGTTCGGTCACCCCTGACCTCACTCACTCAGCTTGTAGTACCTCCCCCTTCCTTGCTCCCCACAGCCTCTAGCTTCCTGCATAAACTTTTTACCCCCACTAGCCCTTTTCCCCTGTGCAGCTATTCATGCAGCCCTGTGCTTCTTTTTTCTTTTTTTGCTACGGGCTGTGCTTTCCGCTGAGCAAAGGGTAAACAAAAGATTACCTGTAGTTTTAGTAGTGCAGTTGTCCACAGAGGAGAGAATTGGTCTCAGCAGCAGGCAGGGACATGGTCAGTGACAGCAAAAGGTATTGTCTAGGCAAAAGGCAGAGCTATTGTCCATAGTCAGTATAGGCAGCAGGCAGAGCTATTGTCCATAGTCAGTATAGGCAGCAGGCAGAGCTATTGTCCATAGTCAGTATAGGCAGCAGGCAGAGCTATTGTCCATAGTCAGTATAGGCAGCAGGCAGAGCTATTGTCCATAGTCAGTATAGGCAGCAGGCAGAGCTATTGTCCATAGTCAGTATAGGCAGCAGGCAGAGCTATTGTCCATAGTCAGTATAGGCAGCAGGCAGAGCTATTGTCCATAGTCAGTATAGGCAGCAGGCAGAACTATTGTCCATAGTCAGTATAGGCAGCAGGCAGAGATATTGTCCATAGTCAGTATAGGCAGCAGGCAGAGCTATTGTCCATAGTCAGTATAGGCAGCAGGCAGATCTATTGTCCATAGTCAGTATAGGCAGCAGGCAGATCTATTGTCCATAGTCAGTATAGGCAGCAGGCAGAGCTATTGTCCATAGTCAGTATAGGCAGCAGGCAGAGCTATTGTCAATAGTCAGTATAGGCAGCAGGCAGAGATACTGTCAGCACAGCCAAAGCATTGGTCCAGGCAGAAGAGAGTGATGTGGTCAGCAACAGCCAAAGGAATTGTCCAAGCAGAGACATGGCCGGCACAGCCAAAATATTGGCCCTTATAGTAGGCAGAAACATGGTCCAGTTGTGGTCAGTTCATGTGACAGGCAGAGGTATGATGGCAGTAAGTCGGCAGCAGGCAGAAATATAAAGTTTAGGGCCTCGGTCAGGTAAGACCTGGGCACAGGTGTAGAGACTTCTTCCACCCAAATCTCTGGTCTCCAGACCCTAATCTGGGAATTACAAAACTCTGAGAAAACCCCAAAAAATGTTTTTTTCTATCCAGAAAAAAACTATTCTGGAGCCCCTCACATATGTAAGACCCAAGTGTTATCATGAATCCCACTACTACAGTAGCAGAGCAAAAGATCAGTCCAAGCGGCAGGAAAAAAACACATTTTATTAACAGGCTGAGGTCAGTTCACATGAAAGAAATGTGGTGGATAAACAGTCGGGAGGATGATTGAAGCACTGGGAACTCTGTAGCTGGGGCAGGAGCACCTCTAGCAGGGGATACAAAAGTGGGAAAAATTAAAAGCAATGAACCAATAGGTGAGGGACAGGGGCCAGGACCGTCTTACTGAGCGGGCACCCCTGGGCACTGCCCATGGGCCCTAGGTTCACCTGGGGCCCCATCAGAGCCAGACAAATAGAAGAAACAGTGGGGCAAGGGAGTCAGGCTTCGTGGGCACAGGCAGTCTGGTGAGCGGGGCAGCCATCGGGGGGTTAAGCCCATACACTAAGGGCTTGAGCATCTAGAAGGGCCCGGCTCTCTGGCGGGATGGGAGAAGGCAGGGGCTGGTGCAGGAGATCTCTGTGGCTGTGCTGGATTTTGCACTGTGTGTGAGTGTCATTGAGCTGACATCGGGTTCTTTGCTGCCCCCTCTGGTAAATTTCGGCATGTGCACCCCTCGTGTGTCCTGCACAAGAGCTGGGACAAGGAACACCACCTAACAAGTAATGCACCATACACACGATCGGACTTTCCGACGACAAAACCGTGGATTTTTTTCTGAAGGATGTTGGCTCAAACTTGTCTTGCATACACACGGTCACACAAATGTTGGCCAACAATTCCGAACATGGGAACGTGGTGACGTACAAGACGTACCACTAGCTGAGAAAAAAGGAAGTTCAATAGCCGGTGCAGCTCCTTCTGCTTGATTCTGAGCGTGCATTAACTTTTTTGCGACGAACTTGTGTGCACACGATCGGACTTTATGACAACAAAGTTCTGTTGGCGGAAAATTTGAGAACCTGCTAGCCAACATTTGCACATGTGAGCCGACAACAAGCTCACATCCAACATTTCCCATCGGAAAATCCGACCGTATGTATGCGGCATTAGGACTGTTCTACAAGTAAGGGGGTTGTGTGTTTGTGTACATGTGTGTGTGTGCCTGTGTGTGTGTGTCTGTGTACATGTGTGTGTCTATGTTCATCTGTATGCCTGTGTACATGTGTGTGTGTCTGTGTACATGTGTGTGTTTATGTTCAATTGTGCGCCTGTGTACATGTGTGTGTATGCGTGCCTGTGTACACGTGTCTGTCTGTGTACATGTGTGTGTGTGTCTGTGTACATGTGTGTGTGTGTGCGTGCCTGTATACATGTGTGTGTGTGTCTGTGTACGTGTGTGTGTCTGTGTATATCTGTGTGTGTATGTACATCTGTGCACCTGTGTACGTGTGTGTATGTGTGTGTACATGTGTGTGTGCCTGTGTGTGTGTCTGTGTACATGTGTGTGTCTATGTACATTTGTATGCCTCTGTACACGTGTGTGTGCGTGCCTGTGTACAGTGTACATTTGTGTGTGTCTGTGTACATGTGTGTGTGCGTATATGTGTGTGCGTCTATGTACATCTGTACGCCTGTGTACATGTGTGTGTTTATGTTCATCTGTACGCCTGTGTACATGTGTGTGTATGCGTGCCTGTGTACACATGTCTGTCTGTGTACATGTGTGTGTGTGTCTGTGTACATGTGTGTGTGTGTCTGTGTAAATGTGTGTGTGTCTGTGTATATCTGTGTGTGCCTATGTACATATGTGCGCCTGTGTACGTGTGTGTATGTGTGTGTACATGTGTGTGTGCCTGTGTGTGTCTGTGTACATGTGTGTGTCTATGTACATCTGTACACCTGTGTACATGTGTACATGTGTGTGTGCCTGTGTGTGTGTCTGTGTACATGTGTCTGTCTATGTACATCTGTATGCCTGTGTACATGTGTGTGTGCATGCCTGTGTACAATGTACATTTGTGTGTGTCTGTGTACATGTGTGTGTGTGTGCATATATGTGTGTGCGTCTATGTACATATGTACGCCTGTGTACATGTGTGTGTGTCTGTGTACATGTGTACGTGTGTACATGTGTGTGTGTCATATATACACATGTGAAGGGGGCTGAGAGCGTACAAGTGTGAGGTGTGTAAATTAGGCAGGCTTGTAGGGGCCCCATAGCATTACTTTGCCCAGGGGCCCATGATGTTATTAAGATGGCCCTGACAGGGGATAGTCCTTACAGGATGGAGTGGTCCATTAGTTCTGGGTAATACCAACAGGGGGGACAAACCCCTTGTCGCACACTTAGGCAGCCCGCTGGAGAGTAGAAGAGACTCTGTATATGTGGAGAGAGGAGCAGTGCCAATCTAAGTGTAGCAATGATACAATTGTCTTTTATTGAAGGTAATACACTCACTGGGTGGTGGATAAGTATAGGCACATCAATGGTTAGCAGCCATATTGGGTGCAGAGATCGGTGACTGCAGCTGGGAGGCGTGGTGTCATCACTCCCGGCGGTGACGGTGGTTTCCAGAGTCTCGGGATAGATGGAGGAGGCACAGAAGGAAGCCGTCATGATGTCATCTGGTGTCGGTGTGACGCAGTCTTTTAGGCCGTGTTAGGGGGGACACTGGGGACACTTTGTCTTTCGGCTGCTTCTGTGGGTGGAATGGCGCTCAAGAAGTCTGATAACAGCATCAGAGTGAAGGTTTTGCAGGAAGATGAGGGATGTGACGGGTTCTTCTATGAATTTGGGTAAGGGGGGGGGTCTTTCTGTGGATTTGGTGAAGGTGACATTATAATAAATTAATAAGATAAATTGTAAATTTTTCTACCAGCCATATAGGGCTGTAGCATTTGATCATTGAAACCCCCCCTCCCCCCCTCCTATGTAAAGATTATAATCTTGCATACAGGCTTTTGAATGGGACCGTGTCTTCCGGGTGTCATTGTGGATGGTGGACAGGATGTAGACATAGTTACATAGTAGGTGAGGGTGAAAAAAGACACAAGTCCATCAAGTCCAACCCATATGTGTGATTATATGTCAGTATTACATTGTATATCTCTGTATGTTGTGGTCATTCAGGTGATTATCTAATAGTTTTTTGATGCCCCCCGCTGAGACCACCGCCTGTGGAAGGGAATTCCACATCCTTGCCACTCTTACAGTAAAGAACTCTCTACGTAGTTTAAGGTTAAACCTCTTTTCTTCTAATTTTAATGAGTGTCCAGGAGTCTTGTTATATACACAAAAGGAGATTGCGCCAAAAAACAACCACAACAATATATATATATATGAAAACGTGCAACACAATTAACAGTGTTAGTGAATAGATGTGTTATGCCGCATACACACGACCAGACTTTTTGACAGCAAAGGTCTAACGGAACAAATCCATCGGACAATTCGATGGTGTATGGGCTCCATCAGACCTTTGCTTGTCAAAAGCTCGACGGACTTTAGAAATAGAACATGTTTTACATTTTGTCACCAGAACTCCGCCTGACCCGGTTCCCAGTGGGAAACCCGTTCTTCTGTATGCTGGTCCCTCGGACCAAATATGACGCAAGGGCAGCTAAAGCACCTGCCCACGAGAATGTTTCCAGTGTGATCCTATGGACAGGGTACTGGACATCTAGCCCTGGCTGCAATAGGAAAAACACATTTTATTATCGCAGAGAGTGCGAGAGGGAACGATCTCCAAGGGCATTTCAGGCCCTTAGGTCTGGTATGGATTTTAAGGGGAACCCCCATACACTGAAAAACAGTGTGGGGGTCCCCCCAAGGTCCATACCAGACCCTTATCCGAGCACGCAGTCAGGAAAGGGGGTGGAGACAAGTGAGCGCCCCCCTGAGCCATACCAGGCCACATGCCCTCAACATGGGGGGTGGGTGCTTTGGTGAAGGGGACACCCCCCACCTCAAAGCACCTTGTCCCCATGTTGATGAGGACAAGGGCCTCTTCCCGACAACCCTGGCCATTGGTTTCGAGGTCTGGGGGCAGGGAGCTCTTTGGAATCTGAGAGCCCCCTTTAATAAGGAAGCCCTCTGATCCTGACCCCCCACCCTATGTGAATAAGTATGGGGTACATCGTACCCCTACCCATTCACCTGAGGGACAAAGTGTCAATAAAAAAACACACTACACAGGTTTTTAAAGTAATTTATTAGGCTACTCTGGGGGTCTTCTTCCAACTTTATCAGAATGGCTCCCCTGCGCAAATCGCCGTAGCTGCCCGGCAGGCACTTTAAGAGGTATAGGGCGCGCCCGCTGGGTCTCTGAGGAGCCAATGCATGTGCCCGGCGTACGCTCGTGACAGAGGAGGAACAAGGCTCTGTGTGTGTAAACACATGGATCCACGTCCTGTCAGGGGAGAAGAGGCAGATCGTGTGTTCCTAGTACATAGGAACACCGATTGGTCTCCTCCCCCAGTCAGTCCCCTCCCCCCACAGTTAGAACACACAGTGAGGGAACACATTTAACCCTTTGATCGCCCCCTAGTGTTAACCCCTTCCCTGGCAGGGACATTTATACAGTAATCAGTGACTATTTATAGCTCTGATCGCTGTATAATTGTCAATGGTTTCAAAAAAGTGTCAAAAGTGTCCAAACTGCATTGACTGCAATGTCGCAGTTACGATAAAAATCGCAGCTGAACGCCATTACTAGTAAAAAAAGCCATAAATCAGTAACCTATTTTGTAGACGCTATAACTTTTGCGCAAACCAATTAATATACGCTTATTGCGATTTTTTTTTACTAAAAATATGTAGAATCTAATCTCTATATAGTGCGCCAGGAATAGCCTTCCTGTGGCCCCCTTAATCAGGCACTTTGATGCTCAACTCAAAACACTGTCTCAACATTACTCATTTTCTCGGGCCGAAATTCACGTGGCGCAACTGGCGTTTGTAGGTAAGATCATACATGGACCTACGCTCTAATAATGTTCCAATTTACCATATTATATGATTGTGTTATAGATTATCTCTACCATATTTAATATTTTGGTCACTATTGAAGTGTGCTTTCTCAGCAGATTATTGTTGATAGCAATATCTGTACGATACATTTCTCATTTGTATTTCCTTATTGTTTTTAGTTTATCCACTAAGTGTACCTTTAACTCCTGAGGAAGCTCGGAGGAGCGAAACATGTCGAGTGGTATACTCTGAAGTGATAAATTCTAACAATTTCATTATTTTCCATCTGAAAACATTGATGTGGGTAATTAATTTTATGTATTATTTATCTGTGAATAATTTTGTACATTTTGTTATTAAAATAAAAAGATGTGTTCTTTTATGATATATATATTTGGTTAATTTCTACTTACCACACACAGCACCTTAAAAGTCCTGGGGTTCTTGCTTAACCCCTTTTTCCCCTGTTTGTGTATTTGTTTACTTATTTAGGGATGTGGTGCTAAGTCTGTCTAGGTTTACCCCGTTTGTTGTATGTAGAATACGAATCGGCCTCAACTGAGCGAAAAATTTGTGTTTTTATTTAATAAATTTGAATATTTATCATAGAAAAAAGTTTAAAAAAATATTGTTTTTTTTCAAAATTTACGTTCTTTTTTTGTTTATAGAGCAAAAAAAATGCAGAGGTGATCAAATACCACCAGAAGAAATCTCTATTTGTGGGGAAAAAACAACGTCGCACGACCGCCAAATTGTCAGTTAAAGCGACGTATCACAAAATATGGCCAGGTCAAGAAGGGGGTAAATCCTTCCCGGGCTGAAGTGGTTAAGACTCTCCCACTGGCCATGTCCATTGTCCTCCATGGTGCACTATGTATGACGCAGGTCATCATCTCCCTGGTAGTGCTCCCAGTGCAGTATTTTTCCCAGGTGCCCATGATGCTGTTATGGTGGCACTGCCCATGAGAGGCTCCCGGTGCCTTTACTGGGTCACCAGCTCTAAGTCTCCTGCCACTCTGCATGTCACTGAGCTTGGTGTCCCTCCCCTTCACATTGGGTATGCCAACATTTATGTTGCATAAAAAAGATGGCTACCTGGGGGCCCTATTATCTTCTATTGCCTGGGGGCCCCCATGAGTTGTCAGTCCGCCCCTGGTCCGTAGGGTTCAATATTGAATTGGCTCCGCCCTTTGCAGCTATAACAGCTTCAGCTCTTCCAGGAAGGCCGTCCACAAGGTTTAGGAGTGTGTCTATGGATATGTTTGACCATTCTTCCAGAAGAGCATTTGTGAGGTCAGGCACTGATGTTGGATGAGAAGGCCCAGTTTCCGCTCTAATTCATCCCAACAGTGTTCTATCAGGTTTAGGCCAGGACTCTGTGCAGGCCAGTCAAGTTCCTCCGCCCCAAACTCGCTCATCCATGTCTTTATGGACCTTGCTTTGTGCACTGGTCAGTAGTCATGTTGGAACAGGAAGGTGCCGTCCTCAAACTGTTCCCACAAAGTTGGGGGCATGAAATTCTCCAAAATGTCTCAGTATGCTGACACCTTAAGAGATCCCTTCACTGGAACTAAGGGGCCAAGCCGAACCCCTGAAAAACAACCCCCCACCATAATCCCCCCCTCCACCGAATGATTTGTACCAGTGCACAAAGCAAGGTCCATAAAGACATGGATGAGTGAGTTTGGGGTGGAAAAACTTGACTGGCCTGCACAGAGTCCTGACCTCAAGCCCCTGGAACACCTTTGGAATGAATTACAGCAGAGACTGCGAGCCAGGCCTTCTCATCCAACAACAGCTCCTGACCTCACAAATGCTCTTCTGGAAGAATGGTCAAACATTCCCATAGACACCCTCCTAAACCTTTTGGACGGCATTCCCAGAAGAGGTGAAGCTGTTATAGCTGCAAAGGGCGGAGCCAACTCAATATTGAACCCTGCGGACTAAGACTGGGGTGCCATTAAAGTTCATGTGCGTGTAAAGGCAGGCGTCCCAATACTTTTGGTAATATAGGTGTATATAGAAGTGATATTTCTACTGCCTCTGTAAATCTATCCTGGAGTTGTGCTTTAAGTTTGGCTATTTTTTATTTTTATTTTTTTTTATGAATTGCAATAAAATAAAATCATTTTGTAAGGTGATATTAACAAGAAGATTTTTTTTTGTTTTTTTGTCCTCTATTATTATTATTATTATTATTATTATTATTATTATTATTATTATATTTGTATTATTATTAATATTATTATTATTATTATTATTATTATTATTATTATTATTATTATTATTATTATTATTATATTTGTATTATTATTAATATTATTATTATTATTATTATTATTATTATTATTATTATTATTATTATTATTATCATCATTATAATTATTATTATTAATATTATCATTATAATTATTATTATAATTATTATTATCATCATTAATATTATTATTATAATTATTATAATTATTCATATTATCATTATAATTATTATTATTATTATTATTATTATTATTATTATTATTATTATTATTATTATTATTATCATTATAATTATTATCATGAATATTATTATTATTATTATTATTATTATTATTATTATTATTATTATTATTATTATTATTATTATTATATTATTATTATTATTATTATATTTGTATTATTATTATTATTATTATTATTATTATTATTATTATTATTATTATTATTATTATTATTATATTTTATTATTATTATTATTATTATTATTATTATTATTATCATTATAATTATTATTATTATTATTAAACAGAACATTTTATCTTTAATTATCATATATATTTTCTTAATATTTGACATACTAATAACAATTATATTATTTTGTAATTTTTGTATGTACAATATATTCAGAATATAATAAAAAAAAAATGCCTGAACTGTGTAAGGATTATTTCTCTGGGCATTGCTGATACTGGAAAGCGTTTCTTTAGTAAATTATTATTATATTATTGTATTTCTTGTGTCTTATACAGTAATATCTTTATTCTCGGTGTTGTGTTGGATTCCCCTGATAGGTGATATTCCGGAGGCCGGTCACCATATGCTGCTGATATTTCTAACATTGCAGAGAATAGTAAATCCGGAGACATCGATCTCCATTATTAGAGCGATTGTAAACCTTCTGTGTGCCATTCTCCCAGGACTACCGACACCTGAGCTGAGCGCCCCCTAGAGACCCCACAAGAGCGGCACATGATTACAGTGGTGGGACCGCTCCATTCACAATACAACAAAACAAGAACTAAGTCACCAAAGAACAAAATGTGATATTTTACTGGATGAAAGTTTCTGCCGGATTCCCCAGGAAACAGACGCCGAATTTACTCCTCACTATTCCAATACAAACTCCCATCATACAAGTCTTACTATGTCTCCTTCACTTCACCTATTCATTCACCACCTAGTTTATGTGACTAGGAATTAGATACAAATAAAAAAAATAGTAATAATAATATTAACATTAATAATAATAATAATAATAATAATAATAATAATAATAATAATATTAACATTTATAATAACAATAACATTATAAATAATAATAATAATAATGATAATAATATTAACATTATTAATAATAACAACAATAATAATAATAATATTAACACTGATAATAATAATCATAATAATAATACTACTACTACTAATAATAATAATAATAATAATAATACTATAAACATTAATAATAATAATAATATTTTTCATAACTAGAATTCTGCAAATAATTGTGAAGTGATGTTCAATGTGTACATTGTGCTCCTATATTGCTGCTTTTGTGTCTTTTGCCCCTATAAGTTACAGTACATAATGGAGATTTGAGGAGTGGGGGGGAGGGGACCACTCCCGCTGTGCTATTGTGTTTTATGAGGGGAAGCCTTCCCTGCCATCAGACCACATTGATCAGTATTGATTGGTGTCTCCTCCATCCAACATAACAGGTTCAACACATTCAATACTTTCCTCCTTCAATCCTCTTACCAGGAGGAAGTTTCCAAACTCCTCTCTGAGGCTCATCTCTCTCCTGTCTCCTGGAGTCTCTCCCCTCACAACTACGACATCCCCTTTCCTGTTCTATCCCACTCTTTGTAACTCACATCTTCAAGCTCTCCCCCTTTCTTACCTCACTCAAACATGCAATGGTAACCTTAATACTTTGGAAAACCCTCACTGTACCCCACCTGTTTGAATAACTTAAGACCCCCCTCTCTGCTCCTGGGGACTCCAAGCTTCTTGAATGCCTTGTCCACCGCCAAATAAGTTGCTGCCTCAATGACAACAACCTTCTCGACACCCTACAGTCTGGCTTCCACCCACAACATTCCACTGAAACCGCTCTACTAAAACTCATGAAATACCTACTAACTGCTAAAACCAATGGATGTTACTCCATACTCATACCCTTAGACCTTTCTGCTGCCTTTGACACAGTCGACCACCCACTCAATAAACTCTACTTGCTTACCTCCACGACTCGGCTCTTTCCTGGTTCTCCTTCTACCTATCTCAGCGTACCTTCATAGTCACCTACAACTCTATCTCCTTCACTCCTCTTTCTGTTGGGATACCAGGCTCTGTCAATGGACCCCTCCTATTCTACATTGAATACCCTTCCCTGGGCCAGTTGATGAATCCTCTTCCCTGAAATCTCCCACAGCTTCCAATTCCACCTCTACACCAACGAAACCCAAATCTATTTTTATACTCCCCAGCTCACCACCTTCATCTCCTCACGTATAATACATTTACTGAGCGGCAAATCAGTACGAATGTTGTGCTAAAACTGATCTTGTAATTTCCCCCCCTCCCCAATCCTCCCCTCATGACTTTACTATTAGGATCAACAGCAAAACTATTGGTCCCGCCACACATGCCAGGGTGCTGGGTGTAATCCTAGACTCTGGCTTCTCTTTTTGGTCCCACATCCAACCACTGGCTAAATCTTGCCACTGGGGATGAGCTTCAAGTTCGATTCAAACTCATGTTCGACTCGAACATGGTCTGTTCGCCTGAACAGTGAACAATTTGGGGTGTTCGCGGCAAATTCATAAAGCCGGGGAACACCGTGTACAAATCTATGGAAGAAATCTAAAGTGTTAATTTTAAAGGTTTATATGCAAGTTATTGTCATAAAAAGTGTTTGGGGACCTGGGCCCTGCCCCAGGGGACATGTATCAATGCAAAAAAAGTTTTAAAAATAGACATTGTTTTGGGAGCATAATAATAATAATAATAATGCTTAAAGTGAAACAATAAAAGTGTAATATTCCTTTAAATTTTGTACCAGGGGTTTGTATAGTATGCCTGTAAAGGGGCTCATGTTTCCCATTCTTGAACTGTCCCTGCACAAAGTGACATTTCTGCAGGAAAAAAAAGTGATTTAAAATCACTCGCAGCTATAATGAATTGTCGGCTCCCCGTAATACAGAGAACAGTCATTGATAAAAAAAAGCGTGGGGTTCCCCCAATTCAATTATCAGGCCCTTCAGGTCTGGTATGGATATTAAGGGGAACCCTGCGTCAAATATAAAAAAAATGATGTGGGGTTCCCCCCAAATATCCATACCAGACCCTTTATCCAAGCACGCAACCTGGCAGGCCGCAAAAAAAGATGGGGGGACAAGAGAGCGCCTCCCCTCCTGAACCGTACCTGAACCGTACCAGGTCACATGCCCTCAACATTGGGAGGATGTTTTGAGGGTCTGTGACCCCTCAAAGCACCATGTCCCCATGTTGATGGGAATAAGGGCCTCATCCCCACAACCCTGGCCGGTGGTGGTGGGGGTCTGCGGGCGGGAGGTTTATCGGAATCTGGAAGCCCCCTTTAACAAGGGGACCCCCAGATCCCAGCCCTCCCTGTTTGAAATGGTAAGGGGGTACAAAAGTACCCCTACCATTTCATAAAGAAAGTGTAAAAAAAAAAACACACACACCATTGGAAAAGTCCTTTATTAAAAATAAAAAAAATAAATAAAAGATTCCAGCGGTGGTAATCCACTCTTGCTATACAGCGATGGATGATCTGTTCTCCGGGTCCAGCGATAGGTGATCTCTCCCGATGGTCCAGCGCAGTGTATCCTGTCTCCGCGTCTTAGCTGAGGAGGACGGGGCCACCCATCACCTGATCCAACCCCCCTCTGATGTAAGGGGAAAGTCGGGCTTCCCCAGTGACATGCGGGGGACCCCGCCCCCCTCTGATGTAATGCAGGTTTCCATTTTTTTATTATTTGGCGTAGAGTTTTCCTTAAAATCCATACCAGACCCTTCGGTCTGGTATGGATTTTTGGGGGGAACCCCACGTCATTTTTTTTTATTTGATGCAGGGTTCCCCTTAATATCCATACCAGACTTGAAGGGCCTGGTAATTGAATTTTGGGGAACCCCACACTTTTCTTTTTATCAATGACTTTCAATGACTGTTCTCTGTATTACAGGGAGCCGACAATTCATTATAGCCACGAGTGCTTTTAAATGACTTTTTTCCTGCAGAAATGACACTTTGTGCAGGGACAGTTCTAAGAATGGGAAACATGCGACCCCTCACAGGCATACTATAGACACCCCCCAGGTACGAAATTTAAAGGAATATTACACTTTTATTGTTTCACTTTAAGCATTATTAAAATCACTGCTTCGAAAAAAACCTGCCTTTATTAAAACTTTTTTTGCATTGATCCATGTCCCCTGGGGCAGGACCCGGGTCCCCAAACACTTTTTATGATAATTACTTGCATATTAGCCTTTAAAATTAGCACTTTTGATTTTGAACGTTCAAGTCCCATAGACTTTAATAGGGTTCTAAAGTTCACACGAAGTTTAGGTCTGTTTGCAGGTTCTGGTGTGAACCGAACAGGGGGGTGTTCGGCTCATCCTTACTTGCCACCTTAAAGTGGTGTAAACCTGATTCAAGAAATTTGAGCTGGGCACATATATCTGCAGTGTTTTCTTATCTCTCTTCAAAGCACTACTTATCAGCATGAAAACTTCTGACAAGTTCTCTGTCAACTGAAATAAAACCAGCCTGAAATTAGTGTTGGGGAAGTTGCTATAAATAGATTACCAGAGAGCTTGGTGTGTCACAGCACAGCTCTGAAATTCTCTATCTATGTGGAGTGGGGGTGTGTGCTTTTCCTCCAATCAGCTGTCTTGGCTGTATGACCAGACTTCACACAAAACAGAGAGAGAAAATCTGTTCTGAATCTGGATCTGAACGTTTTAAAGAATATATAAAGCTGAAGACAGCAGATATACAAGTAAAACTTATGTAGGGAGATTTGATTAATATCTGTGTATCATAAATACATAGTAGGTGAAGTTGAAAAAAGACACAAGTCCATCAAGTCCAACCTATGTGTGTGATTATATGTCAGTATTATATTGTATATCCCTGTATGTTGCGGTCGTTCAAGTGATTATCTAATAGTTTTTTTTTAAACTTCCGATGCCCCCTGCTGACACCACCGCCTGTGGAAGGAAATTCCCCATCCTTGCTGCTCTTAAGGTTAAACCTCTTTTCCACTAATTTTAATGAGTGGCCACAAGTCCTGTAAAACTCCCGGTACGGTATTTATAAATTGAAATCATATTCCCTCTCAAGCGTCTCTTCTCCAGAGAGAATAAGTTTGCACGTAACCTTTCCCCATAACTAGGCACAAGCTTTCTGTTCAAGTTGAACATGAGTTTGACTCGAACATCGGCTGTTTGATTGTTCGACAAAGATCAAACATTATGGGGCGTTTGCGCCAAATTCAAGTGGCGAGTCATGCCCCATAATGCATCATCGCAATGCATTGCTGGCTGAAGATTGGCCAAGCATGCACTATGACCCGCATGCTTTGGCCAATCACAGCACTGTCACCAAAGAGAGCCATAATTGGCCAAAGACAGGGTACCTTTGGACAATAATGGCTCAGGGGGTTAAGTCCACGCCCCACACTATTTAGGGCCACCTGCACGTCGGCCTTGTGTAGTGTGTTGCTGGCGGAGAGAGAGTGAAAGATTGTTTCATTTAATTTACTTTTGAGCAGGTAGTTGATTCAGTTACCTGCAGTGTATTTATTATATATATATATAAATATATATATATATATATATATATATATATATATATATATATATATACTGTATCCTGTGAAGCTAGATCTGACTGCAGGCCATTCCTGGTGTCTGTATTAACATACACTTTCAGGCCATCAGGCAGGCCAGGCAGGTTATTCAGTGATCCGCAATGCATTTATATATATATATATATATATATATATATATATATATATATATATATATATATATATATATATATATATATATATATATATATACAGTCTCCAACATGTATATATATCCACTGCATTCCAGTCTAGCCAAGCCTATATCTGACTGCAGGCCATTGATTGTGTACGTTCTCAAATACATTTTGAGACAGGCAGATGATTCAGTGATCTATATTGCATAAAGATATATCAGTCTCCTACATATATATCCACTGCATTCTAGTCTAGCCTAACCTATATCTGACTGCAGGCCATTGCTGGAGTCATTGTTCTAGTAAAATTCAGGTGGTGTTTTGCTAATTACATTTTACAGCATGTCTGGAAGGCCACCAAGGAAAGGCAGACGCTCATAGGCCACTAAAAGAGGGCAAGCCAGCTCTGTGCCTAAAGCCAACAGTGCTGGTCGTGGATATGGTGCCTTCTCAGTACGTGGCCGGGAGGCACGCTTGTCCTTTTTTTCTTCAACTGGCCATGTTGATCCACAACATGCAGAAGAGTTGGTAGAGTGGATAACTAAGCCGTCCTAGGCCTTTTCATCCTCTATCACCCAGTAGGGATGAGCCGAACACCCCCGGTTCATTTTGTATCCAGAACATGCGAACGGACCCAAAGTTTGCATGAACATTCAAACACCATTAAAGTCTATGAGACTCGAATGTGAGAAATCAAAAATGCTAATTTTAAAGGCTAATATACAAGTTATTGTCGTAAATAGTGTTTGGGGACCCGGGTCCCGCCCCAGGGGACATGCATCAATGCAAAAGAGAGTTTTAAAAACTGATGTTTTTTCGGGAGCAGTGATTTTAATGATGCTTAAAGTGAAAAAATAAAAGTGAAATATTCTGTCACGTACCTGGTTAGAGAGCCCCAACGTGCAGGGAGCGGCGCCTCGTAAACCTCCGGCTCTCGAGCCCCTGGTGATGGAGACAGGGGTTCAGGAGCCCGGAGGACACAAGTGCCTAGCCGGATAGCAGATAGCGGATACAGCTGGAACAGATGGTAACTGGAACGGCAGGTGCACCCGGCGCTGGATGTCGGTCAAGGACTGCTGGACGGCTGGCACAAGTGGACCGGCAAGGTGGCAGAGACAACGGGTGCCGGACTTCGGGCAGACAGGCGTAGTCAATCAGGCTGGGTCGGTAACTATCTGGCAGCGGAGGTACAGAAGCGGGAGGCAGAGGCGTGGTCAGTCAGGCTGGGTCGGCAACTATCTGGCAGCGGAGGTACAAAGGCGGAAGGCAGAGGCGTAGTCAATCAGGCAAAAGGTCAAGGGCAGGCGGAATACAGGCAGAGTCCAGGAACAGGTCGGGTATAATATCAGGAACACAATCACAAACAAACAGCAGAAGTCTCAGGAACGCTGTAGACCGAACAGCGCCGAGGAGCAGGAGCTGTGGCCTTAAATAGTCTATTGGGCACCAGGATTGGTCGTACGGCCCGTTTGCGTACCCCCGCAGGTGGCCGTGGTTACGCTCGTGACCCCGCGCACGTCCGTACGGTGCGAACGCCCGCTTGTGTCGACGCGCACCTGCGAACGTCTGTTGGAACCTGCGTGCACCCGCGCGTGTTTGTTCGCGTCAACCCGCGTCCGAGGGCGTCGGAGATCCCGTCGTACAGGAACCCTGCAGGTAAGTCTCTTCTGAACGATCGGGGTAGCGGAACGACCGTGACATATTCCTTTAAATATCATACCTGGGGGTGTGTATAGTATGCCTGTAAAGTGGCACATTTTTCCAGTGATTAGAACAGTTTGGGAGCAAAATCACATTTCTAAAGGAATAAAAGTCATTTAAAACTGCTTGCAGCTGTAATGTAATGTTGGGTCCCGGTAATATGAATGAAAATTATTGAGAAAAATGGCTTGGTCCCCCCCAGCCCATTACCAGGCCCTCCCCCAGCCCATTACCAGGCCCTTTGGGTCTTGTATGGATATTAAGGGGAACCCTACACCCAAATCTTTGTTTTGCTGCCTGTGCCCCTGTTCAGATTTCCCCTCACTTTATGTCCCAATGACAATTGGTTTCGGAAAATTTTGGGTTATTAGGGAAACGGGGATTGGTGATAAAACATCAGTGGAGACACCTTTTACCATTATTAACTCATAGATGAGAGAATTCCCTTCCTAGGGGTGGATTTCCTCTCACTTTCTGCTGTCTCCCTCTGTTTATAAGTAGGGTGGGTTCACACTGCTGCGATGTCCCTTGCGAATTTGAGCCGTTGCAATCTGTCAAATTTGCAATTCACTCTAATAATATTGTATTCTATCAGTCCTGTGCACATCACTGTGTTGTGAATTTAACCTGAGTGAAAAAAGGTCCTGTGTGAGTTTTACGCGTGTGCGATGCGATGCAAATTCAGCCCCATAGCCCCCTCAATTGAATTTGCAATACAAATGCAAAAGGTCATTCACAGCACTATGATATGTTTTCTAGCTTCCCCCACCAGCTCCTCCATCCATTTTCCCTCACAGCCCCACCCTTCCCCTCACCAAGACACTTCATGTTTCTCTCCATGTGCTGTGGTGATCAGTGACTGACTCCTACTAAAATGGCCAGCAGGCGCATAAAGACTGGCATAGAAAATGAGGATCTCATCAGGCTGGTCCAACAAAGGCAGTACCTCTGGAACAGCCGGGACCCACGTCACAAAGATACTGGGAAGAAAAACTCAGGATGGCAGGAGATTGTCAAGATCCTGTTTCCAAAATGGAACAGCATGACACCTAATGTCCAGAAAGACCTGTGTAAGTATAACTGCCCCAATGCACTTTGGGCTTCGCTTGATTCTAATTAGGTTCAGGGTAAGTGTACAGATTATGTTTCAGATTAGGGTTAGAGTTCAGAATAGGTTTAGGGTTCAGATTAGGGTTAAGCTTAAGATTAGGGTTAAGATTATGGTTAGGGTTTAGATTAGGGTTCAGATTAGGGTTAGGGATCAGATTAGGGTTAGGGTTCAGATTAGGGTTCAGATTAGGGTTCAGATTAAGATTAGGGTTCAGATTAGGATTCAGATTAAGATTAGGGTTCAGATTAGGGTTCAGATTAGGGTTCAGATTAAGATCAGGGTTCAGATTAGGGTTCAGATTAAGATTAGGGTTCAGATTAGGGTTCAGATTAAAGTTCAGATAAGGGTTAGGGTTCATATTAGGGTTCAGATTATGATTAGGGTTCAGATTAGGGTTAGGGTTCAGATTAAGGTTCAGATTATGATTAGGGTTCAGATTAGGGTTGGGGTTGAGATTAAGATTAAGATTAGGATTCGGATTCAGATTTTGGTTCAGATTAGGTGTTCAGATTAGGGTTCAAATTAGGGTTTGGGTTCAGATTAGGATTCAGATTAGGGTTAGGGTTCAGATAAGGGTTCAGATAAGGGTTCAGATTAGGATTAATGTTCAGATTAGGGTTCGTATTAGGGTTCAGATTAGGATAAGGGTTCAGATTAAGGTTCAGATTAGGGTTAGGGTTCAGATTAGGGTTTAGATTAGGGTTATGGTTCAGATTATGGTTAAGATTATGGTAAGGGATGCTAATCCTAACTGGAATGGGAACACTAACCCTAACCATAATCCTAACCCTAATTGGAATGCTAAACTTAACCCTAACAGGAATGGGAACCCTAACCCTAACTGGAATTGGAACCCTAACCCTAATCATAATCCTAACCCTAATTTGAATGCTAACCCTAACCTTTAAAGATATGGGAACCATAACTGGAATGGGAACCCTAAACCTAACTGGAATGGGAGCCCTAACCCTAACTGGAATGGGAACCCTAACCCTAACTGGAATGCTAACCCTAAACCTAATAAGAATGGGAATCCTAACCCTAACTGGAATGTGAACCCTAACCCTAACCATAATCCAAACACTAATTGGAATGCTAACCCTAAACCTAACAGGAATGTGAACCCTAACAGGAATGGTAACCCTAACCCTATCTGGAATAGGAACCATAACTGGAATGGGAACCCTAACCATAACTATAATACTAAGCCTAATTGGAATGATAACCCTAACCCTAACTAGAATGGGAACCCTAACACTAACTGGAATCGAAACCCTAACCCTAACTGGATTGGTAACCCTAACCAGAATCCTAACCCTAATTGGAATGCTAACCCTAACCCTAACAGGAATGGGAACTCTAACCCTAACATCAGTAGGAACCCTAACCCTAACTAAAATGGGAACCCTAGCTGGAATGGGAACCCTAACACTAACTGAAATACTAACCCTAAACCTACTAGGAATGGGAGCCCTAACCCTAACTGGAATGGGAACCCTAACCCTAACTGGAATGCTAACCCTAAACCTAATAAGAATGGGAATCCTAACCCTAACTGGAATGTGAACCCTAACCCTAACTATAATCCAAACACTAATTGAAATGCTAACCCTAAACCTAACAGGAATGTGAACCCTAACAGGAATGGTAACCCTAACCCTAACTGGAATAGGAACCCAAACTGGAATGGGAACCCTAACCATAACTATAATCCTAACCCTAATTGGAATGCTAACCCTAACCCTAACTAGAATGGGAACCCTAACACTAACTGGAATGGGAACCCTAACTGGAATGGTAACCCTAACCAGAATCCTAACCCTAATTGGAATGCTAACCCTAACCCTAACAGGAACGGGAACTCTAACCCTAACATGAATAGGAACCCTAACCCTAAATGAAATGGGAACCCTAACTGGAATGGCAACCCTAAGCCTAACTGGAATGCTAACCTTAACCCTAACCAGAATCCTAACCCTAACTGGAATGTGAACCCTAACCAGAATCCTAACCCTAATTGGAATGCTAACCCTAAACCTTACAGGAATGGGAAACCTAATCCAAACTGCAATGGGAACCTTAACCCTAACTGGAATGCAAACCCTAAACCTAATAGGAATGGGAACCCTAACTGGAATGTAAACCCTAACCATAATCCTAACCATAATTGGAATGCTAACGCTAACCCTAACAGGAATGTGAACCCTAACCCTATCAGGAATAGGAACCCTAACCCTAACTGGAATGGGAACCCTAACTGGAATGGGAACCCTAACTGGAATGCTAACACTAACAAGAATCCTAACCCTAACTGGAATGTGAACCCTAACCCTAACCATAATCCCACCCCTAATTGGAATGCTAACTCTAACCCTAACTGGAATGGGAACCCTTACTGGAATGGGAACCCTAACCAGAAACCTAACCCTAATTGGAATGCTAACCCTAACAGGAATGGGAACCCTAACCCTAACAGAAATAGAAACCCTAACCCTAAGTGGAATGGGAACCCTAAATGGAATCATATCCCTAAACCTAGTAGGATTGGGAACTCTAACCCTAATTGGAATGGGAACCCTAACCCTAACAGGAATGGGAACCCTAACTGGAATGGGAACCCTAACCCTAACTGAAATAGGAATCCTATCTCTAACTGGAATGCTAACCCTAAACCTAATAGGAATGGGAACCCTAATCCTAACTGCAATGTGAACCCTAACCCTAACCATAATCCTAACCCTAATTGGAATGCTAACGCTAAAACTAACAGGAATCTGATCCCTAACAGGAATGGGGACCCTAACCCTAACTGGAATCAGAACTCTAACCCTAACTGGAATAGGAACCATAACCCTAACCATAATCCTACCCCTAATTGGAATGCTAACTCTAACCCTAACTGGAATAGGAACCCTAACCCTAACAGGAATAGGAATGCTAACCCTAACAGGAATAGGAACCCTAACAGAAATAGAAACCCTAACCCTAAGTGGAATGGGAACCCTAACTGGAATGGGAACCCTAACCCTAACTGGAATGCTAACCCTAACCAGAATCCTAACCCCAACTGGAATGGGAGCCCTAACTGAAATGCTAAACCTAAACCTCATAGGAATGGGAACCCTAACTGGAATGGAAACCCTGACCCTAACTGGAATGCTAACCCTAACTCTAACCAGAATCCTCACCCTAACTGGAATGGGAAACCTAACACTAATTTAAATGGTAACCCTAAACCTAAAAGGAATGGGAAACCTAAACCTAACTGGAATGTGAACCCTAACCCTAACTGGAATGCAAACACTAAACCTAATAAGAATTGGAACCCTAACCCTAACTGGAATCTGAACCCTAACCCTAAATGGAATGCTAACCCTAAACCTAATAGGAATGGGAACCATAACCCTAACTGGAATGTGAACCCTAACCATAATCCTAACCCTAATTGGAATGCTAACCCTAATAGGAATAGAAACCCTAACCCTAAGTGGATTGGGAACCCTAACTGGAATGGGAACCCTAACTGAAATGGTAACCCTAAACCTAATAGGGATGTGAACCCTAACCCTAAATGGAATGCTAACCCTAACCCTAACTGGAATGCTAACCCTAACCCTAACTGGAAAGCTAACCCTAAACCTAATAGGAATGGGAACCCTAACTGGAATGCTAACCCTAAACCTAATAGGAATGGGAACCCTAACCCTAACTGGAAAATGAACCCTAACCAGAATCCTAACCCTAATTGGAATCCTAACCCTAAACCTACTAGGATTGGGAACTCTAACCCTAATTGGAATGGGAACCCGAACCAGAATCCTAACCTAAATTGGAATGCTAACCCTAACAGGAATGGGAACCCTAACCCTAACTGAAATAGGAACCCTAACTCTAACTGGAATGCTAACCCTAAACCTAATAGGAATGGGAACCCTAATCCTAACTGCAATGTGAACCCTAACCCTAACCATAATCCTAACCCTAATTGGAATGCTAATGCTAAACCTAACAGGAATCTGATCCCTAATAGGAATGGGAACCCTAACCCTAACTGGAATGGGAACCCTAACCCTAACCAGAATGCTAACCCTAATTGGAATGCTAACCCTAACAGGAATGGGAACCCTAACACTAACAGGAATGGGAACCCTAACTGGAATGGGAACCCTAACCCTAACTGGAATGGGAACCCTAGCTGGAATGGGAACCCTAACCCTAACTGGAATGCTAACCCTAACCAGAATCCTAACCCTAACTGGAATGGGAACCCTAACCTTAACTGGAATATGAACCCTAACAGAATCCTAACCCTAATTGGAATGCTAACCCTAAACCTAATAGGAATAGGAACCCTAACCCTAACTGGAATGGGAACCCTAACCCTAACTGGAATAAGAACCCTAACCCTAACTGGAATGGGAACCCAAACTGGAATGGGAACCCTAACCCTAATAGGAATATGAACCCCTAACCCTAACTGGAATGGGAACCCTAACTGGAATGGGAGCCCTAACCCTAACCGAAATGCTAACCCTTAACCTAATAGGAATGTGAACCCTAACCATAATCCTAACCCTAATTGGAATGCTAACCCTAAACCTAACAGAAATGGGAACCCTAACTGGAATACTAACCCTAACCCTAACTGGAATATGAACCCTTACAGAATCCTAACCCTAATTGGAATGCGAACCATAAACCTAATGGGAATAGGAACTCTAAAGCCCCGTACACACGAGCGGACTTTTCGACATCCAAAGTCCGACGGGCTGAGTCCGTCAGACTATCCGATCGTGTGTGGGCTGCAACGGACTTTAGCTCCGCTAAAGTCTGACGGACTTTAGAAATGAAGCATGCTTTAAATTTTCCCGACGGAACTCCGCCGGACCCGGTCCCCTTCGAAAAATTCGCTCGTGTGTGTGCTACTCCGACGGACTAAAACCGACGCTAGGGCAGCTATTGGCTACTGTCTATGAACTTCCTACGTCGAATCCAGTCGTACGTCATCACGTTCGACTCCGTCGGAGTTTGGTGTGATGGTGTGTGGCCAAGTCCGTTCGGTCGAAAAGTCCGCCAGAACTCCGTCGGAACTCCAGCGGAACTCCGGCGGAACTCCTTTGGAGGTCTGTCAGACTTAATCCCTCTCGTGTGTACGGGGCATAACCCAAATTGGAATGGGAATCCTAACCATAATCCTACCCCTAATTGGAATGCTAACCCTAACTCTAACTGGAATAGGAACCCTAATCCTAACTGGAATGTGAACCCTAACCCTAACAGGAATGGGAACCCTAACCGTAACAGGAATAGGAACCATAACCCTAACTGGAATGGGAACCCTAATTGGAATGTGAACCCTAACCCTAACTGGAATGCTAACCCTAACCCTAACCAGAATCCTAACCCTAACTGGAATGGGAACCCTAACAATAAATGAAATGCTAACCCTAACTGAAATGCTAACCCTACAACTAATAGAAATGGGAATTCTAACCCTAACTGGAATGTGAACCCTAACCAGAATCCTAACCCTAATTGGAATGCTAACCCTAATAGGAATGGTAACCCTAACAGGAATAGGAACCCTAACCCTAACTGGAATGGGAACCCTAACTGGAATGGGAACCCTAATCCTAACTGGAATGCTAACCCTAACCAGAATCCTAACCCTAACTGGAATGGGAACCCTAACAGAATCCTAACCCTAATTGGAATGCTAATCCTAAACCTAATAGGAATAGGAACTCTAACCCTAACTGGAATGGGAACCCTAACCATAATCCTACCTCTAATTGGAAAACTAACCCTAACCCTAACTGGAACGGGAACCCTAACCAGAATCCTAATCCTAACTGGAATGGGAACCCTAACCCTAACCGAAATGCTAACCCTAACCCTAACCCTAACCCTATGGGAACCCTAACCCTATCTGGAATGTTAACCCTAACCATAATCCTAAACCTAATTGGAATGCTAACCCTAAACCTAACAGGAATAGGAACCCTCACCCTAACTGGAATGCTAACCTCAAACCTAATAGGAATATGAACCCTAACAGAATCCTAACCCTAATTGGAATGCTAACCCTAAACCTAATAGGAATAGGAACTCTAACCCTAACTGGAATGGGAACCCTAACCATAATCCTACCCCTAATTGGAATGCTAACCCTAACCCTAACTCTAATTGGAATGGGAACCCTTATCCTGACTGGAATGTGAACCCTAACCCTGTCTGGAATGGGAACCATATCTGAAATCCTAACCCTAATTGGAATGCTAACCCTAACAGGAATGGGAACCCTAACCCTAACAGGAATAGGAACCCCAACCCTAACTGGAATGGGAACCCTAACTGGAATGCGAACCTTAACCCTAACTGGAATGTGAACCCTAATCCTAACCAGAGTCCTAACCCTAATTGGAATGCTAACCCTAAACCTGACAGGAATGGGAACCCTAACCCTAACTGGAATGTGAACCCTAACCCTAACCAGAATCCTAATCCTAATTGGAATGCTCACCCTAACCCTAACAGGAATGTGAACCCTAACAGGAATGGGAACCCTAACAGGAATGGGAACCCTAACCCAAACTGGAATGGGAACCCTAAACCTAACTGGAATGGGAGCCCTAAACCTTACCATAATCCTAACCCTAATTTGAATGCTAACCCTATCAGGAATGGGAACCCTAACCCTCACTAGAATGGGAACCCTACCCCTAACTGGAATGCTAACCCTAAACCTAATTGAAATGGGAACCCTAACCCTAACTGGAATGTGAACCCTAAACCTAACATAATCCTAACCATAATTTGAATGCTAACTCTAACCCTAACTGGAATGGGAACCCTAAACCTATCTGGAGTAGGAACTCTAACCCTAACTGGAATGGGAACAATAACCCTAACCATAATCCTACCCCTAATTGGAATGCTAACTCTAACCCTAACTGGAATGGGAACCATAACCCTAACTCTAACTGGAATAAGAACCCTAACCAGAATCCTAACCCTAATTGGAATGCTAACCGTAACAGGAATGGGAACCCTAACCCTAACAGGAATAGGAACCCTAACCCTAACTGGAATGGGAACCCTAACTGGATTGGGAACCCTAACCCTAACTGGAATCCTAACCCTAACCAGAATCCTAACCCTAACTGGAATGGGAACACTAACCCTAACCAAAATGCTAACCCTAAACCTAATTTTAATGGGAACCCTAACCCTATCTGGAATGGGAACCCTAACCATAATCCTAACCCTAACAGGAATGCTAACCCTAAACCTAAAAGGAATGGGAACCCTAACCCTAACTGGAATGGGAACCCTAACCCTAACTGGAAAATGAACCCTAACAGAATCCTAACCCTAATTGGAATGCTAACCCTAAACCTAATAGGAATAGGAACTCTAACCCTAACTGGAGTGGGAACCCTAACCATAATCCTAACCCTAATTGGAATGCTAACCCTAACTGGAATGGGAACCCTAACCCTAACTGGAATGGGAACCCTAACTGGAATGCGAACCTTAACCCTAACTGGAATGTGAACCCTAATCCTAACCAGAGTCCTAACCCTAATTTGGAATGCTAACCCTAACAGGAATGGGAACCCTAACCCTAACTGGAACCTTAACCTTAACCCTAACCGGATGGGGTAAAATTGGAGTATTTATTAGGGTTTGTGTTTGGATTAAGGATAGGGTTTCATTAGGTTTAGGCTTGGGATTAGAGTTAGGCTTAGATTTCGTGTCACATTTGGCTTATGTTTGGAATTAGGGTTAGGTTTGTTGTTAAGGTTTTGAACTGCAGTTAGGGTTATTTCTCTCTCCCCAATACATTATTTAGGATTTAGATTAGGGTTCAGATTAGGTTTCAGATTAGGGTTAGGGTTCAGATTAGGGTTCAGATTAGGGTTCAGATTAGGGTAATCTGTACTGTTTTGTTTACATAAGATCCATATATACACAAATACGCACACTTACACTATGTAAAATAATGACAAGACACACATGTTAACTGTAGCAAATGTAATCGTTTATTTTAACAAATGAAATCTACCACCATGTAATATGCTCAACAGAGTGCAGTGTTTTATATTTTTAAGCCTCAATTGCATCTAGCTGCCATGATAGCTGCCTATTTTCTGACATAAAATACTCAGTAAAGTCCTGGAACATTTTCCCCACAGTAGTTTCCATAGGTTCTTATCCAGGTTGGCTCTTCAAGCTCATGCATCAGTATGTCCTTAAATAGGTAGCCATCTCTAGCTCTGACAAAATTGTGCAATACACAGGCTGCTCGCACTGCACCAATTGCATGATCCGTGCTCAGGCAGATGGGAGAGTGCAGGAAACGCCATTTATTAGCAAGTATGCCAAAAGCAAACTGCACTACACGTCTTGCCCTGGTCAGTCAATAACCGAACACCCTCTTTTCAACTGTAAGTCCCCTTCTGGCATATGGCCATAGAAGTCTCTCAGAGATAGGAAATGGTTCATCTCCAACAAACACATAAGGCTCCAGCGGTTAAGTAGTTCCGGGAAGTGCTTGACTATCTGGAAGGTTTAATGTGTTCTCACGAAGTAGCTTGCCAAAGGATGAATGCGAAAAGATGCTGGAGTCCGAGCTACTTCCTTAAGAACCAATATCAACATAGGTGAATGAAGGATTTGCATCGGCTACCGCCATTAAAACAAAAGAGAAATACTTTTTGTAATTGAAGTATTTGGAGCCACTACGAATCGGGCTTATTATCCTGATGTGCTTCCCATCGATCGCACCCACACAATTTGGGAAGTTGCACCGCTGACAAAAAACTTCAGCTATTTTAGCCCATTCTTCTCTAGTCGGCTTCTTCATCACCAACTCTTTTAACACTTGCCAGATAGCTGCACAAGTTTCATGTACAATCAAACTCACTGTTGATTTTCCAAGCTTGTATTCGAAATGTAAACTAGAAAAAGAATTGCCAGTAGCAAGGCACCTGAAAGTAAAGAGAAGCATAATCAATAATAGTCACCCTTTTCTCACAGATTTTGCTCTAAAGACGAGATGGCGCAGTCTATGTGACACTTATACCAAATATGAAAGAAGTCTACGTGAGAAAAAAGAGGGGCTCAGCTGCAGGAAGAAATAAACCTTACGCCTATGCTGGCTACCTGGCTTTTCCCAAACCAGTCCTAGAACTGCGGAAGTAAGCAATTATTAAGTATTCCTCCCTCCCCCTCCTTCTCACCCTCACACCTTCCTTCCCCAGACCCCGCTCAATCTAACTCATTTTCTTTTTTGATTGATGTGTCTAACATATAAATTACTATATATGTACTCAATGATTATAGTTAACATTTTTTTATTTTACAGCACCGAATCAAGTTGAGGGGAAGAAGAGGGTACAAGTCAAAGAAGACAAATCAAGGCACCTGATGAGGAGGAGGAGGAAACCATGGGCTGCAGCCCTTTGCAACATCCCACAATGGAACAGTCTGTTCAAGAGGAGCCTTTAGCGGCTGAAGCACCACAGGCTCAGATCCAACCACAGGCAGAACATTCTTCCAATATTTGCTCTTTGGCAAGGTCCACTAGGCGCTCACAAACAAGTAGGAGAGCTCCAATGCAGGAGGTGGATGATGGCATGGACAGCTCATCAACATTGTCTCAGGAATATCAGAGCAAATGGAGGCACAGCGCTGCCCCCACACACTATTCATCAGGAGTTTGCTTCCGTTAGTCAAAGAGGTACCCCACGAAAATTATTATGCTATGAGAATGGCTGTCCAGGAATGTATACACTCCTTCAGTGTTCAAAGACAGCTGCCCTCCGTAGATCCAACACATGATCAGGTAGTAGCCAGCCATCCACCTCCACCCCAAAGCACCCTAAATCCTGACCCTTCGAGCTTTTATACAGCAGAAAGCATATACGGAATTAAAACTTCTGGCATCCCACATCCCATTCCTTCTCCTATTCCAGCTGTGATTTCCCCCCCCTGTCAGACAATACAATAACACTCCACCAATGCCCCCCTCCAATTCAGAATTCACCAGACCAACCAATATACCTATGGTACAAACTTCAAGTGAATCCCGGAGCGGCAACTACTATTCCACCCAAAATCATCAAGTGGCCTCTAAAATGCCTCGAATGGAACCCACTTTACCTCATTATAAGTCCCATTATGGCACCCAAACCAGACCCCAAACTTACGTGAGTGCTCCAATAACAAATTATTGGGAGGTTCCTGGGCCGAGTTCCAACAACATGACAAATATTTTAGAAAAGGGTTCACAGAGTTTTTATAATCTATGAATAAAATACTGTTGTACTTTTTGGTTGGTTATTTATGTTAATATTTCATTACCAATGTCGTATCTTATTTTTGATGGTTTGTGTTTGTTTCATAAGTTATTGTTAATAGATTGTTTGAAGGGCCTATTTTGGCTTAATTTGATTTGTCTTAAAAAATAAATAAAAAATAACTTAACAGTGGTTTCCTTTTTACTCTAATATTATAAACTATATCTGTAATATGACATATAATATCCAAAGTTAAGTTATCTTAAGGTGACCAGTAATCTCTGTGCTGGTTCAACACTCATCCTGAAGTTGGTATTCTGGTGTTCTAAATAGCTGTTGGTCAGCCGTAGCAATTCATCAAAGCTGATAAAGTTATATATGCAAAAAAGCGTTGTGAGTACATAAATGCTGGAAGATTAATCATATAAAAAATAGAGTGTAAGGGAGGATAGATAGGATATATGTATATAATGTATTGTGGAGAGAGAAATAACCCTAACTGCAATTCCAAACCTTAACACCAACCCTAACCCTAACCCTAACCAGAACCCTAATATTAAACTCTAACTCTAAACCTAACTCTAATCCCAAGCCTAACCCTAATGATTCCCTAACCCTAATCCAAACACTCACCCTAATCCCTACTCCAACTGTAACCCTATCTGGTTAGGGTTCCGGTTAGGGTTCCCATTCCAGCTAGGGTTAGGGTTCCAGTTAGGCTTAGGGTTAGCATTCCAGTTAGGGCTAGGGTTCTTGTTAGGGTTCCCATTCCAGTTAAGGTTAGCATTTCAATTAGGTTTAGGGTTACAGTTAGGGTTTCCATTCCTGTTAGGATTTGAGTTAGCATTCCAGTTAGGGTTGGGATTCTGATTAGGGTTAGGGTTAGCATTCCTGAACCCTAATCCGCATCTGAACCCTAAGCCTAATCTGAGTGCTAATATGAACCCTAATCCTAATCTGAGCCCTAATCTGAACCCAAACCCTAATCCTAATCCAAACCCAAACACTAATCTAAACCCTAATCTGAACCCTAACCCTAATCTGAACCCTAATCTTGACACTAACCCTAATCTGAACCCTATTCTGAACCCTAATCCTAGCCCTAACCTTAATCTGAACATGAAACTAAACCCTAATCTGAACCCTAATCTGATCCCTAACCCTAATCTGAAACCTAATCAGAACCCCTAACCCTAATCTGAACTCTAATCTGAACCCTAATCCTAACCCTAATCTGAACCCTAAACTGAACCTTAATCTGAACCCTAATCTGAACCCTAACCCTAATCTGAACCCTCTTCCAAACTATAATCCTAATCTGGACCCTAATCTGAACCCTAATCTGGACATTAACCTAATCTGAACCCTAATCTAAACCCTAATCTTAACCCTAACCCTAATCTGAACCCTAAACTGAATCCTTATCTGAACCCTAATCTGAACCCTAACCCTAATCTGAACCCTAAACTGAATCCTTATCTGAACCCTAATCTGAACCCTAACCCTATTCTGAACCCTAATCTGAACTATAATCCTAATCTGGACCCTAATCTGAACCCTAATCTGGACACTAACCTAATCTGAACCCTAATCTAAACCCTAATCTTAACCCTAACCCTAATCTGAACCCTAAACTGAATCCAAACCCTAATCTGAACCCTAATCTGAACTATAATCCTAATCTGGGCCCTAATCTGAATCCTAATCTGGACCCTAACCCTAATCTGAACCCTAATCTGAACCCTATTCCTAATCTGAACCCTAATCTGGACACTAACCTAATCTGAACCCTAATCTAAACCCTAATCTTAACCCTAACCCTAATCTGAACCCTAACCCTAAACTGAACCCTAAACTGAATCCTAACCCTAATCTGAACTATAATCTGGACCCTAATCTGAACCCTAATCTGGACCCTAACCCTAATCTGAACCCTAATCTGAACCCTATTCCTAATCTGAACCCTAATCTGAACCCTAATCCTAATCTGAACCCTAATCTGAACCCTATTCCTAATCTGAACCCTAATCCTAATCTGAACCCTAATCCTAAGCCTAATCAGAACCCTAAACTGAGCCCTAATCTGAACCCTAACCCTAATCTGAACCCTAATCTGGACACTAACCTAATCTGAACCCTAATCTAAACCCTAATCCTAACCCTAATCTGAACCCTAAACTGAACCCTAATCTGAACCCTAATCTGAACTCTAAGCCTAACCTGAACCCTAATCTGAACCCTAAACTAAACCCTAATCTGAACCCTAAACCTAATCTGAACCCTTATCTGGACACTAACCTAATCTGAACCCTAATCTAAACCCTAATCCTAACCCTAATCTGAACCCTAAACTGACCCTAATCTGAACTATAATCCTAATCTGGACCCTGATCTGAACCCTAATCTGGACCCTAACCCTAATCTGAACCCTAATATGAACCCTATCTCTAATCTGGACCCTGATCTGAACCCTAATCTTGACCCTAACCCTAATCTGAACCCTAATATGAACCCTATCTCTAATCTGAACCCTAATCTGAACCCTAATCTGAACCCTAATCCTAATCTGAATCCTAATCTGAACCCTAATCCTAACCCTAATCAGAACGCTAAACTGAGCCCTAATCTGAACCCTAACCCTAATCTGAACCCTAATCTGGACACTAACCTAATCTGAACCCTAATCTAAACCTTAATCCTAACCCTAATCTGAACCCTAAACTGAACCCTAATCTGAACTCTAACCTTAACCTGAACCCTAATCTGAACCCTAAACCTAATCTGAACCCTAATCTGGACACTAACCTAATCTGAACCCTATTCTAAACCCTAATCCTAACCCTAATCTGAACCCTAAACTGAACCCTAATCTGAACTATAATCCTAATCTGGACCCTGATCTGAACCCTAATCTGGACTCTAACCCTAATCTGAACCCTAATATGAACCCTATCCCTAATCTGAACTCTAATATGAACCCTAATCCTAATATGAACCATAATCTGAACCCTAATCAGAACCCTAATTTTAATCTGAACCCTAATCTGAACCCTAATCCTAATCTGAACCCTAATATGAACCCTAATCTGAACCCTAATCCTAATATGAACCCGAATCTGAACCCTAATCCTAATATGAACCCTAATATGAACCCTAATCCTAATATGAACCCGAATCTGAACCCTAATCTGATCCCTAACCCTAATCTGAAACCTAATCTGAACCCTAACCCTAATCTGAACTCTAATCTGGACACTTACCCTAATCTGAACCCTAATCTGAACCCTAATCCTAACCCTAATTTTAATCTGAACCCTAATCTGAACCCTTATCCTAATACAAACCGTAATCTGAACCCTAATCAGAACCCTAATCCTAATCTGAAACCTAATCTGAACCCTAATCCTAATCTGAACCCTAATCTCAATCCTAACCCTAATCTGAACCCTAATCTGAACTGTAACCCTAATCTGAACCCTAATCCTAACCCTAATCTGAACCCTAATCTGAACCCTAACCCTAATCTGAACCCTAATCTTAACTGTAACCCAAATCTCAACCCTAATCTTAACCCTAATCAGAACCCTATCCCTAATCTTAACCGTAACTCTAATCTGAACCCTTATCTGAACCCTTCCAATTATTGTTCAGATTAGGGTTAGGGCTAGAATTCCAGTTAGGGTTAGGGTTAGGATTCAGGTTAGGGTTAGGGTTAGGATACTGGTTAGGGTTAGGGTTTTGGTTAGGTATAGCGGGGGAGAGAAACAGTGAGGAGGTAGGTAGGGTTGTAGAAGGAATTTTACTCACCTGCTCACAGACATATGGGTGTAGTAAAAAAACAGGGTGAACCCAGAATCTTTGACGTGTCAGCATCATCCTCCTCAACCTGGCTTTTTTCTTTAACATGACAGCAGCAGTAGCAGATACTACTGCTGTCATAAGTAAAGGTAATGATTGCTGATACATGCTGACACACTACACAAACGCTCTTCTCCACTCTTCTCCACACACTACACAAACACCAGGAAGAGAACAGGAAGTGACACAGCTCTTTTTTATGTCAGAATAATTACTTGACACTATTGGACAGTCATATAATCGCATTTCACTCCCACTTCCATTCACAATTCGCAATGTATTTTGTAATTCGCATGACAGTCGCACTAAATTCGCAAGGACACATGAAGAATTCGTAAGGCAAATTTTTAAACGCAATCGTGGTAAATTTGTGGTAAATTCGCAATGCAGCAGTGTGAACCCAGCCTCAGTCAGATGTTTGAAAGTAGGGGACCGCTTGTATATACTATACGGCCTGCCCTATATACAATGCATACATTTGTGCCTTAGGTGTTGGTGGTATCAGAACACTGTAAGCCCTCACAGTTACTCTTGGTGGGTGCTGGAACAGTCCCTGTTGTGAAATATTATATCAAGAATTGTAATCACATGCCCCTGTTAAACAGAGACAGAACACATGTGCTTTAGGCACTGGTGCTGGTGCCACAAAACTACAACCCCTCACAGATACTCTAGTTGAATGCAGGAACGAGCCCTGCTGCAAAAAATTACAGATAAAAATTGTAATTACACGCTCCTGTTAAACAGAGGCAGAAAAATTGGGCTTTAGGCACTGGTGCCCAGAACCAAAAATGTTCTTAGAAGCTATCAGCATGAACATTGAGGAGGAATAGGATAGTCACTCAGCATAACAGGATAGTCACTTAGCATCAGCATAGGCAGTCTTCAAGGGATCTCACATTCATAAAAAATGAATCTGTTACATCAGCATCAGGTGCATGGTAGCTGGTGATCCAAGACTGATTCATTTTTATGAAGGTAAGCCGATCAACTGGGTCTGTGGACAGGTGCACTCTGTGATCGGTTAAAAAGCCTCCAGCAGCACGGAATGTGTGTTTAGATAGAACACTGTATGCAGGACAGGACAGTAGCTCAATTGCATACTGTGCAAGCTCTGGCCAGTGATCCATCCTCAAGACCCAGTAACCCAATGGAATGTTGGTTGGAAAGGTCTCCAAGTCTGATCTTGCACCAAGGTATTCCTGCACCATGTAAATCAAACGCTGGTGATGGTTGCTGGAACCGATCAGACCTTGGGGCTGCGGACTAAAAAATTGTCTGAATGCATCAGTCAGACGGCCACCTTTTCCACCATTGCTTCTGTGACTGACCGAAGCCTCAGCAACATGTTTTCCTGAAGGACCAGGAAATTGCAACCTCCCAGGCTCTGGAAATGCATTGCACAAACCTTTCTGCAAGGCCTCCCGAAGATGTTTTATCCTCTGCTTCCTCTGTAAAGGCTAGATAAATTCCACAACCTTACCTTTGTAACGTGGATCAAGAAGGGTTGCCAGCCAGTACTGATCCCTCTCCTTGATACCACCAATCTGAGGGTACTTTTGCAGGCTTTGCAGGATTAGGGAGGCCATGCAGTGTAGGTTTGCTGAGGCATTTGGTCCGGAGTCCTCTGGGTCACTAAGGACGACATGATCCACAGTCACCTCCTCACTGCCACATACAAGTCCATGGGTTTCTGGGGACTGAAAATTATCCCTTGAAGACTGCTGCTGATGCTGAGTGTCAGGCTCCACTTCCATGCTGACCAAATCCTCCTATTCCTCTTCCTGTGTGATAGGTGGGCCTGCAGGAATACTGTCTGGATAAAGGGGGCCTGGAGAGGTAAGGAAGTCCTCCTATTCCTCTGTTCTGCCTCAAGTGCCCCATCCATTATTCCACACAACATGTGCTCCAACAGGAAGACAAGAGGGAAAGTATCACTGATGCATGCACTGTCACTGCTCACCATCCTCATGGCCTCCTCAAATGGTGACAGGACAGTGCATGCATCCTCGATCATTAGACACTAGCGTGGCGAAAAGAAGCCAAGCTCCCCTGACCCTATCCTGGTGCCATACTCGCACAGGTACTCATTGATGGCCCTCTGCTGTGTGTGCAGCCACTACAGCATTGCCAATGTTGAGTTCCACCTGGTGGGCATGTCACAGATGAGGCGGTTCTTGGGCAGGTTGTATTCTTTTTGAAGTTCAGCCAGCCGAGCATTGGCATTATATGACCGGTGGAAATTCCCACAGACTTTCCTGGCCTACCTCAGGAGATCCTGTAAGCCCACGTACCTGCACTAGAACTGCTGCACCACCAAATTAAGGACATGAGCCAAACATGAGCCTGCCCTTGCAGAGCTGCCAGAATCTCTGTCCCAGTGTGGCTCCTGTCCCCTAAGCAGACCAACTCAAGCACCGCGTGGCATCTTTTTGCCTGAGTGCTTGCGTAGCCCCTAGAATGCCTACATAGCACCGCTAGTTTCAGAGGAAAAATCTGGACAGGAAAAGGCCATAGAGGAAGAAGAAGAGGAGAGGGTGGAGGAGAGAGGTTTGGCAGAATCACCACTACCAGCATTTTGGAGGTGTGGTGGCGGAACAAGCTCCAACATTACTGCACCCTGCCCTGCATCCTTCCCAGCTGCCAGCAGGGTTACCCAGTGATCTGTGAAAGAAAGGTAACGTCCCTGTCTATGCCTGCTGGACCATGAGTCAGCGGTAATATGCACCTTCCACAAATTCTGGAACAGGGCAGAGTCTACTAGATTCTACCAGCTGAAAAGGCAGCAGTTGGAGTGCTAGCAATTTAGCCAAACTTGCATTCAGCCTCTGAGCATGTGGATGGCTGGGACCAAATTTCTTTTGACAGTTTAGCAACTGGGGTAGGGGAATAGCAGATAGCCTGCAATTGCTTGAGACACCTAATTCTACACCTTAATTTCTCTCAGTGCAAGTCTCTAAGAGGACTGAAAGAATAGTGGGATTGGAGATCCCAGCTGATGAGGAGCAAGGAGACGTCTGCCTTGTTTTTTGGTGTGGGTCTTTTAAGTACTGTTGCCAATGGAATACATGGGAGCTCGACATATGTCTGGTCAAGCATGTGGTGCCCAAGCGGCTGCTGTTTTGGCCACACTTGATACGCTTCAGACATATGTTGGAAACAGCAACGGTGCGATCTGCTACACACATCTCAAAAAAGGCCCACACCAATGAACTTTTGAAAAAACATGTGGAATCAGCAGCGCCCTGTACCTGCTGAGCTCTGCTGTGTGATATAGTTGGTTGGCTGTCCTTAAGCTGGCCCCTGGAGGGCATCCTGCCTCGTTGGAGATGTGCCGCCTCCTCCTCTCTTATATCAGGCACCCACATAGAGTCAGTGACCTCATCATCCCCTCCGTCCTCACCACTGGAGCAAACCTGGCAGTATGCTGCAGCTGGGGGAACATGACTGCCAGTTTCTTGTCCTTCTTGGGCACTCCCTCCTCAACCTGGGTACCATCATCCAAGCCTTCAAAACTCTACGCATCCTCCTGCAACATGTAACCGACACTGTGGTCAAACAGTTTGGGGGACTCCTCGTGACATGATGGTGGTGACTGATGCCACTGAGCTGATGGAATAGGCCGCCTTGGCAGCTGCATTGGCAGCCAAACTTGTCTTAGCCTGGGGGACAGAGGATGAGGAGGATGAGGACAGCTTTGTGATCCACTGTACCAACTCTTCTGCATGTTGTGACTCCACATGGCCAGCTGTCAAAAAAAGGACAAGCATGCCCCGCAGTCACGTGCTGAGGATGTCCCGTGTCTATGACCAGCACTGTTGGTTGTAGACACAGAGCCTGCTTGCCCTCTTTTAGTGGCCTGTGAGTGCCTGCCTTTCCTTGGTGGCCCTTCAGACATGCTGCAACATTGGATTAGCAAAACACCACCTTAATTTTTACTAGAAAAATTACACCAGGAATGCCTTGCAGTCTGGTATAGGCTTGGCTAGACTAGAATGCAGTGGATATATATGTAGGAGAATGTATATATATTTTATGCACTGCAGATCACTGAATCACCTGCCTGCCTGCCTGCCTGAAAGTGTCATTGAATAGGTACATCAGGAATGGCCTATAGACTGGTATAGGCTTGGCTAGACTAGAATGCAGTGGATATATCTGTAGGAGACAGAATATAAATTTTATGCACTGCAGATCACTGAATAACTTGCCTGCCTGCCTGAAAGTGTATTTGGAAACATACACCAGGAACTACCTGCAGTCGGATATAGGCTTGGCTATATTAGAATGCAGTGGGTATGTATATGTTGGAGACTGTATATATATTTAATGCACTGCAGTTCACCAAATCACTTGCCTGCCTGAAAGGCTATTTTCAAAACGTACACCAGCAATGGCCAGCAGTGAGATATAGGCTTGGCTAGACTGGAATGCAGTGGATATCTATATATAGGTTGGAGATTGTGTATATATATTGTGAGGGGTTAGCTCGGCAGCGGGTGTGTGTGACCCCCTGGATGGGTTCACAACACAAAATCAGGCACAGCAGACAGCGTTGTAGGTGCAAAAAAACAAAAGATGTGGTTTATTTATGCTACATGCAGTGAAACATATAACAGCCAAACAAAAATCAAACATGAAAATAAATCCTGGTCAGCTTGACCTCTAATTACACACTTAGATTCCCTGTCTAACAACTGAGTGCAGCCTTGTGCTGCACCAGTCCCTGTCTCTGTTGTAGAGGTTTGCCACACAGGCGTTAACTCACCGCACAGAACGGGTGTCACACTCCCCAGTCTATACAACACAAAACTGGTTCCAGGATGGAGCATCTCCCTAAGCATGCTGGGGTTTTTTGTAGAGGTCTTAATGAGCCCACTTACTTCAGCTGGGCTCATTAACTCTTCCCCTCTAGTTGTACAAGTCTGCATAAAGCCTGAATCTAGGGCACACATATTTCCCATCCTGGATACAACCAGGTGACTTTACCTGCCTGCTGCCACATACCCCCCCTCTTGTTTCAACCTTGGGGTTGTAACACAAGCAGTCAGACACGCATGTATCCGAGACAAAGCATCCACATTCCCCATTTTAACACCAGGGCGATGCTTGACTGTAAAGTTAAATTCCTGTAGGGCCAGGAACCACCTATTTACCCTTCTATTGGTCTCCTTGTTTTGAGCCATCCACTTTAAAGGAGCGTGATCAGTCACCAGGTCAAAGTGCCTACCTAGCAGATAGTACCGAAGGGAATCTAGAGCCCACTTCACTGCTAAACATTCCTTCTCAATCGTGGAGTAATTTACCTCATGGGACTTCAACTTCCTGCTGAGGTAAATGACTTGGTGCTCTTCCCCGTTCCAGACCTGGGATAACACTGCTCCTAACCCAACGTCTGATGCATCAGTTTGTACAACGAAGTCCTTAGAGAAGTCTGGTGAGTACAACACTGGCTGGCTACATAAGGCTGTTTTTAAGGACTGAAGTGCTTCTTCAGCCTCTGGGGACCATTTAACCATGACCGACTCATTCCCTTTTGTCAGGTTGGTGAGGGGCACAGCCTGAGAAGCAAAATGGGGAATGAATCGTCGATAAAAGCCAGCGATTCCCAGAAAGGCTCGTACCTGTTTCTTGCTGTTGGGATGTGGCCAACTCTGTATGGTCTCGATTTGGACTTGGGGTTTTATCACCCCCCTCCCAATAGTGTACCCAAGATATTTGGCCTCCTCCTGTCCAATTGTACACTTCTTTGGATTGGTCGTAAACCCAGCTTCCCGGATAGAGTCTAGGACTGCTTGTACTTTTGGCAAATGTGAGACCCAGTCTGTGCTATGGACAATCACATCATTCAGGTAAGCTGCAGCATATTTCTGATGGGCCTCAGAATCTTATCCATTTTCCGCTGGAATGTTGCCGGTTCATTCTGTAACCCAAACGGCATTCTCTTTTTTTTGGAATGCCCCATCTGGGGTTACAAACACAGTTTTCTCCTTGGCCAACTCGGCCAGGGGAATTTGCCAATACCCTTTGGTGAGATCAAGAGTTGTCATATATCGGGCTGTTCCCAGCCGGTCAATCAACTCATCTATACGCGGCATGGGGTAGGTGTCAAATTTTGTAACTTTATTCAATTGTCGAAAATCGTTACAAAACCGCCAGCTCCCATCAGGCTTGGGCACTAGTACGATAGGACTGGACCAGTCACTCTGGGACTCCTCTGTCACACCCAATTCCAGCATCCTTTGAACCTCCCCACGTATTGCCTCCCGTCGGGCCTCTGGTATTCTATAAGGTTTTAGTTTTACTCTTTCTTCTGGCAGGGTGATAATGTCATGCTCTACGCCAGATGTTTGTCCTGGCAGCTCAGAGAAAATCTCTTTGTTACGAAGTACAAACTCTTTAACCTCCTGTTGTTGGGCTTTAGATAAGGTGTCTGCTATTCCAACCTCAGGAACTAAGCAATCAGGCTGTGCTTGTGACAAAGTCTCTGCGACTAGGGATTCCCCATCCCTCCAGGCTTTCAGCAGATTGACGTGATAGATCTGCTCCGGCTTTCGCCTTCCTGGCTGTCTAACCCTGTAGTTCACCTCACAAATTTTTTCAATTACTTCGTATGGACCTTGCCATTTGCCCAGAAATTTGCTTTCAACCGTAAGGACTAGCACCAAGACCCTATCCCCCGGGGAAAAAGTACGGGTCTTGGCCCCACGGTTGTACACTCTCTGCTGTGCTAACTGCGCTTGGGTCAAATGTTCCTTTACGATTGCCATTACCTGTGCAATTCTATCTTGCATCAGGGCGACATGCTCAATCACACTCCTGTGAGGAGAACTCTCATTTTCCCAAGTTTCCTTGGCGATATCCAGCAGCCCTCTTGGGTGTCTCCCATAGAGCAACTCGAAGGGTGAGAAACCTGTAGAGGATTGGGGTACCTCCCTAATGGCAAACATCAGATAGGGTATTAGACAGTCCCAATTCTTTCCATCTCTATCCACCACCTTCTTTAACATTTGTTTTAGGGTTTTGTTGAATCTTTCAACCAACCCATCTGTTTGGGGGTGATACACATATGTACGTAATTGCGTCACTTTGTACAGCTTGCATAATTCTTTCATAACCCGGGACATAAAGGGTGTACCTTGGTCCGTAAGCAGTTCCTTACAAATACCCACGCGGCTAAAAACAAGAGATAGCTCTTTGGCTATGGTTTTGGCCGAGGTATTTCAAAGAGGAATTGCTTCCGGATAACGGGTGGCATAGTCCAATATAACCAAAATGTACTGATGCCCCCTGGCGGACTTCATTATCGGACCTACCAAATCCATTGCGATCCTTTCAAAGGGGACCTCAATGATTGGAAGAGGTACCAGCGGTTTACGGAAATGTGGCATAGGTGTCGACTTCTGACACACAGGGCAGGAGGAACAATAATTTTCTATTTCCTTCATGACCCCAGGCCAATAGAATCTCTGCAATACCCTCTCTCTGGTTTTCTCTGTCCCCAGATGACCTCCCAGAATGTGCCCATGAGCCAATTCTAACACCAACTTCCAGTAAGGTTTGGGCACTACAAGTTGCTCAATGGTTTCTTCTGCCCTTTGAGCCACTCGATACAGCAGGTCCCTTTCCATAGTGAAGTAAGGATAAGTGCAAGTCTTATCTGGGTTCACTAACTCGCCATCTATTTTCACCACATTTTCCCGTGCCTTTATTAGGGTGGGGTCTTTTAACTGTTCTATGGCAAAATTTTCACTGTGAACCTCAAGATCTGAAAACTCCACAGACGGCATGTTTTCATCTGAGGATATTGGCTCCTCCCCAGTTTCTCGAGTTTCCCCCGCCAATACCGACAAGGGAAATTCAGGAGAGTCCTCACCATTCCCAGAGGAATTCTGGTCATCTTCCTGGTTTATAGGGGCACCAGTGGGGGGCTCAGGACAATCCCAGAGTTCCCAGAACTTTGGAAAATCCCTTCCCACAATAGCATCATGTGGTAAGTGAGACACTAACCCCACCTGATGAGAGAGGTTACCTTTGCGAGTCTCAAAAAACACTGAAGTTACAGGATACTCTCGGGTGTCCCCATGCACACAAATAACAGCCACCTTGTTCTTCCCAGAGAACTTTGTAGTAACTAATTCAGCTTTTATCAATGTTACCAGGCTACCTGAATCCAGCAACACATCAACATTTCTACCATTAATACACATTTTAAATAAATGTTTCTCAGGTCCCCGAATGGCAGTGCATGCAACTGTCGCAAACAGCGACTGACGTCTCTCCCTTATAAAGTCACATTGCATAGGCTCATCCACAACGGGGCAATTGGCTGCAATATGTCCCTCTTGGCGGCAGCGGTAGCAAATAATCTTTTTCGCTGCCTCTTGCAGCCTGGGCTTCCTGGGCTGCTCCCGCCAGACCTTAGGTAGAACTCCCACTCTCTCACTCTCTCCACCCTCACCCCTTGGAGTCATCTTACCCGCCACTGGGAATGATCTGGTCTTAGGGTGGAAAGTCCGTGAGTCCCTGGAAGAGGTGGTCAGGTTCTCTGTAGCCAAGTACCTCTCAACCAGATCCACAAGTTTATCTGCATTTTCTGGATCTCCATGGCTTACCCATTTTTGGATGGCAGTAGGAAGAGCTCTCAGGAAACGATCCATAACCACACGTTCCACAATGTTTGGTGCGGTCAAAATCTCTGGCTGCAGCCACTTCCTGCTCAGGTGAATGAGATCATACATTTGAGACCTGGGTGGTTTTCCAACCTGAAAAGTCCAATTATGCACACGCTGGGCCCGGACGGCCAGGGTAACACCCAGCCGTGCCAATATTTCTGTTTTTAGCACCACATAGTCTTTTGCTTGGTCAGGCTCTAGGTCATAATAAGCTTTCTGCGATTCCCCAGTTAACAGAGGGGCCACCAGTCCAGCCCATTGCTCCTTAGGCCACTTTTCCCTTTCAGCAGTCCTTTCAAATGTGGTCAAAAACACCTCTGGATCATCCTCTCCAGTCATTTTTGTCAGTAAACGGCTCACACCAAAGGATGCGGTATTATTGTAACCACTTGCTTCATTGGTCTGCGGACGTTGCTGTATTAATGTCTCTATTTGCTGTTGAAAACTCTGCTCTTGCTTCTGCAACAGGTCTATAAAGCGGGCTTCAGATTGCTGCTGGACTTGTTGCTGAGCTTCCAGACTCTGCTGGTGAGCCTTCTGCTGAGCTTCCAGACTCTGCTGCAAAGTTGCATTCGTCTGCTGCTGGGCTGCAAGGCTCTTTTGTAAACCTGTATTTGTTTGCTGCTGATTTGCATTTGCTAGAGCCAGCTGTCTCAGTATCTCCTCCATGCTGGCCTTAACAAAAAAAATAAAAAAAACTGCCAAAATTCTCCACCAACTGTGAGGGGTTAGCTCGGCAGCGGGTGTGTGTGACCCCCTGGATGGGTTCACAACACAAAATCAGGCACAGCAGACAGCGTTGTAGGTGCAAAAAAACAAAAGATGCGGTTTATTTATGCTACATGCAGTGAAACATATAACAGCAAAACAAAAATAAAACATGAAAATAAATCCTGGTCAGCTTGACCTCTAATTACACACTTAGATTCCCTGTCTAACAACTGAGAGCAGCCTTGTGCTGCACCAGTCCCTGTCTCTGTTGTAGAGGTTTGCCACACAGGCGTTAACTCACCGCACAGAACAGGTGTCACACTCCCCAGTCTATACAACACAAAACTGGTTCCAGGATGGAGCATCTCCCTAAGCATGCTGGGGTTTTTTGTAGAGGTCTTAATGAGCCCACTTACTTCAGCTGGGCTCATTAACTCTTCCCCTCTAGTTGTACAAGTCTGCATAAAGCCTGAATCTAGGGCACTCATATTTCCCATCCTGGATACAACCAGGTGACTTTACCTGCCTGCTGCCACCCTAGATAAAGGAAGGCCAGTAGACGTGGTGTATCTAGATAAAGGAAGGCCTGTAGACATGGTGTATCTAGATAAAGGAAGGCCCGTAGACGTGGTGTATCTAGATAAAGGAAGTCCCATAGACGTGGTGCATCTGGATAAAGGAAGGCCCATATACATGGTGTATCTAGATAAAGGAAGACCCGTAGATGTGGTGTATCTAGATAAAGGAAGGCCTGTAGACATGGTGTATCTATATAAAGGAAGGCCCGTAGACGTGGTGTATCTAGATAAAGGAAGGCCAGTAGACGTGGTGTATCTAGATAAAGGAAGGCCTGTAGACGTTGTGTATCTGGATAAAGGAAGGCCCGTAGATGTGGTGTATCTAGATAAAGGAAGGCCCGTAGACACGGTGTATCTGGATAAAGAAAGGCCCATAGACATGGTGTATCTATATAAAGGAAGGCCCGTAGATGTGGTGTATCTGGATAAAGGAAGGCCATAGACGTGGTGTATCTAGATAAAGGAAGGCCCGTAGACATGGTGTATCTGGATAAAGGAAGGCCCGTAGACGTGGTGTATCTAGATAAAGGAAGGCCCGTAGACGTGGTGTATCTAGATAAAGGAAGGCCCATAGACGTGGTGTATCTGGATAAAGGAAGGCCCATAGACATGGTGTATCTAGATAAAGTGGTGTATCTAGATAAAGGAAGGCCTGTAGACATGGTGTATCTAGATAAAGGAAGGCCCGTAGACGTGGTGTATCTAGATAAAGGAAGGCCCGTAGACGTGGTGTATCTAGATAAAGGAAGGCTCGTAGACGTGGTGTATCTGGATAAAGGTAGGCCCGTAGACGTGGTGTATCTAGATAAAGGAAGGCCCGTAGATGTGGTGTATCTGGATAAAGGAAGGCCGGTAGACGTGGTGTATCTAGATAAAGGAAGGCCCGTAGACGTGGTGTATCTGGATAAAGGAAGGCCCGTAGACGTGGTGTATCTAGATAAAGGAAGGCCCGTAGACGTGGTGTATCTAAATAAAGGAAGGCTCGTAGACATGGTGTATCTAGATAAAGGAAGGCCCGTAGACGTGGTGTATCTAGATAAAGGAAGGCCCGTAGACATGGTGTATCTGGATAAAGGAAGGCCCGTAGACGGGGTGTATCTAGATAAAGGAAGGCCCGTAGACATGGTGTATCTGGATAAAGGAAGGCCCGTAGACGTGGTGTATCTGGATAAAGGAAGGCCCGTAGACGTGGTGTATCTAGATAAAAGAAGGCTCGTAGACATGGTGTATCTGGATAAAGGAAGGCCTGTAGACGGGGTGTATCTAGATAAAGGAAGGCCCGTAGACATGGTGTATCTGGATAAAGGAAGGCCCGTAGACATGGTGTATCTAGATAAAGGAAGGCCCGTAGACATGGTGTATCTGGATAAAGGAAGACCCGTAGACGTGGTGTATCTGGATTTTGCAAAAGCATTTGACACAGTTCCCCATGGATAGATTCATGCTATGCTATGCATGAATCTATCCTTTGGTCATAGAGGGGGTGGCTGGAGAGAGGGGGCGGTACCTGTGCGCCCTTTTGGATGCACCGCCACTGATAAACACATGCACATTCACATACATACATACATGCACACTCATATACATGCGCACACACACATGCATACACACACACACACAAGCATGCTCACACACACACATGCAAGCATGCTCACACACACACACACACACATACAAGCATGCTCACACACACACATACATACAAGCATGCTCACACACACATACAAGCATGCTCACACATACATACACACACACGTATGCTCACACACACACACACACACACATACAAGCATGCTCACACACATACATGCATGCTCACACGCACACACACACACATACATGCATGCTCACACGCACACATAAAAGCATGCTCACACACACACATGCATGCTCACACACACACATACAAGCATGCTCACACACACATACATTAGGGTTGCCACCTTTTCTTCAAGCCAAACCCGAACACTTTCACGGCGCACAGCAAATTTTTTGTAGTACGCGCTATAGGGTTTTAAAATACCTTGGACACCTTTTGGGTTACCCAAAGAGAGTAGCAATGAGGTGTGCTACGGTGAAAAGTGGCTGTGGCCAAATTGCATTAAGAGTGGACAGTGTCAGTAGAGCAGTGGACGGTGTCAGTAAGGCAGTGGACGGTGTCAGTAGGGCAGAGGACGGTGTCAGTAGGGCAGTGGATGGTGTCAGTAAAGCAGTGGACGGTGTCAGTAGGGATGTGGACGGCAGTGCATGGTGTCAGTAGAGCAGTGCACGGTGTCAGTGGATGGTTTTCAGTGGATGGTGTCAGTAGAGCAGTGGACGGTATCAGCAGAGCAGTGGACGGTGTCAGTAGAGCAGTGCACGATGTCAGTGGATGGTTTTCAGTGGATGGTGTCAGTAGAGAAGTGGACGGTTTTCAGTAGAGCAGAGGACAATGTCAGTAGAGCAGTGGACGATGATGTCAGTAGGGCAGTGGACGGTGTCAGTAGGGCAGTGGATGGTGTCAGTAGGGCAGTGGACGTGTCAGTAGAGCAGAGGATGGTGTCAGTAGGGCAGAGGATGGTGTCAGTAGAACAGTGGACGTGTCAGTACGGCAGAGGACGGTGTCAGTAGGGCAGTGAATGGTGTCAGTAGAGCAGTGGATGGTGTCAGTAGGGCAGTGGACGGTGTCAGTAAAGCAGTGGAAGGTGTCAGTAGGGCAGTGAATGGTGTCAGTAGAGCAGTGGACGGTGTCAGTAGGGCAGTGGACAGTGTCAGTAAAGCAGTGGAAGGTGTCAGTAGGGCAGTGGACGTGTCAGTAGGGCAGTGGACGGTGTCAGTAGGGCAGTGGACAGTGTCAGCAAAGCAGTGGAAGGTGTCAGTAGGGCAGAGGACGGTGTCCGTAGGGCAGTGGATGATGTCAGTAGGGCAGTGGACGGTGTCAGTAGGGCAGTGGATGGTGTCAGTAGGGCAGTGGACGTGTCAGTAGAGCAGAGGATGGTGTCAGTAGGGCAGAGGATGGTGTCAGTAGAGCAGAGGACGGTGTCAGTAGGGCAGTGGACGGTGTCAGTAGGGCAGAGGAGGGTGTAAGTAGGGCAGGGGATGGTGTCAGTAGGGCAGAGGACGGTGTCCGTAGGGCAGTGGATGATGTCAGTAGGGCAGTGGATGGTGTCAGTAGAGCAGTGGACGGTGTCAGTAAAGCAGTGGAAGGTGTCAGTAGGGCAGTGGACGTGTCAGTAGGGCAGTGGACGGTGTCAGTAGGGCAGTGGACAGTGTCAGCAAAGCAGTGGAAGGTGTCAGTAGGGCAGTGGACGTGTCAGTAGAGCAGAGGATGGTGTCAGTAGGGCAGAGGATGGTGTCAGTAGAGCAGTGGACGTGTCAGTACGGCAGAGGACGGTGTCAGTAGGGCAGTGAATGGTGTCAGTAGAGCAGTGGATGGTGTCAGTAAGGCAGTGGACGGTGTCAGTAAAGCAGTGGAAGGTGTCAGTAGGGCAGTGGATGGTGTCAGTAGGGCAGTGGATGTGTCAGTAGGGCAGTGAACGTGTCAGTACGGCAGAGGACAGTGTCAGTAGGGCAGTGGACAGTGTCAGTAGAGCAGTGGACGGTGTCAGTAGGTCAGTGAATGGTGTCAGTAGAGCAGTGGACGGTGTCAGTAGGGCAGTGGACGGTGTCAGTAAAGCAGTGGAAGGTGTCAGTAGGGCAGTGGACGTGTCAGTAGGGCAGTGGACGGTGTCAGTAGGGCAGTGGACGGTGTCAGCAAAGCAGTGGAAGGTGTCAGTAGGGCAGTGGACGGTGTCCGTAGGGCAGTGGATGATGTCAGTAGGGCAGTGGACGGTGTCAGTAGGGCAGTGGATGGTGTCAGTAGGGCAGTGGACGTGTCAGTAGAGCAGAGGATGGTGTCAGTAGGGCAGAGGATGGTGTCAGTAGAGCAGTGGACGTGTCAGTACGGCAGAGGACGGTGTCAGTAGGGCAGTGAATGGTGTCAGTAGAGCAGTGGATGGTGTCAGTAGGGCAGTGGACGGTGTCAGTAAAGCAGTGGAAGGTGTCAGTAGGTCAGTGAATGGTGTCAGTAGAGCAGTGGACGGTGTCAGTAGGGCAGTGGACGGTGTCAGTAAAGCAGTGGAAGGTGTCAGTAGGGCAGTGGACGTGTCAGTAGGGCAGTGGACGGTGTCAGTAGGGCAGTGGACAGTGTCAGCAAAGCAGTGGAAGGTGTCAGTAGGGCAGAGGACGGTGTCCGTAGGGCAGTGGATGATGTCAGTAGGGCAGTGGACGGTGTCAGTAGGGCAGTGGATGGTGTCAGTAGGTCAGTGGACGTGTCAGTAGAGCAGAGGATGGTGTCAGTAGGGCAGAGGATGGTGTCAGTAGAGCAGTGGACGTGTCAGTGTGGCAGAGGACGGTGTTTCAGTAGAGCAGTGGATGGTGTCAGTAGGGCAGTGGACGGTGTCAGTAAAGCAGTGGAAGGTGTCAGTTGGGCAGTGGATGGTGTCAGTAGGGCAGTGGATGTGTCAGTAGGGCAGTGAACGTGTCAGTACGGCAGAGGACAGTGTCAGTAGGGCAGTGGATGGTGTCAGTAGGGCAGAGGATGGTGTCAGTAGAGCAGTGGACGTGTCAGTACGGCAGAGGACGGTGTGTCAGTAGAGCAGTGGATGGTGTCAGTAGGGCAGTGGACGGTGTCAGTAAAGCAGTGGAAGGTGTCAGTAGGGCAGTGGATGGTGTCAGTAGGGCAGTGGATGTGTCAGTAGGGCAGTGAACGTGTCAGTACGGCAGAGGACAGTGTCAGTAGGGCAGTGGACAGTGTCAGTAGAGCAGTGGACGGTGTCAGTAGGTCAGTGAATGGTGTCAGTAGAGCAGTGGACGGTGTCAGTAGGGCAGTGGACGGTGTCAGTAAAGCAGTGGAAGGTGTCAGTAGGGCAGTGGACGTGTCAGTAGGGCAGTGGACGGTGTCAGTAGGGCAGTGGACAGTGTCAGCAAAGCAGTGGAAGGTGTCAGTAGGGCAGTGGATGGTGTCAGTAGGGCAGAGGACGGCGTCCGTAGGGCAGTGGATGATCTTAGTAGGGCAGTGGATGGTGTCAATAGAGCAGTGGATGGTGTCAGTAGAGCAGTGGACGTGTCAGTAGGGCAGTGGACGGTGTCAGTAGAGCAGTGGAAGGTGTCAGTAGGGCTGTGGGTGGTGTCAGTAGAGCAGTGGAAGGTGTCAGTAGAGCAGTGGAAGGTGTCAGTAGGGCAGTGGACGGTGTCAGTAGGGCAGTGGACAGTGTCAGTAAATCAGTGGAAGGTGTCAGTAGGGCAGTGGATGGTGTCAGTAGGGCAGAGGACGGCGTCCGTAGGGCAGTGGATGATCTTAGTAGGGCAGTGGATGGTGTCAATAGAGCAGTGGATGGTGTCAGTAGAGCAGTGGACGTGTCAGTAGGGCAGTGGACGGTGTCAGTAGAGCAGTGGAAGGTGTCAGTAGGGCTGTGGGTGGTGTCAGTAGAGCAGTGGAAGGTGTCAGTAGAGCAGTGGAAGGTGTCAGTAGGGCTGTGGGCGGTGTCAGTAGAGCAGGGGAAGGTGTCTGTAGGGCAGTGGACGGTGTCAGTAGAGCAGTGGACAGTTTTCAGTAGGGCAATGGAAGGTGTCAGTAGGGCAGTGGATGGTGTCAGTAGAGCAGTGGACAGTTTTCAGTAGGGCAGTGGAAGGTGTCAGTAGGGCAGTGGACGGTGTCAGTAGGGCAGTGGAAGATGTCAGTAGAGCAGTGGATGGTGTCAGTAGAGCAGCGGACCGTTTTCAGTAGAGCAGTGGACGGTGTCAGTAGAGCAGTGGAGCAGTGGACGGTGTCAGTAGAGCAGTGGAGCAGTGGACGGTGTCAGTAGAGCAGTGGATGGTGTCAGTAGAGCAGATATAGAGCAGTGGAAAGTAACAGATTAAATATCAGACAGTGCCTGTGCCCCCCCCAATAGAGATCTCCATTACAGAGAGACAAAAAAAAACCCTTACCTTCTAGAAGCCACTGCAAAGATGTGTGTGTGTGTGTGAACCTGTTAGGGGGCAGAGTCTGTAATACCATGTTTTCTCCTGAAAAAGCATCCCTGGTTGCTAGGATACCAGTCCAGTGGCCCTCCATTCACTGTCTCTGGTGGCATCGGTGACTGGGAGGGAGAGAGAGCACACAGACAGTGCAGTGTGACCTGGCTGCAGGACATTAGCCCCGTTGGAGCAGGGGAGGAAGGGGGGAGGTGCATGGTGTTTGGGGGTAGCTGACAGAGGGGGGGGTGACAGAGAAGAGTGTGGCTGACAGAGGAGGGGGGGTGAGGGGGGCTGACAGATAAAGGGGGCTGACAGAGAGGAGGGCTGACAAAGAGGAGGGGGGCTGGCAGATGAGGGGGGATTGGCAGATGAGGGGGGCTGACAGAGGAGGGGGGCTGGCAGAGGAGGGGGCTGACAGAGGAGGGGGGCTGGCAGAGGGGGGGCTGGCAGAGGAGGGGGGCTGACAGATGAGGTGGGCTGGCAGAGGAGTGGGGCTGGCAGAGGAGTGGGGCTGGCAGATGAGAGGGGCTGGCAGAGGAGGGGGGCTGGCTGAGAAGGGGGGCTGACAGATGAGGGGGGCTGGCAGAGGAGTGGGGCTGGCAGATGAGAGGGGCTGGCAGAGGAGGGGGGCTGGCAGATGAGGGGAGCTGGCAGAGGAGGTGAGCTGGCAGAGGAGGGGGACTGACAGATGAGTGGGGCTGGCAGATGAGGGGGGCTGGCAGAGGAGGGGGCTGACAGATGAGTGGGGCTGGCAGATGAGGGGGGCTGGCAGAGGAGGGGGCTGACAGAGGAGGGGGCTGACAGATGAGTGGGGCTGGCAGAGGAGGGGGGCTGGCAGATGAGGGGGGCTTTCAGAGGAGGGGAGCCGGCAGAGGAAGGGGGCTGACAGATGAGGGGGGCTGGCAGATGAGAGGGGCTGGCAGAGGAGGGGGGCTGGCAGAGGAGGGGGGCTGACAGATGAGGGGGGGTGGCAGAGGATGGGAGCTGGCAGAGGAGGGAGGCTGACAGATGAGGGGGGATGGCAGAGGAGGGGGGCTGGCAGATGAGGGGGGCTGGCTTGGTGCTGGGGGAAGAGAGCACACAGTGAGCTGCAGCATTCAGGATTCAGCGAGGGTGAGAGGGACCGGACCAGGTCCGACTCACCACTGTCACCATTCACCAGTGGCAGTGAAACTGCCAAAAATCATTAGCCCTACTGAAGCAGGGGAAGGAGGGGACCTGGGGTTGTGTGCTGCTGGCGGGAGAGAACGCATTTAAGACAGGTGGATGGAGGGGAATGCTCAGCAGTGAAGCCACACAGGACAGGAGCCGTAGGGAGGGGCAGGTGATGTTGGAGAGTGTGTATCACTATCCAGCGACAGGGGGGGTTGGGCTATGCTGCTGCCGGTGTTCTGCCTAATGGAGTCCGGCCATCCATATGTGTCCGCTCCGTACTGCGCATGCGCAGTACGGAGCAGACGAAGCTTCGGAAAATCTCCGAAGCTGAACGGCGCCTGCGCCGTGAGTGGAGGAGGTAGCCGCACTATCCAAGCGGACATAGGGTTTAGAATTTTAGAGGGCCCCTCGCGGGCGAGCTTCGCTCGCCACGCTTCGGGCTCGGCCTCGCTGCGCTCGGCTCTTTTTTATTCTAACTCTATGTCCACTTGGATAGTGGGGTTAGAACCTGGACTCACGGCGCAGGCGCCGTTCGTCCTCGGCAATTTTCGGAATCTGTGCTCCTGTGTACTGCGCATGCGCAGTACGCAGGGGACAGCGTCTGATGGAGGACCCTATTTGACAAGACACCGGGACACAGGACGGAGTACAGTAACTACAGGAGGGGGAGGCTATGCTGCTGGTGGGCTGGAGGTATGAACACCCACTTCCCACACTCACTGGGACCTATGCTGCTGTGTCTGGATTTCAGAAGGAGAGAAACACACTGTCAAAACCCGGACTGTCCGTGTCATTCCCATACAGGTGGCAACCCTAACATACATGCATGCTCACACACACATACATGCATGCTCACACGCACACACACATACAAGCATGCTCACACACACATACAAGCATGCTCACACACACATACATGCATGCTCACACGCACACACACATACATGCATGCACACACACATACAAGCATGCTCACACACACATACATGCATGCACACACACATACAAGCATGCTCACACACACATACATGCATGCTCACACACACATACATGCATGCTCACATACAAGCATGCTCACACACACATACAAGCATGCTTACACACACATATATGCATGCTAACACGCACACACACTTACAAGCATGCTCACACACACACAGACATACCAGCATGCACACACACACACATACAAGCATGCTCACACACATGCATGCATTCTCACACGCACACACACACACATACAAGCATGCTCACACACATGCATGCATTCTCACACGCACACACACATACAAGCATGCTCACACACATACATATAAAGACAAATGCAGTAGATAGTCTTATAAAAAAAAAAAGCCATACATTTACTTTTGCTTTTCCTGCCGGGTACTGCACTCTAGGGGGAGACAAAGAGCACACACTGTGCTTTTACTTAGGTTAATGCAGTGTTTCTCAAATGCAGTCCTCAGGCCCCCCCAACAGGTCATGTTTTCAGGTTTTCCATTATTTTTCACAGGTGATTTGATCAGTTTCACGACCTTAGCAATTACCACAGCCTTTTCATCTGAGGGAAATCCTGAAAACATGACCTGTTGGGGGGGCCTGAGGACTGGATTTGAGAAACACTGGGTTAATGTGAGGAGCTCCCGCACAGTGCCGATTTCAGTTCGGCTGATGATCGGGGAGCTCCTCTCAGCCTCCCCTCCTATCCAAGAGTACAGGGGGCCCTCAAGGACCCCCTGCAGCAAGGGGCCCAGTCGCCATGGCGATCTTGGCGACCCCTATAATTCCGCCACTGGTGAGCAGGTGAGGAGAGCTTGCACAAAGAGAAAAGCAACTTGCTTTAAAGTGACAGTGTTACTTTTTTTGCTGGACGGTGCAAAAGTCTGGTGGAGAGACTGCGAAGATGAAGCGAGGGTTTGAGCCTGCTGGAGAGTATTGCAGACGTTTTTTTGCTACACCAACCCCAGTTAAAGGGGACGTGCATGTTGTTGCCCCTGACAACGCTGGTGCAAGCAGGCCAGCTATGAATGTGCGGAAGCCTAAGTTTGAAAGAGGATGCAATTGGGGAAGCCCTATTAAGGCTCTGAAGCAAGAGCGCTGTTTGCGGTGCGGTGAGTGGGGTCATGTTGTGCCCATTGTCTCTCTCTCCAATACAAAGTGACATGGCCAGACAAAAGTCTACAACAATGTTTGGGAAGCCTGATTTGTGTGCCAGGAGGGATCAGCATGCTGAACGGAAGTTGGAGAGGTATGTGGTTCCCCGTAGCAACAGTGGTCATTTCAAGGCTGCAGACCACCACATGAGAAAAGTATTGCCTGCAGAGGGTTGTGGCAAGGTGAAAGCAACAATGCATCAAGGAGTGCAAAATCGCTGCATTTGGGAGAGTCAAAGTACAGCTGGAAGAGTGCCATCTCCCTTAGCAACAAGAAATGGGTGTTAACTGGAAGGAGGAGCTACAGTGGAGATGTGGAGTGGCGTCCCACTAAAGATATGTGCAGAAATGTACCATGCCTGGAATGTGGTCAACTGGAGCATGGAATTTTTTCTTGTCCCAGGTTATGGAACATGCCTGGAGATGTGGTTACTGGGCAGAAGTCTTTGTCCGCAAGCCCAGATTTTTGCAAACGTGTTTTCAGTCACCTCTGGCAACAGTGAGGAAGTACCTGTTGTGTTTGCAGGGGGTGCTAAGGAGTCAGAAGTGTCTGCTGCAGTTTCGTTCCATGGCAACCAGGGAGAGTTGCCCGGTAAAAGTGTGATAAAGGAGAGACAACGTACTCAAATGAAGACCGAGTTACCTGCTACAGATTATGGTAAGACTGTTGCAGTTTGTGGGACTGATTCCAGTGAAGTGGGAGTATATCCGGCTGGGAGATCAGCAGAAGGTGTAAAAATGGACTTGCTGCAGTGTGCTACCCTGAGTAGTGGGGAGACACAGGCAGGCATGTACTGGCCGTCGGGACTACCAGGAGTTTCCCGGTGGGCCGATGGCTCAGTGGGCCACTCTGATGTAAGGGGGCTGGTGATAGGACACTCTGATGTAAGGGGGCTGCTGATGGGATACTCTGATGTAAGGTGACTGCCGATGGGACACTCTGATGTAAGGGGGCTGCTGATGGGACACTCTGATGTAAGGGGGCTGCTGATGGGACACTCTGATGTAAGGGGGCTGCCGATGGGACGCTCTGATGTAAGGGGGCTGCCGATGGGACACTCTGATGTAGGGGGCTGCTGATGGGACACTCTGATGTAAGGGGGCTGCTCATTGGACACTCTGATGTAAGGGGGCTGCTCATTGGACACTCTGATGTAAGGGGGCTGCTCATTGGACACTCTGATGTAAAGGGGCTGCTCATTGGACACTCTGATGTAAGGGGGTGCTTATGGGACACTCTGATTTAAAGGTGCTGGTAATGGGACACTCTGATGTAAGGGGGCTGGTGATGGGACACTCTGATGTAAGGGGGCTGGTGATGGGACACTCTGATGTAAGGGGACTGCCGATGGGACACTCTGCTGTAAGGGGGCTGGTGATGGGACACTCTGATGTAAGGGGGCTGTCGATGGGACACTCTGATGTAAGGGGGCTGCCGATGGGACACTCTGATGTAAGGGGGCTGGTTATGGGACACTCTGATGTAAGGGGGCTGGTGATGGGACACTCTGATGTAAGGGGGCTGGTGATGGGACACTCTGATGTAAGGGGGCTGGTGATGGGACACTCTGATGTAAGGGGGCTGGTGATGGGACACTCTGTTGTAAGGGGGCTGGTGATGGGACACTCTGATGTAAGGGGGCTGGTGATGGGACACTCTGATGTAAGGGGGCTGGTGACGGGACACTCTGATGTAAGGGGGCTGGTGACGGGACACTCTGATGTAAGGGGGCTGGTGATGGGACACTCTGATGTAAGGGGGCTGGTGATGGGACACTCTGATGTAAGGGGGCTGGTGATGGGACACTCTGATGTAAGGGGGCTGGTGATGGGACACTCTGATGTAAGGGGGCTGCTGATGGGACACTCTGATGTAAGGGGGCTAGTGATGGGACACTCTGATGTAAGGGGGTGCTGATGGGAAAAAAAATCTGTGCTCAAAATTTAAGTGGGCGGGTCTGGATTAAGTCCAGGGCCAAATTTCTGTCCCAGTCCAGCCCTGGACACAGGTTGAAGCTAAACCTGCAGCAAGGTTAAGAACTCAAAAGCGAACTTCCGGTTCCGGCGCCGCATGGAGTGACTGCTCCTCCACTCAGCTCCCGCAGCGCGACCCTCTATTCGGCTTATAAAATCGGCCGAGCGGTTGGGAAACCACCAATCCACCCTTCTCATAGCCCTCTAAGCCATGGACAAGTTCCTGGAGAAGTCCGGCGCGCGAACGAACGCGGCGCCGCCCGCGACCGCGGCGCGGCCGCAAATTGAGGCCCCGGCTTCGGCCTACTCGGCTACCTTCTCCTCACAGCGCTCTACAGACATGGAGGTGAGCAGTGACCCATCCTCCCCTCGCCCTGCTCATTCCCCACTGACCTCTCAAGCTCATCCACCCCAGGGCACTCTCCCCACATCCCCTGCTGGTGATTCAACTACGGAACGCATTGCCCAGGCCGTGGCTGCTCTATTATCCCCCATGATCTCTGCATCGGTGGAAAAGGCCGTAAATGCAGGCATGCAACAGTTAAAGGCCCAAATAGGCGAACACCACACCAGACTAAATGACCTGGAACACCGCGTGTCAGACATGGAGGAGGAATTGTACCAGGCCCAAGCCACTGAACGCTCCCAGGACAGGACGAACCAATACATCTTACAGAAGCTCGATGACTTGGAGAATAGGGCCAGACGGAGTAACCTGCGATTCGTTGGCATCCCTGAGTCGCTTCAGACCTCCGAATTATCTGACTTTTGTGCGATCCGCATCCCAGAAGCCCTGGGCCTCCCGGGCCCCTGCACGGTAGAGAGGGCCCACCGTATGGGTCCCGCCGCACCTGAACGCAAATCCCCCAGACCCATAATTGCAAAGTACCTCAATTACTCTGACAAGGCCCTGATCCTACAGAAGTTCAGACAAACCCGTTCTCTTCAACTAGATGGGATCAAGGTCCTGATTTTCGCCGATTATTCCATCGAGGTCTCCAAGAAGAGGAAAGCATTTCAGCAGGTGTGCTCGGAACTTTTCAAAATGCAACTCAAGTTTTCCCTGGCCTTTCCGGCTGTCCTGCGCCTCAAAGCCCCAAACGGCGACCAGCTGACTTTTCAAGATCCCTCCGAAGCGGAGGCATTTCTACGCTCTCTTCACTCGGATTCGCACCCCCACACCCCATCCAAGTCATCATCGCTTAACCGCTCCCTGGACCAACGGAGCCCGTGGAAAGACTCGCCCAAACGGTTCAGGCCCTCTGCCCCGGACCGCCATCCCCGTGACACCCCTCGGTGAGGACATGGCAGTCTCCCTGATTCCTCCTCTGCTCGCCTTTCCGGCGACCCTTTTGCCGGGTTCACCAGACTTGTAAGTTGCCTTGTTAGATTTTCCAGTCATCCGACCAGGCAAGGATGGTTACTCTGCCTGATGCTTACCCGATTTCTATTATTTTTTTTAGGCCCTGTGCCAAGTTATGCTCCTATGTAGCAATCAAACCACCGTTGTTCTGTCTTCCTGGCCACCTCTACATCGACTGACTCTTTGTCCTCGCTTAGACGTGGCCCTGCCGCCATTGCGGCCATTATATTTGTTGTAATTTTTGGTTACACTAGTATCATTGTATGTTTCTTTGTTTTTATATGCTCTTTTGTTACGTATAATTCTACGGTCCACATTTTTTCTCTTCCTTTTATATATACGCTCCCCCCGTAAATTACCCGGTTTTCTTTTTTTTTGGGTCTTTTTCCTAAATCGCTTAAGCCGCATATCTATATGAAGCTCCCTCCTTACATGACTTATGACAATATTGTGCTCCCTCTGGACTCACTGTGCAAGACTAGCGCCGTACCATGGCACGTATTCTCTTTTTTTTTTTTTTTTTTGGCTCTCCCCTAGCACTTTTTACTGTGCTCATACTCCCACCCGAGTGCTTTTTCTTCATGCCTTGGGTCGTGCACTGGGGGCTGGCCTACACAGTGACTCCATGCGGAAAAAAGCGAAGTTCGCTCCAATGTTTTTGTTTACGTATGTGTTTCAGTTTATTCCCCATCCCCCCTGCCCCCCCACCTATCTTCCCATTGTAGACTACGTCCCCCCTCTCTACGCCACACTTTACGGGTTCCACTGCTACACAAGATTCTTTCTATCCAATCCACAATCTAGCCTACTCGGTCCACCGGCTAGCGTTAAATATACAACATCGGCCCATTTCCCCTTCTCGCCCCCCCTGACATGAACATAATATCCTGGAATGTGAAAGGCCTAAGATCGCCCAATAAGAGAATGAAGATCCTACGGCACCTAAAAAGATTGAAAACAGACATTGCCCTCCTTCAGGAAACCCACCTATCCGCTCCAGACTTTCATCGCATGCAGAAACTCTGGGTTGGAAAGGTCCTAGGTTCAGATGCCGTTAACCGTAAGGCGGGTGTTCTCCTGCTGATACATAAAAACCTCCCCTGCGAAGTATTGTCCACACACTCAGATTCTCAGGGCAGGCTCCTCTCAGTGCATATTCGCCTGGGAACCAAAGACCTAGTGATCACTAACGTATACGCTCCCAATAGCCCCGGTAAATCCTTTTACAGCAATCTGACCTCCTGGCTCCTTCGTTTCACCCAAACCCCCCATTTGGTCGGCGGTGACTTCAATGACATCCTTCACCACGTAGACGACAGATCCCCTCCCCCACGACATAGATTAAAAAATGCTCCCTCTGACACCTCCGTTTTTGCCTCCACCATGGAGTCCCTACATCTTCGCGATTTGTGGCGCCTGTCTCACCCGGCAGACAGGGAATTTACCTTTTACTCCCACCCCCATAACATGTTCTCGAGAATCGACTATTTTTTCGGATCTGACGACCTCATCCCCAATCTGTCTGAAGCAGAAATTCTCGACATTGCTATTTCTGACCATGCCCCGATTTTGACTCGACTTGACAACTTAGATCTTCCACCACACCCTAGACTGTGGCGCTTCCCCTCCTATCTCCACAACAATCCTGACTTCCAACACTTTATGGCGATATCCTGGCGCGAATACTCGGAAGCGAATTCCCCCCACTCTGATTCCCCCAACCTCTTCTGGGACGCTGGTAAAGCGTTTCTCAGGGGCCGAATCATCTCTTATGCGTCTTCCTTCAAAAGAAACGCCCTGTCCCATTATAAACGGGCCAGCGCAAGACTACATTTAGCCCAAAGATCCCTCTCCACTACTGACTCCCCCAACAATAGAGCTGAATGGCAGGCAGCCAAGCAAGATTTTGACACTTGGGCGGACACAATCGAACGCGCGAAAAGATCTCAACTTGACGCAACGCTCCACAAGTTTGGTAATAAGGCGGGCAAACTCCTGGCGAGGCTATGCAAAGGCGCCTTTCATCCGACGCACATCACCTCTCTCAAAGATACACAGGGTGCCCTTCACTCCACCCCGCAAGCAATTAATAAGGTGATGCTGAACTACTACACGGCCCTTTATGCTCCAGACCCTATAGATAATGCCTCCGCCCGCTCCTTCCTAGATAGTGTGCCCCTAACTAAAGTCACTTCTGAACAATTAGAAGCCCTTAATGCCCCCATCTCACTCACCGAAATCTCCTCCACGATCCGCACACTAACCCCATCCAAAGCTCCCGGTCCCGATGGTTTCACCAGTGAATTTTATAAAACCCTCTCCTCCATCACAGAGCCCACATTACACAAGGTATATAATGGCATCTGGTCCGGTGGTCCATATCTCCCCTCAGGGAACCAGGCTGTTATTAAACTCCTCTACAAAAAGGGGAAGGATCCTCTCGAACCAGGCTCGTATAGACCGATTTCCCTCCTTAACCTGGATGTCAAGATACTGTCCAAAATAATAGCCACCAGACTAGCTGCCATTATTCCCTCCCTAATTCATCCTGCCCAATCTGGCTTTGTGAAGGGCAGAACTGCCACCTTGAACATCCGTAAGGTTATGCTCGCTTTGGAACATGCAAAAAACAACCCTGATGGGGACTTTGCCATTATAACATTAGATGCGGAAAAGGCATTCGATAATGTCAGTTTTGATTGGCTCTCTATGTCCCTATCCGAAATGGGCTTCAAAGGCCACTTCTGCCACCTTATCAAAGCCATGTATTCCTCCCCTGTAGCTAAATTTGTTGCGGCTGGTGTTCTTTCAGATGAATTTCGCCTGCACAAGGGCACTCGCCAGGGGTGCCCACTCTCCCCGCTCCTCTTTAACATCGCCTTAGAACCCCTGTCCAGATATCTAACACACAAGGCCCCCCTTCACGGTATCCGCATAGGTCAACATGATCTGCGCACCTCCCTCTTTGCAGATGATGTGCTCATTTTTTCGTCGGACCCTGCCTCCGACATGCTCACCATTAAAGAGGTCTTTGACGTATTCAGATCCTGCTCAGGGCTTCGAATAAATTACAGCAAAAGCGAAATCCTCCCGATAGGCTCCCATCGTACACCCCCCTGGACGCAACACTCTATCTTCTCCACCGCTAGCTCCCACATCACCTACCTTGGTATTAAAATTGGTAAATTGCCTTCCTCCCTTTACCACCTCAACTACCCCCCTCTGATCACAAAAATTTCTCAGGAAATGGTGAACTGGATGGATCTGCCTCTCTCGCTTCTGGGAAGATGCCACCTTCTAAAAATGGTTAGTTTTGCCAGGCTACTGTACCCACTCCAAACCATCCCTCTGCTCCTTCTCCACAAAGATGTCAAGACTCTAGAGTCAGCTTTTTCTTCCTTTCTGTGGCAGGGCAAACGCCCACGTATAGCCCTAAAAAAGTTGCATCTTCCCAGACACGAGGGGGGTATTAGCTTGCCTAACTTAAGATTGTATAATTTGTCATGTTTGTTACGCACTGGCTTGGATTGGATATCCCAATCCTCCAAATACTCCAACTACTCTATGGAAGCCGCCATGGTCTCTCCATTTTCGTTGACAGCTCTCCTCCACTGTCGGTGGAAATCGGTACCACCACTGCTCCAACACAATCTCCTACTCCGGGACACTGCCATAGCTTGGAGGGAAACCAGGAAGTGCCTCAAGCTCCCCCCTTTTGTTTCCAGGCACCTCCCGATACAGGGGAACCCTACTTTCTCCCCTGGCCTTCTCCACAAGACATTCCACCTCTGGAAAGAGAAGGGCATCACAAGCTTTGCTACACTCTGTGACCTGGACTCTGGCCGCCCTCTGCCTTTTGCTCTCCTAGCAGAAAAGTTTTCCCTCCCACCAGCCCATGCCTTTCATTATAGGCAATGTACCAGCTACTTAAACGGCATCTGCAGAGAGGAACATAAACGCTTCACCTTAACTTTCTTGGACCGTCTGCTCAGAGATGATACCTACAAAATATCAGACGTCTACAAACCTTTGCTCCAGCGATGTTCCTCCCCCCTGACTTCTTCATCTGTCGCCAACTGGAAGAAAGACTTTCCTGACCCGGATCTAGTAGACAAAATTCTGCACGGTCTCAACAAAGTCTACCGACTGACTCCCAACGAACTTTGGAGAGAAACGCAATTGAAAATTGCCCACCGGGCATACCTTCCCTTCCTTCCATCTGCCACTGACCAGGACACCACCAAGTGTCCCCACTGTCTTCTTAACAGGCCCTCGCTGGCTCACCGCTTCTGGTCCTGCTCCTACATCTCATCATTCTGGGATCGGATACTCGCCTACATCTTCAAAGTTACCTTATTGAAACTGCCAAAGGACCCCCTCCTTCTCATTTTTGGTTATTGGGACCCCCTCTTGCTTCCGTGGTCTCCCACCGGTGGCCTCGTGCCCCCTAATTGCACACCTTGCAAACCTTCCCACAAAGACTGGGCTCTCCTCTGCTTGCTACTAGCCAGAAAATCTATTCTGAAAAACTGGACTTCTTCTCTTCCCCCTTCCGTGGATCAGACGCAGAAAGACCTCCTTTTACTCCTCTACAAGGACCGATGCAACGCAAATTTTCGGGACGTAAAAAGCAAAGTCTCGCTTCTACGCACTGTGGCTTCCCTTCATACAATTCACTCTCCCCCCGGTGGACATTACCAATCTGGATCACTACACTTTTTTCTACTATGGCGCTTCTCCATCTGCTCTGGGGATCAGCCCCCTCTCCCCCCCTAATGGCTAATCCGCTCTCAACAACCCACTACCCCCCAGGATCCACTCTACGGAACCCCCCGCCTCTGGGACTAAACACGAGAATCCATGGCTCCTTGCCCCCTCCCCCTCCTTCACCCCCCCCCCCCCGTTTACCCCCCCTCCTGTTTGCGTCCCTTCCTTCCTTCCCCCCCCCCTCCCCCCCCCTTTTTTTTATCTTTACTAAATCTTGGGAAATGTCATTTTCTTGGTTAACTCTATATTGCTATTGCAACAACCTTTAGCCTCAGGATCCATCCAGTTATTGTTGGTTTTGTCGCTCTGTTTTACTTGAGTTATTACTTGATATTTGATTCCTTTGTTACAGTATGTGTTGTACGATTAATATGTTGCAGTCTTATTCTGCTCTCCTTCTCTTCGCATACCTCATCTGTGTTGATGGTCCTACTGTACTGCACTTACTTTTGTTGCATATATATTATTATGTCTGTTTCATTTCTCAATAAATACTCTTTAAAAAAAAAAAAAAAAAAAAAGAACTCAAAAGCTGGACTCTGTGTGTGCCTGGTGTAATCCACCAGAGTGCTGGAAGTGGTAACTTAGGGGTGACCAATACAGTTTGTGTGCCAGGTTCCCTAGTGACTGGTGCTACAGAGATGCCCAGGGAAACCTACCAGGAGCCTGCAGTGGTGAGGCACGTGGTTTCGCAGGACAACTGTGAAGCCGCCCTAATGTCCAAAATAATGCCTTTGGAGAGGAAGGGTGGTGTACTGAGCGGTACACGGGGTGCTGAGTGTACTGACCAAAAACAGCCTGTTAAAGTTTATAACACTGCTATGTCTATGAATGCTGATGGTAAAGGGTTAAGTCCACTGGACAAAGCTGAAGGTACACAGCTGAGTGGGTTAGCACCCCGGAAGCAAGGTGGTGATGGTGTATTGCAGCCTGCCTTGTTTGAAGCATTAGCAAAGAGTAAAAGCATGTTGTCAAAATGTGATTTATATAGAACTGACAAAGGTACTGATTGTGCTGCAGAATCCCAGGTGCCTCCTAAAGCAGATGATGAGGTGCTGCTGAGCCCTCATAATGGAAGCACAATGGATTGGGACAGTTGGGCCAAACAATTGCTAGCCATGTTAGACAAGGCTATGTTGGGCGACAGGGGTGTGAATACAATTGCTATGCCAGACAGGGAGATTGCAGAGCGACCGATGGTTGAGGTTATGCGTTGGTCACTGCAAGGGATGTTTCCCTGCACTTGGAAGGACCAGATCAGGGCGCATGCATGGCAGATGTGGTGCTCACAACCCAGCCGCTTAATGTCAAGTGTCAAGTTGACATGGTAATCAATTTTGACTTGCAGAGGCTTATTAGTGAGTTAGAGGGGATGAATGGGAGACCTGCATCTAACAGTGTTCCAGAGGAGCATCAGGTGGTGATGGATACCTCCAGTGAGGTGGAGGCCCCCTTAAATGTTGTGACCCCTCACGCTGCAGTGAATGAGCCCCTCTATGTCTCTGATAAGGGAAAGGTCCCCAAAAATGTTTTGCATATTGATGTGGAGTGTGTAGAATTTACAGATATACTAGTGGAACTGTTTGAACTGATGAAAGCACATTCCTTGTACACCTGGGTGCCTCTGTTACAGTCAGATGTGGTAATGCTGCCTGGTACCAAAGGGTGGAGCCAGGTAATGCAAGCTGTGCTGGGTAACATTAATCACCAGTGGAACTGGGTGGTATGGTGCTTAATAGTCTGGAAAGTGATGTCACAGTTCCCTGTGAGAGTGCTTCCGGATACGGTTCAGTACGGAAGGTGCTCTAGGGGGCTGCTGGAGACATCAGAGGTCTCTCCGCCTGGTTCGGTGATAGACATGTGATAGACATGTGATAGACATGTCTGCTGGTGCAGTCCGAGGTGCGGCTGAGCAGGGTATAGTAAATGGTGTGGATACTGCCTCACCCGCTAGACCTCGTAAGAAGGAAGGGCCAGATATGGACATGGCAAAAGCAGAGATTCTGTCTATCACCCGCAGAGAGGTACAAGTTTGGGTACCCGGAGACGCTCTCAAATATAGAATGGAGAGGAACAAAAATCGTGACATGGAAAAGGGTGAGCTGGCAAAGCTTGGTACTGGTGAAAATAGGTCATGCGTTGTTCAATGTCAATTGTTAGGACAATTGCCCTCAGAGATTTGGACAACAGGTGAAGTGAAGCCTTGTGAAGATCCCATAGGGGATAGCTGCTCACATGTGTGTTGTCCCTCCTTGGACCTGGCCCTAACAAATCCCGAGCAAGAAAGAACTGACGGTATTGGTAATTGGAGAAATGGTGGTGTATTCCTGAATGTTCGTGTAAATAATGGCCTTGATATGAACATGAATAATTTCTTGGAAAATGAGCGTGATACACAGATTTTGAGCTCTGGGGAGTTGGTGGTCAAGGGTAAAGGCAAAGGAGTTGGTAAACCCAAGAGACCTTTTGTGATGGGGAAAACAGGTACCAGTGAGGGAAAAGGTAGTTCCTCATCAGGTGTAGTGTCTGAAGCAGGTTCAATACGGAATCTGGAAACTGAGTTGAAAGGAAGTAGCAGGAAAGGCGATGGGCCACCAGAAAATAAATGTGAGCTCAGGAACCCCAAGGACAGAGGGGGTAGGCTGAGGATACAGAACTGTAGGACTCCTTTGCAATCCAGTGTAGGGCGTGCCTGGAAGCACACCCAAAAAAAGGGTCTGGCCTACGTAGCTGATGGCCAGCACAGAGGTGTCCCAACTGCTATGGTGGGTGCAGGTGTTTCTCCCTCCGGGTCGAAACAAGGGGGGGGGGATATGTGGTAGTGTGGTACCTCACAAGTGTATGGACCCAGTATTTTCAACCAGGCGGGTTGAGGGGCTCCAGTGAGCGTGCAACGTTATTATTATTTACTAAATTCTGTTTTGGGATCTGGAGCCCGGGGATTTCGTAGTGATCTGGGTGGGATGAAATCCCCAGTCCTGGGTCCAGATTTTGGGATTCACCAGCACACTGACTGGTCAGGTGTGTGTTGGTCTATTTCTAGACACCTGACCACGGTTCTGGGCTCCACCCTCCCGAGGAGTCCAGGCAAGCAAGGGAGAAGCATGCATGTCTGCATGATGTAGTCAGAGGGCCCAAAGCTGTGGGATGAGCAGTGAGGAAGAGTAAAAGAGGTACAGTCCGTGATCTCTGTTATATGGCCAAGAGGGCTGAAGGGTAAAGCCCAAATGGCAGTATGGCTGGCCATAAAGCCAGGTGGCTTGGTATTTTTCGTTTACTACTACTACTACTACTACTGCTGTGAAATTGAAACCCCTGCGTGGGAATTATTGATGGACATTTTCTTTTCTTTTTTTTTTTTAAATAAAAGTGGGTCAAAAAGCCCTTAAATTGAGTTTCCGGTGTGGATTGGTCTCGCTAGCGGGTGCTACACTTGAGTTAAACAACCCCCAATATTACAACACACACACACAAATCTCTGTGCTGGGTCTCATGCCTGCGATCGCGGGTCACCCGCCAGCGGCTCTTAAAGGGTACAACATACCCATACAGGGTTTTGCCCAGAAAAGCCCTTCTGCCAAACTATATGGGCGTGAGACGGTTGGCAAGTGGTCAGATCATTCATTGCTGATTGTTAATAACATAACACGATGACAGCAGAAAGGAATTCCTTTTTTGCTCTCATTGTGTTATGTTATTAAAGCCGAGTTCTGGGCTTTTTCTGTTTATTAAAAGTCAGCAGCTACAAAAAGTTTAGCTGCTGACTTTTAATAAACAGACGCTCACCTGTTCCACAGTCTGGGTGATGTGGCCGCACGGAGCCTCACTCCCCCCTTCTCTCCTTGGCACCTCCATTGAAACTGGGCACCGGGCCGTGCACAGCTTGTGGCTTAAAAAAATAAGAAAGAAAATTGGATAGGGGTGGAGACAAGGAATGGTGCTTGGAGATGAGTAGTGGGTGAAGACATGGGATGGTGCTTGGAGGTGGGTAGGGGTGGAGACAAGGAACAGTGCTTGGAGGTGGGTAGGGGGTGGAGACCAGGAATGGTGCTTGGAGGTGGGTAGGGGTAGAGACAAGGAATGGTGCTTAGAGGTGGGTAGGGGGTGGAGACCAGGAATGGTGCTTGGAGGTGGGTAGGGGTGGAGACAAGGGATGGTGCTTGGAGGTGGGTAGGGGTGGAGACAAGGGATGGTGCTTGGAGATGGGTAGGAAGTGGAGACAAGGAATGGTGCTTGGAGGTGGGTAGGGGTAGAGACAAGGGATGGTGCTTAGAGGTGGGAAGGGGTGGAGACAAGGAATGGTGCTTGGAGGTGGGCAGAGGTGGAGACAAGGAATGGTGCTTGGAGGTGGGTAGGGGGTGGAAACAAGGAATGGTGCTTGGAGGTGGGTAGGGGTAGAGACAATGAATGGTGCTTAGAGGTGGGTAGGGGTGGAGACAAGGAATGGTGCTTGGAGGTGGGTAGGGGTAGAGACAAGGGATGGTGCTTAGAGGTGGGTAGGGTGGAGACAAGGAATGGTGCTTGGAGGTGGGCAGAGGTGGAGACAAGGAATGGTGCTTGGAGGTGGGTAGGGGGTGGAAACAAGGAATGGTGCTTGGAGGTGGGTAGGGGTAGAGACAATGAATGGTGCTTAGAGGTGGGTAGGGGTGGAGACAAGGAATGGTGCTTGGAGGTGGGTAGGAGGTGGAGACAAGGAATGGTGCTTGGAGGGTGGGTAGGGGGTGGAGACAAGGGATGGTGCTTGGAGGCGGAGACAAGGAATGGTGCTTGGAGGGTGGGTAGGGGCTGGAGACAAGGGATGGTGCTTGGAGGCGGAGACAAGGAATGGTGCTTGGAGGGTGGGTAGGGGTAGAGACAAGGGATGGTGCTTGGAGGTGGGTAGGAGGCGGAGACAAGGGGTAACTTGGGAGACGAGAGTTCCCCCACCTATTCTCTGAGAAAAAAAACCCTGATTAGATCCTATAACATAAAAGTTCTTTAACCACTTCAGCCCCAGAAGGATTTACCCCCTTTCTGACCATACATCTTCTGACAGAACCCACTGTCACTGTGTACATTGTTTCATAGTTGCATAGTTAGTAAGGTTGAATAAAGACACCAGTCCATTCAGTTCAACCTGAGCGAGTGTCTCCCCCTATGCCTGTAAATTGCACACTCACATTGGTCCCTACCTTCAAGGAGCCTACAATCCAAGGTCCTTATTCATATACTAGGGCCAATTTTGAACAGAAGCCAATTAACCTACCTGCATGTCTTTGGAGTGTGGAAGGAAACCAGAGTACCCGGAGGAAACCCACGCAGGCACATGGAGAACATGCAAATTCCATGCAGGTAGTGTCATGGTTGGGATTTGAACCAGTGACCCTTTTTACTGCTAGGTGAGAGTGCTAACCACTACACCACTGTGCCACCCACTGTGTGTTTTGGAGGGGGCTGTGGGCTCGCCTCCTACCCACAGACTATGGTGGCCCAGCAGAGAATATGAGATTTGGAGGGCTATTTGCCGTCTTCCACCACATGGAGAAGATGCCACCTCCAGACATTTGTGTCCAGAGCCGCCAGTTCATCGGAACCGGGTGAATGCGGTATCTATGGCTGGGCTTGTGGAGTCGTTTCTGGCTACCTAAACCTATTGGCCCGGCTGGGCTAAATATATACTTTTATTCCACAAACAATGTACTTTTGGCTGATAAAGACATACAAGATGGCGGTATTCCCAAAACATGGGGCTATGAGACTTTGGGACAAAATGGCATTGAGATAATGTAATGTAATGCTGCATCCCTTCTCCCCCATCCCCCCCCCTGTTGCTTTGTTTAATTGTGTTGGGTCATGTCATGTAGACAGAAGGTCTGGAGACACATCTAAGCAGGGGATGTGTAAGGAGGGGCTGCCTGCTTGTCATAATCCCTTTATGTGTTTCAATTGTAGTTGTTTGAATATACAAGTGTTGAGTTTCCATTGGTTCTTCCTTGTCCCCTCCCCCCTCTATGACAAGGCTAAGGGGAGGGTTGCTAACTGTGTTTAAAGTGTATTTTTGAAACTTAATAAAGAGTTTATGCTCTGCATGTTTAACCCTCAACACCTGTGTGGCTTGTCTGATGATTGAGGGATTAAGGACTGGTTATGGCGAATCTGCAGGCTATGGGTACGTTTGGAGGACAGGAGACACAGGTCTGGCGGAGGTGCTCAGCAGGGGTATCCAAGATCCATCACAGTGGTGGCAGAAGTGGGATGTCTCCTGCAGTCCGGAAAAACATACAAATCACCACTGGGATTCAAGGTCCGGGCAGCCACCGAGGAGCGATACGGGGACCAACCAGCATGAGAGTGGAGTTCGGGAGGAGCCTGCAAGGCATGCGGAAGAAACATCGGGGACCAGCGACAGAGAACACCATGCTCAGCTGGGAGGATGTGATCCGCCAGAAACTCTAGCAAGAGACGCTAAGCCACGAGCGGCACCATCAGGGGAAGATCCTTCCCTCATCCACAGAGATGTACTGGACGCAGTACCATACGCGAGAGGTGTTCCTAAGGGAACAACCACGAGATGAGTGGAAGACGGAGCTCAGATGATTGGTCCAGGAGGAGATGAGGCTGGACGTCAGCTACAGAGCCTTCCGGTGGTTCGCGGCTCAACTGTGGCCAGGTACAGCAGATGGCAGCCCGACAGAAGGCGTTGGCTTTGGCGGCATAGGGCTACTCCATCAAAAAATGTACAGAGACCCAGACTTTGGGAGCATCGAAGAGTGGTGGCTGGAAGACATCCTGGACTTCAGAGATGAGGTGCTGGACCTCCCAGAAGAGGCTTGTGACCTGGAGGAATTGGAGTTCCAGGTTGAGCAGGAATGGGAGCTCGAGATTGCAAACAAGCAGCTGTTTGACGATGATCAGCAGCCTGGCATGGCTCCCGTTGCCTGGGACTGTCCGGGAGAAATAACGGACAGTTGCAAAGATGCGGAGCAAATGGGGCCAGGGGTGCCCCTACGTTTTCCCATCCTAACCGCAATGGAAGAAGCGGCGATGATACAGAGGGCACTTACAGTGCTAGAATGCCGGAACGCATCGGAGGTTCCCCAGGCAATGAGACAAACTAATAGCATAAAAGTCTTGGAAGGGGGAATTGAGATGGGTGCTGGAAGGCTGGCAGATGGTGATCAGCAGCAAGTCCAGAGTATCGCATCTGGTGCCCCAGCAGATGCACTGGCTATGGGGCAGAGCGCTGCTGGCCTCTGCCCACCATCAGAGTTAGATCCAGGGAGTCCGAGGGATGACCTCAGTAAGCTGTTTCCCCAGTAGTAGATATTCCCCCGGGAGTGGATAAAGCAATTCTCCCTCCCAAGCACTTGGACCCTACCCCATTGTTTATATCCCCAGCAGAAGCGCTCGCAACGCAGCAGAATGCCGCTAGCCTCTGCCCACCCTCAGAATTGGATCCGGAGAGTCCAAGAGTTGATCTTTGGGAGCTGTTTCCCCAGTAGCGGATAACCCCACCGGGAGTTGAGAAAGCCATTCTACCTCCCCAGCAATTGGACACTACCCCAGTGTTCACCTTCCCAGCAGAAGCGCTGGCGATGGAGCAGAGCGCCGCTGGCCTCTGCCCACCCTCAGAGTTAGATCCAGGGAATTCGATAGATGATCTCAGTGAGCTGTTTCCCCAGCAGCAGATATCCCTACCAGAAATGGAGAAAGCAATCCCCCCTCCCCAGCACTTGAATACTACCCCAGTGTTTATCCCCTCAGCAGAAGCGCTGGCTGCGGGGCAGAGTGCCGCTGGCCCCTGCCCAGCCCTCAGTATGCTTTTGGAGGGTTTGGAAGATGGCCCCTGTCAGAAGTCGCCCTGGTGGCTGGTCACAGAACCGGGAGAGGATAATACCCTCTCCAGCGGCTGAACTCTACCTTTGCATATGTCCCCCCAGCAGAAGCACTGGTTACGGGGCAGAGCGCTGTTGGTCTCTGCGCAGCATCAGAAAAAGAGATGGAGAGTCCGGGAGATAGCAGCTGGTAACTACACTAGGAGAAAATAAAGTACCTTTTCCTCCCCAGTGGCTTAGCACTACCAGCCTAAGCTCCCTACCAGCTGAAGCGCTGGCATTGGGGCAGAGAATAATTCAGCTCCCCCCAATACCTGCAACCAGCCCCCGTATCAGGGGAGTGCGGACAGCTGGTTCCACTCTGCAGTGGCTGCTTTTATTCACAGAACACCGCATGTGCGGTTTTGCTCGCCAGAGTCATACTTTTCCTTTTCCTGTTTGACCGAGGTGGGAATTTGTGACTAACGTGGGTCCTGGCCAGTTGAGGGTCAGCGACTTGGTTAGTCTGTTTTTTTAAAAGGGGAGAAATGTGACAGAACCCACTGTCACTGTGTGTTTTGGAGGGGGCTGTGGGCTCGCCTCTGTAATGGAAATTTGTAGGTTCTGTATATAATTGTATTCTATTTTATATGTATTGCACAATGCCCTCACTGTGCACACGGCACTAATAATGTTTTCAGTACATGTTTTGCATTCTTTCGAGTCCTGATTAGAATTAGCCTGCCTATGTTACGCCCCTTGTTACCATAAATGTACAATTGTAATATTAATGTGATACCTACATAATCATGTGTATAAAAACCTTCAAATGCATCATAATAAAGGAGAACGGTTATTTGGAAAGATGCTGAGCGTATCTTTTGTGTCTGTTCCCTACTGCAGTAGTTATTATTAATTTGGAACCACTAATCAATATGAGGATAGGCGTTGTCTATCTATAAAATATCCATTTCACCTCCTACCCACAGACTATGGCCCAGCAGAGAATATGAGATTTGGAGGGCTATTTGCCATCACTTACCACCTGGAGAAGATGCCACCTCCAGACATTTGTGTCCAGAGTCGCCAGTTCATCGGGAAACCGGGTGAATGCAGTATCTGTGGCTGGGCTTGTGGAGTCGTTCCTGGCTACCTAAACCTATTGGCCCGGCTGGACTAAATATATACTTTTATTCCACAAACAATGTACTTTTAGCTAATAAAGACATATACAAGATGGCAGTATTCCCAAAACATGGGGCTATGAGACTTTGGGACAAAATGGCATTGAGATAATGTAATGTAATGCTGCATCCCTTTGTGTTGGGTCATGGCATGTAGACAGAAGGTCTGGGGGTGTGTAAGTAGGGGCTGCCTGCTTGTCATAATCCCTTTATGTGTTTCAACTGTAGTTGTTTGAATATACAAGTGTTGAGTTTCCATTGGTTCTTCCTTGTCCCCTACCCCCTCTATGACAAGGCTAAGGGGAGTGTTGCTAACTGTGTTTAAAGTGTATTTTTGAAACTTAATAAAGAGTTTATGCTCTGCACGTTTAACCCTCAACACCTGTGTGGCTTGTCTCATGATTGAGGGATTAAGGGCTGGTTATGGCGAATCTTCAGGCTGTGGGTACGTTTGGAGGACAGGAGACACAGGTCTGGCGGAGGTGCTCAGCAGGGGTATCCGAGATCCATCACACATCTACATAGATATTTGATCCCACAACTAAAATGACATCGTTATTTATTTTTCTGGAAGGCGGTGGGTGACACTTCCGTCTCTTGAAGAGCGATGGGTGATGGGTATCTCGGGTATCTGACACTTTATGGTGTTTTGGATACTTTGTCCCCCTCTGGTCTCTGCGGTTCCTCCTCACTAAGTGATCACACTCTTCTCTAATGATATAACGGCTGGTGGGAGGAACCACTACAACCCGCAGGAGACGAGGATTCCAACAAACCCAACATGTCTGATCCCAGCAGTGTGCAGAACAAAAATTAAACCCACCGTCCACCTCAGAGGTAAGTATGAAATGTTCAGATTTAATAATGTAATTCATTAGCAAAATACTACAATGACCAATAATAGAGATAATGCTATAGCTGCTGGTAACCCAGCGTTGCTCCATACTTATTAGTGGATACATGTTTTTGTATTCAGGTCAGGTCTGAACAGAATTATGTAACATTTGGGGAAAAATATACAACCAAGAAGTCCAGAACTTGAGGCTATTAGAGCAAAAACCTCCACAGCCACCATGTATTTCCCTCTGGTGCTCAGATAGGCCGGGATCATGGCGATCCAGACACTGCAGAACACCAGCATGCTGAAGGTGATGTACTTGGCTTCATTAAAACTGTCCGGTAATGTCCTGGCTAAAAAAGCGATAATGAAACTCACAGCGGCCAGAAGCCCCATATATCCCAGGACAGAGTAGAAGCCGATAACTGAACCCTCATTACACTGAATGATGACCTTCCCCTGATAAGAGTGAGTGTCCCGATCCTGGAAGGGAGGAGAAATAGACAACCAAGTGACACAGATTAAGACTTGAACCAGTGATAAGACACAAATGATAAAAGTCGGTAGTTTGGCTCCCATCCATTTCCTCCAGGGGCTCCCAGGTTTGGTGGCTTTAAAAGCAATACACACCATGATACTTTTAGCAAGAAGAGAAGAGACGGCAACTGAAAAGATGACACCAAAAGAGGAGACATGGAGCATGCAGGTCACATCTACTGGATGGCCGAGGAACAAGAAGACACAGAGGAAGCTCAGCATGATGGAGACCAGGAGAAGATAGCTCAGGTTCCGGTTATTAGCTTTAACAATGGGGGTGTCCTGGTAATGTATAAATATCCCCAATATTAAACCAGTCAGAAGACAACAGAGGATGGAGACAGCCGAAAATACTACAACAATGGTGTCATCAGTGTAGGAGAGAAATTCCACCAGTCTTGGAACACACCGATCCTTCTTCTCATTTGGCCATTCTTCATCAGGACATTTCATGCAGTTTTCACTGTCTGCAGGAAGAACAATACAAACACAATGAACATCGGGGTCAGAGCTTCAATCAGTGCATTTTAGGGCCTCAGGAAATGAGATTGGCCGTCACTACATCAGGATTGATCGATTCTCACATATACAATATATCCCATAGTCTGTAGACTCTATAACTTTCACACAGATAATATACACTGATTTGGGGAATTTTCACCAGAGAAATGGAACAGAATACATTGCCCTAAATATATGAAGAAGGATCATTTATTTGCAAAATTTTATAACAGAAACAAAGCGAAATGTGTCTGAGTGATTGTCATTCAAAGTGTGAGAGTGCTGAAAGCTGAAAATTGGCCTGGGCAGAAAGCGGGTGAAAGTGTCTCTGGTATTGAAGGGGTTAAACACATCAGAATCAGGTGTCCCAATACTTTTGGTAATATAGTATCTGTAATGGATCTGATCAGTCTTTACATTTCAGCTGTTTTGGAAGAGGAGAAGTTTTCTTTTTGTTCTATTGTCTTTAATGCTCCATCAGTTGGGGGGCGGCAGACAGACCTGACCATGTACCCTAGACTCCTAATATTGCACATGTACAATGATCACACTGAAGGAAAGCTTGCGTAATGTCTAGAGCACCTTAAATACTTCACTAGGTATTGGCACATCTCCTATAACTAATGCTGCCAGGTAATTTACTTTCTACAGGAAGTAGTGTCCTCTGAGAATCGGTAATTGCCCTTCATACTCACCTGTAACTATTTTGATCTGCTCTATCTCAGGGTTGGTCATCGAGGTCCTTTCCTTTGATCTTTTCTAGCACTTCGAACTCTTGGATACACCAAGTATGTCCCCTCCCACTCAGTTCAATAAGGGTGATGGTGATGATGGAGGTATAGTCCAGCATTACTGATCAATTGTAGACCTGCACTGATGGGAATGGGTGTCCTGGATCTGTTGCAGGGCATATAATCCTATAGATAAGAGTTTTTGCCTCTCTTTCTCTCCCTCTCCCCTTCCTTCTGTACACCCCCCCCCCCTTGCTGCCCCCCCTCGCTCCATCCTTTCCCCGTCCCCTTTCCCACTCCTGCCCCCTCCCCTTCCTCCCCTTTCTCCCCCCCCTCTTCTTCTTCCCCCCCCCCCCCCTTTTTTTTTTTTTTCTCTTCAGGCACTGTACATCCTGGAGCAGACTCCAATCAGTTATGGAGTATTTCAAGTCTAGCTTAATATGGAACCTGCAGGCAGAGGGTTACCCTTAGACTATCAAAGTTACCGAAAGCTTCCATAAGTCTTTGAGGCACTATTCTTCTTGTTTAATGGTTTAAAGTTGAAGTCACTTGTTATATGTTGTACGTTTTGTTTTTTTTTCGCTTCTGTCCCTACTCAGCGGTCCCATTTGGGCCCTCGCTGACACACCAGCTCCCCCTTCTATAGGTGGAATAATATCTCTATCTCCACCTCTGGTACATCCCTAGACCCCATACCCTCCTTCCCTTAACTCTTTCACACATTTTCTTCTCTCTCTCCCCTCCTCCCCCCCCTCCCCTTTTCTTTTTTTTCCTTTCCCGTCTCTGTCCCTCCCACGAGCCTTTCACCCCTCCTACCTTGTCTCTGCCCCCGTACTCCTTCTTCTGGAGCCGAGGAGGGGCCACTTTCCCCCTCACTGATTCTCCTCCCCGGCTGACCGAGTTCCACACCCATCAATCTACCAAACTATCCGAGGTTCTTTCCTGCTTAATTGCTGCATAATAGCCATGAGAAAGAACGTGGCGCCCACTCCACTCCTGTCGTTTGAAGCGTGTGTCGTTGAACGTGAAGTGCCTTAATCTTCCCGAAAAGAGGTCTCAAATCTTAACCTCTCTGACCAAACATAAAGCCCACTTCATTTTCCTTCAGGAAACTAATTTCCGCTCTGACGTGGTCCATAAACTATCTAATCACATCTACCGTACATTAGTTCACGCCACTAACCCAGAAGCTAAAACAAAGGGAGTCTCTATCTTAATCTGTAGACATGCCAACTTCCACCAGACTGACTCCCTTGTCGATCCAGAAGGCAGATTTGTTTTTATCAAAGGCACATATGCCTCAAAACCTATTACACTCGCCAACATATACTCCCCCAATGAACGCCAGGTTCCCTTTTTTAGGAACATTTGCAACCTTCTCTCCTCTTTTCAATCAGGCCTGGTTCTACTGGGAGGAGATTTCAATGTTCCGCTGAACCCGGTTTTAGACTCCTCTTCGGGAACCTCCTCCTTGCCATACCAAGCCCGTAAGGCAAATTAAACTGCAATTACAAAACTTAACACTTCACGACGCCCAGGCGCACTATGTTCCCCTCTGAGAGGGACTATACTTTTTACTCAGCACCGCATGGTAAATATTCAAGAATAGACTATTTCTTTCTTTCCAAATCAGACTTACCCCTCCTCAATCAAACAACTATAGAACCAATGTTCCTTTCCGACCATCACCCCATCACGATCACCCTTACCTACCCGAGTCCTGCACCACAACTAAAACCTGGAGATTTAACCCCTCTCTACTTATTGACCCAGCGACCTTAGACTATTTGAAAACACACCTGCGTCTGTATTTCGAGGAAAATACTACCCCTGACATCTCCACTGTGTCCCTGTGGGAAATGCACAAATGTGTAATTCGCGGTGAGCTTATCACAGTAGCAGGGAAAGCTAAGAGGATCCACCAAGAAACCATTTCCTCCCTGATCAGGAAAATGAAACACTTAGAAATATCCCACAAACAGTCGCACGCGCAGTCCACACTACAAGATTTGTTACATTCCCGTTCTCTCCTCTTGGAGGAATTAGGCAAACAAACTAGGAAACGCTATATCCTTGGTCAAAGAGTCTTCTAAGAGCATGGGAACAAAAACGGGTGCTTTCTGGCTCGCACAATCCAAGCTTCCAAATCCTCATCTACAATTCACCACTTACGAAGTGCTCACGGAACATTCTTGTCCAGGAACGATGATATAGCTAAAAAAATTGAGAACTTTAAAATTATATAAATTGCAACAGACTCACCCGGGCTTAACTCCATCGGCCTCACGCACAGATCGCATTAAAGAATTTCTCCCACAATACTCTCCAAATCCAATATCCTCCCAACAAGCCCAGGGCATGGAGACCCCCCTAACTTTAGGAGAACTGGAGCTAGCAATTAAACAGATGAAAACTGGTAAGAGTCCAGGCCCAGATGGCTTCACTCCAGTATTATAAGTCATTCCTCGACTCCCTTGCCCCTAGACTTCTTTTCACCTTCAATTCACACGCTGATTCCCAGGTGCTGCCTGAAGGAGTGCTTATGGCACATGTAGCTGTAATTCTGAAGGAAGGCAAGGACCCTACCCAAGTTTCAAAATACAGGCCTATCTCCCTCTTAAATGTGGATATTAAAATCTACGCTAAAATCTTGGCCAACCGACTGCTCCCTTTGATTCCCAAGCTTATTTCCTTAGATCAGGTGGGTTTTGTCCCTGGTAGGGAGGCCGGGGAAAATACCATTCATACCCTGAACCTCCACCACTGGCTCACATCCTCCAAGACACATGAATTCTTCCTCTCTCTCGATGCCGAGAAGGCATTTGATAGAGTGGCCTGTGATTATTTGCGGGAAGTGCTAGGGGCAATAGGTCTGGCACCCCGCATGCTCTCACACTCATACTGACCTTATACTCAAACCCCTCAACTAAAGTGAGGGTTAATGGCCACCTATCGGATGCCTTCTCCATCAGTAATGGCACACGTCAGGGCTGTCCTTTGTCCCCCCTAATTTATATTTTAACTCTGGAGCTCCTTCTCAACAGAATTAAAGACAACTCTGACATTGGGGGTCTGACAGTGGAGGGGAGAGAATTTAAGGTCGCTGCCTTTGCAGACGACATCTTGTTGTCCCTGAAATCTCCTCGCATGTCATTGCTCAATTTATTGAAAGATCTTGAGCTCTTTGGTAGTTTGGCCAATCTCAAGATCAATTACTCAAAATCCCAGGCTCTAAATGTATCGCTTCCTACTCGGGAGGTTCTTCATTGTCAAGAGGCTTTCCCTTTCCGATGGGAGAGGGAGGCGATAACGTACTTGGCAATCAGAATCACCGACCGGCTGTCAGACCTCTATATGTCAGAGGCGGCGTACACACGGGCGGACTGTCTGCCGAAACTAAGTTCGTCAAACAGTCCGCTCAAACTTTTGAATGAACAGACTTGCCCACACACGGCACTTTTTTTGAGCGGATTTAGTTCGTCATACTAAGTCCGCGCAACTTTTGAAATGAACGGACTCGCCCACACACGAGGGAACAGTCCGCTCATTTCGAGCGCGTGTCAAGGTAGGCGGGGCCCGCGACGGAGACGTTGCGGGCTCCGCCACCTGGAATTGACTTAAAGGGGAACCCCCAACGCCGAAAAAAATCGGCGTGGGGGGTCCCCCCAAAGTCCACAACAGACCCTTGTCTGAGCACGCTACCCGGCCGGCCAGGAAAGGGGGGTGAGCGAGCGCGCCCCCCCTCCTGAGCCGTACCAGGCCGCGTGCCCTCAACATGGGGGGTGCCTTGGGGAAGGGGGGCCGCGCGGCCCCCCCACCCCAAAGCACCTTGTCCCCATGTTGATGAGGACAAGGGCCTCTTCCCGACAACCCTGGCCGTTGGTTGTCAGGGTCTGCGGGCGGGGGGCTTATCGGAATCCGGGAGCCCCCTTTAATAAGGGGGCCCCCGGATACCGGCCCCCCACCCTATGTGAATGAGTATGGGGTACAATGTACCCCTACCCATTCACCTGTAAAATAAAAGTACCCAAAAAAAACCACAACACATGAGATAAAATATTTTATTGCACAGCTCCGGGGGTCTTCCGTCTTCGGGGGTCTTGTCCCCCTCTTCGGTTCTTCTGCCAGGCCACCACACCTTCTTATAGCTCTTTTACAGACGGTGGCCCGGTCTTCTGTCGCCGCCTTCCGTTCTTCTGCCGGGCCACCGCGCCTTCTTATAGCTCTTTTAGAGGCGGTGGCCTGGTCTTCTGTCGCCGCTGTCGCCTTCCGGTCGCCTTCCGGTCACCTTCCGTTCTTCTTCTTCTTCTTCTTCTTCTTCTTCTTCTCCAGGAGATGTTGACACGTCGCTCTCTCCGGCCGGAATGCCAGAGCCGCGCTGCGCGGCCACTTATATAGTGACAATGGGGCGGTGTCACATGGTATATGTCACATGGGTTGGTCACATGGTGACCCCGCCCCCTTACGATGTCATAGTCCCCATGTGACATCAACCCATGTGACCAACCCATGTGACATATACCATGTGACACCGCCCCATTGTCACTATATAAGTGGCCGTGCAGCGCGGCTCTGGAATTCCAGCCGGAGAGAGCGACGTGTCAACATCTCCTGGAGAAGAAGAAGAACGGAAGGCGACCGGAAGGCGACAGCGGCGACAGAAGACCGGGCCACCGCCTCTAAAAGAGCTATAAGAAGGCGCGGTGGCCCGGCAGAAGAACGGAAGGCGGCGACAGAAGACCGGGCCACCGCCTCTAAAAGAGCTATAAGAAGGCGCGGTGGCCCGGCAGAAGAACCGAAGAGGGGGACAAGACCCCCGAAGACGGAAGACCCCCGGAGCTGTGCAATAAAATATTTTATCTCGTGTGTTGTGTTTTTTTTGGGTACTTTTATTTTACAGGTGAATGGGTAGGGGTACATTGTACCCCATACTCATTCACATAGGGTGGGGGGCCGGTATCCGGGGGCCCCCTTATTAAACGGGGCTCCCGGATTCCGATAAGCCCCCTGCCCGCAGACCCCGACAACCAACGGCCAGGGTTGTCGGGAAGAGGCCCTTGTCCTCATCAACATGGGGACAAGGTGCTTTGGGGTGGGGGGGCCACGCGGCCCCCCCTTCCCCAAGGCACCCCCCATGTTGAGGGCACGCGGCCTGGTACGGCTCAGGAGGGGGGGGCTGCGCTCGCTCGCCCCCCTTTCCTGGCTGGCCGGGTAGCGTGCTCGGACAAGGGTCTGTTGTGGACTTTGGGGGGACCCCCGCGCCGATTTTTTTCGGCGTTGGGGTTCCCCTTTAAGTCCATACCAGGCGGCGGGGCCCGCGACGTCTCCTTCGCGGGCCCCGCCTACCTGGAGACGCGCTCGAAATGAGCAGACTTTCCTCCGGACGGGAACAGTTCGCTCATTTCGAAAGTACAGCGGACTGGCCTACACACGGGCGGACTGTCCGCTCAAACACTGTTCAGCGGACAAAGTTGAGTGAACAGTCCGCCCGTGTGTACGCGGCCTAACTTTCACATAGCCCTTTCCAGAATTCAGACTCATTTCAAGGAGTGGATGGGCTTGAATGTTTGCTGGTTTGGTCGTTCTGCACTGATTAAAATTATCATTCTTCCGAGACTACGTTACCTTATGCAACTATCCCCATCCACCTCACCCCAGCTTTTTTCTCTACCTATCGCAAAGCCTGTTCTGCTTTTATCTGGAAAAACTCCCCACCTCACATAAAGTACTCTCGTCTTACGCTTCTGAAAAAGGAGGGAGGCATAGGCCTGCCAGACCTATTTAAATATTACCTGGCGTGTCATCTCACTAGGATAGTGGACTGGAACGTACACACCACCAGAAAGACCTGGGTGTCGCTGGAAAAATCTCTTGCACCAGGCTCTTTACATTTACTGCCCTGGTTAGATCGCAAAACTGGCCACAGGCGACAGTCACACATCCTCTAATCTATCCTTCCCTTTTGGCCTTTCGTGGATCGATGGGGTCCGGGTTGTATACCTCAGTGCCAGGTCCTTTAACTTCTCTAAGAGAGAACCCAGCTTTTCCCCTGGGGGACTCTCGCTCCTTTTTTCTCCATGAGTGGCCACAAGATGATGTCCTAGCTATCCACTTTTTCTCGAAAGGAACCCCTCTTACCTTCGAGAACCTGGTAAATATCTCTAAAACTGCTTCTTTCTCCTTTTGGTCATATAGGCAAATTCATAAATTTCTCTCGATCCACTCACACCAGTCCTGTTGGACCAGACAACTCACCCCCTTCGAATCCCTTTGTCACCAAAAAACAATGCAAAGGCACCTAATATCCACCCTCTATGCTCTTCTCTCATCCTCATCGACCCCACAAGTGCTCCCTAAATGTAGCCATCCAGGAAAATAGTTACAAAATTGCCACAAGATGGTACAGGACCCCCTCAAGGCTCCATAAATGTTCCCCCTCCATCCCCAACACCTGTTGGAGGTGCGGAAGACAAGAAGAAACTATGCTCCATGTCTGTTGGGCCTGCGAGCACCTTCAACTCATTTGGAGAGAGGTTAGCGAAATTATTTCACATGTCACCACATATACCTTGGATTACACCCCTGTACAATTTCTCCTGCATCACACGTCTTTGTCAAAGAAAAAAATACTATAAGGCCGCGTACACACGGGCGGACTGTTCGCCCAACTTTGTCCGCTGAACAGTGTTTCAGCGGACAGTCCGCTCGTGTGTGGGCTTGAGCGGACAGTTTCAGCGGACTGTTTGACAAACAAAGTCTTACGGAATTTCCGTAAAACTGTTCGCTGAAACTTTGTTTCAGCGGACAGTCCGCCCGTGTGTGTGCCAGTCCGCTGTACTTTTGAAATGAGCGGACTGTTCCCGCCCGGAGAAAAGTCTGCTCATTTCGAGCACGTCTCCAGGTAGGCGGGGCCCGCGACGGAGACGTCGCGGGCTCCGCCGCCTGGAATGGACTTAAAGGGAAACCCCAACGCCGAAAAAAATCGGCGTGAGGGTCCCCCCAAAGTCCACAACAGACCCTTGTCCGAGCACGCTACCCGGCCGGCCAGGAAAGGGGGGTGAGCGAGCGCGCCCCCCCTCCTGAGCCGTACCAGGCCGCGTGCCCTCAACATGGGGGGTGCCTTGGGGAAGGGGGGCCGCGCGGCCCCCCCACCCCAAAGCACCTTGTCCCCATGTTGATGAGGACAAGGGCCTCTTCCCGACAACCCTAGCCGTTGCTTGTCGGGGTCTGCAGGCGGGGGGCTTATTGGAATCCAGGAGCCCCCTTTAATAAGGGGGCCCCCGGATACCGGCCCCCCCACCCTATGTGAATGAGTATGGGGTACAATGTACCCCTACCCATTCACCTGTAAAATAAAAGTACCCAAAAAAAAACACACGAGATAAAATATTTTATTGCACAGCTCCGGGGGTCTTCCGTCTTCGGGGGTCTTCTCGCCGGACTCCTCCGCTATCTTCTTGTAGCTCTTTTGCTAGCGGAGGAGTCCGGCTTTCTTCCTCCCCGCCGCCGGCCTCTTCTCCCGACTTCGGGGGTCTTGTCCCCCTCTTCTGTTCTTCTGCCGGGCCACCACGCCTCTTATAGCTTTTAGAGGCGGTGGCCCGGTCTTCTGTCGCCGCTGTCGCCGCCGCCTTCCGTTCTTCTTCTTCTTCTTCTTTTTCTTCTTCTCCAGGAGATGTTGACACGTCGCTCTCTCCGGCCGGAATGCCAGAGCCGCGCTGCGCGGCCACTTATATAGTGACAATGGGGCGGTGTCACATGGTATATGTCACATGGGTTGGTCACATGGGTTGATGTCACATGGGGACTATGACATCGTAAGGGGGCCGGGTCACCATGTGACCAACCCATGTGACATATACCATGTGACACCGCCCCATTGTCACTATATAAGTGGCCGTGCAGCGCGGCTCTGGCATTCCGGCCGGAAAGAGCGACATGTCAACATCTCCTGGAGAAGAAGAAGAACGGAAGGCGGCGGCGACAGCGGCGACAGAAGACCGGGCCACCGCCTCTAAAAGAGCTATAAGAAGGCGCGGTGGCCCGGCAGAAGAACCGAAGAGGGGGACAAGACCCCCGAAGTCGGGAGAAGAGGCCGGCGGCGGGGAGAAAGAAAGCTGGACTCCTCCGCTAGCAAAAGAGCTACAAGAAGATAGCGGAGGAGTCCGGCGAGAAGACCCCCGAAGACGGAAGACCCCCGGAGCTGTGCAATAAAATATTTTATCTCGTGTGTTGTGTTTTTTTTTTGGGTACTTTTATTTTACAGGTGAATGGGTAGGGGTACATTGTACCCCATACTCATTCACATAGGGTGGGGGGCCGGTATCCGGGGGCCCCCTTATTAAAGGGGGCTCCTGGATTCCAATAAGCCCCCCGCCCGCAGACCCCGACAACCAACGGCCAGGGTTGTCGGGAAGAGGCCCTTGTCCTCATCAACATGGGGACAAGGTGCTTTGGGGTGGGGGGGCCGCGCGGCCCCCCCTTCCCCAAGGCACCCCCCATGTTGAGGGCACGCGGCCTGGTATGGCTCAGGAGGGGGGGCGCGCTCGCTCACCCCCCTTTCCTGGCCGGCCGGGTAGCGTGCTCGGACAAGGGTCTGTTGTGGACTTTGGGGGGACCCCCACGCCGAATTTTTCGGCGTTGGGGTTCCCCTTTAAGTCCATTCCAGGCGGCGGAGCCCGCGACGTCTCCGTCGCGGGCCCCGCCTACCTTGACACACGCTCGAAATGAGCGGACTGTCCCCTCGTGTGTGGGGAGTCTGTTCATTTCAAAAGTTGCGCGGACTTAGTACGACGAACTTAGTTTGCCGTATTTGTCTGCTCAAAAAGTGCCGTGTGTGGGCAAGTTCGTTCATTCAAAAGTTTGAGCGGACTGTTTGACGAACTTAGTTTCGGCAGACAGTCCGCCCGTGTGTACGCCGCCTAAGTCATTGGCTATGCATATGGTGAACGCTGGAGAACGCTAGGAGAATATCCAAAATAAAAGAAATGGAGGAAATGATCCACATTTCACAGGAAAGAACACACAAATTCTCAGTCACCTGGTTGTGCTGGATCCACTTCACGACCTCTGAATGCTTTCATCAATATGTATCATAATTGAAGACACATGAATTCTGCTCCTAACTGTGGGCTCTTACCGGCCGGGGGGATGGGGTGGGGAATGGCCCTTCCAGGGGGCATCAGCGGCGGTTCCCACTCGACCTTCTCCCACCCTGACCCCTTCCCTCTCCTTCCCCCCCCTTTTTTTTTCTTTTTGCGATGTTCTCCCTCCTCTCCCTGCATGACCTGCTTTTGCTATTTTGACATTTCTATCCTTCTTAAAAAAACAAAAAAACAAATAAAATGTTTGGGAGTTTTGAGTAATTAGTTGATTTTTCCATGTAGGAGAGGAGTGCCGGAATCGCTCTATAAAAGGATAAAACACGGGGATGACAGAGATGTACAGTACTTCATAAAGACAAATACAAACCTTACCAGAAATGTTGGAGATCTCTCCTTCTGGACATGAGACACACTCATAGCAACATTTATGAATTGAAGATCCAAACTTTTTTCTGGTGCCGGGAATACAGGGATCCGAACATCGAGATACCGGAACCTGAAATCAGATATTATTATTAATATTATTATTATTATTATTATATTTTAAAGATCCATCATATTTCATGAGGCTTTTCAAAAGTGTTACAACTGAGGTTTGGCTTTGCCTTCACCATGGGTTCAAGTTGAATTCTTCAGGTTTGATATCCAATCAGGTGGGGGGGGGGGGGTCCTCAGCAACCTGTAGATTGCGGACAAGTGACTGGTGGATCGGGGTTTGGGTTTGCTGACCCGCCATTTCAGAGCAGTAAGGGACGCCTTATAAAGTTGGAGGAGCAGTAAGTAAGGACCAAGAGCCGCATAATCCGATGTCTCCTCTGTAGTGTCGGCTCCTGCCCCATGCCAAGTGACACCGACTGCACTCCACCTCTAATCCCAGCTAGTGGTCTCCAGAGTGGTGCCAGCAGCAGAAGGAAGAGATGTTCAGGTCAATGTGAAGCAATACACCAAGCATTTTAGTATAGGGCTGCTTTCACAGTGATGTGCTGCGGTTTACCCACACCGCGGGTGCAGTGCAGTGTACCTGAAGCTTTCCTGGGGGTTTGCTGCACTTAGCCATAGACTTCTATTATATCCTGCGGGTTTGCTTCACTTATCCATAGGCTTCTATTATATCTTGAGTGTGTGGTGCATTTCTGAATGCAGGAGGTTTTTATACGCTTTCAGAAAGTGTCCCACACCTGCAGGATATAAAAGAAGTCTATGGCAAAGTGCAGCAAACTCTGGAGAGTTGCAGATGCATTGCGCTGTACCCATGGTGCAGGTTAACTGCAGCACATCAGTGTGAAAGCAGCCTTATAGGGGCTCAGAACACTAAGGGTTAATTTACATTTGTAGTTTGGGGGGTGGTAAAACCTTAAAGCTAAGATGTGTTTTTACTGCTCCAACCACGCCCCCTTTCCCTGCATTTGACAGGAGTGTACACATATCACAGCCGTAGCAAACGTTATAAGCCCTGCTATGGTTGATGGGTGTAGCACCTGCCAAGCATGACCCATTTAAGTGAATGAGGCTGCTCTGTAAGGGTCCTACAACCTTGTGCAAAACAGCAAACAAAGGGTTAAAGCAGGCAGCGTTGTGTTGCTTTCTCACCACCTGCTTTAACCCCTTGGACCCCACAGAAGCATGCAGTTACATGGTGCTTGCGGAGTGGCCCTGTTTACTTAAATAGGTTGCTGTTGGCAGGCGGTAGCACCCACCAAAAGTGATTTGAGTGTGTCTGACAGGTGGTAAGGAAGCGATATGCACACAATTGCGATACAGTAGCACAGCAATTAGAGGTTTGAATCGGGTGTGAGGAGGAGACACTGGACGACACTGCCTGGTGATCTTTGACTTCTCCCATGTTGTTCAGGTAGATCTCCACCTCTTTAAGGTTGCCTACCTCTGCAATCAGGGGTCAGTATTTTGGGGTATTCATTTTTTGGGGGTGTTTATTATATGTAGCACCCGCCTAGATAGGTGCTAGAATGTAGTTAATTAATATAGTGGGGTCTCCTAATCCTCCCATTGAATCTCTCCAACAAACACAAATCTCTACTAAAAAGAGTCTCCCCTTTACCTGGACTGACCAAGCTGTCCCATTCCTGTGAATTAAACTTTCTCCACTCCCAAACCAGCTAGACGACAAACTATAGAGCCTTCAAAAAACAACTTCCCCAAATACTCCATCAATTGCGAGTTTCTGGACTATCCAGCCCGGGGAGAATGGTCTCATTCAAGATGATCATTTTGGCCAAACTCATATACCTAGTTCGCAAAGTAGTATTGCCAGTTCCCCAAGCTTTTTTTACTCCATACATGACAGATTACAAAATTCATATGGAATAAAAAGCCACCTAGATGCGCTCACCACATATTAGTAAGACACCATAACCAGGGCGGGGTAGGGATTCTTCACATCCGTATCTACTACTATGCCTCTATCTTGGACCAATTATACTACTAGTGGCACCCATCCTCCAACAAAACTTGGTCAACTGTGGAATCCCCACATCCCACAACTTACAATCTGCTGGACACCCTTCTCCTCACCACTGCAGGTTCCTCGTTACCTACAACACCCTCCTCCCCATCATCTAGAGCATCATTACTGGCTTGGAAGAAGTACACACGGAACACACCACCCAACCAACCCTGACATGCCCACCCCATCCCTCTTAGATGACTAGCAGGTAAAATTACGAATCTTAGCCTCCAGCACTGGCACACATGTGGAATCAACTCCCTACTAGATCTCAAGTCTCAACAGCCCTTAAATACCTTCAATGACCTCCAAAACAAATTTCCTCTCCCAGACTCTGAAGCATATACTCATGTAAGGATCAGCCACTTCCTTTAAGTTTCTAAACTCCCCCATGTAGTCTCAACCCCCAAAACACTAAACAGACTCTACTCCCAGCCCACATACCCAAAGCATGGAATATCCACAATATATACAGCTTTAAATGACTGGTGACCCTACTTCCAACTTAAATACTTTATCGAAATGGGAAGCAGAATTTAATCTCAGTACAACCCCTACCATGTGGCAGAATGCCTTCAAATACACATCTGCAGCATCCCATTGCTCCAATCATTGGGAAACCTATCAAAAAACCCTACACAGGTGGTACCTAACACCCTACAGATAATCAAAAATTTACCAGAACTCTCCCCCTACTTGCTGAAGGACCTGCATCAATATAGGTACTATTGCACATCTTCTTTGGTTTTGCAGATCCCTTAGCTCCTTCTGGAGGAAAATCTTTTCCTTAATTTCCTCTATATCACAGATCTCTTGAGCACCCACCCAATCGTTAGCCTTACTCCACTTGGGTATAGAAAAATGTCCTCCCAGGTCATGAGTAATAATACATCTCCTACTTGCAGCAAAAGTAAATATTGCTAGATACTAGAGAACTACAGAACACCCCTCCCTGGCGTCTACACTTGCAGACCTCAATCTCCAATGTGAGATGGAGTGAATAGTAATTAGGAAAAATGTAGCCATGGACAAGTTTCTTTTCAAGTGGTCTTCTTGGATATCACATTCTAGATGTACTGTACAAGTATAATGTTCTTGTTGAATGTTCCTTGATGAAATGAACTTCACTGGATCAATATGATGGTACTCCTGTTCCCCCCCTACTTCCTTTCCGCCCTTATCCTATCCCAATCCCCCCTCCTCTGGAGCCTCCCTCACCAATATATCTGCCTGTAAAAATATTACACTGACCTGTTTTGAATTTACTTTTCTTGTCAATATTCTAATGCCCCGTACACACGGTTGGATATTCCAACGGAAAATGTCCGATCGGACCATCTTGTCGGGAAAATCCGCCCGTGTGTGGGCTCCATCTGACTTTTTCCATCGGAATTTCCTACGGAAAAATTTTGAGAGCTGGATCTCAAATTTTTCGACAACAAAATCTGACTTTTTCCGATCGTGTGTAGGGAATTCCGACGGACAAAGTGCCACGCAGGCTCAGATCAAATTATGAGACCAATGCTATTGGCTACTAGCTTCTACGTAGTTCCATAGTACACAACGAATGTCACCACATTCGGAATGATCAGATTTTCTGTTCATTTATGTTTTAGGAGTTATTCTTTGTTAAGCTCCAGTTGGAACATCTGCCAAGATTTACCATGTAATCAGTGGCACATCATCCATGTGTGCAGAGTGTTCACTGTACATGGGCTCCCAAAAGGGGGGGACCACACTGCACACATGGATGATTGTTCCTTGATCGGAAAGATAATCGGTGTGTGGCGGGGGGGCAGTTGCAAGCTATGATCTCCCTGCATGGCTTTTCAGACAGCTGCTTCTCCTTCTCTCCCTTCAGCTGGAATCCCATACAGGGAGATTGGTGTTCGCCAATTGTCCCTCTGCCACACCGATCACCCCCCCCCAATGTCAGCCGTGTCCTTCTTCTCCAGCCCCGTATTCTCCAGACCCCCGTCCTCCTCCTCTGATGGCTGTATCCTCCTCCTCCAGCCATCATGTTCTCTGCCCCCGTCCTCCTCCGTCCCCACTCATTCCCCACACACACAACTGGCTCCCTCCTCTCGCGACAGCTGCGGGGGGTGTGTCAGGATGGAGAGTGGAGGAAGGAGCAGGTAAATATGTAATTTACAGGCTCCTTCCTTTTATGAATTGTAAATAGAGAGTGATCGCTACCGAACGCTCTCTATGTCCTGTAATAACTGAGCAGAGTAATCTGTGTGTTACTCAGCTTCAGGTTATGAATGGATGGGAGCCTCTGTCTTCTGTCCATTCATTTTCAATGCCGAGAAAGGGACTGGGGGATCTGTGTCTTCAGCCTCTTTCTCTGTCTCAAAGGGGAGACGTAAAGGATCTGCAGAGATTCCACATCCTAAAAACACTTAATCAGCAATATCGGCATGAGGGGCTTCATAGCTGCTGGTAATCCAGGACTAATTCATTTTGATAAATGTCAGATGGTCCACGAAGTCTGTGGACAAACACGTTCTATTACCGGTAACAAAACCTTCATCAGCACTAAATGTCCAATTGAAAAGCACGGTGGATGCAGGGCTGCCCAGCAGCTCGATTGCATACTAGGCAATTTCTGGCCAGTGGTCTATTCTTATGACCCAGTAAGCCAGTGGATCTTCGACTGGAAAGCTCTCCATCCATGTATTCACCCCTAGATAATCATCCACCATGTGATGCTGATGGGATGTGGAAGCTGATAGCTCTGGGTGGTGGATACAAAAAAAATTGTGAAATGCATCACTTAGGTGGCCACCTTCTTCACTGCTCCTCTCTTGACCAACAGAAGCCTCAAAAATATGTTTTCCTTGACACTTTAACCTACCAGAGTCAGGAAAAGCATTAGATAAAATACTTTTTAATGTGTCTTCAAGAGATTTCATCTTCTGCTCTCTCTGTGGAGATAGGATGAGTTCTGAGACTTTTCCCTTGTAACTCTCGTCAAGGAGGGTTGCCAACCAATAGTGATCCTTCTCCTTTATGCCACGTATTCTTCAGTCCTTTTGCAGGCTTTGAAGCATGAGGGATCCCATGAGCCCAAATTTGCGATGGCATGAGAAGCAGACTTCTCTAGGTCACTGAGGATTACAGTATCTGGAACTGCCTCCTCCCAGACACCTACTACTTCCAAGGGTCCTGGGGATGGAGAACCATCTCTTACTGTTTGACGTATGTCTTCCTCTGCTTCAATGCCTCCAAAACTGCCAGAAACCTCCTCCCTCTTTAGTAAAGATGGTATATTTACCTAAATTCCTATACTTTTTTCGTAACTCTCCTCTGCTACCCTCAGCTTACTTTTTTGATGAATCTAATGGCATTATATCTTCCCTCATGTGGAATGGGAGACCCCCACGTCTGGCTATTTCCATGCTACAGTTGCCTCTCACACGGAGAGGTCTGTCATTGCCTAATTTTCTTAATTATTAATTCAGTGTTTTGCTGGCTTATATAAGGATTCCAATTTCTCTCATAAATGGCTGGATTATCATCAGTTCTGTATCCTGTGTTTCTTGCTCCTGTTTGATTACCTGTTACTAGGGATGAGCTTCGTGTTTGAGTCGAACATACGTTCGACGCGAACATCGGCTGTTCGCCCGTTCGGCGAATTCCGAACGTTATGGGCCGTTCGCGCCAAATTCGTGTGGCGCTCACGGCCCCATCACAGTACATTGCTGGTTCATGATTGGCCAAGCATGCACTGTGACCTCGCATGCTTGGACAATCACAGCGCCAGCAGCGAGGAGAGTCATTATTGGCCACAGGCAGGATGCCTGTGGCCAATCATAGCTCAGGCTGTGTAGTGCATGCCCCACACTATATAAGGCCGCCAGCGCGGCAGCCTTGTGTAGTGTGTTGGCGTCTGAAGCAGTTAGTGGGTGTTCTGTGTACCTTCAACACAGTACACACCGATCATTATCGGCCGATTTTTTCGATCTTGCTCTTCTGTAGTGGTTGTTGTCTGCGTGCCCTGACCGCAGTATACACCACTATATTCACCTCACCTATATAGCTAGTGATCTATCTTTTATAATAGAGCTTGCAGTCAGTAGTGTTAGGAGCTTGTGCGTGCTGTCTGCGTGCTCTGTACCCAGTACACACCGCTATATCCACCTACATAGCTCTTCTCTATTTGAGCCCACTTACCATCTGCAGGAGTTATTGGAAGTTGTGTGTGCCTCCAGCACAGCACAGTATACATCTGTATATACCCCTTTATCTCTGGTGTTCTATAATAAAGGCATCTGCAGGAGTTAGTGGGTGTTTTGTGCCTCCAGCACAATATACACCTGTATCTACCCTTTATTGCTGTTCTCTAATAGAGCCATCTGCAGGGCTTAGTGGGTGTTGTGTGACTCCATTACAGTATACCCCTTTATCTCTGGTGTTCTATAATAAAGGCATCTGCAGGAGCTAGTGGGTGTTGTGTGCCTCCAGCACAATATACACCTGTATCTACCCTTTATTGCTGTTCTCTAATAGAGCCATCTGCAGGGCTTAGTGGGTGTTGTGTGACTCCATTACAGTATACCCCTTTATCTCTGGTGTTCTATAATAAAGGCATCTGCAGGAGTTAGTGGGTGTTGTATGCCTCCAGCACAATATACACTACCCAACTGCTGTTTTACCCAACTCCCTTCAGGCCATTACCATGTCTGGAAGGCCAGCAAGGAGAGGCAGACAGGCGTGAGCTGATAAAAGAGGGCAAGCAGGCTATGTGTCTAGAGACAACAGTGCTGGTCGTGGACGCAGTGCATTGTCATCAGCACGTGGCCATGGGACATGCTTGTCCTTCTTTTCGGCAGCTGGACATGTTGAACCGCAACATGCCAACGACTTGGTAGAGTGGATGACCAAGCCCTCTTCATCCTCCTCATCCTCTCTCACCCAGTCTCAGGGTACTAGCAAAGCAGCTGCCAACGCATCGTCTTCCCTTGTCTCAATGTCATCATCAGTGACTCCTTACCTAGACCCACCACGTCCTCCTGAGGAGTCTCCTGAACTCTTTGAGCACAGTGTTGGGTACATGCTCCAGGAGGATGCCCAGTGTTTTGTAGGCTCTGATGATGACACTCAGCTAGAGGAAGGGAGTAGCGTGAATGCAGAGACAGGGGATGCTCAAGAAGGACAGCAATCTGGCAGTCATGTTCCACAAGCTGCAGCATATTGCCAGGTTTGCTACAGCAATGAAGAGGAAGCGGATGATGAGGGCACTGACTCCACGTGGGTGCCTGGTAGGAGAGAGGAGGAGGAGGCACATGTCCAATGAGGCAGGATGCCCTCCGTGGGCCAGCTTAGGGGCAGCACACCGACTGAATCACACCGCAGAGCTCCGCCTGTGCAGGGCGCTGCCTCTGCGCGTTATTCTAAAAGTTCTTTGGTGTGGGCCTTTTTTGAGACGAGTGCATCAGATCGCACCGCTACTATTTGCAACATATGTCTCAAGCGTATCTCGTGTGGCCGAAACATCAGCCGTTTGGGCATCACATGCTTGATCAGACATATGTTGACCTGCCATGCAGCTCGTTGGCAAGCGTACCTCAAAGACCCACATCAAAGAACAAAGCGGACCTCTCCTTGCTCCTCATGAGCTGGCATCTCCAACCCCACTAGACCTTCAGTCCTCTCTGAAACCTGCTCTGAGAGGAATGAAGGTGTAGAATAGTGATGGACGAACTTCCGACGGGACGTTTCGCGAACGCGAAACGCGAACGGACACAAACGTTCGCGAAAACGACCGTTCGCCGCGGGCTCCATTGACTTCAATGGGAGGCGAATTTCGCAAACCTTTAGGTCGAATTTGCGGCCACGGGGTAATTATTAGGGGGTAGCACGTAGTCCCACCACCTGGACAATAGCATAATACATGTATGAGGTGAATTTGGGATCGATAACTACAAGCATTTTTTTTTTATTTGGGAAATTGTTCTGACAATTCAGGACTATGGAGCTAATGAAGGCAATGGAGGAGAGGGAAGGTCAGGGACCAGGGTAGGCAAACAAGAGGGTGCAGGAGATACAGAGCACTGACAGCAGCACCGTAATACAGAGCACTGACATCAGCACCGTGACATACAGCGCTGACAGCAGCTCCGTGACATACAGCGCTGACAGCAGCTCCGTGACATACAGCGCTGACAGCAGCTCCGTGACATACAGCGCTGACAGCAGCTCCGTGACATACAGCGCTGACAGCAGCTCCGTGACATACAGCGCTGACAGCAGCACCGTGACATACAGCGCTGACAGCAGCTCCGTGACATACAGCGCTGACAGCAGCTCCGTGACATACAGCGCTGACAGCAGCTCCGTGACATACAGCGCTGACAGCAGCTCCGTGACATACAGCGCTGACAGCAGCTCCGTGACATACAGCGCTGACAGCAGCTCCGTGACATACAGCGCTGACAGCAGCTCCGTGACATACAGCGCTGACAGCAGCTCCGTGACATACAGCGCTGACAGCAGCTCCGTGACATACAGCGCTGACAGCAGCACCGTGACATACAGCGCTGACAGCAGCTCCGTGACATACAGCGCTGACAGCAGCTCCGTGACATACAGCGCTGACAGCAGCTCCGTGACATACAGCACTGACAGCAGCTCCGTGACATACAGCGCTGACAGCAGCTCCGTGACATACAGCGCTGACAGCAGCTCCGTGACATACAGCACTGACAGCAGCTCCGTGACATACAGCGCTGACAGCAGCTCCGTGACATACAGCGCTGACAGCAGCTCCGTGACATACAGCGCTGACAGCAGCTCCGTGACATACAGCGCTGACAGCAGCTCCGTGACATACAGCGCTGACAGCAGCTCCGTGACATACAGCGCTGACAGCAGCTCCGTGACATACAGCGCTGACAGCAGCACCGTGACATACAGCGCTGACAGCAGCTCCGTGACATACAGCGCTGACAGCAGCTCCGTGACATACAGCGCTGACAGCAGCTCCGTGACATACAGCGCTGACAGCAGCTCCGTGACATACAGCGCTGACAGCAGCTCCGTGACATACAGCGCTGACAGCAGCTCCGTGACATACAGCGCTGACAGCAGCTCCGTGACATACAGCGCTGACAGCAGCTCCGTGACATACAGCGCTGACAGCAGCTCCGTGACATACAGCGCTGACAGCAGCTCCGTGACATACAGCGCTGACAGCAGCACCGTGACATACAGCGCTGACAGCAGCTCCGTGACATACAGCGCTGACAGCAGCTCCGTGACATACAGCGCTGACAGCAGCTCCGTGACATACAGCACTGACAGCAGCTCCGTGACATACAGCGCTGACAGCAGCTCCGTGACATACAGCGCTGACAGCAGCTCCGTGACATACAGCACTGACAGCAGCTCCGTGACATACAGCGCTGACAGCAGCTCCGTGACATACAGCGCTGACAGCAGCTCCGTGACATACAGCGCTGACAGCAGCTCCGTGACATACAGCGCTGACAGCAGCTCCGTGACATACAGCGCTGACAGCAGCTCCGTGACATACAGCGCTGACAGCAGCTCCGTGACATACAGCGCTGACAGCAGCTCCGTGACATACAGCGCTGACAGCAGCTCCGTGACATACAGCGCTGACAGCAGCTCCGTGACATACAGCGCTGACAGCAGCACCGTGACATACAGCGCTGACAGCAGCTCCGTGACATACAGCGCTGACAGCAGCTCCGTGACATACAGCGCTGACAGCAGCTCCGTGACATACAGCACTGACAGCAGCTCCGTGACATACAGCGCTGACAGCAGCTCCGTGACATACAGCGCTGACAGCAGCACCGTGACATACAGCGCTGACAGCAGCTCCGTGACATACAGCGCTGACAGCAGCTCCGTGACATACAGCGCTGACAGCAGCTCCGTGACATACAGCGCTGACAGCAGCTCCGTGACATACAGCGCTGACAGCAGCTCCGTGACATACAGCGCTGACAGCAGCTCCGTGACATACAGCGCTGACAGCAGCTCCGTGACATACAGCGCTGACAGCAGCTCCGTGACATACAGCGCTGACAGCAGCTCCGTGACATACAGCGCTGACAGCAGCTCCGTGACATACAGCGCTGACAGCAGCACCGTAAGCAGCCCCAGGAGGAAGTCAGCACAGCACAGGGATGGTGTGATCCCCTCATAATAAGAACCCCCAGGAGGAAGTCAGCACAGCACAGGGATGGTGGGAGCCCCTCATAATAAGAACACCCAGGAGGAAGTCAGCACAGCACAGGGATGGTGGGAACCCCTCATAATAAGCAGCCCCAGTAGAAATATGACACCGCTCAACCTCTTCAAAGAGGAGGGTAGGGGCATATAGTACGGTGTGCTTTTTTGGGTCAGGGAAGTGAGCCAAATGAATTAAGAAGGTCTGTGTGCTTGATTCCAAAAATTGTTTATAGACATATACATGGTCTACTGATCACATGTGTTGAATTCCTCCGAGATCCATGCCTCATTCATTTTTAGAAATGTGAGGTAGTTAACACTGTGGTGAGCTAGGCGAGTACGCTTATCGGTCACAATCCCCCCTGCTGCGCTGAACGTCCTTTCGGACAGGACACTGGATGAGGGGCAAGCCAACAGTTCGATTGCAAATTGGGCAAGCTCTGGCCAGAGGTCAAGCCTGCCCACCCAGTAGTCTAGGGGTTCATCACTCCTCAGAGCGTCCACATCGGCCGTTAACCCAATGTAGTCGGACACCTGACGGTCTAGGCGTTCCCTGATGCTGGATCCGGATGACACCTGTCGATGGGTCGGCTGAAAGAATGACCTCATATCCGAAGTCACCAACACATCTTCAAACCGGCCTCTTCTTGCAGGCGCTGTTGGATTGGTACCCGCAAATCCTTCTCTGGGAGTGGGAATTGCTCCTCTGCCAGCGCACGCAAAAGCAGAATGCAGCATTTCTCGAAGCAAGGCCTGGAAGTGCTGCATTCTGACAGCCCTCTGCGACGGCGGTAACATTTCCGCCATTTTGTGTTTGTACCGGGGGTCTAAGTACGTTGCCACCCAGTACTGGTCCTTGACCCTCATGCTTTTTATACGGGGGTCCCTATTAAAACACTGGAGCATGAAGGCCCCCATTTGCACTAAAGTGGAAGCGGTGTGGTGGCCTGGCTCCTGCTCATCATCCAGGATAATGTCGTCCTCTTCATTCTCCTCTCCCCATCCTCGCACAACAGGGATCCCAGAAAGGTTTAAAGCATGCTCTTCTTGCTCCTGCTCATCCGCCCCGGCACCATCCTCCTCTGACTCCTCATCAGACTCCTGTTGTTGACTTGTCTCAGATAGAGTAGCCCCCCCTGGGAATTCATCCAGCATTGCGACTTCCTCATCTTCCCGCTCCTGCTCCTCCACAGCCTGATCAATGACACGACGCAATGCACGCTCCAGAAAGAAGGCATAAGGTACCATGTCACTGATGGCGCCATGGCTGCGACTGACCAGTTTGGTGATCTCCTCAAATGGCCGCAGAAGTCTGCATGTGTCGCGCATGAGCAGCCACTGGCGCGGTGAAAAAAAACCCAGCTCCCCAGAACCGTTTCTTTCGCAGAGTTCATACAGGTAGACGTTAACTGCACGTTTCTGCTGGAGCAGCCTATCAAGCATATAGAAGGTTGAGTTCCATCGCGTCGGGCAATCGCAAATAAGACGTCTGACCGGCAGATGGTGTCGCCGCTGAATGTCAGCAAGGCGAGCCATGGCCGTGTAAGATCTTCTGAAATGGGCCGAGATTTTCCTTGCCTGCCGCAAGATGTCCTGGACCCCAGGGTATTTGACAAGGAATCGCTGCACGACCAAGTTTAAGACGTGTGCCATGCACGGCACGTGCGTGATTTTGCCCTGTTTCAATGCGCTAAGCAGATTGGCACCGTTGTCACACACCACTTTACCAACTGTCAAATTGAGCGGTGTTAGCCACTCATCTGCCTGTGAACGCAAAGCTGAAAGGAGTGCCGGGCCAGTGTGGCTCTTTGCTTCCAGGCACAACAGACGCAGCACGGCATGGCAACGTCTCACCTGGCATGTGGAATAGGTTCTGGGGAGCTTGGGCGGTGCAGTGGAAGAGACGCTAGCAGCGGAAAAGGAGGAGGCAGCTGAGGAGGAGAGGGAGGAGGATGGAGTAGGAGGAGGAGAAGAAGAGTCAGGCCTGCATGCAATCCGTGGCGGTAAAACCAAATCTACACGGGTGCCACGGGTTACATGCTTGACGGCCGTCAGAAGGTTCACCCAGTGGGCAGTAAAACTGATATACCTTCCCTGCCCGTGTTTGCTAGACCACGTGTCTGTGGTCAGATGTATCTTGGCACCGACACTGTGTGCCAGAGATACATTCACTTGCCGCTGAACATGGCCATATAGCTCTGGGATGCCCTTCTCTGAGAAATACTTCCTTCCTGGGACCTTCCATTGTGGTGTTCCAATGGCCACAAATTTGCGAAAGGCCTCCGAGTCCACCAGTTTATATGGCAGTAGTTGGCGGGCTATGAGTTCTGACAAGCCAGCCGCCAACCGTTGGGCAAGAGGGTTATCCGGCGTCATCATTTTTTTACGCTCAAACATTAGGCCCACGGAAGCCTGCCTTTTTGCAGAAAAATGTGAGCTTGGCGTGATGGAAGGTGGAGTGGAGGACAATTGTGAGGAGAGAGGAGAAGGAGAAGTAGAAGACGAGGCTGGACGGTGAGAGCCTGCAGTGTGGCTTTGTGTGTTCCGTTGCTCCCACTGGGCTCGGTGATGGCTGCTCATGTGCCTTCTTAAGGCGGTCGTCCCTAGGTGAGTATTGGGCTTACCGCGACTAACGCGTTGACTGCAAAGATTGCAGATGGCAACGCTATTGTCAGCAGCGGACACGTTAAAAAAAGCCCACACTGCGGAGCCATGTGCCGGTGTCCTGGGAGCGCCAGATGTGACCGTACATGGTCGATGACTCGCTCCTGATACATTTGCAGTCTGCTTTGTCCCTGCTGTGCAATGTAAGTCATTGCTGCTTCTCCTCCCTATCTGCTGGTCCATATCTCCCTCTGAACTCCCCTCCTCTTCCTCTCTTGTGGGCACCCACGTGACATCACTAGACACGTCATCATCAACGTCACCTTCCCCACCGCTATAAGTAGAGTAGGCAGCAACACCGGGGACCAACCTCCTCCTTGGGCTGATCTGGGTACTGGCGTCAGACTGCTGAGTAGCGCTTGTTGCTACCTCCTCTTCCTGATCCAATACCAAGAGTGGCTGCGCATCAGAAATGTCCTCTTGATATGGATCGGAAAATAATTCCAGTGACTCAAGCGGAAGGTATGTGGTGGTGGTGGTGGTGGTCGTGTTGTTGGTGGTAGTGTCTTTGGGGGTGCACATAGCAGAGAGTGAAGAAGAGGGTGCAGATCGAGAGGATGAGGAGGGTGCAGAAGAGTAAGGCTGAGCGAGCCACTCAACCAAGTCTGGTGCATCCTTTAAAGTAATTGAACGCACCTTCTGCAACTTCCCACTTTGGCTCAAGCCTGTTGCTCCTGCCCTACCCCTACCACCCCTGCGGAAGGGCCTGCCTCTTCCTCTGCATGTCATTTTTTAAATGACCCTGTGACAAAACTCTTAGTCCCTATACCGCTGAAGGACTGCTGCAGTATAGGTGAGCGGTCAGCAGTGGTGCACGTCAACCCTATCTATTGTGGACCTATAGCGGTCCTTACAGAACAGCAGACTGTACCGCACTCAAGCCTATGTACCGTAGCACCCTATACCAAGTTACCAGTCCTTATAAGAACTTTTGTGGACCAAGCAGGTTGTGTATTAGTGTTTAGCAGACTGTACGTCAGTCCCTATACCGCTGAAGGACTGCTGCAGTATAGGGCAGCGGTCAGCAGTGGTGCACGTCAACCCTATCTATTGTGGACCGATAGCGGTCCTTACAGAACAGCAGACTGTACCGCACTCAAGCCTATGTACCGTAGCACCCTATACCAAGTTACCAGTCCTTATAAGAACTTTTGTGGACCAAGCAGGTTGTGTATTAGTGTTTAGCAGACTGTACGTCAGTCCCTATACCGCTGAAGGACTGCTGCAGTATAGGGCAGCGGTCAGCAGTGGTGCACGTCAACCCTATCTATTGTGGACCGATAGCGGTCCTTACAGAACAGCAGACTGTACCGCACTCAAGCCTATGTACCGTAGCACCCTATACCAAGTTACCAGTCCTTATAAGAACTTTTGTGGAACAAGCAGGTTGTGTGTTAGTGATTAGCAGACTGTACGTCAGTCCCTATACCAATGAAGGACTGCTGCAGTATAGGGCAGCGGTCAGCAGTAGTGCACGGCAACCCTATGTATTGTGGACCGATAGCGGTCCTTACAGAACAGCAGACTGTACTGCACTCAGGCCTATGTACCGTAGCACCCTATACCAAGTTACCAGTCCTTATAAGAACTTTTGTGGACCAAGCAGGTTGTGTGTTAGTGTTTAGCAGACTGTGCGTCAGTCCCTATACCGCTGAAGGACTGCTGCAGTATAGGGCAGCGGTCAGCAGTAGTGCACGGCAACCCTATGTATTGTGGACCGATAGCGGTCCTTACAGAACAGCAGACTGTAACGCACTCAGGCCTATGTACCGTAGCACCCTATACCAAGTTACCAGTCCTTATAAGAACTTTTGTGGACCAAGCAGGTTGTGTGTTAGTGATTAGCAGACTGTACGTCAGTCCCTATACCAATGAAGGACTGCTGCAGTATAGGGCAGCGGTCAGCAGTAGTGCACGGCAACCCTATGTATTGTGGACCGATAGCGGTCCTTACAGAACAGCAGACTGTAACGCACTCAGGCCTATGTACCGTAGCACCCTATACCAAGTTACCAGTCCTTATAAAAACTTTTGTGGACCAAGCAGGTTGTGTGTTAGTGTTTAGCAGACTGTGCGTCAGTCCCTATACCGCTGAAGGACTGCTGCAGTATAGGGCAGCGGTCAGCAGTGGTGCACGTCAACCCTATCTATTGTGGACCGATAGCGGTCCTTACAGAACAGCAGACTGTACCGCACTCAAGCCTATGTACCGTAGCACCCTATACCAAGTTACCAGTCCTTATAAGAACTTTTGTGGACCAAGCAGGTTGTGTATTAGTGTTTAGCAGACTGTACGTCAGTCCCTATACCGCTGAAGGACTGCTGCAGTATAGGGCAGCGGTCAGCAGTGGTGCACGTCAACCCTATCTATTGTGGACCGATAGCGGTCCTTACAGAACAGCAGACTGTACCGCACTCAAGCCTATGTACCGTAGCACCCTATACCAAGTTACCAGTCCTTATAAGAACTTTTGTGGAACAAGCAGGTTGTGTGTTAGTGATTAGCAGACTGTACGTCAGTCCCTATACCAATGAAGGACTGCTGCAGTATAGGGCAGCGGTCAGCAGTAGTGCACGGCAACCCTATGTATTGTGGACCGATAGCGGTCCTTACAGAACAGCAGACTGTAACGCACTCAGGCCTATGTACCGTAGCACCCTATACCAAGTTACCAGTCCTTATAAGAACTTTTGTGGACCAAGCAGGTTGTGTGTTAGTGATTAGCAGACTGTACGTCAGTCCCTATACCAATGAAGGACTGCTGCAGTATAGGGCAGCGGTCAGCAGTAGTGCACGGCAACCCTATGTATTGTGGACCGATAGCGGTCCTTACAGAACAGCAGACTGTACTGCACTCAGGCCTATGTACCGTAGCACCCTATACCAAGTTACCAGTCCTTATAAAAACTTTTGTGGACCAAGCAGGTTGTGTGTTAGTGTTTAGCAGACTGTGCGTCAGTCCCTATACCGCTGAAGGACTGCTGCAGTATAGGGCAGCGGTCAGCAGTAGTGCACGGCAACCCTATGTATTGTGGACCGATAGCGGTCCTTACAGAACAGCAGACTGTAACGCACTCAGGCCTATGTACCGTAGCACCCTATACCAAGTTACCAGTCCTTATAAGAACTTTTGTGGACCAAGCAGGTTGTGTGTTAGTGATTAGCAGACTGTACGTCAGTCCCTATACCAATGAAGGACTGCTGCAGTATAGGGCAGCGGTCAGCAGTAGTGCACGGCAACCCTATGTATTGTGGACCGATAGCGGTCCTTACAGAACAGCAGACTGTACCGCACCCAAGCCTATGTACCGTAGCACCCTAGACAGACCAAGTTACCAGTCCTGATAAAGAGCTTTGTGGAACAAGTGAGTTGTGAATGATTAGCAGACTGCAGCAGAAGGGCAGCAGTCAAGTATAATATTCTTTCTATATTTGGAAGAAAGAATATTATACGTGTACAAGCCTATTACCGTACCACTGATACCAGTCCTGAAAAGAACCTTTGTGGAACTAATAGTAACAGCAAGTCTTTAAAATTATCCTCACTGCCTGACACACTGCTTCCTGCCTGTCCCTATACAAATTGGCAAAAAAGAGTAGGCTGGAACGATTAGCTGGAACAGCTCTTTTGTGGACCTGATAGTAACAGCTAATGATGATGATGATGATGATGATGAAGAAAGACTAATCTGGCTGAGCTGTCCCTAAAATAGCAGCATACAGCGCTCTGTCCCTTTATCTAAACTGACAAAAGAAACTCAGGCTGCTGACCTAACACCTATACCAGTCCTGAAAAGAACTTTTGTGTACCAAATAGCTAGCGTTTTCTCTGTCCCTACTCCACACAGGATCCTTTCCCTACAGTGACAGAAGAAAGAATGTAAAATGGCCACCGGATCGGGTGTATTTATAGGTTAGGGGGAATGTCCAAGTGTCCATGAGCTGTCATGTCTCAATTGGTTGTCCTGTAACACATGATAAACGTGTCACGAAAGGTTAAAGTTCTTGTATACATTAAACACGTAAGTCCGCCGGGGCGAACGACGGAAAAAGGCGTTCGAACCCGCGGACGGCGAAAGTCGGAAATTCGCCGCGAAACGACCGCCGGGCGAACCGTTCGGCCATCACTAGTGTAGAATTAGGTGTGTCACAGCCAAGTGCTTCCGGGAACTCTGCTAGCGGTACACCCACGTCCGATTATAGCAGGCAAATGTCCCTGCCCCAGCTGCTGGACCGCTGAACGAAGTTCACTCCCAGCCATCCACATGCCCAGCGGTTGAATGCTAGCTTGGCTAAATTGCAAGCACTTCAACTGCTGCCTTTTCAATTGATAGACTCGGCCCGCTTCCGTGAGTTTGTACAATGTGCGGTTCCTCAGTGGCAGGTCCCCAAATGCCACTTTTTCTCACGGAAGGCGATTCCGGCTCTCTACCGGCATGTGGAAGGCAATGTCCTTGCCTCGCTGGACAGGGCGGTCAGCGGTAAGGTGCATATTAGCGCTGACTCATGGTCCAGCAGGCATGGACAGGGGCGTTACCTGTCTTTCACGACCCATTGGGTCACTCTTCTGGCAGCTGGGAAGGATGCAGGACAAGGTGCAGTAGTGTTGGAGGTTGTTCCGCCACCACGCCTCCAAAATGCTACTATTGGTTGTGACACACCTCTCTCCTCCACCCCCTCCTCTTCTTCTTCCTCCATGGCCTCTTCCAGTGCTCTGTCCTCAGAACCAGCGGTGCTCCGTAGGCGTTCCAGGGGCTACGGAAGTACGCAGGCAAAACGATGCCATGCCATGCTTGCGCTGGTTTGTTTGGGGGACAGGAGCCACACTGGGGCGGATGTTTTGTCAGCTCTGCAGGGGCAGGCCGAGAGGTGGTTGACGCCACGCCAGCTTAAGCCAGGAATGGTGGTTTGCGACAATGGCACCAACCTCCTCTCCGCCCTCCGACAGGGACAACTGACCCATGTGCCCTGTGTGGCTCACGTCCTTAACCTGGTGGTGCAGCGGTTCTTGGGAAGGTACCCGGGCTTACATGATGTCCTGAAGCAGGCCAGGAAAGTCTGTGTGCATTTCTGCCAATCATTTAATGCCTGTGCTCGGCTGGCTGAGCTCCAAAAGGAGTTGAACCTGCCCAAAAACCGCCTTATATGTGACATGCCCACCAAGTGGAACTCAACATTGGCCATGCTGCAGCGGCTGCACATGCAGCAGAGGGCCATCAATGAGTACCTGTGCGACTACGGCATCAGGACAGGGTCAGGGGAGCTCGGTTTTTTCTCACCACGCCAGTGGGGCATGATCAGGGATGCATGCACTGTCCTGTCACCGTTTGAGGAGGCCACAAGGATGGTGAGCAGTGACAGTGCATGCATCAGTGACACTGTACCTCTTGTCCACCTCTTGGAGCATACACTGCATGGAATAATGGACAGGGCACTAGAGGCAGAACAGAGGCAGGAAGAGGAGGACTTCCTTGCCTCTCAAAGCCCCCTTTATCCAGACAGTGTTCCTGCTGTGCCACCCATCACACAGGAAGAGGATGAGGAGGAGGAAGATGAGGAGGAGGATGATTGTGTCAGCATGGATGTGGAGGCTGGCACTCAGCATCAGCAGCAGCAGTCTTGTAGTGATGATTTACATTCCCAAGAAACACGTGGACTTCTACGTGGCTGGGAGGAGGTAGCTGCGGATCATGTTGTCCTTAGTGACCCAGAGGACTCCGGACCAAATGCCTCAGCTAACCTACGCTGCATGGCCTCCCTGATCCTGCAAAGCCTGCGGAAGGATCCTCGTATTCTTCGGAACAAGGAGAGGGACCATTACTGGCTGGCCTCTCTCCTTGATCCACGGTACAAGGGTAAGGTTGCTGACCTTATCTTGCCATTGCAGAGGGAGCAAAGGATGAGACATCTCCGGGAGGCCTTGCAGAAAGGTCTGTGCAACGCGTTCCCAGAGACTGGGAGGTCACAAACTCCTGGTCCTGGACAACATGTTGCTGAGGCATCGTTCAGAAGGAGCGGTGGAGAAGGTGGCCGTCTGACTGATGCTTTCAGACAATTTTTTAGTCCGCAGCCCCAAGGTATGATCGGTTCCAGCAACCATCGCCAGCGTCTGATTTACATGGTGCAGGAACTACTGGCCTGTCCTGCATCCAGCGTTCTTTCGGAACGCACCTTCAGTGCTCCTGGTGGTTTTGTTACCGATCACAGGGTGCGCCTGTCCACCGAATCAGTTGATCGACTGACCTTCATCAAGATGAATCAGTCTTGGATCACCCACAGCTACCAAGCACCTGAAGCTGATGTAACCGAATAATTTTTATTGAAATATCACATCCCTTCAAGACTACCTATGCTGATGCTGAGTGACTGTCCTGTTATGTTGATTGTCTATCCTCTTTCTCCTCCGCTGATATGTTGGAAGAACATTTCTGGTTCTGGGTGATGCCATCAGCCCAATTTTTCTGCCCCTGTTTAACAGGGGCGTTTAATTACAATTTTTGATGCAATGCTTTGCAGCAGGGCTAATTGCTGCAATAAAACTAGAGTATATGGGAGAGGTTGCAGTGTGGTGGCACCAGCACCAGTGCCTAAGGCCCAATTTTTCTGCCCCTGTTTAACAGGGACATGTAATTACAATTCTTGATATAATATTTCACAGGAGGGCCCGTTCCTGTGCCCACCCAGAGTAACTGTGAGGACTTATAGTGTTGTGGCACCACAACCACCAAAGGTCAATTTTTCTACCACTGTTCAACAATGGCATGTAATTACAATTCTTGATATAATCGTTCACAGCAGGGCGCTCCAGCGCCCACCAAGAGTAACTTTGAGGGCTTACAATGTTGTGGCAAAACCAACACCTTGTTCCGCCATTTCTGCAGAGCATATAGGGCAGGCCCCTACTTTCAAACATCCAACTTACAAACATCTCCTACTTGCAAATGGAAGGAGACAACAGCAAGTGAGATGAAAAAAGATGGACGACAAAACAAATTATACAGGGGTGATAACCCTTCCCTATGTTTTCCAAAAAGCTTAAAAATAGTTTTTTTTGACTGGAGCTACACTTTAAAAATGTACCAGTTGAAAATTACAAACAGATTCAACTTAACACAACAAACCTACACAGTCCCTGTCTTGTTTGCACTGCCTGTATACTGCTGAATATATAGGGCCTGGGGGCCACACGCATTTACTTTTTTTAATATGGGTACTGGGTTGCCCTTAATATGCGTGCAAGACCCAAAGGGGCTGGTAATGGGCAGGGATGGCTACCCATGCCATTTTTCTCAATGATTTTCAACCATATTGTAGGAACCAGATATAAAATTAAAACCGCAAGCAGTTTTAAATGATGTTATTTCTGTTTAATGTCATTTTGTGCAGGGACTGTTCTAAACACGGGAAACACGTGGCACTTCACAGGCATACTACAGACACCCCCCAGGTACCATATTTAAAGGAATATTTCACTTTTTTTTCACTTTAATCGTCATTAAAATCAGTGCTCCCGCCAAAACAGCCATTTTTAAAAACATTTTAGGCATTGACCCATGCCCCCTGGGGCAGGAGCCAGGTCCCCAAACCCTTTTTAGGACAATATCTTGCATATTAGCCATTAAAATTAGCACTTTTAATTTTGAACGTTCGAGTCCCATAGACTTCAATGGGGTTCTAAAGTTTGTACGAATTTGGGGTCCGTTCGAAAGTTCTGGTGCGAACCGATCCAGGAGGTGTTCGGCTCATCCCTACCTGTTACTAAGGATGAGCCGAACACCCCCCGGTTCGGTTCTCACCAGAACCTGCGAACAGATCTAAACTTCGTGTGAACTTTAGAACCCTATTGAAGTCTATGGGAAAGTTCAAAATCTAAAGTGATAATTTTAAATGCTAATATGCAAGTTATTGTCATAAAAAGTGTTTGGGGACCTGGGTCCTGCCCCAGGGGACATGTATGAATGCAAAAAAAGTTTTAAAAATGTCAGTTTTTGTCGGGAGCACTGATTTTAATAATGCTTAAAGTGAAAAAGTGTAACATTCCTTTAAATTTTGTACCTGGGGGGTGTCTATAGTATGCTTGTAAACGGGTGCATGTTTCCCATACTTAGAACTGTCCCTGCACAAAGTGTAATTTCTGTAGGAAAAAAGTAATTTAAAATCACTATAATTTAATTTATAATTAAATTTATAGTTAAATTAATTTATAATTTAAAATCACTATAATGAATTGTCGGCTCCCGTAATACAGAGAACACTCATTGAAAGTCATTGATAAAAAAAAAAAGTGTGGGGTTCCCCCAAATTCAATTACCGGGCCATTCAGGTCTGGTATGGATTTTAAGAGGAACTCCAGGCCAAATTTAAAACAACAATGGCATGGAGTCCCCCCTAAAAATCCATACCAGATTTTTTTTAAATCACTGGATAGCAAGAGTGGATTACCACCGCTGAAATCATTTTTTTTTTTTAATAAAGGACTTTTGCAACGGCGTGTCTTTTTTAACATTCTTACACTTTTTTGTGAAATGGTAGGGGTATTTGTACCCCCTTACCATTTCAAACAGGGGGGCAGGATCTGGGGGTCCCCTAGTTAAAGGGGGCTTCCAGATTCTGATAAGTCCCACAGCCACCGGCCAGGGTTGTGGGGATAAGGCCCTTGTCCTCATCAACATGGGGACAAGGGGCTTTGAGGGGTCACAGACCCCCAAAGCATGCTCCCAATGTTGAGGGCATGTGGCCTGGTATGGTTCAGGAGGGGGGGGTGCTCTCCCGTTCCCCCCTCTTTTCCTGTGGCCTGCCAGGTTGTGTGCCCAGATAAAGGGTCTGGTATAGATTTTTAGAGGGAACTCCACATCATTTTTTTTTTATTTGGCGTGGAGTTTCCCTTAAAATCCATACCAGACCTGAAGGGTCTGGTAATTAAATTTGGGGGAACCCCACACTTTTTTTTTATCAATGACTTTCAATGACTGTCCTCTGTATTACGGGGAGCCGACAATTCATTCCAGCCGTGAGTGATTTTAAATTACTTTTTCTCCTGCAGAAATGACATTTTGTGCAGGGACAGTTCTAAGCACGGGAAACATGCGCCCCTTTACAGGCATACTATACACACCCCCAGGTACAAAATTTAAAGGAATATTACACTTTTATTGTTTCAGTTTAAGCATTATTAAAATCACTACTCCCCAAAAAACCTCAGTTTTTAAAACTTTTTTTGCATTGATCCATGTCCCCTGAGGCAGGACCCAGGTCCCCAAACACTTTTTAGGACAATAACTTGCATATTAGCCTTTAAAATTTGCATTTTAGATTTCTCCCTTTTCGAATCTGCCGCGAACACCCCAAATTGTTCACTGTTTGCCGAACAGGCGAACAGGCAATGTTCGAGTCGAACATGAGTTTGACTCAAACTCAAAGCTCATCCCTACCTGTTACCGACCCGGCTTATCCTGACCTGCTCTGGCTTCTCTCCTGGCTCTGAATCGGCTTGTTTCACGGACCTGCTCTTGTCTGTTCCAGATTGACTTCCTGTGTTTGACCTCAGCTTCATCACAACTATACCTCCGGCCTCTGCTTCTGACTGCCTTCCTGTGTTTGACCCCCGGCCTGACTTCTGCTTTTCCACCTGTTAAGATCCACCAGTACCTCCAGGGAATCATTGGCTGTGACCACCTTCTCTGCTCCTGGGTGTCCGCTCCTGTAACCATCAGACAGCTTCACCGGCAGGCAACCCATGCATGTCTGCGCATAGCACCCTCTGTCTCCAAGTGCAGGGGTACTCTGCACTCAGCCGCAAGGGTAGCCCTCTCTTCACCTCAGCCTCCAGCCTGGTACATGACAGTGACGCACAGTGGGAGCAACCTTATATAGCCACATAGCACCTTAAACCAGGTGGAGCTGATCCCTGAAACCTGCTAGAGTCTAGGAGACACCTTGTGGTGGACACTGGAACTGCAGTAATTCAGAGTACCACAGTGCCACCATCAGGCAAACTCAATCCTAACAACAGGGTCCCCCCTACCCCCTATTATATTTTCTATGGTAATGGTACCATTACTACAAGTGATCACAGCAGATCAGGATGTACAGTGCATCCGGAAAGTATTCACGGCGTTTCACTTTTCCACATTTTGTTATTACAGCCAAAATTGATTAAATTAATTATTTTCTTCAGAATTCTACAAACAATCCCCCATAATGATAACATGAAAGAAGTTTGTTTAAAATCTTTTCAAATTTAATAAAAAAAGGAAAAAATCCCATGTACATAAGTATCACAGCCTTTGCCATGACACTCAAAATTGAGCTCAGGTGCCTCCTATTTCCACTGATCATCCTTGAGATGTTTCTAGAACTTGATTGGTGTCCATCTGTGGTAAATTCAGTTGACTGAACATGATTTGGAAAGGCACACACCTGTCTATAGAAGGTCCCACAGTTAACAGTGCATGTCAGAGCACAAAGCAAGCCATGAAGTCCAAGAAATTGTCTGTAGACCCCCGAGACAGAATTTTATGGAGGCGCAGATATGGGGAAGGGTACAGAAAATGTTCTGCATTTTCTGGTCCCGATGAGCACAGTGGCCTCCATCATCCATAAATGAAAGAAGTTTGGAACAACCAGGACTCTTCCTAGAGCGGGCCGCCTGGCCAAACTGAGCGATCGGGCAGGAAGAGCCTTCATCAGGGAGATGACCAAGAACCCTATGGTCACTGTGACAGAGCTCCAGCATTTCTCTGTGGAGAAAGAAGAACCTTCCAGAAAAACAACCATCTCTGCGGCACTCCACCAATTGGGCCTGCATGGTAGAGTGGCCAGACAGAAGCCACTCCTCAGTAAAAGGGACATGACAGCCAAAAGTCACCTGAATGAGTCTCAGACCATGAGAAACAGAATTCTGTGGTCTTATAAAACAAATATTGATCTCTTTGGCCTGAATGGCAAGCGCCATGTCTAGAGCAAACCAGGCACAGCTCATCACCTGGCCAATACCATCCTCACAGTGAAGCATGGTGGCAGCAGCATCAAGCTGTGGGGATGTTTGTGAGCAGCAGGAATTGGGAGACTAGTCAGGATCGAGGGAAAGATGAATGCAGCAATGTACAGAGACATCCTTGATGAAAACCTGCTCCAGGGTGCTCTGGACCTCAGATTGGGGTGAAGGTTCATCTCCCAACAGGACAATGACCCTAAAGCCCCGTACACACTATCAGATTGTCTGCTGAGTTTTTCCTTCAGATTTACCAAAACCATATAATATGAGGTCAAACCTTAGGAGTGTCAATGTGTATGCAATCAGGCAGGCCCTTCTACTACATGGTTTTGGTAAATCTGAAGGAAAAAACTCAGCAGACAATCTGATAGTGTGTATGGGGCTTTAGCAATCAGCCAAGATAACAAAGAAGTGGCTACGGTACAGCTCTGTGAATGTCCTTGAGTGGCCCAGCCAGAGCCCAGACTTTAACCCGATTGAATATCTCTGGAGACATATGAAAATGGCTGTGCGCCGACCCTCCCCATACAACCCGAAGGAGTTTGAGAGGTCCTGCAAAAAAGAATGAGAGAAACTGCCCAAAAATAGGTGTGCCAAGCTTGTAGCATCATACTCAAAAAGACTTGAGGCTGTAATTGGGGCCAAAGGAGCTTCACCAAAGTATTGAGCCAAGGCTGTGATTCGTCTGTACATGGGAGGAGTCTGTGATACTTATGTACATGGGAGGAGTCTGTGATATTTATGTACATGGGAGGAGTCTGTGATATTTATGTACATGGGAGGAGTCTGTGATATTTATGTACATGGGGGGAGTCTGTGATATTTATGTACATGGGAGGAGTCTGTGATACTTATGTACATGGGAGGAGCCTGTGATATTTATGTACATGGGAGGAGTCTGTGATACTTATGTACATGGGAGGAGCCTGTGATATTTATGTACATGGGAGGAGTCTGTGATATTTATGTACATGGGAGGAGTCTGTGATACTTATGTACATGGGAGGAGTCTGTGATACTTATGCACATGGGAGGAGCCTGTAATATTTATGTACATGGGAGGAGTCTGTTATATTTATGTACATGGGAGGAGTCTGTTATATTTATATACATGGGATTTTTATTTTTTTTAATACATTTTGAAGATTTCAAACAAACTTCTTTCACATTTGTCATTATGGAGAATTGTTTGTAGAATTTTGAGGAAAATAATAAATTTTGGAATAAGGCTGTAACATAACAAAATGTGGAAAAAGTGAAGCGCTGTGAATACTTTCCTGATGCTCTGTACTGAACATAAAAATAAGGAATAGGGAACATTCATCTAATCTAGATATTTCACTCACAGCTGTGCAATGTATGCTCAGTAGAATTGAAATTCTGACAAATTTGTTATTATTCAGACATTCAGATGTATTTTAATTTTCTGAATTACAATAATATTGCATTTAAACTAATCCGAAATAATGAATCAAAATTTTTGACGAAATTCAAATAGTTTTCTAATTGTATTTGAACAGTATGCTAATCAAATTGAATTCAAATAGTTTTCAAATTTGAGTTTCCAAAGAAAATAAAATAGAATAGAAAATACAGGAATAGAAAAAAATATAATAAAATAGAAAATAATAGAAAATAAAAGAATACAATATAATAGAGTAAAACAGAACAGAATAGAAAATAAAAGAATAATAAATAGAATGGAAAAAAAGGGATAGAACAGAAAATAAAAGAATAGACTAAAACAGAACAAAATAAAATAGAAAATAAAAAAACTGAATAAATTAGAATAAAGAATAAAGGAATAAACTAGAATAAAAAATAAAATAGAACAAAATACAATAAAAAGAATATAACCATCTTCTGAAACTTTAATTTTGAATAGAATAAATTCAAATAGAAAAGAATATAATAGAATAGAAAAAAATGGAATAGAGAATAATAAAATATAAAATACATTTATATAAAAGAATAAAACTGAATAATCAATAGCAAAGAATAGTAAAGAATAGAAAGAATATACAAATATAACCATTTTCTGAAATTCTAATATCAAACAGAATAGATAATAATATATGTAGCACTGACCCCCGAAGGAGCTGCTTGATTGATTTGGGCCTGCACTCTGCTAATGAACCCCCTACTGACTTGGCTCAGTCCCCTTGACACAGCTGTGGTGCGATGTTGGTGTGGAATGAAGTGGTGAGACACAATCCCCACAATACACAATACAATGACAATATACAGTGGTGTGAAAAAGTGTTTGCCCCCTTCCTCATTTCCTGTTCCTTTGCATGTTTGTCACACTTAAGTGTTTTGGAACATCAAACCAATTTAAACAATAGTCAAGGACAACACAAGTAAACACAAAATGCAATTTGTAAATGAAGGTGTTTATTATTAAAGGTGAAAAAAAATCCAAACCATCATGGCCCTGTGTGAAAAAGTGATTGCCCCCCTTGTTAAAACATACTATAACTGTGGTTGCCCACACCTGAGTTCAATTTCTCTAGCCACACCCAGGCCTGATTATTGCCACACCTGTTCACAATCAAGGCATCACTTAAATAGGAGCTGCTTGACACATTAAGGTCCACCAGAAGATCCTTAAAAGCTACACATCATGCCGAGACCCAAAGAAATTCAGGAACAATTGAGAAAGAAAGTAATTGAGATCTATCAGTCTGAAAAGGGTTATAAAGCCATTCCCAAAGCTTTGGGAATCCAGCGAACCACAGTGAGAGCCATTATCCACAAATGGCGAAGACATGGAACAGTGGTGAACCTTCCCAGGAGAGGCCGGCCGCCCAAAATTACCCCAAGAGCGCAGCGACGACTCATCCAAGAGGTCACAAAAGACCCCACAACAACGTCCAAGGAACTGCAGGCCTCACTTGCCTCAGTTAAGGTCAGCGTTCATGCCTCCACCATCAGGAAAAGACTGGGCAAAAATGGCCTGCATGGCAGAGTTCCAAGGAGAAAACCACTGCTGAGCAAAAAGAACATCAAAGCTCGTCTCAATTTCTCCACAACACATCTTGATGATCCCCAAGACTTTTGGGACAACATTCTGTGGACCGATGAGACAAAAGTGGAACTCTTTGGAAGGTGTGTGTCCAAGTATATCTGGCGTAGAAGGAACACTGCATTTCATAAAAACAACATTATACCAACAGTAAAATATGGTGGTGGTAGTGTGATGGTCTGGGGCTGTTTTGCTGCTTCAGGACCTGGAAGACTTGCCGTGATAAAAGGAACTATGAATTCTGCTGTCTACCAAGAGATCCTGAAGGAGAATGTCCGACCATCTGTTCGTGTACTCAAGCTGAAACGAACTTGGGTTCTGCAGCAGGACAATGATCCTAAACACACCAGCAAGTCCACCACCGAATGGCTGAAGAAAAACAAAATGAAGACTTTGGAGTGGCCTAGCCAAAGTCCTAACCTGAATCCTATTGAGATGTTGTGGTATGACCTTAAAAAGGCCGTTCATGCTCGAAAACCCTCTAATGTAACTGAATTAGGACAATTCTGCAAAGATGAGTGGGCCAAAATTCCTCCAGGACGCTGTAAAAGCCTCATTGCACGTTATCGCAAACGCTTGGTTGCAGTTGTTGCTGCTAAGGGTGGCCCAACCAGTTATTAGGTTTAGGGGGCAATCACTTTTTCACACAGGGCCACGATGGTTTGGATTTTTTTTCACCTTTAATAATAAACACCTTCATTTACTAATTGCATTTTGTGTTTACTTGTGTTGTCCTTGACTATTGTTTAAATTGGTTTGATGTTCAGAAACACTTAAGTGTGACAAACATGCAAAGGAACAGGAAATGAGGAAGGGGGCAAACACTTTTTCACACCACTGTACCTGTATTATCACCTGGGTATCCAATGGCTCCACCTACTGGGAGAAGAACAATACTCCACACAAAAATACTTAACCAAAAGTATATTTTACTGTAGTTATGATAATAAGGTGGTTACAATAATTGTGCTGTTACATCAACATAACATGACAAGACAATGAATCTGAACAACAAATGAATATAGTGTAACTACAAGGGAGCTCCCCCTACTTTTTTTTTTAAAAGGTGTTTATTTTAAAAAATTTTGAACATACATACAGCATATAATGCAAACAGTACACATGTCAGAAAGTCTCCCACACGAGATGAATACAGAGGCATTGAGAAAAATACCCCACCGGAGTAAGCCAAACTGTTACCATTATATGCTTAAACACAGAAAAACCCCAACAACAAAAAAGCACAACAGCAGACATACCAACATTCCCACACACACACCCATCACACTCATACCTGTCACCGTCCCACAACGCCGTAGCAATGTTAACATCAATAGCTGCCACAGAAGGTCATACAATAGCTGATTACCCCCCTGTTTCGTGTCCCCCCCCAAACCCGGAACCAACCTCTACAGAGCCCGAGCCTCCGGCCCTACTCCCGCAGCCCCCCCAGGGGGGTCCTGCGAGGATAGGACCGTCCCCCAGAATGAACCAGAGACATCCAACCATGGCTGCCACACCTTATGAAACTTTTTCAAGCAAGCTCTGTGTTTATACACTAATTTAAATTTAGGGAGTTCACCATTAATAATGCCATACAGTGATTGAACTCTAGGAGGAACATTGTCTTTCCAGTGCAATAAAATTACTTTACGTGCATAAAATAAAATGATACGCAAAAGAGTCCGAGCTGACGACCTGTGAACAAAGTCATTCAGTACACCCAGCAGCCCCACCTCAGGGGTTTGAGGCACCGGGAGAGCAAGATGATCATCAAAGAATGTAAACAGGTCCGTCCAATATGCATCCAGTCCAGGACAACTCCAAAACATATGAAATAGATCAGCATTATCGTGAGTACATCTAGGACACAAGGCCTCAGCTCTCAGTCCCATCCTAGCCAGTCTAGCCGGAGTATAATGCAACTGATGAATAAACTTAAACTGAACATATTGGTCGGAAGTACTGATAATATCCTGGAAGCAGGTTTCTGTAGTTTCCTCCCACCCCTCCTCTTCCAGGGCAGGTATCAAACGCTTCCACTTCACATATGAATTGCAAAATGGGTCTGCTCCTACCCTGGAGAGGTGGTCATAAAAAGTAGTAACCTGTTTAGTAAGGTCCGGGCAAGACAGCAGGTCCTCCATAGGGGACTCCTGAAGCTCTATGTGCAGGAAACCAAACTGCGCCCGAATGGCATGTCTAAGAAGTAGATACTTATAAAAAAAATTATGATCAATTGAGAAGGTACCACGTAAATTTTCAAATGATTCAAACTGGTTTCCCTTAATAACATGGGACAAGCGCAGAACATGCAGCCTAGACCACCATTGGGAGTCCGGATGCTCCTGTAGTTCAGGTATACTGGGATTGTCCCATAACGGGGTTTGTGGTGACCTGCCCGGGGTAGAAATCGAAAGGAGCTTCTCTCCCTCTCTCCAGGCCAAAAGACCCACCTCCATAGGAGAAAATCTAGAGCATTTAGAATTTAGAGCCCTGTGCAGTATGTCATTAACCGAGTCAAACGGGGCATGGAGGATTGACATGAGAGTGGCAGAGGGGGGCTGAGGGTTGGAATGCAGCCAATCATATATATACGTCAGTTGGGAGGCAAAAAAATACTTGCCTAAATTCGGGTGGGCCAGACCTCCCTTCGATTTAGAGGATTGCAAAGATGTCTTGGCAAACCGCGGATGGGAGTTTTGCCAGATAAAGGAGGACACACTGGATTCTATCTTCATAAATACCTTTTTTGGGAGATAGACCGGGGCAGCTCGAAAACAATATAGAAATTTGGGGAGGAATATCATTTTAAAGATGTTAATACGACCTATTAAGTTGAGAGGGAGAGTTGCCCATGTTTGAAGTCTGTCAACCATCTGCTTCGTGATTGGGGTAATATTCAGGGCTTCATATTTGGGGAACTCGTTATGTATCTGAATACCCAGATACTTAAATGACTGGGACGTCTGAAGTTTAGAGGTGTACAAGTAATCGTAGGAGCAGAGAGGGCCAATGGGAAAAGCTATCGACTTATCCCAACCTACCCTCAGACCAGACACATCCCCAAACTCCTCAACCACCCGCATGAGACCATGGAAGGAGCTTTCCTTACCATCTAAATAAATCAAGGCATCGTCAGCGTACAAAGATATCTTTTCCTCCAGTAATCCTACTCGGATGCTCCCTATCCCCGAAGCCTGCCGCACCGCCAGGGCCAAGGGCTCTATGGCGAACAGGAGCGGGGACAGGGGACACCCTTGTCTAGTCCCCCTAAACAACCGAAATGGTGACGAGACATCTCTGTTAGTTCTCACCCTCGCACTCGGTTTAGCGTATAACAAGCGGACCCATTTTGTAAATAGTGGGCCAAAGCCCATGTTAGCCATTGTCTCCCACAAAAATGACCAACGCACTGTATCAAATGCCTTTAACACATCTAAGGACAATACCAGACTACTATGTTTATCCCTACAAGCTCTATGGATATGAAGATATAACCTGCGTATGTTGTCAAAAGTGCTACGTCCAGGCATAAATCCAGACTGATCTGGCGAGATTAATGTAAGTATGACTTTTTGCAGACGTAGTGCCAATATCTTGGCCAAAATTTTTGCGTCATGATTTAGGAGGGAGATAGGGCGGTAGGACTCGCATAACATTTTGTTCTTGCCCGGCTTGGGCAAAACTACTATCAGGGCTTCATTCATGGAGTCAGGAAGAGAACCCACACCCAGAGACGTTCTGTATGTGAGGAGTAGTTTAGGGGCTATCAGTGCAGTATAGGACTGGTACCACGCCGAAGGGATACCATCAAGGCCGGGAGCCTTCGATGGCGGTAAAGAGCCTATCGCTGTCTCCACCTCCTCAAGAGTGATTTCCTGCTCAAGGAGGTCTCGCTGAGCCTCCTCCAATCCAGGAAACACCAACAACGAGAAAAACCCCCGAAACGTGGCCTCCGATGGGGGCACTGGATCGTCATAAAGTTTGCTGTAGTATGAGGTGAATTCCTGATTTATCGCCACCGGGTCTTCTGTAGTAGAACCATTGGGCAGTTGTATGGCAGAGATGGAGCTATCCAGATAGTCCGTATGAGCGCGGAAGGCTAACAGCCTCCCATTCTTACCCCCATGTTCATGTAGTTTTTCTGACAGGTTAAGTTGTTGTATTTTAGTCGTGTCTACAAGATGCAACTGCAATAACTTATGGGCATTCGTCAGTTCACCTCGAGTAGTCTCTGTCGGGTGGGACGTGTGCCTATTTTTGGCCTCTTCAAGGGAACGTTCGAGATCCAGTTGTTGGGCCCTCCCCGCTTGTCTATGATGCTTAATACGGGATATGTACGAACCGCGCAATACCGCCTTAAAGGCATCCCAGGTAGGACCCGCCGCCGCGGTGCCAACATTCGCCGACCAGTAGTCTGTCATATCTGAGGGAATGGCCTCTTGTATCCCCGGCGTGGACACCCACACGGGGCTGAGTTTCCACACCCGAAATGAAGGGCAATGCCCCAGGGAAAGGGTGACCTGCAGTAGTGAGTGATCCGACACTGTTTGAGAGATATATTTAATTGCCCTGACGACCGTCAGGAAACTCCCGGTGGCCAGTGCATAGTCTAGTCTGGACAGAGAGCCATACGTCCTGGATTGACAGGAGAATACCTTCTCCCCCGAGAATTTCCAACGCCAAATATCAACATATCCATATGCCTCACACCATTTACTAAAAAATCTTGATTCATTACCATGGGGTTTCAACCGATCCAATTCAGGCTGTAGCACTGAGTTGAAATCTCCCACAATAAATGTAGGGCAAACAGGCAACAGTGATAACTTAGTACTCAAATCGGAGAATACCGTGGCCGTGGCTGGCGGAGGAACATACATTGTGACCAGAATGAGAGGAGTTCTCAGCACCGTTGCATGTAACGCTAGAAATTGACCCCTGGGGTCCGAGACCACCTGATGGCACTCAAACTGTAGCCCTTTGCGTATTAAGATGGCCACCCCACGAGCATAGTTAGAGTAAGTGGAGTGAAAGTTGTGAGCCACCCAGCACTTTTTTAATGCAAGGATTTTTGAGCCCACCAGATGAGTCTCCTGAAGACAAAGAATATGCGGGTGTAGACGTTTAATCTGCTCAAACACCAATGCACGCTTAAATTTGGAATTCAGCCCCCGCACATTCCAGGAGCATATGTTTACCTCAGCCATGGGGGGGTTGGGAATAGCGTACAAGCGGGAATAAGCGGGGGTCACCCGCCCAGGAACCCCAAAGCAGTCTATCGCCAACCAGCCAGAGCCACAGTACCTCCGGCGGGACAAGGTGACACATACATACTCCCAACCAGCCACACTCCACACACTCCACATCCATACAACAAACAACAAATAAAGAGCTGCAAAGTAGCAGCAACAACCCTGCCCTGCTCCCACGGAAATGGAGCGGGCTTGTACCCAAAACTAGGGCCATGCGTGGGGCGCATGGCCTGATAGCCATGCAATTTAACCGCAACTAGTCAACTTCACCACAATGTGGCTCAAGATCGTTCTGCCTGGAGCAGCTCCCAGGTGCTCATCCAAAAAATGGATGCGAAAAAAAGTCCCGCAACAGAAAAAAATAAATCTTGTCAGTCCCAACATGTTTCAATAGGAGCAGCAGAGACCCGCCACCCTGACAATAGGCAGTTGCACAAAAAAAGGGGGGTGGGGGGCAAAGAAGAAAACAGAAACGATGATCCACCAGGCCAATATCCCTCAGGCAGGAGCTTGAGGAGGTTGGGGTAGGGATTCCCACCATGCAAGGACGTTCTTGGGTGACTGGAAGAAAAGAACCTTCTCCTGATAGACAATGCGCAGGGTAGCCGGGAATATCATAGAGTACTTCACTGCGTGTTCCCTCAGCTTTTGCTTAACAGACTGAAATTGCGCCCGTTGATTGCGAACAGCCACAGAATAATCAGGATACAGTGACACAGCAGCATTATTGATCTTCAAGCTGCCTTTCACTCTGGCCGCCCGCAGTATAGCATTTCTGTCTCTGTAGTTCAGCAACCTAATAACCATAGTACGTGGCGGATTGCCTGCGGGGAGAGGTCTGCCTGGGACTCTGTGAGCCCGTTCTATCACAAAGCAGGGGGACAGGGTGTCACGGCCAAACTCCTGCTCAAGCCAACTTTCCAAAAAGGCCACTGGGTCAGACCCCTCAACCCACTCAGGAAGACCCACCAACCTCAGATTGTTGCGTCTGAGGCGGTTCTCGAGGTCGTCCACCTTGTTTTCCAGGGAGGCTATTTTACCCCCCGCAGTATTAAGCTTAGGCCATATGGGGTCAACTGCATCCTCCAAGTCACTAATTCGTTTCTCAGTCTCATCCACCCTTCCATGTATTTTCTGGACATCCTGTCTCAGCAATGTAAAGTCACTCCTAATTTCAGCCACAGTCCCCATTAGAGCCGCATGGTTTACCTTGATGGTGTGCAGCACGTCGGCCAGTGTCGGGTCCCGGCCGCTCCCCTCCGCCTCCTCTCCCTCTGAGACCTGCGACTCGAGGATCGGGGGGTCCGGATGTCCCGGGGAGGACGGCGGAGAGGATTCCCCGAAGAGATCCGGCGTGGAGGCCGGAGAATCACAGGGCTCCGCGGTGGTGGTCCGGCGGCCATCTTGGCCCGAGCGTGTGTGCGCAGACATTCGTGCCAGCGGCTGCCTTCTGCGTTTGCCCATCCGCCAATTGTACCTGCCAGGGAAGCGGGGGGGTCCTCCGGTGCAGTCGGTGTCTGTAGATCGGTGTTTAGTGCGGGATTAACCCAGGATGGAGCAGGATTGTAGCGGGAGAGGACGGAGCTGCTCAGAAAGACGTCCACTCACATGACCACCTAGGCCACGCCCCTAGCTCCCCCTACTTTAATAGCTAACTGCAAGATCTTGCAATAATTCACAGTCTTTAATCTTCTTTTCTTCTGCTAGCTATACCGGTCTGTAGTAACTTGTAATCCAAAGAGTAAAGAGTGAGGATTAATGGAAAAGAAAGATCCTGGTTCTGTTTCTTTAGATGCTCCAATGAGTGTTTCCTCTACTATAGCACAGTGTTAAGATGCAGTAAAGATTATGCCTTAAGCCCGCCTAATGTCAGTCTCTGTGAGATCCTCTTCCGTGGGACTACAGGCCCCAGGAACACTGTGTATGGGTCTAGCTGAATGCTAGTGCGTAATAAACTGTTGGCCACAGCCCGCTCACCAACTGGTTCTGAAGTTCTGTACCACAGCTCTGGTCCGGTGCACTGTGTCTTGCTTCCTGCCGGCTGGCTCCGTTACACCGCTCCGCTGGGTGAGCCGGGTTCCTCTGATGCTTCAATAAGTGTCTCTGGATCTTTCCCGATCCGGTCACTATGTTTCTCAAATAATGATTCACAAAGTCTGTTTTAGCTGCGCTCCGCATTGGCTGTAAGCTGCTCCCTCTGGAGACCTCCTCACATGTCCTTACAGGCAGGCCATGCGTCCAGAAGAGACCTAAGATGGCTGTGCGGGGTCCTTTTATATCCTACCCAGCATGCATTGCAAGAGAGGGTGTCCATGGGTAGGCCACCTGGCATTCTGGGTAGGTAGGTCAAATAGCCAAAGTAAATAACAGTCACTCCCTGTGTTTAGTTCAGTGCTTTGGAAAAAGATTTGATTTTGAATGGAATTCAATTTGAATGGAATTAGAAAAATTTGAATAGATTAGAATTCAAATAAACAAAATTCATTCTGAAAATGAATTAACAAATTAAACAAATTTAACTAAACAGATTTATGTAAATAACGTATCGAAACAAAATCTGTTTTTCCGTTCTGCAGATGTTTAATGCTCAGTGCTTTTTGTGAAATGTTCTACTATAATAAATAATATGAAACTAAATCACAAATCCATTCCCCACAACGGAAAGAGTCTCTCTGAACCCACTACCACTATGTCTGGGAAATGGTAGTCATTACGATGTCTGTTTATGTAACAGAGAAAAGTTGTGATCTTCGGGATCACGGCTGATCTCTGGTGTGTAGCGGTTTATGTAGCCAAGATGAGGAGAACATGTTCTCGGTCACCACAGTACATGACCGTTCTGTCACTAACGGCTAGTTTATGCTAGTGAGATCCGTTTATCCGATGATCTCACTGGCCATTACTCTGAAATATCTCCGTCTCAGATACTCCAGCTCAGAGGAGAGAAGTTTATGCAGTTAGAGAAAGAAGACTTCTTCTGGACCATGGACACTAGAGATTTGAACATGATGATCACAATTGTATGCATTCTATAACAGAACCAAAGTGTCACTTCAAAACATACAAGAAATGTAATATACACTCACCGGACACTTTATTAGGTCCCCCTTGCTAGTAGCGGGTTGGACCCCCTTTTGCCTTCATTCTTCATGGCATAGATTTAACAAGGTAATCGAAACGTTCCTCAGAGATTTTGCTCCATAGAGACATGATAGCATCATACTGTTGCTGCAGATTTGTCAACTGCACATCCATGATGCCAATCTCCCTTTCTACCACATCCCAAACACGCTCTATTGGATGAGATGTGGTGAGTGTGGAGGCCATTGGACTACAGTGACCTCATTGTCCAGTGGTGAGATGAATGGAGCTTTGTGACATGGTGCATTATCCTGCTGGAAGGAGCCATCAGAAGATGGGGACACTGTAGTCATAAAGGGATGGACATGAGCAACAAAACTCAGGTAGGCCATGCCATTTAAACCATACTCAGTTGGTACTAAGGGGCCCAAGGTCTACCAAGAAAATATCCCCCACACCATTACACCTCCAGCCGGAACCATTGATACAAGGCAGGATGGATCCATACACCAAATTCTGACCTCATCATCTGAAAGTCGCAGCTGAAATCGAGACTCATCAGACCAGGCAACATTTTTCCAAACTTCTGAAGCAGCCACAACCCTTGCTGGGTGGCCTTGACTTGTTGGGCTTACCAGTTACCTTCTCTTGGCCTGCTCTTCCACTTCTAGGGGTTCCCAGGGTTGATACCCAACGACTTGAACACTGATACGGATAAAGTCCTTTAACAAAGGTTTTGTTTTGCAATAGAGACATCCAATAACACAGCCTCTCATGGGAACAGAGGGCACCTTGAACTGCAGGTCTAGTAAAGTCTCTTATTCCACCCCGAGAGTAGCCACTCGCAGCTGGGTACTTCAAGGCTGAACAGATCTCTAGCCAGAGATCATGGCAGTCAGCATGTTGACTCAAAACTTGAAGTAATCCTATGAACGTAATCAAGATGTACCTAGGGGTGAGCAGGAACCTTTTTCCTCAGTACCTGGAATGTTTCCCGTCTCCTCAATGGTACTGTAAAAAACGTGAATTTGTCAATGTCCTTCCCAACTCAGTAACCAGGCACTTCCCAGGATGCCACTTGTCGGCCCTCCTCTGAAGAATCCTCCCCCGGTCACTTCCACGAGCTGTGGTGCCTCTCCAAGCTGAGAGCACACCCGGACACCTTGAATCCTCCCTCAGTTACTGCTCTCTTCGGACCAGCGGGGTCCGAGACTCGGGAACAGACAAATCCCTACCCCAGACCAGGCAGGTCTATCAGGGGCATCTAACCAGAACATGTTGCGGGATGTTGAACATCCCATGACCGGGACCCCTCACGGGGCTACCCCGGTCCTGGAACCGGAACAGACCACACGGGCCTCACAAGCTCCTCTCCTCAAACACGTGACCCCCACATCTTAAGTACCCCTTCCCAGACTCCTCAGCTGGCCCGGCACTCCCACTGATTGGTTCAGAGAAGGCTGATACTGAAACCGTCCAACCAGGCCTTGTTCTGGCCTGTCATGTGCACCTCACTGCTCACATGACCAGGCAGAACTTCCAACACAGCCCAGCCAGACTGATATCAAGGCCAGCCTAGGTAATTAACCCTCAGAACCTCTAATGTTCTGAGGCAAAAACTAAATTTACATGCGTATGACATTTTGTCCAAAATGTCATCCGCTACACATCCCCCCAGTCATTTAGACGATGTCCCCATCATCTAGGTAACAACTAGGGTAAAAATTCCATCACAAAAAAAATGAAGTAGTGCCCGAGTTTTTGTTTTGGCTGCTGGGGAAGGGAAAGAAGGGAAAACATGTTTAAACATTAACATTTATCACAATGACATATTCAATACTGTATGCATACCACCCAGCTAACTGTCTAAGCCCACCCAGACTCTGATGACCTTGACAGCCGATCTTGATGCATGCTGAAAGAAAACATAATACAAAAGACAGCACTGTACACTATACACTCTGGTTTTGAAGAGCGAAATTCCATCATTGACACGATGGAATTTCCTCCTTCATAAGCACATGAAGTATCTCTCTCACACGCTCTAATTGCTTGCGAAAGAAAAGTCTCTGCCTACTACTACTACTTTTCTGTTGACTCACGCCACCTAGTGCTCAGAGCCGCTGTAACTGCAAGTCCCTTAACAAATGAACACGGTAGGCCAAAAGCCTGAAGAACTTGACATGCATATTCCTGTAGACTACCTGTCTAACTACCTCAGAGTCTTTGTGGATTGCAGAAACACTGAAAAAATTTGAAGACACAAGGAAGCGCTCCTCTTCTTTCTGCAAAACTTCTCAAAGACTTGACTCCAGGAACAGCTCACCAATAGAACCTTGGGTCAGGTAGAGCCAGATCTTTCCCTTGAGCATAAACTCTATTAATGAAGTAAATGGTGCTCTCTTTATCCGATCGGCATATTATAACTTTGTCACTGTAGATGTGCCGACCGTAGCTCCAGTGTAACAAGCATCCTTTAAATCTGTCCGGAAGAACATCGCTAGCCATGACTCCAAGATTTTAGGCTAGCCTTGTACACTTTCCTCATATCACTTCCTTTACAATGTCCATGACTTTGTCCATACTCTGTTGCCACCTAGCTTATATAAAGTCTCAGGGGCTTAACAGCTCTGTCGTCCTCGGGCAGTAGGGATGAGCCGAACACCCCCTGGTTCGGTTCGCACCATAACTTTCGAACGGACCCCAAATTCGTACGAACGTTAGAACCCCATTGAAGTCTATGGGACTCGAACGTTCGAAATTAAAAGTGCTAATTTTAACTGCTAATATGCAAGATACTGTCCTAAAAAGGGTTTGGGGACCTGGCTCATGCCCCAGGGGACATGGGTCAATGCCTAAAATGTTTTTAAAAATGGCCGTTTTGGCGGTAGCATTGATTTTAATGACGATTAAAGTGAAAAAAAAAGTGAAATATTCCTTTAAATATTGTGCCTGGGGGGTGTCTATAGTATGCCTGTGAAGTGCCACATGTTTCCCGTGTTTAGAACAGTCCCTGCACAAAATGACATTTAACGGAAATAACGTCATTTAAAACTGCTTGCGGTTTTAATGTTATATCTGGTTCCTGCAATATGGTTGAAAATTATTGAGAAAAATGGCATGGGTAGCCCTCCCTGCCCATTACCAGCCCCTTTGGGTCTTGTACGGATATTAAGGGGAACCCCGTACCCATATTAAAAAAAGGAAATACGTGTGGCCACCAGGCCCTAAATACTCAGAACAGCAGTATACAGGCGGTGCAAACAAGACAGGGACTGTGTAGGTTTGTTGTGTTAAGTTGAATCTGTTTGTAATTTTCAACTGGTACATTTTTAAAGTGTAGCTCCAGTCAAAAAATCTATTTTTAAGCTTTTTGGAAAACATAGGGAAGGGTTATCACCCCTGTATAATTTGTTTTGCCGTCAGTCTTTTTTCATCTCACTTCCTGTTGTCTCCTTCCGTTTGCAAGTAGGAGATGTTTGTAAGTTGTATGTTTGAAAGTAGGGGCCTGCCCTATATGCTCTGCAGAAATGGCGGAACAAGGTGTTGGTTTTGCCACAACATTGTAAGTCCTCAAAGTGACTCTTGGTGGGCCCTGGAGCGCCCTGCTGTGAACAATTATATCAAGAATTGTAATTACATGCCATTGTTGAACAGTGGTAGAAAAATTGACCTTTGGTGGTTGTGGTGCTGGTGCCACAACACTATAAGTCCTCACAGTTACTCTGGGTGGGCACAGGAACGGGCCCTCCTGTGAAATATTATATCAAGAATTGTAATTACATGCCCCTGTTAAACAGGGGCTGAAAAATTGGGCCTTAGGCACTGGTGCTGGTGCCACGACACTGCAACCTCTCCCATATACTCTAGTTGTAGGGCAGGAATGAGCCCTGCTGCAAAGCATTGCATCAAAAATTGGAATTAAACGCCCCTGTTAAACAGGTGCAGAAAAATTGGGCCTTAGGCACTGGTGCTGGTGCCACGACACTGCAACCTCTCCCATATACTCTAGTTGTAGTGCAGGAATGAGCCCTGCTGCAAAGCATTGCATCAAAATTTGTAATTAAATGCCCCTGTTAAACAGGGGCAGAAAAATTGGGCTGGTGGCATCACCCAGAACCAAAAATGTTCTTCCAACATATCAGCGGAGGAGGAAGAGGATAGACAATCAACATAACAGGACAGTCACTCAGCATCAGCATAGGCAGTCTTGAAGGGATGTGATATTTCTAAAAAAAAATTATTCGGTTACATCAGCTTCAGGTGCTTGGTAGCTGTGGGTGATCCAAGACTCATTCATCTTGATGAAGGTCAGTCGATCAACTAAGTCGGTGTACAGGTGCACCCTGTGATCGGTAACAAAGCCACCAGCAGCACTGAAGATGCCTTCTGAAAGAACGCTGGATGCAGGACAGGCCAGTAGCTCAATTGCATACTGTGATCCATCCTCAAGACCCAGTAAGTCAGAGGATTTTCGGTGGGAAAGGTGTTCAAGTCTGACCTTGCCCCTAGGTACTCCTGCACCATGTAAATCAGACGCTGGCGATGGTTGCTGGAACCGATCATACCTTGGGGCTGCGGACTAAAAAATTGTCTGAAAGCATCGGTCAGACAGCCACCTTCTCCACTGCTCCTTCTGACCGATGCCTCAGCAACACGTTGTCCAGGACCAGGAGTTTGTAGCCTCGCAGTCTCTGGGAATGCGTTGCACAGACCTTTCTGAAAGGCCTCCCAGAGATGTCTCATCCTCTGCTCCCTCTGCGATGGCAAGATAAGGTCGGCAACCTTACCCTTGTACCGTGGATGAAGGAGAGTGGCCAGCCAGTAATGGTCCCTCCCCTTGATCCGGAGAATATGAGGATCCTTCCGCAGGCTTTGCAGGATCAGGGAGGTCACGCAGCTTAGGTTAGCTGAGGCATTCGGTCCGGAGTCCTCTGGGTCACTAAGGACAACATGATCCACAGCTATCTCCTCCCAGCCACGTACAAGTCCATGGATTTCTTGGGACTGTAAATCATTCCTACAAGACTGCTGCTGATGCTGAGTGCCAGCCTCCACCTCCATGCTGACACAATCATCCTCCTCCTCCTCCTCCTCCTCCTCATCCTCTTCCTGTGTGATGGGTGGCACAGCAGGAACACTGTCTGGATAAAGGGGGCCTTGAGAGCCAAGGAAGTCCTCTTCTTCCTGCCTCTGTTCTGCCTCAAGTGCCTTGTCCATTATTCCACACAGCGTATGCTCCAAAAGGTGGACAAGAGGTACAGTGTCACTGATGCATGCACTGTCACTGCTCACCATCCTTGTGGCCTCCTCAAACTTTGACAGGACAGTGCATGCATCCCTGATAAGGCCCCACTGGCGTGGTGAGAAAAAACCGAGCTCCCCTGACCCTGTCCTGGTGCCGTAGTCGCACAGGTACTCATTGATGGCCCTCTGCTGCATGTGCAGCCGCTGCAGCATGGCCAAAGTTGAGTTCCACCTGGTGGGCATGTCACATATAAGGCGGTTCTTGGGCAGGTTCAACTCCTTTTGGAGCTCAGCCAGCCGAGCACAGGCATTAAATGATCGGCGGAAATGCACACAGACTTTCCTGGCCTGCTTCAGGACATCCTGTTAGCCCGGGTACCTGCCCAAGAACCGCTGCACCACCAGGTTAAGGACGTGAGCCACACAGGGCACATGGGTCAGTTGTCCCTGTCGGAGGGCAGAGAGGAGGTTGGTGCCATTGTCGCAAACCACCATTCCTGGCTTAAGCTGGCGTGGTGTCAACCACCTCTCGGCCTGCCCCTGCAGAGCTGACAAAACATCCGCCCCAGTGTGGCTCCTGTCCCCTAAACAAACCAGCGCAAGCACGGCATGGCATTGTTTTGCCTGCATACTTGCGTAGCCCCTGCAACACCTACGGAGCACCGCTGGTTCTGAGGACAGAGCACTGGAAGAGGCCATGGAGGAAGAAGAAGAGGAGGGGGTGGAGGAGAGAGGTGTGTCACAACCAATAGTAGCATTTTGGAGGCGTGGTGGCAGAACAACCTCCAACACTACTGCACCTTGTCCTGCATCCTTCCCAGCTGCCAGAAGAGTGACCCAATGGGCCGTGAAAGACAGGTAACGTCCCTGTCCATGCCTGCTGGACCATGAGTCAGCGGTAATATGCACCTTACCACTGACCGCCCTGTCCAGCAAGGCAAGGACATTGCCTTCCACATGCCGGTAGAGAGCCAGAATCTCCTTCCGTGAGAAAAAGCATTTGGGGACCTGCCACTGAGGAATTGCACATTGTACAAACTCACAGAAGGGGGCCGAGTCTACCAACTGAAAAGGCAGCAGTTGAAGTGCTAGCAATTTATCCAAGCTAGCATTCAACCGCTGGGCATGTGGATGGCTGGGAGTGAATTTCTTTCGCCGGTCCAGCAGCTGGGGCAGGGACATTTGCCTGCTGTAATCGGACGTGGGTGTACTGCTAGCAGAGTGCCCAGAAGCACTTGGCTGTGACACACCTAATTCTACACCTTCAATTCTCTCAGAGCAGGTTTCAGAGAGAACTGAAGGTCTAGTGGGGTTGGCGATCCCAGCTGATGAGGAGCAAGGAGAGGTCCTCTTTGTTCTTTGGTGTGGGTCTTTGAAGTACGCTTGCCAACGAGCTGCATGGCAGGTCAATATATGTCTGGTCAAGCATGTGGTGCCCAAGCGGCTGATGTTCTGGCCACGCGAGATACGCTTGAGACATATGTTGCAAATAGCAGCGGTGCGATCTGATGCACTCGTTTCAAAAAAGGCCCACACCAAAGAACTTTTAGAATAACGAGCAGAGGCAGCGCCCTGCACAGGCGGAGCTCTGCGGAGTGATTCAGTCAATGTGTTGCCCCTAAGCTGGCCCCCGGAGGGCATCCTGCCTCATTGGACATGTGCCTCCTCCTCCTCTCTCCTACCAGGCACCCACGTGGAGTCAGTGACCTCATCATCCCCTCCCTCTTCATCGCTGGAGAAAACCTGGCAGTATGCTGCAGCTTGTGGGATGTAAACAGGTATGGTTTCAGCAGCGTGAGAAGGTCCTTCCTCCCCCTCTGGGACTGAGGTCCATAAAAATTGATGAGGCGGAGGGATTCCCCCCTCACGACTGCGTCCACAATCAAACACCTACCGATTTCTAATTCAATCACTCGTCGACAAGCCACCGAACCTGGCACCCCCTGAACGCCTTGGGGCACCGACTAAAGGGGTGTCCCATTTCCCCACAGAGGTTGCAGACAATAAGCCTGCAACCCTCAGGTGAGTGGCCGAAGCCATTACACCTCACACAGCGGGGCATTGTGCAGTCCGCGCTGAGGTGCACGGGACTGCCGCATTTGAAACAGCGACGGGCTGTCCAGGGTAGAAGACCAGGATCTGGTCTCTACCTATGAAGGCGCTGCCAGGTACATGCGCCACGGTATTGTTGTGGCACTTGAGCCGGATCCTGACCAACCACGCACCTGTCCAGATCCCGCGCTCATCCAAACTTTTCCTTAGCCCTGTCTGGAGCTGCCCGTACCGCGCCAGCCAGGTCACAATGTCCTCAGGTGGGAGGGACTCATTCCTGACCAGTACAGTCACATTCTTTACCTCCTCCTGCCTCGAAAGAGGTATCACCCGGAAACTTTTCCATGGATCTGACTTCCTGACGAGCTCGTACAGTGTCAGGAAAAGCTCCATGGAGACCAAGGAGACAAAACTTACATCAAACTCCTTAGAGTTTGTGGGATGTATGACTGCAAATAAGTCCGAAACTTTAAAGCGCAGCCCCAGCAGATAGTCGATGACCTGACCCCTGCTGGGACATGCAGACGTCCCTTCCCACCTGAGCTGCACCACATTCCGCCTGTGCCTCTCAGGGCCCCCCGTACCCCTCGTCCAGGCCTGCGCACCCTGGGGCTGATCCCCAGGGGGAGCCCGTAAATTCTGGGCGCCAAACTGGCCGTACAGGGGACCCAGGGGGACAGAGGAACCTGCCACCTGTGCAAACGAGCGCCCAGCCTTCAGGGCACCTAAGAGGTTTGCCTCCTCCTGTGTGCCCAAGATGAAAACTGGGTCTGTGGGGGAAGGGCCAGACCCCTGATGGACCGGACTCCCTGGTTCAGTACCTCTACCCACCGCATCCCCACCAACCGGCATCTCACTCCTTACCGCGGGGGAAGGAGCAGTACCCCCTACAGCTATATGATCCTGGGGGAGAGCCACCTCCATTTCTTCAGGACCCCGCTCCTGTGACCCCTCCAAACCCCGTATGAAATCCAGGGCCGAGCACTCGCTCCTCAAATCCCCCATCGGGGACTCACCCCAGCATACTTGTCCTGCTGGAAGAAAATCCCCAGAGGACGCTAAAGCTGTTATCTCCAGGGAGGTCTCCGACACCACCGCCTCCTCTCCCCCAATGAGCGACACCAACAGCCCCCCTAGCTGAAATTCCGGTGTCCCCACTTCCGTTTTAGGCCCTTTTAGGACTTCCAGGGTCACCGCTGACATCACTTCCGGTTCCCGGAAGTCGATGAGGTCACTTCCTGTCTCGTCATCCGGAACAGGAAGTGATGCACCCGCCCCCATCCCACCACTCCTCCCAGTGTCAGCAGAAGATGCTTGTCCACATTGTCTATCCGAGACCGCACATGTGTCCGTTCCCATCAGCACCTCCCCCTCTCTCCATGTGGCCGCGGCGGGGGCCGCCATTATGGCCGGTTTTCCTCGCACCGCTATGGGTCTGGCGGGAGTTGTCGGGGTCACAGATGGGGCCCCGGGGGGGGTCGGACTGCACTGTCCACTGGGGACTTCTGACCATTGGCCTTTACTGGCCCCTCCGACGGCTCTCTGGTGAGGACCACCATCAGTTTCTTGTGACTTGCGATTCCACCGGAGCTTTTACGCGCTTCATCGGGTACCCTACCCGGATCCTCCTGGACTGCGGCCATAGGCATGGCAGGTGTTAACACAGGAATCCGGGGACCCTCCGCACTGACAGCTCCGGGGGTCATACATTCCTGACCGGCCATGGATTGGTCGTCTCCGAAAAACGTTGCTTCCACTGGGGTCTGTTGTACTGCTACATCAGGTGAGAGTTTCAGGGGGGACTTCAGGGGGGCATTTCCTCGTCTCACCGTCTGGGTTCCTTCCTGGCTGGTCTTTAGAAGTTCTTTCTTCACCTCTGCCAAAAAACTTCGCTCACCCTTTCCACGCTCGCAGAGACCGCCCAGCAGCCGCCAGAGGTCCCTGCATTCAAGCTTCAGGCCGTCTATGGTCTCCCTATATTCACCACGCTTGCTGCTGGCTGAGCGGTCCTTGCGATTTCATAGGTTGGCCAGTCGCTCTGAGCGCTGTGCATAAGTCGCCACGGCCTTCTGTATAAGGGTTTTTACCCTCTCTCTCCTTTTCTGGAGCTTGCTTGGGCCCTCTCCCGGCTGGGCCCAGGTCCAGTCCATTAACTCAGACTGTGTGACCAAGAACAATTTCTCCTCCCTGGAGAGGTCTCTCACCCCAGGGGGGGTTGTCTGAGACCCAGGCCGGGAAAGAGGCCCCGAGCCTGGGCTGGCCAACGCCATAAGGCCGGATGTCCAAAACAGCCGTGGTTCTCCACAGAGCTCTTCCACACACGTCTGCTCTCCTGGAAAGCCTCTCCTGGTGTGTGCTGGGTTCAGAGCACGCAGACAGCACGCACAATCTCCTACCACTGACTGCAAGCTCTATTTAATAAGAGCAAGATAGTTAGCTATATAGGTGGATATAGCGGTGTATACTGGGTTCAGGGCACGCAGACAGCACGCACAATCTCCTACAACTGACTGCCAGCTCTATTTAAAACAAGCAAGATAGCTAGCTATATAGGTGGATATTTTTTATTCCAGTAAACTGCTACCAAATTACAAGCTTAATATAACAAAACAAATATCAGTTTACATTCACTTTACAAAACAACTAACAACAATAAACTATACAGTCAAAAAGGGAAAAACAATTTTTACATGTCAACTTCCCCCTCCTCTTCCCCAGAAGAAAAATTTATAAGCAGAGCATCACCTCTACTGCTAGGCCCTGCTGGTGGCCCAGGATCCACCTCAGGTGGCGGGGCCTTCTTTTTCTTCTTCTTCCCCAGCTTTTTCCTAATTGTGACCCAAGCCACTTCACCCTCTTCATCCGATACCTCTTTTGGGCGTTTCTGAGCCCCCTTAACCGAGACTTCCATCTCCTCCTCCCCAGACCTATCATCCCCAGCCGAAGACTCGGACGAGGGGACAGTGACCAGGCGCCTGCCCGGCCTACATCTCCGAGGAAGGGGAGTGGGAACAGAAACCTGGGGACTAGAACCCTGTGCCCCCCCCCACCCGGAAGGGGAGGCCCAACTTCCTCCGCCTGACCAATATCTGGACCTGACACCTGAGCTTCAGCGACAGGGGCCTGGGTAGCCTCTGCAGGCCGTGTCCCCTTCTCTCTTTGAGGGGCCCTACTTGCCCTTTGAGTTTGAGGCGCACCCTGTGGCTCCGCTGCAGGAGCACTATCCTGCCTTTCCCTTTCAGAACTCTGCCCAGCAGGAGGAGGTACACCATCCCCACCTGGCCCACCACCTGCTGCAGCTTCACCCCTGTAGGCCCTGGGGCATCTGCTAAAGGGATGCCCCATTTGACCACAAAGGTTACAGCAGATCAACCCGCACGTGTCACCTGAGTGTCCAAACCTATTACACTTAGTGCAGCGCACAACTGTGCAATCTGCACTCATGTGGGTTGGGCACCCACACCTAAAACACCTACGGGGCTGGCCTGGGTAGAACACCAGGATTCTATCCCGTCCCAGGAAAGCACTCCCTGGGACATGCGCAACCATGTTGCCAGATCTTTTCAAGCGAATCCTGGTATTCCATGCTCCAGTCCATACCCCACGCTCGTCTAAGCATTTATTTAGAGGACACTGCAACTGGCCGTGTCTTCCCAGCCAAGTTGCTATGTCCTCTGGGGGCAGGCTCTCATTCCTCACTAACACCGTCAGGTTTTTGATCTCCTCCTGCCTACTCAGAGGGATTAGACGGAACCCTTTCCAGGGATCAGCCCCTTTAACCAACCCAAAAGCAGTTATAAAACGCTCCATGGTCACAGCATTGGTGAAACTGACATCAAAGTCAGGGGAGCCAGCTGGGTGGATTACAGCAAATAGCTCAGCCACCCTGAACCCCAACGCCAGGACCATGTCGACCACCTGACCCCTCGTGGGGCACTGACCTTCACCTTCCCACCTCAGCTGGACTACGTTCCTACGCTTGCGCTCCGGACCACCTGTCCCCCTAGACCAAGTATTGGCCCCAGGGGTCTGACCAGTCGGGGGTACCCGAAAATTACTGGCCCCAAACTGGTGGTACAGGTGGTCCAGAGGCACACTAGACCCAGTCACATTGGCGTAGGAACGCCTCTCACCAAGTGCCGTCAGCAACCTTACCTCCGGTGTCCCCCTTAGCACGGGCCCCGGAGGAGGAGCCTCTGCCACAGACACTGGGGGTACAACATGAGAAGCAGCCCCCCCACTCCCGGCATGAGAAGTCACACTCCCCACATTGTTTACCCCAGCCTGAACCTTAGGACAAGTCTCATCCTCAGAGCTGTAAAGCAAGGCTTCCAAAGCTTCCTGCCATTCTACCTCCATATGGGCCCCGCAGGAATCCACTGGCACTTGACCCTGCTTTGGTTGAGAACCCTCCAAGCCGCGAATGAACACCATTGCAGGGTTCTCCCCATCAAGCTCACCCATTGGGCAGTCACCCCAGGCCGAAGCCCGCTCTGGCACTATACAGCTAGACATTTCAACATTATTGTTATTGTTTACACATTCTTGACCAGAAGGAAGACCGGAAGCCTTTTGAAAATGACCCGCGTGGTCAACTTCCGGTCCCGCTACCGTCACTTCCGGCCGCGGGCTATTCCCGCCATGAACCAACTCGCGCACCGGAAGTGCGTCATCACCTCTACCCACGCTACTATTGGCCTCGCGGTCAGTAGCACCACCCCTCCTCCCGCGGGAAGACGGCGTTTTTTTATTCACGGCCGCCATTCCCAAACTTTCAGATGCCATGCCGCCGGCCGACACTGCACCGCTGCCCACAGCGGCAGCCAAGCTGGCTTGACCTTCACATACCCCATTCCCCTTACCCTGAGACCGGCTTGCAGCAGTGGCAGCCGACAACGCAACTGACGGTATGCCCTGCTTGCAACCACCGGTTGGGATCACTGGGGATTGTACAGGTAAGTCCGATTTTTCTTTGCTTACTAGTCTAGCAAGCTGAACCACAGGTATCTTCTTTTCTTTCATGACACATTTTTCTTTATTGTCCTTCTGCTGTCTCCTTCCTGCTTCACCGGAGTCTAACCTGCCTTCTGGGGATACAGCCTCGCTCATAGACTGACAACCCCTAGGCTTACCCGACCCCTCTGCAGTACTAACGGAGTTAGCAGTCTTGTTACTGGGAGCACTCTTCACACTTGCAGCCTTCTCTGCACTCTTTCTCACCAGTGCTGTCTCTTTACAAGCCATTGGCTTTTTCTCCACCACCTCTTCACGGGTGGCCATCTCAGAGGGACCCGCTATTTCCTCCTCTTGCGTTGTGTTCGGGGCTGGATACAGTCTGCGGCGTCTCCCTGCCTGGGTCCCCTCGTCACACGCAACTCTCATTGCTTTGTCCACATTAGATAGAAAATCTTTCTCACTAGAAGCACTGTCAATCAGGTTGGATAACAGCTCACCAATCATGTTGCACTGCTTCTTCAATCCGTCTATCACCGTCTTATACTCCTGTCTCTTTACAACGCCCGATCTGTCTCTCCGGTTCCTTAGTTCCGCCAGGACCTTCATTTTCTCGCAGTAGCTGCGGGAAGCCTTCACAATTAAGCTTTTAGCTTTCTTCCTTCTGTCTGCAGATTTCTCTGCATCCTCTCCTGGCTGTCTCAGAGACCAATCTGCAAGATCCAGCTGGTTCTCCAAGAACAACCTCTCCTCCTTGACGAGCTCCAGGAGCTTAGGGGCTCCACGCCCTTCACTAGGCTGAGAAACAGCCACCTGGCCTGGGCTGACTGAAGCCATCAGCTCCCTCTCCTCCTCCACCACTCTGGAAGTCCTCAGAGATCAGAGCACGCAGCCAACACACACAAGCTCCTACAACTGACTGCAAGCTCTATTTAATAAGAGCAAGATAGTTAGCTATATAGGTGGATATAGCGGTGTGTACTGGGTTCAGGGCACGCAGACAGCACGTACAATCTCCTACAACTGACTGCAAGCTCTATTTAAAACGAGCAAGATAGCTAGCTATATAGGTGGATATAGCAGTGTATACTGGGTTCAGAGCACGCAGACAGCACGCACAATCTTCTACAACTGACTGCAAGCTTTATTTAAAACGAGCAAGCTGAGTGCGCATGCGCGGGACTTCCGGAACGAAGCACTAGCCGGGAGCTCCGCACCGCTCCCGTCTTTCGCGGCACCTCACTAGCGCTATTGCAAGCAGCCACCTCTGGGGAGACCTCCCCCGTACAGCGGAACACCTCGGGCATCCACACATATGCCGGGAAAGGTCTCCAAGAAGGACGTTAGCCGTCAGCTGGACTTTGGCCCGAAGGCCCCACAGCCTCCCAAGATGGCGGCCGCCATCCCCACATGCGGTGAGAACGTGACGCTGACTAGCACAGCTACCTATGCTACGATCGCAGCTATGCCTGTGACCCACCAGCAGAACCCCTTACCCTCTCCAGCTTCCACAGAATCACTCCTGGGCAGACTGCAAACGGAGAATCCATTCTCCCCGCTGGCTAGCACACCTAACAGTGTTGTGGATTCTCTGCTAACCTCCCCCATCCTACCTGATCATCCCCCTGACATGACCCAGCTACTGAACAGCTTCTCTGATATGCTAGCTGTCGGTCTAGCCCAAAACGCTGCACAAATCACCTCTGCCATTAAAGCTGACATCCAGAGTCTGGGAGCCAGAATGGATGCCATTGAACAAACTGTTGATAATGCAGCTGCTCGCACGGACCAGAACACGGCCTGTATCCAGACCCTACAAGACCAGCTTGACACAGCCCTCTCTAAAATTGACGATTTAGAGAACAGAAGTAGACGTTATAACTTTCGCATCAGAGGCATTCCAGAATCGCAAACAGATACTCAGGCGATTGTCCGAGCTCTAATTAAGGATCTTATTCCTGACATCTCTGAAAGCAGGCTTGAGCTTGACAGAGCCCACAGAGTTTTACAACCCCCCCGCCAAGATGGCCTTCCTCGGGACATTGTGGTCAAGCCGCACTTTTATAGTGTTAAAGAGGAAATAATGAAAAGCTCCAGAAACAGGGGAGACATCTCCCTCAACGGCGCCAAAATTCAAATCTTTGCGGACATATCTCCTACTACTATCCAGAAACGAAGAGCCCTCAAACCCCTACTGGATATCCTCTCGCAGAAGATGATCAAATATAGATGGGCCTTCCCTTTCCATCTGCAGTTTACCTACAAGGAGAAATCGTATAACATCACGAATTTCCAGAATGGCGAACGTTTACTTCTACACCTGGGGCTCATCTCTCAGGAACTTTCTCCCCAACAAATGGAGACCCGTCCGAGTTCCTTCAAGAGGCCACCGCCGACCAGCCCTCTGACCCCCCTCTGGGTTAAACAGCAACCGAAGAGACAGAGGGACGCCGTCCCACCAAGATGAACTCCCTCCCTTCCCGACCCCTTGGGGTCTGACCCTTTTTCTTCACCCTCGCCAGATCCTCTCTGGGCGCAGGACTGTCCACCTCAACCACTGAGTCCACCCGGGACATTTTTCCAGTAACCCCTTTGTTCCCTGTTTTCTACCCCCCCCCCTTTTTTGAATTTTCAGGGACATGCAAGCACGGCCAAGAGCCGTGTTTTCTCAACGTGTCACGTTCTGAATCCTGGGGGCCTCCCCCTAGGGACTCTTTTGTTTTCAAACATTTTTTGCTGTTTTGGTTAACAATTCTCTGAAGTTAATGTTATGTTGTTATTTAAACGGTGCGGATTGCCGCTCGACCGGCGCGGGTATGCCTGCCACTCCACCTGTTGTAGCCTTGGGGATTTATTTTCCCACGGTGGCACCAGGAATGCAACCTTCTAATGGGTTGCCCTTCTACCGATCCCTACAATCCAAAGGGATTCGAAGCAGGCTCCACCCTGCCTTTCCCTTCCCTGGGGAACCCAGGTCTCCTTTCTTCCTGGACCTTCCCCCCCTTCTCCCCACTCTCTTCTTTCCTTTTCTGGTCTCCCCTTCTTCTCTCTACTCATTTGTCTTATCCCCCACAGATGCCTTCAAGGAGAGCGGGACGTTTCGAACCTCCCCGGTTTCTGGGAACAGAACTCGCCCTCAACCTCGAGACCAGGACCCGCTCGGGACAGGTAACCAAAGCCAGCACATGCTCACACCTTACACCTCATGTCTATGGCTGACGACACATCCCATACACAATCCCTTAAAGTGGCATCCCACAACACCCAAGGTCTAAACTCCCCCATCAAAAGACGCAAGGCCCTACATAGCTACCATTCTAAGAATTTTGACATTGTTCTTCTACAGGAAACACACTTCCCGAAAAGCTTTAATCCCTCCTTCCTCCACTGTAATTATCCCACCTTTTACCTTGCCAACGCTGACGATAAAAAAAGAGGGGTCGCTATCCTCATCTCCAAACGCACATCCTTTACCCTATCTCATACGATTAGGGACACAGAAGGACGTTACATTCTTGTCAAGGGACATGTTAATGGGTCTCTCTTCTCCCTCATTTCTTATTACGCCCCTAACAAAGGCCAAACTAGGTTCTTTTCTTCAATGTTGACCTCCCTTTCCCCTCACCTGGAGGGTAAGGTGATCATGGGCGGCGACTCTAACGTCGCCTTCGATCACGTGCTAGACAAGTCCTCTTCAAAAAAGTCTCTCCTGAAGAGGCCTCCCAAGCAGAGTCTTCGCATTGCAAGGCTCTTTCACGCCTTGGGTATGATAGACTCCTGGAGGGAGCTGAATCCCTCAGCCCAAGACTATACGCACTTTTCTGCACCCCATAGTACCTACGCCCGCATAGACCACATTTTCATTCACTCCACTGATATTCCTCTAACCTCCCACGCCGCTATAACTGATGTCCCTTGGTCTGATCACGCAATAGTCTCCTTGAAGATTTCCGGGTGCCTGAATCGAACAACTCCTCCGCAATGGCGGCTGAAAGAGTCCTTGCTTTCCCACCCGGCACATCGCACTAGCCTCGAAATTGACCTTAAAGAATATTTCCGTATTAATGACACTGAGGACATTTCCCCTAGTGTTCTGTGGGGGGCACATAAGGCAGTTATGAGGGGTAAGCTCATCCAGCTCTCCTCCCGCCTTAAACGGGAAAAACAAGCAGACATTGTCAACTTGGAGAAAAACTTCCAGATCCTATGTAAAGCGCACAAAAAACACCCCTCTGCTTCCTCTCTTGCTCGCCTCGATGCTGCCAAGATCGCTCTTAACACCGCCCTCACATCCAGTGCCGAGAACCATACCCGATGGGTGAGTGGTAGATTTTATCTTAACTCAGATAAATTCGGACCACTCCTCGCAGCGAAACTCTCCCCCAAATTTAGAGCTCAGGCCCTCCCAAAAATCAAATCCCCATCTGGTGCTCTTACACAAAACCCCAAACATATCCTGAAGGCCTTCCACGAATTCTATGCTAAGCTTTACTCTGGCCCGAACCATATAAGCTCTCAGTCCACCGAAAACTACCTCGACAGCGTCCCTCTCCCAAAGATATCGGACTCTCATCGTTCGATCATGGAGGCCCCCATCTCGGAAACAGAAGTTAGAGCAGTTATTAAAGACCTTAGGAAGGGGTCTGCCCCGGGCCCGGACGGATTTTCAACACATTATTATAAGACCTTTTCCGACATATTATCTCCTTATCTGGCCCGATTTTTTAACTCCTTGTCCCAAGCTTCACCCCTAGACCACGCAGCAAATTTGGCATATATCTCGGTTATCCCTAAACCGGGGAAAGACCAGAGTCTAGTCAGTAACTATAGGCCCATCTCCTTAATCAACAACGACCTGAAAATAATGACCAAAATTCTCTCCAACCGACTGGGATCTTTCATTAGCAATTATATCCATAAGGACCAAGTGGGATTTATTCCCGGAAGACAGGGACCGGACCAGATAAGGAGAGCGGTGGATATTATTTCCCTTCTCAACTCGGGGTGGGACGGAGGGCCTCCTCAGGAGGGCTTCCTCCTTTCTATAGACTTGCAGAAAGCGTTTGACACTATCACCTGGCCTTACTTATTTGGCGTTCTACGAAAATGGGGTTTTGGTCCCCACTTCATTCACCTCCTAGGGGCTCTTTACTCTCACCCTCGAGCACAGGTTAGACTCCAGGGCCACCTCTCAGACCCCTTCCTAATTAGTAAAGGAACCAGACAGGGATGCCCACTCTCCCCCCTTCTCTTCGCCATTGGTATTGAAACGTTAGCTATATCCATCAGGAATCATCCGGACATTCAGGGAGTACGTTGCGGCAACACGATTCACAAATGCGCTCTGTTCGCGGACGACGTCCTCCTCTTTATTACCTCCCCTACAGTCTCGACCCCTCATGTCCTTCAACTCCTCCAAGAATTTGGACAAGCCTCAGGACTCCAAGTTAATATGGCCAAGTCAACAGCCCTCAATGTTTCCTTGACCCCTGAAGTAGTAAATAGGCTAAAAGAACACTTCCCTTTCGCCTGGAGTTCCTCCTCTATCCCCTACCTAGGGGTTCACCTTACATCTAACTTTGGCCAGTTGTTCCACCAGAATTACCCACCCATGATCAAAAAACTTAAAAATGATCTTGAACAATGGTCCCTCCATAAGATATCCTGGATAGGGAAAATTAACGCTGTAAAAATGACCCTTCTTCCTAGGTTACTGTACCTCTTCCGCTCTCTACCCATTCCGGTACCTAAGTCTCTTATACAGAACCTTCAATCGGCAATTATTAAATTTACCTGGGGCAGATCCAACCACAGACTCCCCAAGAAAACATTATTTAGACCCAGAAGAAAAGGCGGTCTAGGACTGCCCAATCTCTGGTGGTATTATCAAGCAGCACAACTCTGCCAGATATCTAATGTTTACTCAAGCGGGCCTAAACCCGAATGGATAGAGATGGAAAGACAGGCTATCCCTAAATTTACCATTGATTTCCTTTTATGGCGCCCCCCAAAATCCAGACCCCCAGTCATGTCTCCTACCCTCTCTCACTCCCTTGCTCTTTGTGATAAGATTTACAAGTCCAATACCCTTACCTCCAGGTGGCAACCTCTCGCACATATCTTCAATAACCCCTCATTTCAGCCGGGGCTGAATATCAAAGCGTTCCAATGGTGGATAGACAAAGGTCTTTACAGAATAGGACATTATCTCAATCCGGCAGGGCCACTTAAGTTGAAACAATGCATCTCTAAGTTGGAGATGCCTCCTACAGAAAGGTTCCGGTTCCATCAATTATCCCACTTTCTGCATAAGCTAACTTCCCAATACCCCCTTCCCCTCACAGTTTCACCTTACGAACTCTGGTGTTCTTCAGCCATAGACATGAGGGGAGGGATTTCGCTGATCTATTCGGCATTTGCTGAACCAATGGATAAACCTGGACTCCTGGCACACCCATTTCAATACTGCATTTAAGGGGATCTTCAACACATCTCTGGTGGAGGCGGACGTCAAAGTCCTTACCCGTTGGTACCTTGTACCCACACGCCTTGCTAAGTATTACCCTCAATCCTCCCCCTTATGTTTCAGAGGGTGTGGGCACCTGGGATCGCTCATTCACATTTTGTGGGAGTGTCCCAGGATTAGAAACTTCTGGAATAAGACTTTTGCATTGATCCGCAAGGTCACCGGCCAAGCAGCTCCCCAATCCCCAACATTCGCCCTCTTAAATGAAGGAATCCCCCACATCCCCAAACATACTCAATCTTTGATTCACTTCATCCTATTGGGTGCTAAATTGACTATAACCAGGTCCTGGAAATCCCCTAGGGTTTCCTTCCCGAATCTGAAACAAAAAATCACCTGGATTATGTTTCAAGAAAAAATTTCCTACACTATTCTGGACAAAATGAGTAAATTTAAAAGGGTTTGGGAGCCCTGGGCTAGTCACATTGGGATCCTTCTTTAGTTTTTGGTCTCGGTGTTTTGGCCTAGTGATTGCTCCATCTATAGAGCTGCACTCCCTTCTGATCGCCCCCGGCTCTCCTTGACCCAGGCTCCTTCAGTTTAGCATTGTTCCCTCCCCCTCTTCCCCTCTCTTTTATCTCCTTCTCTCTTTCCCCCTCTTGTCCCTCCCCCCCCTCCCCCTGGTCAAGCCAGGCTGAGGGGGGGTGGGGGACGCTTTCCTGAACAAGCTTTGGTTTAACAATTATACTTAGGCATGTATTACTAGCAATATCCTTTGTTTGCTAGGCTCTCCCAGGGGCCAGACCTCATGTCCAGCTGGGAGCTAAGCCTTTGAACAGGACCCCCTTGGGGTTTTTCCCAGGTTCTTCCTATTAGCTTTTATGTTAGTTATGTTCTCAGTTTATGCTAAACGGGGTACGATGTGACCTGACATTAGCTTATCCTCGGTCCCAGGTGAGCCATGGGGCTCCGACACAGTGAGATCCCTGTCGGGGTGTCGGGGCGTCAGGCCGCCGGGAGAGGGGGTTCATTTATGCTTATTATTTTTTACTTTGTCTCTCCTTTTGGGCACACCTAGTACTCCTAGTTCCTTTTCCTTTTTATATCTCTACCTTGGTTTTCTTCAGGAGTTTATTATTCACTTTAGTTGTGCAGGTTAAACTATACTCCTGATCCACCCCGGTACTAGGTTCTCCCTGCTGATACCCCTATAGTTTTTTACCCGATGCCGGAGTAAGGAACTTACTCCTTATTGTTCATGTGTACAACCTGTTATGTTATCTTTTCATCTTTTTATGGCTTTCCCCTGCGTGGGAGCTTCAATTCTGTAATGCCAACTATTTTTCAATAAAACTCTTTTAAACTTTAAAAAAAAAAAAAAAAAAAAAAACGAGCAAGCTAGTTAGCTATATAGATGGATATAGCGGTGTATACTGGGTTCAGAGCATGCAGACAGTACGCACAATCTCCTACAACTGACTGCAAGCTCTATTTAAAACGAGCAAGATAGCTAGCTATATAGATGAATATAGCGGTGTATACTGGGTTCAGAGCACGCAGACAGCACGTACAATCTCCTACAACTGACTGCAAGCTTTATTTAAAACGAGCAAGATAGCTAGCTATATAGATGGATATAGCGGTGTATACTGGGTTCAGAGCACGCAGACAGCACGCACAATCTCCTACAACTGACTGCAAGCTCTATTTAAAACGAGCAAGATAGCTAGCTATATAGATGGATATAGCGGTGTATACTGGGTTCAGAGCACGCAGACAGCACGCACAATCTCCTACAACTGACTTCAAGCTCTATTTAAAACGAGCAAAATAGCTAGCTATATAGGTGGATATAGCGGTGTATACTGGGTTCAGGGCACGCAGACAGCACGCACAATCTCCTACAACTGACTGCAAGCTCTATTTAAAACGAGCAAGATAGCTAGCTATATAGATGGATATAGCGGTGTATACTGGGTTCAGAGCACGCAGACAGCACGCACAATTTCCTACAACTGACTGCAAGCTCTATTTAAAAAGAGCAAGATAGTTAGCTATATATAGGTGGATATTTTTTTATTAATAGAACTTCTTCCAAATATACAAAGACTTTCTTAGAAATGATACCATAGCAACATACATATGATGAAAGACAATAAAATATCAAACAACCGCATGTCTCCTCAACCCTCCAGCAGTCTCCGCAGCGACTAGCCGCACTACTGCATGATCATCGGATTTCTTTATGGTACAACTTATCCACTAAACTTTAGTTTTAAAATATACAACTCATCCATCTAATCACACTACACACAAGATACAGACGGGAATGTAAAGAGTGAAGCATGCCTGTACCTGTTTGCCGAAAAAAAAAGAGAGACTCAAAAAAAATCTATGGGGGGGGGGGTGAAAGGATGGAAAGACACCACCCCCGAAAGAGAAAGGACCGTGGGAGTCATTAAGGAGGCCAGAAGAAAAAACCCCTCCACAACCTGGCACTCCTTTTTTCCCCAATCCTCTCTCTTTCCAGACACTTTACTTTCTCCACTTCCCGAAAAATATCTCCCACCACCTCATGCACGGACAGAACTTTGCCCCTAGTGGACACTAAACACCTCGCGTGCCAGGTGAAGTAAAGACAAACTTTACTAACTAGATAAAGTGATGATAACTCAAAGCCCCTTTGCACCCTGAAGTTACCATATACTCGCTCAGAAGCCGATAGGGCCTGGAGGCGGGGATAGCCGACGGTCTCCCCAACCCCCACCAGAACCTCCACGTTAAAAGGACAAAAAAAGTGGTCCATGGTCTCTAATGTCCCTCCACACTCTGGACACCCTCTGTCCCCAGGCTCCGATATTTCAAGTTGGATCGTACGTAGAGGCGTCCATGGAACGCTCTCCATGCAAGATCCCAGAACTTGGGAGGAATTCTCACAGAATTCAGAAGGGCTAGTCCCTCCGCGAGAACCATGTCTGGGCAATCCCTTAAGGCCAGTGGTCTCAAAAAGTCAGAGGACATGACCTTAAGGTACAGCTCGCGCCGACCCATAGAGCCCACCTCTAGAGCAGTTATCATCCACTTCCTTAGTACCTTCAGAGCAGTCGGGACATAGGACGGTAGGTACCCATGGGATCTACACCCCCCTCCCAACTACTCAGGAAAAGCAAGAGCCAACCCTTACCTGAACGTTCCCACAGAGAAGGCGTGTCCACAAAGATAGACTGTAGATTGAATTTCACAAATACAGTGGTGAAAAACACCATTGGGTTTATCATGTCCAACGCACCCTGCCTCCTCCGAAGGTACGTAACCTCCCTCTTTATGAGGTTCAGCCTGTTTCCCCACAGTAGTATGAAGAACAGGCTGTAGATCCGTGTATAGAGCGATTCTGGCAGAAGACAAACGTAGTTGACATAGAGAAATTCAGGCAGCAGATAGGTCTTGATCAGGCTTACCCTTTCCCTCAATGACAGCTTCCAGCCCTTCCAGGCCTTTACTTTCTGGGTAGCACCCGACAGCCTGCGCTCCCAGTTTTGCTTGGGATAGTCGCCCGAGCCAAAAAGGATGCCTAAGATCTTTATCTCTGGTTGGGGCTGGGGGAAAACGTCCGGAAGGGCAAACTGCTCGCCTTCCTTCCACATCCAGAGAACCTTACTCTTGTCCCAGTTGACTAACGAACCTGATGCCTCGGAGTAGCCCCCAATCTGTGTTTCCACAAAAAGGGCCTCCTCTCGGCTAGACACCACCACCGAGACATCGTCTGCGTAGGCCACCACCCTCACCGATGGCTCCGGGCCCCCACAGGGCTCTACCAGAACCCCCCTCAAACGCCCACGGTCAAGCCTCCTCACGAAGGGATCTACCGCGAAGATGTAGAGTAGGGGGCTCAACGGGCAACCCTACCTGACACCAGAGTCCACCGGGAAGGCAGAGCCCACCCAACCATTGACAAGGGGGAAGCTCTCAGCCCCCCTATACAATACTTTCAGCCAATCAATGAATTTAGCTGGCAGACCGTACTTACCCAGGAGTAGCCAGAGGTACTCATGGCTTACCCTATCAAAAGCTTTCACCTGATCTAGTGCCAGCAGATACTGACCATCACCCGTTGCCCTGCACCTTTCCACAGCCTCCCGGACGTTCAGGACAGCACTAAAGGTGCTACGGCCGGGAACTGCACAGTACTGGGAGGTGGAAAGTAACTTGTCCGCGACAGCAGACATACGCACAAACAATATCTTCGCCGGAATCTTCCTATCCGTGGAGAGAAGGGCAATAGGATGCCAATTCTCTACCCTGGACAAATCTTTCCCCTTTGACAAGAGGATCAGGGCAGACCTTCTCATTGAGGGAGGAAGCAAACCAGATGCCAAACATTCATTGAACACCTCCCTCAAAAGAGGAGCCAAAAGGCTCTTAAAGGTCTTATAGAATAGCCCATCAGGCCCCGGCGATTTCTTTGGTGACAAAGAGTCGATGGCTTGCTCAACCTCTGCCGTTGAGATCCCATCTGTCAAGGAGCCTGGAAGGTCAGACACTGCCTCCAGCGGTGTCTCATCAAGGAACGCCCTGGCTCTCTCAAGGTCTAAAGGCTTCTTCTTCAGCTCTTGTAAGGATCCAGGGAGACGAACTTCCAGTAATCCCTCTCAAGGACCAGGGAGGCGAGACGGTCGTACTGACACTCCTTCATCTGAAGCTTCAGAGCAGAGATCTGTTCCTGAGTGCCCCCAAAGGAGATGAGGCGATCTAATTGCCTCCGCAGCCTTTGGTAGGCCAGGTATTTTGAGAAAGCCCGGTGCCTCGAGACCTCTCAGAAGAAGCCCTCAAACCTCTTCTTCACCACTTCCCACCATTCCTGATGGGAGAAGCCGCCCTCAAGGAGCGTGGCTTGTTCCAAAAAAAAGGTCTCGAAAGCCTCCCTCACTTCAGGGTCCTCGAGCAGCGACCCATTTAGGCGCCACAAGCCCCGACCCTTCTGAGGAGTATCGGCCACATTCAAGGTAATGGACACCATACAGTGATCAGAGAACTCAACCGCACACAGCACAGGGGCCGTGAAGGAAGAGTCCCCCTTCAAAAAAAGCCTGTCTATCCTACTCTTACTGCTACCTCTGGCGTAGGTGAAACGCGTGTGGTTGGGGAGATGATGAACGTGCACATCCACCAACCCGGCTTCCCTCACTATACTATTCAAAAAGATACTGTCATATCCCAGGGGGCCAGAGGTTCCTGTCTGGTCCTTTGACCTGGTGACCATGTTGAAGTCACCACCAAAGACCACCTGCTGGGATGTAAACAGGTAAGGTTTCACTGCCGTAAGAAGGTCCTTCCTCCCCCTCTGAGATTGAGGGCCATAAAAATTTATTAAACGGAGGAATTCTCCCCTCACGACAGCATCCACCACTAGACACCTACCAACCTCAACCTCAATCACTCGTTGGCAGGCCACCGAACCAGTCTTAAAAAGGACCGCAACACCACTGCAGGGCTCAGCCGCAAGAGACCAGAGAGAGGGCCCACATCTCCACTCTCTCTTTGCTAGATGCATCTCTGCCACAGATGCCAGCCAGGTCTCTTGCAAAAACAAAATATCAGCATCAATCCGGCTGAAAAAATCAAAGGCTGCAAAACGAGCCGCCGCAGAACGCACACTTGCAACATTAATCGTTGCAAGGCGTATTGGCACGGGTACCGCCATCCTTAGTGATTGGCTTACAATCCCTTCTGCTTACATTACTTGCAGACCCCCTCATCCTCTGAGTCAGAGGGTAGGCCCTCAAAACGATTGCCCAGTAGGATAAGAGGCCGGTCAACACTCCCATCCTCACTGGGGCAAGGGCCTGCGTCTTCCGTTTTCTTTTTCTGACCGCTTTTTTCCTTACCCACTCCCACCGTCCAGGCCCAGGAGGCTCACCACCCTCCTCCTCAGAATGCCCGCTAGATGCAAGGCGCTTCTGGGAGGTCTTGGCAGCCCCCTGCACCTCCATCATCTCCTGCCCGGCGACCGACGCCGGTATGACAGGGAGACGAGGAGAGGAAGAAGGACGTGGAGATACCAGGGGGGTAAGAGGGGGGCAGAGGAGGGGGACGGAAGGGGGGAGGGAAGGGGAGGGGGATGGGGAAGGAACAGCAGGAGGGGGACAAGGGGGGATCCGGGAAAGAAGCCTTTCTAGAAGGTCTCTCTTTGGGCCCGGCAGTCAGCTGATTGGTAGACGCCTTCCTACCCACAGATGACTTATTGGGCTGTTTCTTTTTCTCCTTGGGAACTGCCCCCAAGGACCTAGATGTTCCAACAACCTTCTTACCAGCCACACTATTCCCTAACTCCTCCTTTCTCCCCCTCCCAGACCTCACCCTTTGGGGCAGCTGATCACCTGGCCCCGCCGCTCCCCCTGCCCCTGAGTCCCCCACCAACCACCGACCCGGGCCTGGGTCCCCAGATGGTGCCCGGGGTTGGCCAGGTTCGCCCTCCTCTGTCGGGAAGTACCTGAATGCTTTGGGGCACCGGCTGAAAGGGTGCCCCAGCACCCCACAGAGATTGCAGACTATAAGCCTGCAAGTCTCCTGTGGGTGCTGTGGCAGCACGCAGGTAAAGTCACCTGGTTGTATCCAGGATGGGAAATATGTGTGCCCTAGATTCAGGCTTTATGCAGACCTTTACAATTAGAGGGGAAGAGTTAATGAGCCCAGCTGAAGTAAGTGGGCTCATTAAGACCTCTACAAAAAACCCCAGCATGCTTAGGGAGATGCTCCATCCTGGAACCAGTTTTGTGTTGTATAGACTGGGGAGTGTGATATCTGTTCTGTGCGGTGAGTTAACGCCTGTGTGGCAAACCTCTACAACAGAGACAGGGACTGGTGCAGCACAAGGCTGCACTCAGTTGTTAGACAGGGAATCTAAGTGTGTAGTTAGAGGTCAAGCTGACCAGGATTTATTTTCATGTTTTATTTTTGTTTGGCTGTTATATGTATCACTGCATGTAGCATAAATAAACCGCATCTTTTGTTTTTTGCACCTACAATGCTGTCTGCTGTGCCTGATTTTGTTTTGTGAACCCATCCAGGGGGTCACACACACCCGCTGCCGAGCTAACCCCTCACAGTGCCCAAACCCATTGCAGCTGATGCAGCGGGGCGTCACGCAGTCTGCGCTCAGGTGCGCTGGGCTTCCGCATTTAAAGCAGCGATGAGGCTGGCCCGGGTAGAAGACCAGGATCCGGTCTCTGCCAATGAAGGCGCTACCAGGGACGTGAGATACTGTATTGCCCTGGGCCAGATCCTGGCCTGCCAAGCCCCAGTCCAGACCCCTCGCTCGTCCAGGGACTTCTGCAACAGAGTCTGCAGCTGGCCAAATCTCCCGAGCCAGGTCATGATGTCTTCTGGAGGGAGGGACTCATTCCTAACCAGGACGGTGATATTTTTCACCTCCTCCTTTCGGTACAGGGGGACCACACGGAACCCCCTCCAGGGGTCAGACCTCCTCAGGATTTTGTATACAGTCAGAAACCTCTCCATCGAGATGACGGAAAGGAAACTGACGTCGAATTCTTTGGATCCTGTTGGATGGATGACAGCAAAGAGATCCGCCACCCGGAAACCGGCACCCAGTATCCATCCCACTACCTGACCCCTGGAGGGACATGCCCCTTCGCCCTCCCAATTAAGCTGCACGACATTCCTACGTCTTCTCTCCGGGCCCCTCGTACCCCTTGACCAGGCGTCCGGCCCTGTAAGCTGGGCGGAGGGCGGCGCCCTAAAATTCTGAGCGCCAAACTGGCCATACAGGGGGCCCAGAGGAACACTAGAACCGGCCACTTGCGCAAAAGAGTGTCCTGCTTTAAGTGCACCCAATAGTGCTGCCTCCTCCTCCACACCCAAGAGGCGTTCCACAGGAGCCGACATCACAGGGTTACCCCCAGACTTTGAGGCAGCCGGGGAGACCACTCCTGGCTCCATGGTCTGACTCATATCTCCCGACCCTGGCGACCGGTGCGCCACTTCCCGAACCTCACTGGTAGACTGGGGGGTCTCTTCCTGGCCACAGCCAAAGAAGGCATCCAATTGGCTCCCGAGGAGGCCCGCCCATTCTATTTTGGAGCTCCTGCCAACCTCAGCGTGAGCCTCGCAAGAATTGACCACTATACACTCCTCTACTTGGGTGCCCTCCAACTGATGGATAAACTCCATCGCAGGGCACTCACTGTCCAAAGCCCCCATGGGCAACTCACCCCACACCTGCCGATTCACCATCCCGTAATCCACCGGAGCTGCGGCAGACGAAGCTCCGCCCACCTCCTGTCCCGTCGGCAAACCAAAAGCGGCGGGATCCGCCCCCAGCCCCGGCGGACTTCCTGTAGGTGCCTGCCCCTCAAAGGCCCGCACCAATCCTGGAGCAGAGTGTGGGACCCCCTCCCCACGGAGGACGGCGTCCCACAGCAACCATCCCCAACCCGCCGCACAACACCCCCCATGGCGGGAGACCCACTCAACACCACCCCATCTGCACTGTCCAACTGTTCCGATAGTCTGGGCCTGCTGACCTGGGGATCTGGAACGAGGACATCCGGGAGTGGGGGGTTGTCCACGTCTAGCAGGGAATCCGGCTTGTCCACCGGAGCCCCTGTGACAAGTAAGCCCAAAGTTTCCAAGCGTCTCTCCACTAGGCCCAGGAGGCTCCCCCCACCAGCCTCACCCCCTGCGGACATCCTGACCTCATCGGGTGCCCTACCCAGACCTGCAGCAGCCTCTACCTGAGGACCGGCAGGATCCTGGGGACCCTCAGTCATTTTGTCCAGGGCTGGGTTTGGCATGATGTTCCAGGGGGAGAGTCCAGCACTCCTGCCCCGTCTCCTGGGTCGGCCATCCTTCTCACCCCCCTGGTGTTTCCCGGGGGTCTCTGGTACTGCACCAACTTCCCCTATCTGGGAAGGCTTCTCCTCTTGGGAGTCAGCTTGCGGGGTCTGGCTCCCCTTCTGGCACCGAGACGCCTGTCTCCCCTCCTCATTTGCTCTCAACAGCTCATGCTTTAGCTCATCCAAAAAGCACTCCTCGCCTGGGCCATGGTCACATAGGTTCACCAGGAGGTCGAATAACTCTGCATTCTGCTGCTTTAGACTTGCAATGGCCACTCGGAATTCTGATCTCTTGGAGATGCCGGAACGATCCCGCCGGTTCCGAAGAGAGGTTAAACAGGCCATGCGGCCATTGTATGCATGCGTTGCCTTCTCCATTAGGTTCTTAACCTTCTCGATCCTCACTTTCCATTTCTTATCATCCTCTCCTGCCTGGGCTTTGGTCCAGCTGGTAAGACCGACCTGAGTCCCCAGAAAGAGCCTCTCCACCCTGGATAGGTCTTCAATTCCAGGGAGGGTAGCTGGAGCCCCAGGCCAGGAAAGCAACCCTGGGCCTGGGCTAGAGGAGGCCATCCTCCCCCTCACCTGTGGACACTGAAACTCTGCAGAGAGCATGCAGACAACACCCACAACCTCCTACAGCTGACTGCAAGCTCTATTTAAAACGAGCAAGATAGCTAGATATATAGGTGGATATAGCGGTGTATACTGGGTTCAGGGCACGCAGACAGCACGCACAATCTCCTACAACTGACTGCAAGCTCTATTTAAAACGAGCAAGATAGCTAGCTATATAGATGGATATAGCAGTGTATACTTGGTTCAGAGCACGCAGACAGCACGTACAATCTCCTACAACTGACTGCAAGCTCTATTTAAAATGAGCAAGATAGCTAGCTATATAGGTGGATATAGCGGTGTATACTGGGTTCGGAGCACGCAGACAGCACGCACAATCTCCTACACCTGACTGCAAGCTCTATTTAAAAAAAGCAAGATAGTTAGCTATATAGGTGGCTATAGCGGTGTATACTGGGTTCAGAGCACGCAGACAGCATGCACAATCTCCTACAACTGACTGCAAGCTCTATTTAAAAAGAGCAAGATAGTTAGCTATATATAGGTGGATATAGCGGTGTATACTGGGTTCAGAGCACACAGACAGCACGCACAATCTCCTACCACTGACTGCAAGCTCTATTAAAAAAGAGAAATATAGCTAGCTATATAGGTGGATATTTTTTATTCCAGTAAACTGCTACCAAATTACAAGCTTAATATAACAAAACAAATATCAGTTTACATTCACTTTACAAAACAACTAACAACAATAAACTATACAGTCAAAAAGGGAAAAACAATTTTTACATGTCAACTTCCCCCTCCTCTTCCCCAGAAGAAAAATTTATAAGCAGAGCATCACCTCTACTGCTAGGCCCCGCTGGTGGCCCAGGATCCACCTCAGGTGGCGGGGCCTTCTTTTTCTTCTTCTTCCCCAGCTTTTTCCTAATTGTGACCCAAGCCACTTCACCCTCTTCATCCGATACCTCTTTTGGGCGTTTCTGAGCCCCCTTAACCGAGACTTCCATCTCCTCCTCCCCAGACCTATCATCCCCAGCCGAAGACTCGGACGAGGGGACAGTGACCAGACGCCTGCCCGGCCTACATCTCCGAGGAAGGGGAGTGGGAACAGAAACCTGGGGACTAGAACCCTGTGCCCCCCCCCACCCGGAAGGGGAGGCCCAACTTCCTCCGCCTGACCAATATCTGGACCTGACACCTCAGCTTCAGCGACAGGGGCCTGGGTAGCCTCTGCAGGCCGTGTCCCCTTCTCTCTTTGAGGGGCCCTACTTGCCCTTTGGGTTCGAGGCGCACCCTGTGGCTCCGCTGCAGGAGCACTATCCTGCCTTTCCCTTTCAGAACTCTGCCCAGCAGGAGGAGGTACACCATCCCCACCTGGCCCACCACCCGCTGCAGCTTCACCCCTGTAGGCCCTGGGGCATCTGCTAAAGGGATGCCCCATTTGACCACAAAGGTTACAGCAGATCAACCCGCACGTGTCACCTGAGTGTCCAAACCTATTACACTTAGTGCAGCGCACAACTGTGCAATCTGCACTCATGTGGGTTGGGCACCCACACCTAAAACACCTACGGGGCTGGCCTGGGTAGAACACCAGGATTCTATCCCGTCCCAGGAAAGCACTCCCTGGGACATGCGCAACCGTGTTGCCAGATCTTTTCAAGCGAATCCTGGTATTCCATGCTCCAGTCCATACCCCACGCTCGTCTAAGCATTTATTTAGAGGACACTGCAACTGGCCGTGTCTTCCCAGCCAAGTTGCTATGTTCTCTGGGGGCAGGCTCTCGTTCCTCACTAACACCGTCAGGTTTTTGATCTCCTCCTGCCTACTCAGAGGGATTAGACGGAACCCTTTCCAGGGATCAGCCCCTTTAACCAACCCAAAAGCAGTTATAAAACGCTCCATGGTCACAGCATTGGTGAAACTGACATCAAAGTCAGGGGAGCCAGCTGGGTGGATTACAGCAAATAGCTCAGCCACCCTGAACCCCAACGCCAGGACGATGTCGACCACCTGACCCCTCGTGGGGCACTGACCTTCACCTTCCCACCTCAGCTGGACTACGTTCCTACGCTTGCGCTCCGGACCACCTGTCCCCCTAGACCAAGTATTGGCCCCAGGGGTCTGACCAGTCGGGGGTACCCGAAAATTACTGGCCCCAAACTGGTGGTACAGGTGGTCCAGAGGCACACTAGACCCAGCCACATTGGCGTAGGAACGCCTCTCACCAAGTGCCGTCAGCAACCTTACCTCCGGTGTCCCCCTTAGCACGGGCCCCGGAGGAGGAGCCTCTGCCACAGACACTGGGGGTACAACATGAGAAGCAGCCCCCCCACTCCCGGCATGAGAAGTCACACTCCCCACATTGTTTACCCCAGCCTGAACCTTAGGACAAGTCTCATCCTCAGAGCTGTAAAGCAAGGCTTCCAAAGCTTCCTGCCATTCTACCTCCATATGGGCCCCGCAGGAATCCACTGGCACTTGACCCTGCTTTGGTTGAGAACCCTCCAAGCCGCGAATAAACGCCATTGCAGGGTTCTCCCCATCAAGCTCACCCATTGGGCAGTCACCCCAGGCCGAAGCCCGCTCTGGCACTATACAGCTAGACATTTCAACATTATTGTTATTGTTTACACATTCTTGACCAGAAGGAATACCGGAAGCCTTTTGAAAACGACCCGCGTGGTCAACTTCCGGTCCCGCTACCGTCACTTCCGGCCGCGGGCTATTCCCGCCATGAACCAACTCGCGCACCGGAAGTGCGTCATCACCTCTACCCACGCTACTATTGGCCTCGTGGTCAGTAGCACCACCCCTCCTCCCGCGGGAAGACGGCGTTTTTTTATTCACGGCCGCCATTCCCAAACTTTCAGATGCCATGCCGCCGGCCGACACTGCACCGCTGCCCACAGCGGCAGCCAAGCTGGCTTGACCTTCACATACCCCATTCCCCTTACCCTGAGACCGGCTTGCAGCAGTGGCAGCCGACAACGCAACTGACGGTATGCCCTGCTTGCAACCACCGGTTGGGATCACTGGGGATTGTACAGGTAAGTCCGATTTTTCTTTGCTTACTAGTCTAGCAAGCTGAACCACAGGTATCTTCTTTTCTTTCATGACACATTTTTCTTTATTGTCCTTCTGCTGTCTCCTTCCTGCTTCACCGGAGTCTAACCTGCCTTCTGGGGATACAGCCTCGCTCATAGACTGACAACCCCTAGGCTTACCCGACCCCTCTGCAGTACTAACGGAGTTAGCAGTCTTGTCACTGGGAGCACTCTTCACACTTGCAGCCTTCTCTGCACTCTTTATCACCGGTGCTGTCTCTTTACAAGCCATTGGCTTTTTCTCCACCACCTCTTCACGGGTGGCCATCTCAGAGGGACCCGCTATTTCCTCCTCTTGCGTTGTGTTCGGGGCTGGATACAGTCTACGGCGTCTCCCTGCCTGGGTCCCCTCGTCACACGCAACTCTCATTGCTTTGTCCACATTAGATAGAAAATCTTTCTCACTAGAAGCACTGTCAATCAGGTTGGATAACAGCTCACCAATCATGTTGCACTGCTTCTTCAATCCGTCTATCACCGTCTTATACTCCTGTCTCTTTACAACGCCCGATCTGTCTCTCCGGTTCCTTAGTTCCGCCAGGACCTTCATTTTCTCGCAGTAGCTGCGGGAAGCCTTCACAATTAAGCTTTTAGCTTTCTTCCTTCTGTCTGCAGATTTCTCTGCATCCTCTCCTGGCTGTCTCAGAGACCAATCTGCAAGATCCAGCTGGTTCTCCAAGAACAACCTCTCCTCCTTGACGAGCTCCAGGAGCTTAGGGGCTCCACGCCCTTCACTAGGCTGAGAAACAGCCACCTGGCCTGGGCTGACTGAAGCCATCAGCTCCCTCTCCTCCTCCACCACTCTGGAAGTCCTCAGAGATCAGAGCACGCAGCCAGCACACACAAGCTCCTACAACTGACTGCAAGCTCTATTTAAAACGAGCAAGATAGCTAGCTATATAGATGGATATAGCAGTGTATACTGGGTTCAGAGCACGCAGACAGCACGTACAATCTCCTACAACTGACTGCAAGCTCTATTTAAAATGAGCAAGATAGCTAGCTATATAGGTGGATATAGCGGTATATACTGGGTTCGGAGCACGCAGACAGCACGCACAATCTCCTACACCTGACTGCAAGCTCTATTTAAAAAAAGCAAGATAGTTAGCTATATAGGTGGCTATAGCAGTGTATACTGGGTTCAGAGCACGCAGACAGCATGCACAATCTCCTACAACTGACTGCAAGCTCTATTTAAAAAGAGCAAGATAGTTAGCTATATATAGGTGGATATAGCGGTGTATACTGGGTTCAGAGCACACAGACAGCACGCACAATCTCCTACCACTGACTGCAAGCTCTATTAAAAAAGAGAAATATAGCTAGCTATATAGGTGGATATAGCGGTGTATACTGAGTTCAGGGCACGCAGACAACAACCACTACAGAAGAGCAAGAACACAAAATCGGCCGATAACGATCGGTGTATACTGTGTTGAAGGTACACAGAACACCCACTAACTCCTACAGACGCCAACACACTACACAAGGCCACCACGCTGGCGGCCTTATATAGTATGGGACGTGTACTACACAGCCTGAGCTATGATTGGCCACAGGCATCCTGCCTGTGGCCAATCATGGCTCTCCTTACTGCCGGTGCTGTGATTGGCCAAGCATGCGGGGTCACAGTGCATGCTTGGCCAATCATGAGCCAGCAATGCACTGCGATGGCGCAGTGCATTGTGGGCCGTGAGCGCCACAGGAATTTGGCGCGAACGGTCCATAACGTTCGGAATTTGCCGAACGGGCGAACAGCCGAACACGAAGCTCATCCCTACCGGGCAGTGTCTATGCACAGGCAACATTTAGAACCAAGCTAAAGGCTTTTAAAAAGTTAAAACCTTTACTCACGGCAGTCTAGGTTCAAAATGCCAATCGTCTCCCTCATCGGAGCTGGTCTCAGTTGGTGAACCAGGCGAGGAATCTCCGGCGGGCCAATAGCTTCCCGCAGCAGCATCCACAGCTCCCTGTGGTCGTCATTTAAACACTTTCTCCAGATATCCGGTCTACGGGTGCAGGAGGCAGGCCTGCCTCTGCGGTGGCAGGGGTTGCTAAGCCACTCCTTCACTTTAGGCACTGGTGCTCCAGCAGCAGCTTTCTCCTGCAGGGTCATGTCCGCAACTTCTGTACAAGTCTCTGGAACCTCAGAAGGGGCAGAATCCCTTCTGGCATTCTGAGCGCCGAAAGACAACGCCGGGGCATATCCGATGGACTCCTCAATGGAGATACCCGTGGCCCAGTCATACTGGAAGGCCCGGGGTTGCACAATGAGTTGTTCAACTTTGAATATGTACTCACCGCACTTCCGACACCTGGGGAACGGCTGAGGGTTTGTGACCAAACCCATCACATCTTCCGTACAACATTCCAAGGGCCTCGACATCCCCGATGTTGCACAGAAAAAACTGCCCCTGCGGCAGCAACCGAATGCCCCTGTCTGTGATTACTGTGCCGGGCATCTGCACACTTGCTGGACCCCTCGCTGTCGACATCCTGGAACCTGGTGCTGGCTGCACGTGTGGAAGCCGATGCATCCCTTTTTTTTCTCTCCGAGCTCCGTTGAAAGAGACTCACTCCTTCCTTCCGTGACACCCACTCACACGGTGCCTTGTGTGGGGAAAAGATAAGCTCAGACTCCTCCCACTGGGCACTGGCTCCTGTGTACTTTTGTGGGCTTTTGATACAGGCTCCTCCCGTGCTTACGCACCTCAGTGAAAGTCTCTCCAAAATGGTGCTGATTTTTGTGGCGCAGTTCAAAAAACATTCTTCACCCTCTGTTCCAAGGCCCTGCGAGGTAACTGTAAATCCCAGACTGCGGGCCCCCACATGTAGTGGCCACAACCCTTTCTGGGCAGCCTTGACTGGTTGGGCTTACCAGATACCTTCTCTTGGCCTGCTCTTCCACATTTAGGGGTTTCCAAGGTTGATACCCAAAAACTTGAACACTGACATGGATAAAGTCCTTTAACAAAGGTTTTATTTTGTAGTAGAAACATCCAATAACACAGTCTCTCATGGGAACAGAGGGCACGGGTGAAGAACTCAGGCACCTTGAACTGCAGGTCAAGCAAAGTCTCTAATTCCACCCAAAGAGTAGCCACTCGCAGCTGGGTACTTCAAGGCTGAACAGATCTCTAGCCAGAGATCATGGCAGTCAGCACGTTGACTCAAAACTTGAAACAATCCTATGAACGTATGCAAGTTGTAACTAAAGGTGAGCAGGAACCTTTTTCCTCAGTACCTGGAATGTTTGCCGCCTCCTCAATGGTACTGGAAAAGTGTGGATTCGTCAATGTCCTTCCCAACTCAGTAACAAGGCACTTCTCAAGATGCCACTTGCCGGTCCTCCTCCAAAGAGTCCTCCCCCGGTCACTTCCACGAGCTGTGGTGCCTCTCCAAGCCGAGAGCACACCCGGACACCTTGAATCCTCCCTCAGTTACTGCACCTCGCACCAGCAGGGTCCGAGAATCGGGAACAGACGGATCCCTACCCCAGACCAGGCAGGTCTATCAGGGGCCTCACGGGGCTGCCCCAGTCCTGGAACCAGAACAGACCACATGGGCCTCACAAACTCCTCTCCTCAAACACGTGAGTGGTACCCGGTGTGGTCTTCTGCTGCTGTAGCCCACTTGCTTCAAGGTTGGATGTGTTGTGTGTTGGGAGATGGTATTCTGCATACCTTGGGTGTAGCGAGTGGTTATTTGAGTTACTGTTGTCTTTCTATCATCTGCAACCAGTCTGCCCATTCTCCTCTGACTTCAACAAGGCATTTTCCTCCACACAACTGATGCTCACTGGATATTTTCGCTTTTTCCCGCCATTCTATGTAAACCTGAGAGATGGTTGTGTGTGAAAATCCCAGAAATACTCAGACTAGCCCATCTCGCACCAACAACCATGCCACGTTCACTGCCATTCATTGGATATTTTCTCTTATTCGGACCATTCTCTGTAAACCCAACAGATGGTTGTGCGTGAAAATCCCAGTAGATCAGCAGTTTTTGATATACCCTGGCCAGCCCATCTGGCGTGAACAACCATGCCACATTGAAAGACACTTAAATCCCCTTTCTTCCCCATTCTGATGCTCAGTTTAAACTTCAGAAAGTCGTCTTTACCAAGTTTAGATGCCTAAATGCATTGAGTTGCTCCCATGTGATTGGTTGTTTGTGTATATAATTCTTTTATTTGATATACAGTATTTCTTGATCATACATCACGGGACACAGGAGCTTCATTACATAGTGGGTTATATAGGCACCTCTGGTGATTGGACACTGGTTGACCCAATTAAAGAGAATTCCTCCCCTATATAACCCCTCCCATCAGGGAGGCACCTCAGTTTTTTTCGCCAGTGTCTGGTGGACGGTCACGTAAAACTTAGCTCTATGTGGGTCCCAGCGAGGGCCGAAGGGCTACATCAAACCGGATCCATACCTCGGGCCGATATTTGACTCCCAAGATGGTATGGTACCCGGGCCTCGTCTGCCGAAGAAACGAGGTTCTGCCTGTAAGTCCTCTCCATTGGAAGACTGGGCTCTGGGACAACCAGACTTGGGGTACTGTTGACTCAGGGCGCCCGAAAGTTTCTGGCAGAGCTTTTTACATGCCCCAGGTAGGAGGATCTTTTCGTAAGAACCCCAGATACGCCTGAAGGTTGGCTAACAATACCCGCCGTGATGGGTGAAGGCTGGAATTGGTCTGAGATCAGCAATTCCTGCGGCGGGGACAGGTAAGGGAAGTCATCCTATATATTTTAATATATGAATGGATTTCTTCATTGTGAGTAGTTGTATGTCTTACCTGGTTTCCACCACTAGATGGAGTAAGAGCAGCCTGATGCACACTTACATGCCTTTCAAACAAACACGCTCAGTGAATGCCTGGTTCTCCAGCTACTCACGTCTCCCTTACAGTTCCTGCCACAAGTTAAGGTAAAAAAGGGGTCCCATGCAGGTCCAGGGGTTCCACGTTGCTCCCTTTGGGTTCTCCTTCCCCCCCCCGGATCCCGCGGTCCTCGTGCGCGCTCCCGGCGGTGTGGTTGCCAGCTGTGCACGTTTAGTGTGCTCAATGCTATGGTGCAGGCGCCAAACGGCCGTTTTAAAAAGCCCAGAGCGTCAGGGGACTGTAACGTGAAACACAGGAGCTGTGGGCTGTAAGCTTCCGTGGGAATTGGATCCAGGCAAAACCTTAAGACACCTACTCGGCATCAGGTTGTGCAGTTAAGCATATATTGATTTATTGTGAGACTTTAAGCACAAACAAACTGATTGCATTTGTACTAGTACCTCTGCTTTGTAGCTTAGGACTATGTCTCCTCGTAAGAGGGTTTCAGGGGCAGGTAATAAAAGCAATTACCATCCCCCTCTGCAAAAGTGAAGCCTGCATCTCAAGACGAGTCAGTGCCCCTTTCAGGCTTTGCAGCCTCTCCTAATGTCGCAGCCCCGGTATATGTCACTGAGGACTCCCTTAGGGCTACATTGGAGAGTTTTGAAGGGAGGATAATGAATTTTATTTCTGCCTCCCTAAAAGATAGCAAGAAAAGGGGTAGAGCCCCTCCCTCTGCTGAAATCCCTCTCTCGGACAGTTGTTCTGAAAATGAGGAGAGATCCCTATCTTTAGATAGGGATCATGAGCAGTCGGATGAGTCAGAGGAAGAGGAGTCAGTCCCCTCCTCCCAGGCACTCAGAAAGCAGGTGCAGTATTATACTGAGTTGGTGCGTACCACATTCAGAATGCCGGCTGCTGAAGTCGCTACATCCTCTGTCTCTTCCCTGGGAGTCAGGAAAGCCCCACAGACTGCTTGTTCCTTCCCAATTCATCCTTTAATGGGTGACTTGATGTATGAGGACTGGGGACATCCCGATAAACTGTTTACTCCTCCCAAGAGGTTTTCCATGTATTATCCCGTGGAGGAAAGTTTCACCAAGAAATGGGGGGCCCCATCTGTCGATGCGGCTATCTCTTGTGTGAATAAAAACCTAACTTGTCCTTGGACAATGCGCAGGTATTTAAGGATCCAGCTGACAAAGGGCTGGAAACCTTGTTAAAAGCCTCCTTTTCCATGGCCAGTGCTGTGGTGCAACCTACAGTCGCAGCCGTGGGGTTGTGTCAGTTCCTTAAGGAACAGGTTAAACAGATGTTTGAACTCCTTCCCAGTGAGGAAGTAGAGAAATATGCAGAGATGCCTCACATCTTACGTTTCATAATTGATGCGATTTTGGATTCTGTCCAACAAGCATCACGTTTATCCCTCATGTTGGTACACATGCGTAGGGCTCTATGGCTAAAAAATTGGGCTGCTGAAATGTCATGCAAGAAGAGTAAACGTCCTTCATTCAGGCGTACTCTTTCTCCCGAAGCATCAAGCTCTAAACAGTGGCGACGGCCTTCCCAGCCCTCCTCGGCTAGAAAGCCTCAGGGCCGAGCCCAGGGACAGAGAAAGACTTGGGGGCGGAAGCCTGCCAAGCAGACCTCCAAGACCTCCTTGTAAAGGGGCGCCCCCGCTCGGCCGAGTGGGGGGAAGGCTCCTGCAGTTTGCAGGCGCCTGGCGGGAGGAGATTCAGGACAAATGGGTGATCTCTTCAGTGTCTCTGGGCTACAGGCTAGAGTTTCAGGAGATTCCACCTTCTCGTTTTCTAAGGTCAAGGATCCCCAGGGATCCGATAAAGCAGAAATCGCTATTTCTGGCCTTAGATCAATTACTATCCCAGGGTGTGATAGTAGAAGTGAGCCCGAAAGATCAGGGTTCAGGTTTTTATTCGAATCTCTTCACCGTTCCAAAACGGAAGTGTCAGACCTATCTTGGATCTGAGAGACTTAAACCGGTTTCTACACATCCAGACCTTCCGGATGCAGTCAATACGCACTGTGGTCTCCTCCCTGCAAGGAGGAGAATTCATGGCATCAATAGATATCAAAGATGCATATCTCTATGTGCCAATATTTCCCGCACACCAGAGGTTTCTGAGGTTCGCGGTAGAGCAGCGCCATTTTCAATTTGTGGCCCTGCCGTGCGGCCTAGCCACGGCCCCCCGAGTCTTCACGAAGATTCTAGACCCTCTCTTAGCAATCTTAAGGGTTCAGGGCATAGCCGTCATGGCTTACCTAGACGACTTGCTTCTCGTAGAGAGAACTGCAACGTGCCTAAGTCGCAGCGTCACCAAAACGCTAGAACATCTGGGCCGCCTAGGTTGGATTATAAACCTAGAAAAGTCGTCTTTACAACCGACCACCAGGTTGGATTACCTGGGTCTGATTATCGACACCGCTCAAGGCAGGGTGTTCCTTCCAAGGCCAAAGGCCTTGGCCATTGGAGATCTGGTGCGCCTGATTCTGGGCAGAAGATCTTCCTCCATTCGGTTGTGCATGAGACTGTTGGGAAAGATGGTCGCCTCATTCGAGGCCGTCCCATTCGCCCAGTTCCACTCAAGGCCCCTGCAAAGATGCATCCTTGCGATTTGGAACAGGAAGCCCCGATCCCTGGATCTTCCTATGCGTTTATCCCCTCGGGCACGCAAAAGTCTTGTCTGGTGGTTACAGACCAAAAATTTGCTGAAAGGCAAAACTTTTCTTCCCCTCTCATGGAAGATTGTCACCACGGATGCCAGCCTGACAGGCTGGGGAGCCGTGTTGCAGGGAACATGTTCGCAGGGAAAATGGTCTGCGACCGAAAGTCTGCTACCCATAAATATCTTGGAGATTCGGGCAGTTTACATGGCACTCAGAGAGTGGTCTCACAGACTGCGAGGTTTCCCAGTTCGGATTCAGTCCGACAATGCCACAGTGGTGGCTTACATCAATCACCAGGGCGGTACCAGAAGTCTGGTGGCCCAAAAGGAGGTGAATCGCATACTTGTCCGGGCAGAAGAGCATGTTCCGTGCCTCTCTGCAGTCTTCATCCCAGGAGTGGAAAATTGGCAGGCGGATTATCTCAGCCGTCAGCAGTTGTGCCCAGGAGAATGGGCTCTGCACCCCGATGTGTTTCGAGACATATGTTACAAGTGGGGTACTCTAGACGTGGATCTGTTTGCGTCCAGATTCAACAGGAAACTGGACAACTTTGTGTCAAGGACAAGAGATGCGCTTGCTCAGGGGTCAGATGCTCTGACGGTTCCCTGGGATCAGTACAATCTGATCTATGCCTTCCCCCCGAACCCGCTGCTATCGTGGTTCCTGGGAAGGGTCAAGAGGGAGACGAAGTCGGTCCTTCTAGTGGCCTCGGTTTGGCCCAGGCGACCATGGTTCATAGAAATCATGAAGTTGGTAGTGGGCAGGCCATGGACCCTCCCTCTCCGGCCAGATCTGCTCTCACAGGGTCCAATTTACCATCCTGCTTTACGCAGTCTGAATTTGACGGTCTGGCTGCTGAGACCCACATTTTGAGAGGCCGTGGTCTTTCGGGGCCAGTCCTTTCCACTCTGGTCAATGCCAGAAAGCCGGCCTCCAGGCGTATCTATTACAAGATCTGGAGGACATATGTTTCCTGGTGTGAACCCAGGAGATGGCATCCTAGAAGGTATGTCATTAGCAGAATCTTGGCCTTTCTCCAATCAGGCCTTGAAATGAATTTGGCCATAAGCACCATCAAGGTGCAGATTTCGGCCCTATCGGTCTTTTTTCAAAGACCGCTTGCATCACATTCCCTAGTACGGGCTTTTATCCAGGGGGCTATGCGGCTAAAACCGCCAGTCAAACCTCCGGTATGCCCTTGGGATCTGAATTTGGTTCTCTCGGCCTTAGAAGCCCATCCATTTGAACCTCTGCATCTGGCTTCTTTAGCTCTCTTGACAAAGAAGCTGGTTTTCCTAGTAGCCATATCCACGGCTAGAAGGGTATCAGAATTGGCAGCTCTTTCCTGTAAAGAGCCCTATTTAATTATCCATAAGGACCGAGTGGTTATGCGTCCCAACAGGTCCTTTCTACCTAAGGTAGTTTCAGGTTTCCACCTGAATCAGGATATAATCCTACCATCCTTTTTTCCGAATCCTCAGTCCACAGAGGAAGAATCCTTACACACTTTAGATGTGGTTAGAGCAATCAGTCTTTATCTTCAAGCAACTGCTCAGATAAGGAAAACTGACTGTTTATTTATTTCTGCCAGAAGGCCCTAGAAGGGGTCAGGCAGCGTCAAGGTCCACTCTCTCAAGGTGGATCAGACAGGTTATTTCTCAGGCCTATGACTTAAAGGGGAAGATTCCTCCTTTCAGGTGAAAGCGCACTCTACTAGGGCTGTCAGTGCTTCTTGGGCAGTGCATCACCAGGCCTCCCTGGCTCAGATCTGTAAGGCTGCGACTTGGTCATCAGTCCACACATTCACCAGATTCCATCAGGTGGATGTCAGAGGGCAAGAGGATATCGCCTTCGGGCGCAGTGTACTGCAGGCTGCAGTTTAGGTCCTCAGGTCCCTGGCGGTCTATAATTATGATCTGTGTCTCCCTCCCCTCAACCTGAGCATTGCTATGGGACATTCCACTATGTAATGAAGCTCCTGTGTCCCGTGATGAATGATCAAGAAAATAGGATTTTTATATACAGCTTACCTGTAAAATCCTTTTCTTGAGAGTACATCACGGGACACAGGGCTCCCGCCCCTCTTGGGTTTTACGTGGTTGCTTATTGCTTTGCTACAAAACTGAGGTGCCTCCCTGATGGGAGGGGTTATATAGGGGAAGAATTCTCTTTAATTGGGTCAACCAGTGTCCAATCACCAGAGGTGCCTATATAACCCACTATGTAATGAAGCTCCTGTGTCCCGTGATATACTCTCAAGAAAAGGATTTTACAGGTAAGCTGTATATAAAAATCCTATTATTGTGTTCACTTTTCTATACCGTGTGCTGCAATAAAAATAATGATTTTGTTCAGTTGGATGTATTTATGGGTCCCCGATAGTTATCAATAGAGTCGCTTATATAAAAAAAAAAGTTTCTGCTTTCTTACATAGGATGATATCCGGGGTCACCATTTTAGAAGGTAGTATAGTTTGCTAAGTTCATAAACGTATTTGTCTCCAAAAATGACCCCATTCATGAACAGGTACATTGGCTAGTATCGGTGTAAAAAAGGGAGAAAGGCTGGTGCCATGGAAGTTGACATGCAGGTTTAAAAAGCCAATGCATTTTAGCCATCAGGCTTTAATCCTGATTAAATCCTGATGGCAGAAACACGTTGGCATTTTTGACTGTTGTTCACCTGCATTAATAAAACAATGTTTTAGCCAACTTCCATGGCACCAGCCTTCCTCCATTTTATTGCACGGATTGTGCATGGAGGTTTGCAGAGATTTCCCAGGCTGTGTGCCGTGTTCTTGAGGCTCACCAGCAGGGGCGGAAGGGACACATGCCCTGGGCGGTACCATTTGTTATAGGAGAGGGGGCACAGCCTGTAAGTAAAGTTCTGCCACGGCCGCCACCCTCACAGACAGTCAATCAGTGCCCAGCGGCACTGACAGATTGTGTGTGCCATGCCGAGTGCGCTCCGCCACTCCTGCATCCTCCATTCCCTCTGCTGGCTTCAAGTGTTGTGTTACTCCCCCTACGGAGGAGTCTCGTAGACTAGTCCCTGCCAGCAGCGTGACGTCACTCACGGCCAAGGGGGCAATGTGGGAGGACTCAGGAGCGCAGGGAGCTGTGACTAGGCGCGCTGTGACCTAGAGGAGCGAGGAGCTGCTGCCGCCCGCCTGGCTAGCTGAAAGGAAGCGAGAAGACTGCAGCCGACAGTGTGCTACTGGCTGCTACAGCCCGGCCCATAGGTACTTAGATGACAATGACAGACTTGCTGTTCACTTCACATAATACTCCTCTCCACTTTATGTGCATCTGTGCTAATGTCAAGTAAAGTTCAAGAAGATTCTCACATCTTTGCTGTGTTTTCTTTTTGTCATGTAATTTTTTAAATAAATCTTTATTTTTTTCAATTTGTATACCTTGTGTTGTGTCAATTAATATATTAAATACAAAATTATCACTGGATCTATATATCGGTATATTATATATTTATATATGTGTGTGTGTCTATGTTTCATGTTGATGTACCTGTTCCATTGACTAATACCGTATATACTCGAGTATAAGCCGAGATTTTCAGCCTCTTTTTTGAGGCTGAAAGTGCCCCCCTCGGCTTATACTCGAGTCATCGCTGTCTGCCCGCTCGATCAGCGTGTCGAGCAGACAGACAGCGGCCATTCTGATTCAAAAGCCGCGCCTCCGGCTCCCCCTTCGCCTGTGATAGGCGGAACACTGAATTTCCCAGCAGCCTGTGTTCCGCCTATCACGGACTTCGTATCATCCTCGTACTACGGACGAGGATGATACGACGTCTGTGATAGGCGGAACACAGGCTGCTGGGAAATTCAGTGTTCCGCCTATCACAGGCGAAGGCGGCGGCGCAGCTTTTGAATTTTACAATGGCCGCCGACGAACGAAGAGGGCACGGGACGGAGGCAAGGCACAGGACGGCACGGCACGGGACGGGACGGGACGGGACCGGAGGCAAGGCACGGCGGCGAGGCACGGCGGCGAGGCACGGCGGCGAGGCACGGAGGCAAGGAGGCTCGGCACGGGACGGAGGCTCGGGACAAAGGCTCAGGACACAGGTAGGCTGGACACACACACACACACACACACACACACACACACACACACACACACACACACGGATACACACACACACACAGGGATGGATGGATGGATGGAGACACACACACACAGGGATGGACGGACACACAGGGATGGACGGACACACAGGGATGGACGGACACACAGGGATGGACGGACACACACACAGGGATGGACAGGCATGTCTTACCCTCGGCTTATACACGAGTCAATAAGTTTGCCAGTTTTTTTGGGGGTAAATTGGGGGCCTCGGCTTATATTCGGGTCGGCCTATACTCGAGTATATACGGTATATCTTAAAACAAGAAGAAGAAATTCCTTATGAATCCAAAATATGAACATCCTCGGCAAATGATATGAAGAGAAAACAATCCAGTGATTCCTTACTTTGCCTTCTTTCCAGTAGACGGGGTCACTCGTATTGATAAATGTTTCAGGGACGTAATCTGGGCCTTTTATAATGGAAATTATTCTAGTCCAAGAAAATGAAGTATTAATATAATACCAATGGTGTAAAATAAGATCGGATGGAACTTCTCTTCTCTCATTAAAGTAGATTTCCTCACCGTGTGGGTTCTGGTAATAAAAATGTCTCACATATTTGTGCAGCTTTGAATGGAAGACATAAAGACACAGTTATACACAGTATATACAGATATAAGATAATAAAAAAAGACAGTCACTTCCAGCGCTAAGGCCCCTTTCACACTGTGGCGCTTTGCAGGCGCTACAGCGATAAAAATAGCGCCTGCAAAGCTCCCTGATACAGCCGCTGCTGGAGCGGTGCGCTTGCAGGACGTTAGGAAAACTCCTACAAACAGCATCTTTGGAGCGGTGAAGGAGCGGTGTATACACCGCTCCTTCACCGCTCCTGCCCATTAAAATCAATGGGGCAGCGCGGCTATACCGCCGGCAAAGTGCTGCTTCAGCGGCGCTTTGCAGGAGGTTTTAACCCTTTCTCGGCCTCTAGCGGGGGTTAAAACTGCCCTGCTAGCGGCTGAATAATGCTGCTAAAATGACGGTAAAGCGGAGCTAAAAATAGCACAGTTTTACCGCCGATGCTGCTCCCGCCCCAGTGTGAAAGGGGCCTAAGGGGTTTTCTAAATTGAAGGGCAACAGGGACATCAGTAGCTCAGGACTGGGTGGATGTTGCCTTCCTCAGATGGGGTGATCCAATAGATACTAAATGTAACGAAACGTTCCACAATCCGCTTGAGTACTTTTGTCATATACCACTTCCTCCCAGTCTGAATATAGATATCAGATATTCCAACCACCAACAACCACAAAAAAGGCAATACTCGTTTGGTTGCTGAAATTGAACTGTTTTATTGAAAAACACATGTACATAGGTAATATTCTAGAACAATCCCCCCTTTGCATTCCGGGCAGGGGTAGACTGTCCAATCAGCAGTGAGAGCTGTTGGAGGAATTCGCCCCCACCAATATCACAGCTAATCTACATACACTTCCCATAATATCCAAGGCAGACAGACACAATAGAACATTGAAATACTGCCACACCCCAAATGACCCAGCAAAGAGCACACAACAAAATGAGACAATATACAACAAGGGTCCTCAAACTACGGCCCTCCAGCTGTTGTGGAACTCCACATCCCATGAGGCATTGTAAAACTCTGACATTCACAGACATGACTAGGCATGATGGGAATTGTAGTTCCTGAACAACTGGAGGGCCAAAGTTTGAAGATCCCTGATATACAATATATATACATACAGTATATACTCAACATTCCAGTGTGGCTGTACAATGAGTCCGATTAGTACAGATCAGACTAGATTTCTCGGTCACCATGTGCCCCTATTAGAGACACAGGGTGATTTAGACATAGGAGGTGCATATGGGAGCTGAATCAAGGTTTTCATAACCACCCCAAGGGGTTCTGGGTTGCCATGGGCCCCCTGCGCAAATTCACTCCGTCACACTAAAAAGAGAAAAAAATGGAAGACTCGCACACCTAGTGCGTTACCAATGACATTTAATAAAAAAATTCATAAAAAGTGGGTACTCACAAACAGCAACTGGGGCTGTTTCAGGGGGCGCACCCCCTTCTTCAGAGCTGCACCCCCGAAAGACGTTTTACCCTGTAATGGTATATGGCACATGGTCTATTGCTGTGTGTTTTTATGGCACAATCCAGTTGCTGTTGGTGAGTACCCACTTTTTTATGAATTCTATTATTAAATGTCATTGGTGATGCACTAGGTGCACTTACCTTCCATTTTTTTTTATACAGATATAAGAGTTCTGAAATGAAAGATTGCATAAAAAAATACAAAAAAGTGATAGAGCTGGATTCAAGTTACTTGGAGGTCATTCTATAAATGTAAATTAGAATGACTGAATCAGGAGAATCCCATCCATCCAAGAGAAACAGAAGTATCTGGCAGCTGCACATGGAATACATGACCCATTTCTGCCGTGGCATCATGACCTATAGGTGATTACATTGTCATATTCCACATAACGAGCCCGTGGCTCTCCATTTTACCCTTTCATATTCTCACAACTCGGAGTCTGTGGGTCGTTCTTAACCCGGTGGTGCAGTGTGTCACTCTGACATACTGGATTTACAATCGTGGTAAACTTCCTATGACATAGGCTCTTTACCATGTGATCAGCTGTGTCCAATCACAGCTAATCACATCGTAACCAGGAAGTGCCGGTTATCGGCTTTTCCTCTATTCGCGCTGACAATGCGGATGACAAGGCCGGTATATTCACCATTTTAACAATCTGGATATGTATTGTTACTTTTTATTAGTGTAGTGCTGGCTCCTGACGAGCACACACTATGTGTTTTTCAAAGTTAATGTTCCTGAAACCACAGTTAGGTTTTTAGGGCTAATTATGTGAAATTATGGTCTCAGCATCAGTCTAGCTGGAACTGCACTGAGTTCTCCTTGGCAGCAGGTGTCGCTGTCACCGCCGGCAAGTGTAAGAATGCACTTTGGCTGGGTGTATTGGATACCCTTCTTTCTCTAGGAACCAGCCCAGTGGGAGTGTTTATCCTGCTGTGCATTCTGGGAGAAGGTATTTAAGGTACTGAGATCACGTGTTTCTGGGTTCTGGTCCTGTCCAGAAGATACCTTCTGTTTGTTTGGTCCTGGTCCTCCTGACCAGCCCTCATGGCCCTCCTGGCCTGGGGTGCGGATCCATGCAATTCCGAGTCTTGGGGCTGGATAGCCTGAGGCAAAGCAACTGCAAGGAGAGGCCTGAATGGATATCGGGGCCTAATCATCCAAAAGTGGTCCGGTGCCGTCTCATCTAAGGAGAGGCCCAGCAACTGGAGAAGCATCCAGGGGAAGACTCCTTGGAAGAGGGCCATGCACAAGGCTGGTTTCTCTGAAGGAGCCTGGAGGCTCAGGTGAAGGACACTAAATGGATCTACACTCATATGGTATCGCCGGATCGGCTGCAAGATACTGGTACCGTATGATAGCTCTCTAAAAATTTTCTGAGTCCCTCAGTTACATACAAGTCTGTGGCAGAGACTTTCATTTATCTAGCACCTCACCGGCTGCTAGGCCTAGTGAGAGGAGATCTATCCAGGACTGGTAAGAATCCAGCTGTGAAGCAGCTAATTCTGGATTCCTACAATAAGAGACTTTCTAATTTTGCAGGTCCAAAGTACCTGAACTTTTCCTCCTAACCCTCTACCCTACGTTGAGAGTCTGTTTTATCTTTTGAATAAATAACCCAAAAAAGGAAGATAAAATGTCAGTTTCTACATTTCCTTGTGTCATCTACCACGGGAACCCCTAGACAGAGATGAGGTGAAGAAGGTAACGGTAAGCCCAATAAAACCAGCATCTCCTTCGGGGGTCAGTGCTACATTGGTAAAATAATAAATTAACACATTTTAACCCGAACATAATGTTTTATTCTTACTTAAAATGCCACATATAAAGGCCTGCTTGTCTATAAACGATTGTGTATATTGGAGAAGAGGATCAGTGTCTGCAATAAGTCAGTACAGCCAGCCCTCCTGCTGAGAAGGTGCCCGGGTCCCCCTTTTGAATTGATGGCATATTTACTGGTCACAGTCGCAGCATGCCCCGGGCCTTGACGTCATAATGGGTGGGGTCACCATGTGACATCACCCGGTGACCACGCCCCATGCTTATATAAGTCATTGCACACGTCGCACATGGCATTACAGTGGGAGAGAGCGTTGTGTCAACATTGGAAGAAGAGAGAAGAGGGAAGAAGTACGGAGAAGATCCGGCCACCGCAAGTAAAAGAGCTGGAAGAAGATAGCGGAGAAGCCCAGCAGAAGAACCTGAGAGCGGGAGAAGAACCAGAGACCGGGAGAAGAGAGCAGAGGATTCAGAAGAGACCCCCAAAGTCGGAAGACCAATGGAGCTGCCTAATAAATTACTTTAAAAACCTGTCTAGTGTGTTTTTTATTGACACTTTTTCCCCAGGTGAATGGGTAGGGGTACTATGTACCACATACTCATTCACATAGGGTGGGGGGCTGGGATCTGGGGGCCCCCTTTTTAAAGCCCCCCTCCCACAGACCCTGACAACCAATGGCCAGGGTTGTCAGAAAGAGGCCCTTGTCCTCATCAACATGGGGACAAGGTGCTTTGGAGTGGGGGGCTGCAGGGCACCCCCTTCCCCAAAGCACCCACCCCCATGTTGAGGGCATGTAGCCTGGTACAGTTCAGGAGGGGGGGGGCACTCGCTCATCCCCTACCCCTTTCCTGACCGGCCAGGCTGTGTGCTCCGATAAGGGTCTGGTATGGATTTTGGGGAGACCCCCACACCGTTTTTTTGGAGTAGGGGGTTCACCTTAAAATCCATACCAGACGTAAGGGTCTGGTATGCTCTTGGAGGGGAACCCATGCAGGTTTTTTTTTTTTTACTCAAAAAAGTTTTTATTCATACATAACATAAACAGATACATAGCACAGTACATGGATAAACAAAAGCAGCTTCCATGACTTTGTGGTATATTGATAAAGTCTACATACAGTGATACATGGCTGATTAGGCAAGAACAAATAGAATACAGAATGTAATGAGCCTAAGAAGTCAGTAAACAGAGAAAACTAACATATGAACTACCAGCAGTTACATAAAGTCAAGAGGCTTTGGGTGAGTAGCAGTGCGTGTATATCAAACAATGAATATGGGAACCCCCCTCATCGGGTCCTCCCAGGGACCGACGAGGGTCGGGGGACTTGCCCCCCGGAGTATAAAGGAGTAAAAACATTAAGTGCCTCCTAGTATCTTTGGTACACAGAGGTGGGGGGCCTCGGTGTTGGGTAGTGTGCCAATGGGGTATGGTATACTTATGAGGGGTGTAAAGAAGGAGTAGAGAAAGGGTGAAAGTGGGGGGGGATACAGAAGGGAAGGGAGGGCCAAGAGGGGCCAAAGAGGGCTATGGGGGGGTTGGTGAAGAATCAGAGGGGGAGATGAGGGGGTAGGGGTGGGGTCGCTCCTCTCCCCAGCCCCGGCTCGTCATACAGTTAGTACCAGATTTCAACTCGGGTGATTAATGTGGAAAGCAAGACTTGTATCTGTCTGTGGACTTAAAGTGCGTCCAGCAGGCCCATGTGGCGGAGAATTTCTGCGTGCGGTCCTGAGAAATAGAAATCAGCTCTTCTATCTCTTCAATTTTAGCAACTCTTGTCAGCCAATCTCTGATAGTATGAATCTGGGAGGAACGCCAAAGCGCAGGGATGCACAGTCTCGCCGCATTGACCATGTGCATGGCCAGGGACTTGTGATACGTTCGTCTGGGCAAGGAGGTGTGGTGAAGGAGGTACTGACCAGCAGTGAAATCTAGTGTATAAGTAGTGACTTGCGATATTATGGAATGCACCTCTTTCCAGAATGGTTGGAGCTTAGCGCAATCCTACCATATGTGGAGCATAGAGCCTTCGTCATTGTTACATCTCCAGCAGACATTTGGGACTGAGGGGGAGAATTTATGAAGGTGGGAAGGGGTCCTGTACCATTTTGTGATTATTTTGTAGCCATTTTCTTGAATGGCGACGTTCATTGACCTTTTGTGTGCATACGTGGCGATGGCACTCCAGTCTTCCTCTGTGAACTGTATATGTAGATCTCTACCCCATGATGCTTTAGAGGACTCCGTCTGTGAGGAGCGTGTTTTGTCTTGTAGGATAGAGTAGAGTAGGGATATGAGGTGTCTTTGTGGCATGGCCTGGGTGTGAAGGGATTCGAATGGGGTAAGTCGTCTTGTCCAAACGTCTGTGTGGGACTTGGAAGTGAAGAAATGCACCAATTGTCTGTATGTCCAGAAAGGAAATTCCTCTGTGCGAGACATGGATTTAAGGGCGTCATAGGATCAAAGTCGTCCTCTATGAAAAAAGTGCTGTGCTAAGACATCAGGATGTGGCCATTCCCTCGAAAGGAATGTTGTCGATTCACCCGGAAGGAAATCTGGGTTTCCCCTCAGAGGTGTCAATGGGCCTAGGTATGAGGAGATCTGGTGAGAGGTTACTGCTTTCTTGAAGGCTAGCAGGGAAGTGTGGATGAGCGGGTGCGTCTTGACGGAGAAGGGCCAATGTGTCTGTACAAGCCAAGAGAGGGTGTGTAAGGGGTAAGTCGAGAAGGAACCCTCCAAGTCCACCCATATCTTACCCTTCCTATGGAATTTCCAGTCCAACAGTCTTCTTAAATGGCATGCTAAGTAATAATGATAGAGATCAGGTAGGGCTATGCCGCCATTTGTTTTAGGACAAGTCAGGCGAGAATATTTAATGTGTGGGGCATTCCCTTTCCAGATGAACGTGGAGCATAGCTTCTTGTATGTCAGGAAGAAGGATGGAGGGATATGAATTGGGATCGTCTGGAGGAGGTACAGAATGCGCGGAAGAACTATCATCTTAATTAGCGCAGAACGGCCAAACCAGGAGACATTAAGGGTGGACCAATTTTTCAAGTCCGTTTGGATTCTAGTTAGGGTTGTCAGAAAGTTGTGGGCATAGAGTTCAGTCAGGTCCTTGGTTATTTGAATGCCAAGATAAGTTATAGCATTTCTCTGCCATTGAAAGGGGAAGGACGTTTGGCAATGGGATACCTCCTGAGGGGGTAAGGAAATGTTAAGGGCGTGGGATTTGGAGTAATTGATTTTAAGATTGGGTAAAGAACCAAAGTCCTTAATGTCTTTTAAGAGGTTAGGCAAAGATGTCCGGGGCGACTGCAGAGATAGTAAAATATCATCCGCGAACGCGGCAATTTTGTATTCTGTGCGATTAATAATGACCCCTTGGATGTCTGTGTTGGTCCGTAATCTATTGAGAAAGGGTTCCAACGTCAGGACAAATATCAGAGGGGAGAGAGGGCAGCCCTGCCGGGTGCCGTTACGTATAGAGAAGGCGTTTGACAGGAGGCCGTTTGCCTTCACCCTTGCAGAAGGGTTGGTATATAGGGCATTAATATAGGCAAGCATACGGGAGGGGAGGCCAATGGTCCTCAGGACCTCCCGCATATAATCCCAGGCCACCCTGTCAAATGCCTTCTCCGCGTCCAGTGAAAGAAAGAATCCCTCAGTCCTATTCGTGGAAAGCCAGTGTTGAATATTTAGCGTTCGAATAGTGTTGTCCCTGGCCTCCCTCCCCGGGACAAACCCCACCTGGTCAGGGGAGACGAGGCCAGGGACAAGTGGTGAAAGTCTATTCGCAATCATCTTGGCATAGAGCTTAAGATCCACGTTCAGTAGAGAGATAGGCCTGTAATTAGAGACCTGGGATGGATCTTTCCCCTCTTTAGGGATAACGGCAATGTGGGCTGCCAGCATATCCCCTGCAGAGGTGGATGGGTCTGTAAGGGAATTCAGGGTTGTCAGGAGCCGGGGGAGAGAGCTTCGGAGAAGACCTTGTAGTAAGCAAGGGGAAAGCCGTCAGGACCCAGGCTTTTGCCTGGTTTCATTTGCTTTATAGCGAGGGACAATTCCTCGGGGGAGAGTGGGTGGTCCAAGGTCGCGGCCTGCTGTGGGGTAATTGATTTGGGACTATATTGGGTCAGGAATTCTCTAATGCGCGATAGGCGGTCAGGTGCGTCAGGGGGCCCTACGTTATTGTCCGGTAGATTATAGAGTGCAGAGTAGAAGTTTTCAAAGTGTGCCGCTATGTCTTCGTTTTTAGAAAGAAGTGAGCCCTGGCCGTCTCAAAGGGTGTGAATCAGGGATGGAGCCTTGGCCGTTTGAATCGTACGGGCCAATAGCCTCCCACTTTTATTACCGTGTTCATAGAACACTTTTTACTGGAGGACATATCTACGTCTAGTGCGTTTACCCAATTCATCCATTAAGGAGGACCGTGCGCACAGGAGGTCTTGTAAGGTAGCTTGCGAGGCCGAATGCTTATGTGCCGTTTCAAGTCTCTGGATTATGTTAATAAGGGACGTGATCCTGTCTTGGCGTTGTCTTTTGGCCTTCGCAGTCATAGAGATGAGCTCACCCCTCAAAACGCACTGATGTGCTTCCCAAATTTAGACGGGTGAGACGTCAGGGGAGATGTTTTCCTGGAAGTACAGGCGAATTTCGGCCTCTAATTTTTGAACGTTTGCCGGGTCTTTTAAAAGAGAGGGGTTCATCCGCCAGGTTTTGGTTACTTGTCTAGAGTCAGGGAAAGTGAGGGTCATGGTGATGGGATGGTGATCGGAGAGGAACATCGGCTCTATCGTGGCTCTGGAAAGGAGAGAGAGGTCAGTCTGAGAGAGGAAGAGGTAGTCTATTCTTGAATATTTCTGGTGTGGGTGGGAATAAAAGGTGTAGTCTTTGTCAGTCGGGAACAGGGTGCGCCATGTGTCGTGGAGAGTCAGACCCTGCAGTTGAATCTTAATCTGTCTCAAAGCGCGGTAGGGGAGTGCAGAAGTGCCCGTAGAGGAGTCTAGGATCGGGTTGAGTGGGACGTTAAAATCACCTCCCAAAATCAAAATTCCCTCCTTAAATGAGGACAGAAGGTCACATGTTTTTCTAAAGAAGGACACTTGGTGTTCATTCGGACAATAAATGTTGGCCACCGTAATAGGTCTGGAAGCGTACATGCCCTTAATAAAGACATATCTACCTTCTTGGTCATATAAGGAGTCAGTCAGTTGGAAGTCAGCAAACTTGGAAATAAGGATAGAGACCCCTTTTGTCTTGGAGGTTGGATTAGTGGAGTGAAGCGCTCGTTTGTATATATGGTTCGTCAGCTTAGGGATTGCGTCCGAGCGGAAATGTGTTTCCAGAAGCATGAGGAAGTGAGCCTTATGTTTGGAGAGGGCTGAAAGGAGTTGTGATCTCTTTTCTGGGAGGTTTAAGCCTTTCACATTGAGGGAGAGGCATTTTAGGGAGAGGTGCGTCCGAACGTCCGAATCCTTCTGCATTATATTGATATGAGAGATCCGGACAGCAGGGGCGCTAAAAGCGGTGATTATATGATAAAAGCGTTATATTTAGTAGGGGTCAGTCGCACGACCCGAGAGTGGGGGGACAGGGAGAGGAGCGACCCAGTTAGAAGAGGGGGGGAGGGGGAAAGGGAGATAGATAGGTGGGCAAGAGGGGGGGAAAAGAAGGGGGGGGGCAAATCAGAGAGAGGACAGAGAGGGGGGAGAGATAACAGCAGAAGGGGGAGAAAAGTAGGCAGGAATCCAAGCAGATCCCTGATAGAAATTACACCGGAGGCGGACGTAGGCGTGCCTATCCACCTAGTGGGAGAAAGCCGGACTGTCAGCTCAGGTCGTATGACCAGCTGTGTGGGGTCAGTAAGCCTGGGAATGAACCGGAGGAGTAGCACCAAGGAGAACGAGGAGAGCAAATTGATGCGACAGAGGAATGTATGCGACGTGCAGGGCGAAACCTAGGCACGCGCAGTGGTCAGGGGCTTGCTCAGGAGGGCAGGGTGCGAGGCACCACTTTCGGCTGTTGCCTATTATATTAGCTTAAGCAGGGGTAAGTAGCGAGCAGGGATCGTAGGAACATGGGATCAAGGCCAGCCGAGCATGAGAGAAATGAGAAAATCTGTTTTGTGCACAGGACATGGATGGGAGCATGGGAATCACAAATAGAGTTCCAAAGGCAAGATACTAGTTTAGAGCGGGAACAAACACAAAGAAGCAACTATAACATGGCACACATCCGTTGCAGATCCCAAAAACATGAAGGGAGAAACGAAACGTGAACTAAACATAACAGCAACATAAATGATCAGTTATACATTAGAGAAATAACACAGTTCCCCAAACAAAAACGCCAGGTAAAAATAAATAACAACAAAGAACAAAAAAAAATGTGGGGGGGGGGAGAAAATAAAAAAAGGGGGGGAAGGAGGAGAGAGGGGGACGGGGGGAAGGGGGGGGGGTGGAGGGGGGGAGGGAGGGGAGGGGGGGAAAGGGAAGGGGGTGGTAAGCAGATGAGGGGGTCTCAGCGTACCGACGCTATCATTAGGACAGTCTTGAAAACAGAGTGGGAAGCGGTAAACTAGCCCATGGGAGGCGGGTGCAGGAGCATTGACAGTACCTGGAGCCAAGTAGATTAGGATGTCCAAAGCAAAAGACCCAGAAGAGTCACCTACGTCAGAGTTCCAGAGACAAGGTACTGGATCCGGGTAGACTGGGATTCCCAAAGTCAAAGTTCCAGAATATTCATCCTCGTAAGAAGTTCTTGTAAGACGTTGAAATACCTCGGTTGTTCGTGCCTAAAGGAATCTGGAGAGAGGGAAGAAGAAAGAAAAAAGAAGAAAAAAAAAAAAAAGGGGGGGGGAGAGGGGGACAAAAATAGGGGGGGGGGAGAAGAAAAATGGGAGGGAGGAGGTCGCTCCTACAACTGGCGTTCTTTTGGGATGGAGCTGATGAAGAATGTTGTTGCCTTCAGTTGGTGAACAGGAGCACTAAAGAAGGTGGTAGGGTAGCTTTAAGCATCCTGGCGATCCCTTCTTGGGGTGTCAGCAAGGTGCGCGCTGCGTGAAGAGAGATCCCGTCTGGACTGGCGGTCACCAGGGGAGGTGGGGTCCAGTCTGCGACGTCTGGAGCTCGGTCGTTGACTCTTAGGCGATGCATTAAGAACCACTGACTTCCACGGCTCAGTAGGGAAGTAGAAGGCACACCACTCCGGTATGTCTACCAGCGGTATGTCCAGTTGTTCACAGAATGTGGGCAGATCTTCCGGGGTTCTGAGCAATGCAGTGCGTCCTCTGGAGGTAGCAGATAGACAAAATGGGAACTTCCATCTATATTGGATGTTACGTGTGCGCAATACGTCCAGCAGGGGGCGCAGGGTGCGCCTGTTCTGCAGAGTTATTTGTGAGAGGTCCTGAAAAAGCTTTACTTCTGACCCATTGAACAGAATGCGTCCCCGTTCTCTCGCCTTCCTAAGGATTTCTTCCTTAAGGGGGAAGTTAACAATACAACAGATAATGTCTCTAGGAGGTTCAGAGTCCCTGGGGGGGGGGGGTCTCAGTGCGCGGTGAATACGTTCCATTTCTATAGGGGAATCAGCAGGCCGGTCCAGCAGATCATTAAAAATGGCACATACTGTCTGTGGCATGGAGGCCGCATCTACTCCCTCAGGAACCCCTCTCAGTCTAAGGTTATGTCTGCGCCCCCTGTTGTCTAAATCCTCCACAGCTCAAATATGTGGGGCAGCTGCATATCATAAGACCTCTGTACTTGCCTGATCGCTGCTGCTTGTAGCTGGGAGGTATCCTCTACTGCCGCCAGGCGATGATTCATGGCGTGGATATCCGTTTTCAGTTCAGCGATGGCGGATGTCAGGGTGTGTTTAATATCCAGGGCCACACTCTGTAAATCTCGCTGGAGGTCCAAGAGGCTCAGGGCTGCGGGATGTTCCGGCGTCCGGTCCACGGCGTATCTACGCGAGGCCGGGGATGCGGCCTGCGCGTCTTGGGAGGCCTGCGAGGCCTGCGTCTCCACGTGTTGGCCCGCCAGGCGGGAGCGGAACATCTCCGGGATATTGTTGCAGAGATGTGCCCCGGGGTCCTTAACAGGTTCCTTCACATTGTGAGGGGTCGAGGTGCTTCTATTCGACCTGCCCATGGTGGCTGCTAGCTTATATCCTCTGGAGAAGCCGCTTTTCTTCTCCTTGGTGCGGGAGCTCTCCTTTCAAGGAGCCATCTCGGGTCCCGTCCAAGCCACGCCCCCCATGCAGGTTTTTTATTTAAAATTTGGCGTGGAGTTCCCCCTCAAGAGCTGATTATTCTGTAATTAGCCACGGCCAAAGTCGCCTGGCCTGGGGGTGACTTAAAGTCACATTGTAAGCCCCCCAAGTCATGTTGATGTCGCCCCCAGTTATGCTGTGATTCATACTCAAGTTGTGTCCAAGTTGCCTCCCAAAGTCTGGAAGTCGTGTTGCCCCTGTGTGAACCGGCTTTTAGAGTCTTTCACCCATTGTTGTTTGTGTTAATTAACTATATTGCTATTGTGTGAAGGAGTTCTTTGTTGATATTTATGATAATGTGTATTGTAGTTAGGGAGCCACGAAAAAACAAGGCTAGGACCTGAAAGGTCATATCTCGGAGTCACCTAGTCTGAAAATGATTAGTTAGTATTGTTAGCCCTTGTACACACGGTCGGACATTCCGACAACAAAATCCATCAGATTTTGTCAGATGGATTTTGTCCTAAACTGTTGTTGCATACACACGGTCGGACAAAGTTGTCAGAAAATCCGATCGTACGTAACGTGATGACATTATTTTGTTACGACGGGACCACGTTCAGGCTAGTAGCCAATAGCTTTGGTCTAGGAATTTGATCTGAGCATGCGTGGCACTTTGTATGATTGGAATTCTCTACACACAATCGGACAAAGTCCGATCGGATCATGTTGTCGGAAAGTTTTATAGCCCAGCTCTAAAACTTTGTCCATCGGATATTCTGATGGAAACAGTCCGATAGAGCCCACACACAGTTGGATTATCCAACAACACGGTCCGAATGGACATTTTCCATCGGAATGTCCGACCGTGTGTACAAGGGCTAAGAGTGATATGAGTGGGGAGGGGGACCTCCTCTTACACTGTATATAAGACTGTATTCTTGTTCTAATAAACAGTTCATGTTCAGCAACCAAAGGAGTATTGCCTTGTTTGTTGTTGGGAGCGGCTGGAATATCTGATATTTATATTCAGACTGGGAGGAAACGGTATATGACGAAAGCATTCAAGCGGAGTGTGGTACGTTTCAATTTTTGGTTGTAACCTCATGAAATGTGGAAAATGTCAAGGGGTATGAATACTTTTTCAAAGGCACTATAAACAATCCATTGATTCACACATGTGATTTATTAATTATACAGGATTTATATAGTGCCAACAGTTAGCGCAGTGCTTTACAATATAAAGGGGGACAGTACAATTACTATACAATTCAATACAGAAGGAATAAGAGCCCTGCTCATGGAACTTACAATCTAAAGGGGGGGGGGGGGTGGTACAAGAGGTGATAGCTGTGGCTATGATCTGATAGAGGTGACTCGGGTTCACTTCTTACTTAGAGGTGGGTGGGCTTCCCTGAATAAGTGGGTTTTCAGGGATCTCCTAAAGGTGGACAGGGTGGGGGCTTATTGGACATACTGGGGCTGGGAGTTCCAGAGGATGGGAGAGGTTCTGGAGTTAACAAGGGAGCTAGAGAGTAGGAGGTCTTGGAAGGAGCAGAGAGGATGATTTGGGCGATATCTGCAGATGAGGTTGGTGATGGAGCTGGATGCGATGTTGTGGATGGCCTTGTATGCCGTGGTTAGTATTTTGAATATTATACGGTGGGGTAGGGGAAGCCAGTGAAGTGATTGGCAGAGAGGGGCAGCAGTCACAGATTGGTTAGTAAGGTATGTTAGTCTAGCAGCAGCATTAGACTGAAGTAAGGGTTGGTCAGTGAGAAGGGAGTTGCAGTAGTCAAGTCGAGGAAATAACCAAGGAGTGAATAAGTTCTTTTGTGGTGTCGTTAGTCAGGAAGGGTTGAATTCTGGAAATGTTGTGGAGGTTAAGGCGGCAAGATTTAGCCAGTGATTGGATGTTGGGGCCGAAGGAGGGGTGGGAGCCTAGGATTACACCCAGGACCCTGGCATGTGTAGAGGGACCAATGATTGTGCTGTTGATATCAATGGTAAAGTCACGTAGAAAAGATCGGGGAGGAGGAAATATTACAAGCTCAGTTTTAGAAAGATTGAGTTTAAGGAAGTGGTGTGACATCCATACTGATATGTGCAACTGGTGCCGCTCAGCCTCCCACGGCTCCGCACCTCCTGCCCTTGAGATACACACAGACAGGCTCTCAGGGAAAGAGAGAGCCTGTCAAGCTGCTGCAGGGGTTTTCATCCCCTCACTCTCACTGACACTGCCACCTGCCTTGTTCCCTCCCCCTGTTTTCCTTTAGGTAGGAAGAAGAGAGACAATTCGCTGAAAGACTGCAGGAGCTGCAAGGCATCCTGGGGCATTGTCAGAAATCATGAATCAGACTGAGACAGAAGTACAATTAAATCACACTTATTTATTAATAAAAATAAAAAGGCAAATAGAAAAAGCGTAGTCAAGCACAGCCAGAGTACAGTAACCAGATCAGGTAATCAGCCAGGCCAGAAGTTAGGGATCAAAGTAGAGCAACCAGAAGCAGGATAAGGAGCCAGAAGGGATGTCAGCAAGCCAGTCTTTAAACAAACCACAGGAGATGGTTTCTAGTGATGTGACCAAGGCAAAAGGCAGAGGTGAAGTGAGCTGGAAGGCTGACAGTACCCCCTCCTCAATGACCCCTCTCCCTCAAAAGATGACCGGGCTTGAGGGGAAACCGTCTATGGAACTGGCTGGGGAGGACAGGGGCATGTACATCAGAGGATGAAACCCAGGAGCGTTCCTCCGGACCGTACCCCTTCCAATGCACTAGGTACTGTATGCTCCCACAGAACCTGCAGGAGTCAACAATGGATTGTACCTCATACTCCTCATGGTTCTCAACCTGAATAGGATGAGGACATGGCACTGAGGTGGTAAATCGGTTACAGACCAAAGGTTTCAATAAGGAGACATGAAACACATTTTAAGATGCACATACTAGGAGGAAAGTCCAACGCATAAGCCACTGGGTTAATCCTGCGAAGGATAAGGAAAGGCCCTATAAACCGAGGAGCAAACTTTAGTGAGGGAACATGAAGCAGGCGGTTGCGAGATGACAGCCAGACCCCATCCCCAACCTGGTAGGAAGGCACAGGCAGGCGTCTGCAGTCAGCAAGGAGTCTGTACCTATCATTAGCATGACGCAAAGCCTCCTGGACTTGTACCCAGGTGGAACGAAGACCACCGAGATGCTCCTCTACTGCAGGAATACTCTGCGGAACAAACGAGTCAGGCAACATGGAAGGTTGGAAACCATAATTCGCCATAAATGGAGACAATCGGGAGCCAGAATTCAAGGCACTGTTGTGAGCAAACTCTGCCCAAGGTAATAGGTCTGACCAGTTGTTATGATGGTCAGAAATATAGCAACATAGGAATTGCTCCAAGGACTGATTGGCTCATTCTGCAGCCCCATTAGACTGCGGGTGATACACAGAAGAGAACGCAAGCTGGATTCCCAACTCTGCACAAAAGGCTCGCCAGAACCCGGGAGACAAACTGACTGCCCCTATCCGAGACAATCAACCTGGGTTGCCCATGTAAGCAAAAGATCGCCCAAGCAAAAATGGAAGCCAGTTCCTTAGAGGTGGGCAACTTCTTAAGTGGAATACAATGACACATCTTTGAGAACCGGCAACCACCATAAGGATAAGTGTTGCCTTGTGAGTTGGGCAATTCCACAATAAAATCCATAGACAGGTGAGTCCAGGGCCTCTCTCCATTGGGTAAGGGTTGTAGGAGGCCCACTGGAAGGTGTCATGGAGTCTTACTCTAAGCACACACGGGACAGGCAGCTACGAAGGCAGTAACATCAGCCCGTAGACTAGGCCATCAGAACTGTTGTGAAATGGCCTAAATGAGTTGATTCTTCCCAGGATGGCCAGCTGCCTTGGGAGAATGGTAAGTCTGGAGCACAGCAGTACGGAGACTCTCTGGGACAAAGCAGCGGTCACAAGGTTTATCAGGAGGAGCATGGACCTGAGCAGCAACAATTTTGTCACCCAAAGGAGAAGTAAGTCTGGTGCGAACCTTAGCCAAGATACGATCAGGAGGAATCATAGGAACCGGAACCAACTCCGACTTGGAAGTAGAGGAAAATTGTCGTGACAAGGCATCAGACCTTACATTCTTAGTATCGGGTAAGAATGAGACAATGTAATTAAAGCTTGACAAGAAAAGAGCCCATCGTGACCTTCTGGGAGAGAGTCGCTAAACCTCAGACAAGAATGTAAGATTCTTATGGTCAGTAAGAATAAGAACAGGCACAGTGGTACCTTCAAAGAGATGTCTCCATTATTTCAGGGCTAAAATGATCGCCAACAGCTCTCTGTCACCAATCTCATAATTGCACTCAGCAGGTGACAATTTCTTGGAAAAGTAGCCACACGGATGCATAGCGCTCTCAGAGTTAGGACGTTGAGACAGAAGAGCGCCAACTCCAGTCTCAGAAGCATCAACTTCTAGGATAAAAGGCAACGTAGGATCAGGATGTGCCAACACAGGAGCAGAAACAAAGGCAGCCTTGAGAGTCTCAAAGGCCTTAATGGACTCCAGAGACCAACTCTGTGGGTTACCGTTCTTTCTGGTCATATCAGTCAGAGGCTTGACCAGAGATGAGACGTTACAAATAAACTTCCGATAGTAGTTGGCAAAACCCAGGAAACGCTGCAGAGGATGTAAACCCACAGGTCGAGGCCAACGTAGGACTGCAGAAAGTTTCTCTGAGTCCATCGAAAAAACCACCAGTGGAAATGACATAGCCCAGGAATGTAACCTGTTTACGATGGAATTCGCACTTCTCCAGTTTATAATAGAGATTTTTTTCTCTTAGTTTCTGAAGTACACGACAGACATCTGTGTTGTGGCTCTCCAGGGTCTTGGAAAATATGAGAATATCATCGAGATAAACCACCACACACAACTGCAACAAATCTGGGAGGACATCGTTAATAAATTCCAGGAAAACTGCCGGGGCGTTACAAAGGCCAAAAGGCATTACCAGGAATTCATAATGGCCTGTTCTAGTATTAAACGCTGTTTTCCACTCATCGCCCTACTTAATGTGCATGAGATTGTATGCCCCTCTCAGGTCAAGCTTTGTGAAAACCGTTGCTCCCTTGAGGCGGTCAAATAACTCTGTAATCAATGGAATTGGGTAGGCATTCTTAAACGTGACACGATTGAGACCCCTATAATCTATACAAGGTCTCAGTTCACCGCTCTTCTTTTTCACAAAGAAGAAACCACCACCAGCAGGAGACGAGGATTTGCAGATGAAACCTCGAGAAAGTGCGTCAGCAACATACTCCTCCATGGCCCTATCCTCCAAGACCGACAAAGGGTAAACCCAGCCACGAGGAGGTATGGCACCAGGTTGAAGGTCAATTGTGCAATCATAAGACCGGTGTGGAGGCAAACTACCGGCTTGACCTTTATCAAAGACATCACTAAAATCGCGGTACTCCTCTGGCAGGGAGGGGAGTGAAGAGGTGCACAGGACCTTGGATGCCTTCCGGAAGCATGTCTCACTGCATTGTGGTGACCAGGAGAGAACCTCAGCAGGGAGCCAATCAAAAGAGGGGTTGTGCCTCTGTAACCAAGGATAACCAATAACCAGTGAAAACCTGGGTGAGGAAATGACTTGGAATTGGATTATCTCATGGTGAAGAGCCCCTACAGCCATGGACAACGCAACCGTCTCATGAGTCATATGGGCAGGCTGTAAAGGTCTCCCATCAAGAGCCTCAATGGCAAGTGGAGTGTCATGCAGCTGCAGAGGAATCGAGTGCTGCGAAACAAATGCAGCATCAATGAACAGCACAGTGGGCAGTGGTTAGCACTCTCACCTAGCAGTAAAAAGGGTCACTGCTTAGAATCCCAACCATGACACTACCTGCCTGGAGTTTTCATGTTCTCCCTGTGCCTGTGTGGGTTTCCTCCGGGTACTCCAGTTTCCTCCCACACTCCAAAGACATGCTGATAGGTTAATTGGCTTCTCTCCAATATTGGCCCTAGTATATGAATGGAGACCTTGGATTGTGGGCTCCTTGAGGGTAGGGACTGATGTGAGTGTGCAATGTACAGGGATAGGGACAATTGTAGACACTCACTCAGGTTAAAATAGATGGACTGGTGTCTTTATTCAACCTTACTAACTATGTAACTATGTAACAGGCCTGCAGCCCCAGAGTTGATTAGAGCCTGTATCTCGATGGACGACTCAGCCCAAGAAAGGGTGACCAAAACCAGGGGCTTATCCTTCTGGATAACTGGGGATGAAAAAAAAGCCACTTAAGGTCTGTCTATGACAGGGTCTCAGGGTTCGGGCGTTCCCTGGATGGGTAGGACAAGACTTCAAAAAGTAACCTGCCTGGCCACAATAAAGGCACCATCTCTCCTTCCTCCTAAAGGCTCTCTCATCCGCAGAGAGATGAGTGAAGCCCAGGTGCATAGGTTCATCTTCACTGACCAACTCAGTACCAGGAGGCATGGGAGGTGAGGGATGCATGGGTGGACTACAAAGCTTGGAGGCAAATGCACAGGAGGCTTCCGCAAGTGCTCCTTAAGAGAAAGTCTTTCTCTGAGTATGGAGTCAATGAGGATGGCAAACAAGATCAAGCTCTCCAGCTCAGTGGGTATATCTCGGGCTGCTATCTCATCCTTGATGGAATCCAAGAGACCGTGAGAAAAAGCAGCCATGAGGGCCTCATTGTTCCTCCTCTGCTGCCAGAGTACGGAATTCAATGGCATAGTCAGCAACAGTTCTCGCACTCTGTTTGGTGGACATGAGGCACTTGGCAGCAGAAGCAGAGCGTGCGGGAATGTCAAATACCCTTTTAAATGAGGCGACAAACTGAGAGTAACTGCGTCTCCCATAGAGGGTTAGCCCAGGCCAAGGCTTTCTCAGAAAGCAAAGATATCACAAAACCTACTTTGCTTCTGTCCGTGGGAAACACCTGGGGCAGCATCTTGAAGTATATCTCAACCTGATTGAGAAACCCTCTGCATTGAACTGGATCACCCCCAAATCACTGGGGAAGCGGAGCAGAACCAGACATACCTCTTATAGAGGTAATACTCGAGGCGGGTGCCTGCACAGAGACTGACACAGCAGCAGGGATGGCCTGCAACTCAGGTTGTACCAGAGCAGCCACCATGGGGGATTCCAGGTGAGCCGTGCGATTCAGGATTGTTTGTAATGATCCATGCGGTGATCTTGCTCAAATATTACCACCCGGTGACCCCTCCCCCTCTGTCATCACAGGAAAGCCATAGGGAAGTCCCCGTCAAGTCCCTGTGCATCAGAGGGGGGCAGTGGTCACCGGGTGGCCCCCTCCCCTGTTATATAAGAACTGTCAGAAGAAGAGAAGCCCCACACAGCGGGAGCCTCCCATTGTGCGGAGAACGAAGCAAGGAAGAAGAGACACTGTGGAGGAAGATGCCGGACAAGAACACCGGAGAAAGAAGCAGAGGATCGGAGGAAGAAGAATATGGAGGAAGAAAAAGATGGAGGAAGAAACTGAAGGATGAAGGAAAGAAGAAGGAAGTAGATGGAAAGAAGAAGACTTAAATAAAGGAATTGTCAAAAACTGGCTGTTGTCAGTTTTAACACTTTTGTCACTTTTTTGGGTGAAATGGCAGGGATACAAAAGTACCCCCTTACGATTTCACACGGGGGCGGGATCTGGGGATCCCCTTGTTAAAGGGGGCTTCCAGATTTCGATAAGCCCCTGCCTGCAGACCCCCACAACCACCTGCCAGGGTTGTGGGGATGAGGCCCTTGTCCTCATCAACATGGGGACATGGTGCTCTGGGGGGGTCACAGACCCCCAAAGCATCCTCCCCATGTTGAGGGTATGGTTCAGGAGGGGGGGGCGCTCTCCCGTGGCCTGCCAAGTTGCGTGCTTGGATAAAGGGTCTGGCATGGATTTTTGGGAGAACTCCACACCTGAAGGGCCTGGTAATTGAATTTAGGGGGAACCCCACACTTTTTTTTTTTTTTATCAATGACTTTCAATAACTGTTCTCTGTATTACGGGAGCCAACAATTCATTATAGTCACAAGTGATTTTAAATGACTTTCTTTCTTTCTTTCGGAAATGACACTTTGTGCAGGGACAGTTCTAAGCACGGGAAACATGAGCCCCTTTACAGGCATACTATACACACCCCGCAGGTACGAAATTTAAAGGAATATTTCTCTTTTATTGTTTCACTTTAAGCATTATTAAAATCACTGCTCCCGAAAAAACAGACATTTTTAAAACTTTTCTTTGCATTGATACATGTCCCCTGGGGCAGGACCCGGGTCCCCAAACACTTTTTAGGACAATAACTTTTGAAAAAGTGCCATTACATTGCCGAACACCGAACTCTAACCCGAACATACAGTAAATTGTTCGGGTCAGGGACCCAAAAACCCAAAAGTCCGGTAACAACCCGAATTTTACAGTTCAGGTTCGCTCAACCCTACTCAATACCCTTTCAGTAAACTTTTTCTAACATCAACTTACAATACAGTGAGTTTGTCTTATTGTAAGTGTAGCATTGGCTCCTGACAAGCACACGCTATGTGTTTTTCAAAGTTAATATTCCTGAAACCACTGTTGGATTTTAGGGCTAATTATGCCAAATTATGATCTCAGTATCAGTCTAGCTGGATTGCACTGACTTCTCCTTGGCCGCGGGGCTCGCTGTCAATGCCGGCAAGTATGAAAACGCAGTTTAGCTGGGTATATTGAATGCCCTTCTTTCTCTCGGAATTAGCCCAGTGGGAGTGTGTGCCCTGCTGTGCATTCCGGGAGGGGGTATTTAAGGTACTGAGATCATGTGTTTCAGGGTTACGGTCCAGTCCAGAAGAGATATTCTGTCTGTTTGGTTCTGGTCCTCCTGACCAGCCCCAGTGGCCCTCCTGGCCTGGGGTGCGGATCCATGCAATTCCGAGTCTCGGGGCTAGATAGCCCGAGACAAAGCAACTGCAAGGACAGGCCTGAATGGATATCGGTGCCTAATTATCCAAGGGTGGTCCGCGCCATCTCGTCTAAAGAGAGGTCCAGCAACTGGAGAAGCATCCAGGGGAGGACTCTTCGGGAGAAGGCCATGTACAAGGCTGGTTTCTCTGAAGGAGCCTGGAGGCTCAGTTTAAGGACACTTTATGGATCTACATTCATACGGTATCACCGGACTGGCTGTGAGATACTGGTATCGTATAATAGCTCTCTAAATTTATCTACTGTAAGTCCCTCAGTTACATTCAAGTCTGTGCCAGATACTTTTTGCTCAAGTATTCTACATACAAGTCTGTGGCAGAGACTTTGCTTTACCTAACACTTCACCGGCTGCTAGGCCTAGTGAGAGGAAGTCTATCCGGGGGTTGTGATAATCCAGCTGTGAAACATTTGTTCTCTGGATTTCTTCTATAAGAGACTTTCTATCTTCGCAGTTCCAAAAGTACCTGAACTTTCACCTGAACCCTCTACCTTACCTTCAAGAGAATGTTTTATCTTTTGAATAAATAACCCAAAATGGAAGATAAAGTATCAGTTTCTACATTTCTTTGGGCCATCTACCACAGGAAACCCTAGACAGAGACGAAGTGAAGAAGGTAGCGGTAAGCCCAATAAAACCAGCAGCTCCTTCGGGGGTCAGTGCTACATAGGAATGGAACCCGAAGTGTCAGAGATAAGGATAGCCAGTGGGAAAATGAACAATTCAGCAACTCCCAAGGGAGTAGTGCGCTACATTACAAATGATGTGAGCAGGCTGCAGTTCCTCTTTGATGTGTCTCTTAACATACAAAGCAATTAGTATAAAAATAAACAAAAAAAAACATATGAATAAAAGACCAAAAATATCCCATCACATTTGCATTTTTCCTGATTGCCCAGACAGTGAGAGAGTGGAGAGAGACGGCCGATCATTCTGATAATTATTATATAATATAGGACAGGGTCAGAGTAATATAAACACTTATTATCCAACTTACTCTGTGCTGGAATCCATTGTGTTCAGATTTATTTTTCGTGTAGTACATGTCGTGTAGAGCACTGGCCAGAAGATATGCAGCCCTGTATGCAAAGGAAGGTATTGGTGTTGTATCAGCAAATATGAGTGACACATCTCTTAAACCGGTACAAACTTCTGGCAAAAAAGATTGCGATAAAGACAAAAGATTAATTTTTTTGTTGTTTGGGGAAAGACAATTAAAGCTATAAATCCAAATATCTTCCATTATCGGGTCATATAAGCAGTCGGAGATGTTGAAACCATGGGGATAAATATTGACGTTTACAGATATTTGTTCTGACCAAACAAATATGAAGCTGCAGTTGGCTGCTATAGAGTCATTTTCATTCATAACTTTTAGTTTACTCCATGAAGGTGGCAAAATCATTGTGATCCGATTTAAAATCGAGCGCATATAAGGAGTAAAAAAGTGCATTGCGGTAGTTCCACACACTATGGCAACTTTAGCTGTTGATTTATCAAGAATTGTCCTTCTCTGAATATCATCTTTATCTTCTTCTTGGATTTGAAAGATATATTCTGTACAGATCCCGTGTTGGCTCATCATCTTACTCAGCTCTTGGGCCTCCTCATCACCGCTGCCGTCAAATGCTGTTAATATTCCAACCCAGTTCCATCCAAAATGCTGCAACAGTTTTATAAGGGTTGTATAATACAGCCAATCGTCTGGGGTCACACGGAATAAAGTTGGATACATTTTCCCATCACTCAGGCGAGGGTCGGTGACTCGATAACTGATCTGGATAAGATATTGAGAACAATTCTAATGGGATGGCATTATATAGACCAGTGTTTCTCATCCGGGGTTCTGCGAGAAGCCGTCAGGGGTTTTGCCGCAAATTGTTTTTATGGTGGATGTATACCGCCCAATATTTTCTCTAGTCTGTTCTTAATGCTCACTGACAGTCAGTATTGTCAGCTGGCATTAATACCCCATGGTTCCTCTGTAATTCTGACTCCTATCCAGTCAGGGGGCGGATCAGGGAGGAGTGCGGAGAGTGGGAGCTGAAGGAGGGCATTTAGATGATTATGGCAATGCTGACCATGTGGCTGGATTGGTGGGTGAGCTCTTACTGTACTACTCCCAATTCAGCTGCTCTCTGCCACCCCCCCCCCCCCCACACACACACACTGTGCATCATCACAACTATAAGTTGTTCTAAGACTTCTATAGCTGTGGTAATGCAGAGTTCGGGGGGTGGGGGAGGAGGTGGAGAGCTGCTGGAGCACATGTCTGATTACTGGACCAGGAGATGAAATCCGCCAGAGCACATGGATGATATGGTTGAATCGGGAGATGAGAGCTGTGGAGGGCAGAGAACCACCATGGCTGGATTGGGAGGTGAGAGCTGTGAGGGGCAGAGAGCCACCAGGGCACATGGCTGGATCGGGAGGTGAGAACTGTGATGGGCAAAGAGCCACATGGCTGGATCAGGGGGTGAGAGCTGTGAGGGACAGATAGTCACCAGGGCACATGGCTGGACCAAGGGGTAAGAGCTGGGGGGGCAGAGAGCCACCAGGGCACATGGCTGGATTAAGAGGGGAGAACTATGGAAGGTAGAGAGCCACCAGGGCACATGACTTGATCAGGAGGTGAGAACTGTGATGGGCAAAGAGGCACATGGCTGGATCAGGGGGTGAGAGCTGCGAGGGACAGATAGTCACCAGGGCACATGGCTGGACCAAGGGGTAAGAGCTGGGGGGGCAGAGAGCCACCAGGGCACATGGCTGGATTAAGAGGGGAGAACTATGGAAGGTAGAGAGCCACCAGGGCACATGACTTGATCAGGAGGTGAGAACTGTGATGGGCAAAGAGGCACATGGCTGGATCAGGGGGTGAGAGCTGCGAGGGACAGATAGTCACCAGGGCACATGGCTGGACCACGGGGTAAGAGTTGGGGGGGGCTGAGAGCCACCAGGGCACATGGCTGGATTAATAGGGGAGAACTATGGAAGGTAGAGAGCCACCAGGGCACATGGCTGGATTGGGAGGTGAGAGCTGTGAAGGGCAGAGAGCCACCAGATCACATGGCTGGATCAGGGGGTGAGAGCTGCGAGGGACAGATAGTCACCAGAGCACATGGCTGGACCAAGGGGTATGAGCTGAGGGGGCAGAAAGCCACTAGGGCACATGGCAAATGGTTAGATTGGGGGGTGTGAGCTGTTGGGGGCAGAGAGCCACCAGAGCACATCACTGATGGCTGGATCAGAAGGTGAGAGCTACATAGGACAGAGAACCACCATGACACATCAGGGGTGAGAACTGCAAGGGGCAGAGAACCACCAGGGCACATGGCTGGATTGGGGGTGAGCTGTGGAGGACAGAGAGCCACCAGGGCATATGGCACATGGCTATATTTGGGGGGTGAGAGCTGTGGAGGGCAGAGAGCCACCAGGGCATATGGCACATGGCTAGATTGGGGGGTGAGAACTGTGGAGAGCAGAGCCACCAGGGCTCATGGCACATGGCTGGATCAGGAAATGAAAGCTGCATGGGGGGCAGAGAGCCACCAGGGCTCATAGTAAATGGCTGGATCAGGAAGTGAGAACTGTGGGGGGCAGGCATAGAGCCACCAGGGAACATGGCACATGGCTGGATCGGGAGTTGAGAGCTGCGGGGGCAAAGAGCCACCAGGGCACATGGCCATAATTGGGAGGTGAGAACTGCAGGGGGGCAGAGAGCCACCAGTAGTACTTCATATTCCCATCGCACACGTTCCTGAATGTACTCTCAGATTTGGGTGCTGTAGCAACAACCAGCTGGATACTGGTTCAAGTCACAGTGAAGATATTTGCCAGTACACCATGGAACGACACAAATAGGATCCAAACGGGTAGTTTATTGCATGATCACACAGGACCCCTTCGTCAGGCATGTGATATATGTGGGGTGACAGTGAAAACTATTTAAAAAGCTATCAACCAATCAGAAAAAGGAAAAAAAGGCAAAAAGTTGAAAAAAACAAGCTCCTCCCACCCCGGAATGATATGACGTCACAAATCCTGCCAAAACAGTTAAATATTTAAAATGCATGAGCACAAATCAGAAAAAGAATGTATAGCCAAAAGTAAGGGTTAATAAAATGACATACGGAAAGTGCCATAAAGTACCTTTTCAATAGTGTCACTGTGCGGACAGACCAGCTGTTGAGTAACATCAGAATACACTGTGGTCAGCGGGAGAAGAGGTTGTGAGGCAGATCGCGGCATAATGAACATGAACCACGCTTGGGCAATGCAGAGGCGGTTACTATAGCAGCAAATTACCTGTGGCCAATTATGGCTCAAGGGGTTTAGTACACGCCCCACGCTATATAAGGCCGTCTGCACGATGGCCTTGCGTTCTGTGTTGCGGCTCATAGAGAGAGATAGTCAGAGAGACAGTGTCTTAATTTCCTTTGATGCTATTGCAATTACAGTCTGTGTATTGTGCCCCCTGCACAGTGTACACCTGAAGCTAGCACAATTGCTGGTGTTGTTCTGGTTCTATACCACAGGCAGCTCCAGTAATTACAGTCAGTGCACTGTGTCATTTGCACAGTGTGCACCTAAAGCTACCCCAATTGCTGGTGTTCTGCTGATCCTATACCATAGGCAGCTACAGTAATTACAGTTGGTGTATTGTATAATCTGCACAGTGTGCACCTAAAGCTACCCCAATTGCTGGTGTTCTTCATCCTGTATCCTTCAGTGCAGTAGTGGTGGAGGTTATTCCGCCACCACGCCTCCAAAATGCTACTACTGGTGATTGTGACACACCTCTCTCTTTCACCCCCTCCTCTTCTTCTTCGTCCATGGCCTCTTCCTGTGCTGATTTGTCCTCGGAACCAGCAGTGCTCCGTAGGCTTTCAAGGGACTAAGCAAATACAAAGGCAAAAAGATGCCATGCCGTGCTTGCGCTGGTGTGCTTGGGGTTACTATAGCAGCAAATTACCTGTGGCCAATTATGGATCAGGAGGTGAGAACTGTGATGGGCAAAGAGGCACATGGCTGGATCAGGGGGTGAGAGCTGCGAGGGACAGATAATCACCAGGGCACATGGCTGGACCACGGGGTAAGAGTTGGGGGGGGCTGAGAGCCACCAGGGCACATGGCTGGATTAATAGGGGAGAACTATGGAAGGTAGAGAGCCACCAGGGCACATGGCTGGATTGGGAGGTGAGAGCTGTGAAGGGCAGAGAGCCACCAGATCACATGGCTGGATCAGGGGGTGAGAGCTGTGAGGGACAGATAGTCACCAGAGCACATGGCTGGAACAAGGGGTATGAGCTGAGGGGGCAGAAAGCCACTAGGGCACATGGCAAATGGTTAGATTGGGGGGTGTGAGCTGTTGGGGGCAGAGAGCCACCAGAGCACATCACTGATGGCTGGATCAGAAGGTGAGAGCTACATAGGACAGAGAATCACCATGACACATCAGGAGTGAGAACTGCAAGGGGCAGAGAGAGACAGTGTCTTAATTTCCTTTGATGCTATTGCAATTACAGTCTGTGTATTGTGCCCCCTGCACAGTGTACACCTGAAGCTAGCACAATTGCTGGTGTTGTTCTGGTTCTATACCACAGGCAGCTCCAGTAATTACAGTCAGTGCACTGTGTCATCTGCACAGTGTGCACCTAAAGCTACCCCAATTGCTGGTGTTCTGCTGATCCTATACCATAGGCAGCTACAGTAATTACAGTTGGTGTATTGTATAATCTGCACAGTGTGCACCTAAAGCTACCCCAATTGCTGGTGTTCTTCATCCTGTATCCTTCAGTGCAGTAGTGGTGGGGGTTATTCCGCCACCACGCCTCCAAAATGCTACTACTGGTGATTGTGACACACCTCTCTCTTTCACCCCCTCCTCTTCTTCTTCGTCCATGGCCTCTTCCTGTGCTGATTTGTCCTCGGAACCAGCAGTGCTCCGTAGGCTTTCAAGGGACTAAGCAAATACAAAGGCAAAAAGATGCCATGCCGTGCTTGCGCTGGTGTGCTTGGGGTTACTATAGAAGCAAATTACCTGTGGCCAATTATGGATCAGGAGGTGAGAACTGTGATGGGCAAAGAGGCACATGGCTGGATCAGGGGGTGAGAGCTGCGAGGGACAGATAGTCACCAGGGCACATGGCTGGACCACGGGGTAAGAGTTGGGGGGGGCTGAGAGCCACCAGGGCACATGGCTGGATTAATAGGGGAGAACTATGGAAGGTAGAGAGCCACCAGGGCACATGGCTGGATTGGGAGGTGAGAGCTGTGAAGGGCAGAGAGCCACCAGATCACATGGCTGGATCAGGGGGTGAGAGCTGCGAGGGACAGATAGTCACCAGAGCACATGGCTGGACCAAGGGGTATGAGCTGAGGGGGCAGAAAGCCACTAGGGCACATGGCAAATGGTTAGATTGGGGGGTGTGAGCTGTTGGGGGCAGAGAGCCACCAGAGCACATCACTGATGGCTGGATCAGAAGGTGAGAGCTACATAGGACAGAGAACCACCATGACACATCAGGGGTGAGAACTGCAAGGGGCAGAGAACCACCAGGGCACATGGCTGGATTGGGGGTGAGCTGTGGAGGACAGAGAGCCACCAGGGCATATGGCACATGGCTATATTTGGGGGGTGAGAGCTGTGGAGGGCAGAGAGCCACCAGGGCATATGGCACATGGCTAGATTGGGGGGTGAGAACTGTGGAGAGCAGAGCCACCAGGGCTCATGGCACATGGCTGGATCAGGAAATGAAAGCTGCATGGGGGGCAGAGAGCCACCAGGGCTCATAGTAAATGGCTGGATCAGGAAGTGAGAACTGTGGGGGGCAGGCATAGAGCCACCAGGGAACATGGCACATGGCTGGATCGGGAGTTGAGAGCTGCGGGGGCAAAGAGCCACCAGGGCACATGTCCATAATTGGGAGGTGAGAACTGCAGGGGGGCAGAGAGCCACCAGTAGTACTTCATATTCCCATCGCACACGTTCCTGAATGTACTCTCAGATTTGGGTGCAGTAGCAACAACCAGCTGGATACTGGTTCAAGTCACAGTGAAGATATTTGCCAGTACACCATGGAACGACACAAATAGGATCCAAACGGGTAGTTTATTGCATGATCACACAGGACCCCTTCGTCAGGCATGTGATATATGTGGGGTGACAGTGAAAACTATTTAAAAAGCTATCAACCAATCAGAAAAAGGAAAAAAAGGCAAAAAGTTGAAAAAAACAAGCTCCTCCCACCCCGGAATGATATGACGTCACAAATCCTGCCAAAACAGTTAAATATTTAAAATGCATGAGCACAAATCAGAAAAAGAATGTATAGCCAAAAGTAAGGGTTAATAAAATGACATACGGAAAGTGCCATAAAGTACCTTTTCAATAGTGTCACTGTGCGGACAGACCAGCTGTTGAGTAACATCAGAATACACTGTGGTCAGCGGGAGAAGAGGTTGTGAGGCAGATCGCGGCATAATGAACATGAACCACGCTTGGGCAATGCAGAGGCGGTTACTATAGCAGCAAATTACCTGTGGCCAATTATGGCTCAAGGGGTTTAGTACACGCCCCACGCTATATAAGGCCGTCTGCACGATGGCCTTGCGTTCTGTGTTGCGGCTCATAGAGAGAGATAGCCAGAGAGACAGTGTCTTAATTTCCTTTGATGCTATTGCAATTACAGTCTGTGTATTGTGCCCCCTGCACAGTGTACACCTGAAGCTAGCACAATTGCTGGTGTTGTTCTGGTTCTATACCACAGGCAGCTCCAGTAATTACAGTCAGTGCACTGTGTCATCTGCACAGTGTGCACCTAAAGCTACCCCAATTGCTGGTGTTCTGCTGATCCTATACCATAGGCAGCTACAGTAATTACAGTTGGTGTATTGTATAATCTGCACAGTGTGCACCTAAAGCTACCCCAATCGCTGGTGTTCTTCATCCTGTATCCTTCAGTGCAGTAGTGGTGGAGGTTATTCCGCCACCACGCCTCCAAAATGCTACTACTGGTGATTGTGACACACCTCTCTCTTTCACCCCCTCCTCTTCTTCTTCGTCCATGGCCTCTTCCTGTGCTGATTTGTCCTCGGAACCAGCAGTGCTCCGTAGGCCTTCAAGGGACTAAGCAAATACAAAGGCAAAAAGATGCCATGCCGTGCTTGCGCTGGTGTGCTTGGGGTTACTATAGCAGCAAATTACCTGTGGCCAATTATGGATCAGGAGGTGAGAACTGTGATGGGCAAAGAGGCACATGGCTGGATCAGGGGGTGAGAGCTGCGAGGGACAGATAGTCACCAGGGCACATGGCTGGACCACGGGGTAAGAGTTGGGGGGGGCTGAGAGCCACCAGGGCACATGGCTGGATTAATAGGGGAGAACTATGGAAGGTAGAGAGCCACCAGGGCACATGGCTGGATTGGGAGGTGAGAGCTGTGAAGGGCAGAGAGCCACCAGATCACATGCCTGGATCAGGGGGTGAGAGCTGCGAGGGACAGATAGTCACCAGAGCACATGGCTGGACCAAGGGGTATGAGCTGAGGGGGCAGAAAGCCACTAGGGCACATGGCAAATGGTTAGATTGGGGGGTGTGAGCTGTTGGGGGCAGAGAGCCACCAGAGCACATCACTGATGGCTGGATCAGAAGGTGAGAGCTACATAGGACAGAGAACCACCATGACACATCAGGGGTGAGAACTGCAAGGGGCAGAGAGAGACAGTGTCTTAATTTCCTTTGATGCTATTGCAATTACAGTCTGTGTATTGTGCCCCCTGCACAGTGTACACCTGAAGCTAGCACAATTGCTGGTGTTGTTCTGGTTCTATACCACAGGCAGCTCCAGTAATTACAGTCAGTGCACTGTGTCATCTGCACAGTGTGCACCTAAAGCTACCCCAATTGCTGGTGTTCTGCTGATCCTATACCATAGGCAGCTACAGTAATTACAGTTGGTGTATTGTATAATCTGCACAGTGTGCACCTAAAGCTACCCCAATTGCTGGTGTTCTTCATCCTGTATCCTTCAGTGCAGTAGTGGTGGAGGTTATTCCGCCACCACGCCTCCAAAATGCTACTACTGGTGATTGTGACACACCTCTCTCTTTCACCCCCTCCTCTTCTTCTTCGTCCATGGCCTCTTCCTGTGCTGATTTGTCCTCGGAACCAGCAGTGCTCCGTAGGCTTTCAAGGGACTAAGCAAATACAAAGGCAAAAAGAGGCCATGCCGTGCTTGCGCTGGTGTGCTTGGGGTTACTATAGCAGCAAATTACCTGTGGCCAATTATGGATCAGGAGGTGAGAACTGTGATGGGCAAAGAGGCACATGGCTGGATCAGGGGGTGAGAGCTGCGAGGGACAGATAGTCACCAGGGCACATGGCTGGACCACGGGGTAAGAGTTGGGGGGGGCTGAGAGCCACCAGGGCACATGGCTGGATTAATAGGGGAGAACTATGGAAGGTAGAGAGCAACCAGGGCACATGGCTGGATTGGGAGGTGAGAGCTGTGAAGGGCAGAGAGCCACCAGATCACATGGCTGGATCAGGGGGTGAGAGCTGCGAGGGACAGATAGTCACCAGAGCACATGGCTGGACCAAGGGGTATGAGCTGAGGGGGCAGAAAGCCACTAGGGCACATGGCAAATGGTTAGATTGGGGGGTGTGAGCTGTTGGGGGCAGAGAGCCACCAGAGCACATCACTGATGGCTGGATCAGAAGGTGAGAGCTACATAGGACAGAGAACCACCATGACACATCAGGGGTGAGAACTGCAAGGGGCAGAGAACCACCAGGGCACATGGCTGGATTGGGGGTGAGCTGTGGAGGACAGAGAGCCACCAGGGCATATGGCACATGGCTATATTTGGGGGGTGAGAGCTGTGGAGGGCAGAGAGCCACCAGGGCATATGGCACATGGCTAGATTGGGGGGTGAGAACTGTGGAGAGCAGAGCCACCAGGGCTCATGGCACATGGCTGGATCAGGAAATGAAAGCTGCATGGGGGGCAGAGAGCCACCAGGGCTCATAGTAAATGGCTGGATCAGGAAGTGAGAACTGTGGGGGGCAGGCATAGAGCCACCAGGGAACATGGCACATGGCTGGATCGGGAGTTGAGAGCTGCGGGGGCAAAGAGCCACCAGGGCACATGGCCATAATTGGGAGGTGAGAACTGCAGGGGGGCAGAGAGCCACCAGTAGTACTTCATATTCCCATCGCACACGTTCCTGAATGTACTCTCAGATTTGGGTGCTGTAGCAACAACCAGCTGGATACTGGTTCAAGTCACAGTGAAGATATTTGCCAGTACACCATGGAACGACACAAATAGGATCCAAACGGGTAGTTTATTGCATGATCACACAGGACCCCTTCGTCAGGCATGTGATATATGTGGGGTGACAGTGAAAACTATTTAAAAAGCTATCAACCAATCAGAAAAAGGAAAAAAAGGCAAAAAGTTGAAAAAAACAAGCTCCTCCCACCCCGGAATGATATGACGTCACAAATCCTGCCAAAACAGTTAAATATTTAAAATGCATGAGCACAAATCAGAAAAAGAATGTATAGCCAAAAGTAAGGGTTAATAAAATGACATACGGAAAGTGCCATAAAGTACCTTTTCAATAGTGTCACTGTGCGGACAGACCAGCTGTTGAGTAACATCAGAATACACTGTGGTCAGCGGGAGAAGAGGTTGTGAGGCAGATCGCGGCATAATGAACATGAACCATGCTTGGGCAATGCAGAGGCGGTTACTATAGCAGCAAATTACCTGTGGCCAATTATGGCTCAAGGGGTTTAGTACACGCCCCACGCTATATAAGGCCGTCTGCACGATGGCCTTGCGTTCTGTGTTGCGGCTCATAGAGAGAGATAGCCAGAGAGACAGTGTCTTAATTTCCTTTGATGCTATTGCAATTACAGTCTGTGTATTGTGCCCCCTGCACAGTGTACACCTGAAGCTAGCACAATTGCTGGTGTTGTTCTGGTTCTATACCACAGGCAGCTCCAGTAATTACAGTCAGTGCACTGTGTCATCTGCACAGTGTGCACCTAAAGCTACCCCAATTGCTGGTGTTCTGCTGATCCTATACCATAGGCAGCTACAGTAATTACAGTTGGTGTATTGTATAATCTGCACAGTGTGCACCTAAAGCTACCCCAATTGCTGGTGTTCTTCATCCTGTATCCTTCAGTGCAGTAGTGGTGGAGGTTATTCCGCCACCACGCCTCCAAAATGCTACTACTGGTGATTGTGACACACCTCTCTCTTTCACCCCCTCCTCTTCTTCTTCATCCATGGCCTCTTCCTGTGCTGATTTGTCCTCGGAACCAGCAGTGCTCCGTAGGCTTTCAAGGGACTAAGCAAATACAAAGGCAAAAAGATGCCATGCCGTGCTTGCGCTGGTGTGCTTGGGGTTACTATAGCAGCAAATTACCTGTGGCCAATTATGGATCAAGGGGTTTAGTACACGCCCCACGCTATATAAAGCCGTCTGCGCGATGGCCTTGCGTTCTGTGTTGCAGCTCATAGAGAGAGATAGCCAGAGAGACAGTGTCTTAATTTCCTTTGATGCTATTGCAATTACAGTCTGTGTATTGTGCCCCCTGCACAGTGTACACCTGAAGCTAGCACAATTGCTGGTGTTGTTCTGGTTCTATACCACAGGCAGCTGCAGTAATTACAGTCAGTGCACTGTGTCATCTGCACAGTGTACACCTAAAGCTACCCCAATTGCTGGTGTTCTGCTGATCCTATACCATAGGCAGCTACAGTAATTACAGTTGGTGTATTGTATAATCTGCACAGTGTGCACCTAAAGCTACCCCAATTGCTGGTGTTCTTCATCCTGTATCCTTCAGTGCAGTAGTGGTGGAGGTTATTCCGCCACCACGCCTCCAAAATGCTACTACTGGTGATTGTGACACACCTCTCTCTTTCACCCCCTCCTCTTCTTCTTCGTCCATGGCCTCTTCCTGTGCTGATTTGCCCTCGGAACCAGCAGTGCTCCGTAGGCTTTCAAGGGACTAAGCAAATACAAAGGCAAAAAGATGCCATGCCGTGCTTGCGCTGGTGTGCTTGGGGGGACATGAGCCACGCTGGGGCAGATATTCTGTCAGCTCTGCAGGGGCAGGCTGAGAGGTGGTTGATGCCACGCCAGCTTAAGCCAGCAATGGTGGTTTGCGACAATGGCACCAACCTCCTCTCCACCCTCCGACAGGGACAACTGACCCATGTGCCCTGTGTGGCTCACGTCCTTAATTTGGTGGTGCAGCAGTTCTTGGGCAGGTACCCAGGTTATAGGATGTCTTGAGGCAGGCCAGGAAAGTCTGTGTGAATTTCTGTCGGTAATATAATGCCAGTGCTCGGCTGGCTGAGCTCCAAAAGGAATTGAACCTGCCCAAGAACCACCTAATCTGTGACATGTCCACCAGTAGGGATGAGCCGAACACCCCCTGGTTCGGTTCACAACAGAACTTTCGAATGGACCGGAAATTTGTGCGAACTTTAGAACCACATTGAAGTCTATGGGACTCGAACGTTCAAAATAAAAAGTGCTAATTTTAATGGCTAATATGCAAGATATTGTCCTAAAAAGGGTTTGGGGACCTGGCTCCTGCCCCAGGGGACATGGGTCAATGCCTAAAATGTTTTTACAAATGGCAGTTTTTTCGGGAGCACTGATTTTAATGACGATTAGTGAAAAAAAGTGAAATATTCCTTTAAATATCGTGCCTGAGAGCGCATGCGCGGAGTTCCCCGAGATGGCCGCCGGCTTCTAGAGCTCCGCTCCACCACAGCCCTGTAATGACCACCGCGGCACACAGAGCGCCCTAACGCACGGCAGGTAGACGGATTCGAACGGGGGAATACTCCAGGATCCTGCGGATGGCGACCCCGAACGCCAGGAAGGATTTATCCGGCCGCATGAAGGCCGAAAACGGCCCAGTCAGCTATGCCAAGATGGCGGCGGCGTCACGAGGCCTCCCAGTCACAGCGCCACAGGACACCTCCATTGCGGATCAGGACCAAGAGCGTTTGCCTTTCCAAGGTACAGACTGTCCCCCCTTACAGACAGCTAACTCTCCCTCTTCCACTGAGTCTCTGCTGGGTGGATTGAGCGCAGGATATCCCTCCACCCCTATGAGTGATCCACATACAGGCCTGCTGCTTGCAGTCAGTGAGGCACAAGATGATTTCCCTCCCCCCACAGATTTTCCTTCCACGATGAATGCTTTCTCACACATGCTGTCCAAAAGCCTTACTGTGCAGGCAAACCAGATCACTACCTCTCTACAGGCAGATCTACAGCAGATAGGTCAGAGACTGGACACTGTGGAACGGAAAACTGACCAAGCAGTATCCCGGATCAACCAAAATTCAGCCAGATTGGAGGAGGTTCAGGACCAACTGGAGACTGCGTTTGCAAAAATCGATGACCTCGAAAACAGATCGAGAAGATACCATTTCAGGGTACGGGGGATCCCTGAAACTGAAAAAGAGGTACATAAGGTGATGAGATCTCTCATTAAGAATTTGATCCCAGACATTCCGGATCGCCATTTGGAATTGGATAGAGCTCATAGGGCTCTCCAGGCTCCCCGTACTGACGGTTTACCCAGGGACATTATAGTCAAACCCCTTTATTACTCGGTGAAGGAAGAGGTCATGCGTAAGTCCAGATATACGGAGAACCTCTCGTTTCAGGGTCACAAGATCCAGGACCTCTCCCCATACACTATACAGAGGAGACGATCGCTCAAACCCTTGCTACAAGTATTATTGGACAAGGAAATCGCATACAGATGGTCGTTTCCTTTGCGGCTGAATTTTTCGTACAAGAACAAAAGCTTTGGTTTCTCCTCGTTCCAGGAAGGCGAAAAACTTTTGACTCAAATTGGTCTGATACAATTGGAACCCACAACGGAACAATCCAACAGGGGGACCCCTGCGTCAAGAGACCGTCCCCAGCGAGTCCGTTACAACAGATCTGGTTGACACAAAGCTCCAAACGTTCAAAGGAAAATTTACCACCATGAGACAGCTTTTGTTCCTCTTATGGGGATGAACTTCTATTTTTTGTGGATCCCCTGATTGTGCCACATGCTCTGGGATACAGGGGTCTTTAGGAGCTCCCCTCACCCCCTCTTTTTTTTTTTATAGAGGGAAACGTAAGGGAGGTCTTCCCACGTCTTGAGATGTACAGTTGGGCCCTTATTACCCCTTTTTTTTCTTTTTGTAGTTTTCGTCTGGCTCAGCTCAAGTCTGGACATAATGCAACTGGCCAGTTTGGTCCATTGTTCTCCCTGCTGAGGGGGGGTTTCGGACTGTTTCTATGTTCATTATTTCCATATTTGCCACACGAATTTTCCCCTTTTTATACATTTTTTCTTTTTCTTTTACAAAAAAGGTCTGTTCTCTGCACTAGATCCAGGATAGCCTCTTTTATTTCCGGATCGAGGTATCGGTCTATGTTTCTCATAACTTGTGCAGTCAGTGAAGCAGACTATTTTCACAGCGGAAAGGCCAGACATGTGACTACCCTGTTGGTGATAACATTGGGTCTTCTCTCAGCGTCTACAAGGGATGCTCCAGGGGACCTGTTTTAGTTCATTTTTATTTTTATCTTGTTGTACTATTTAATACGGGTCCTAGGTAGAGATTCGATAAGGGATAGGTCATTACACCACCATGCCTATGTTGGGGGGGGGAGAGGGGGTGGTGGGCCTGGACCGAGTTACCAGGGGCATACCTTTTGATATAGGTATAGAATTACAGTTACCCTGTTTCAGTTCATTATGGGCGCTCTGTTAGCAGTTAAATATGGGCCCTTGCCGGCCCAATAGTTTATATAGTTAAAGGTGGCGGGGCAGTGGTGGTTTCAGTGCGCTCCCCCTGGTTCAGAGGCACTTTCGGCGCTTCTGAGCCACATTCGGGGTACCCTTATCTAGGGTTCCCCCGACTCTTTGCAATTGAGGGTTGGTTGGGGGGGTTCCGACCACTCAGGGGGGTTGATGCTGACTGGGGTCCCCTGTAGGAATTTATTTGACCACATATTGGTCATGCGACAGGGTTACTCTCATGCTGCTCTCCTTTTTCCTTATGATTCTTCATCCTTCTTCTTGTTCATCTCTTTCCTTCTTCTCTCTTTACATGTATTTTGCAGGTATCTACACTCCAGATTTGACATCCAGCCTGCACTCCAGGACTTTTGTGGCACTTATTGGTGGTTCATGAATCGCAGACAGTATGGCCCTCTTCATGGGAGCGGTGAGTCTCTGATCAATTGTGTAGTTCGCCCTCCTCTGGTCCATGACTGATACACCCGCTAAAGCGCCCACCCTTAAAATTCTTTCACACAACACTCAAGGCCTTAACTCCCAACTCAAACGTAGGAAGCTTTTGGAGCATTATCGTTTCGTACACGCGGACATTCTCTTACTTCAGGAAACACACTTCCCTTCTACTTTCAAACCCACATATTTACACCAGCACTATCCTCAATTTTTTCTAGCTTCCGCAGAGAACAAAACTAGAGGGGTAGCAGTGTGTTTCTCCAAACATATTAACTTGTCGCAACCTGAGACTTTTAAGGACCCTCAGGGTCGATATGTACTGGTATCTGGACACATAGATGGGGAATGCTACACTTTTGTTTCCTATTACGCGCCCAACAAGGGCCAAAGCGCCTTCTTTGCATCCATGCTGGGGAAGCTGCAGAACCGCCTTAAGGGCACGGTGTTTATAGGAGGAGACTCGAATGTAGCATTTGATTTTTCTCTTGATAAATTGTCATCTGGTAGGTCCAAACCCAAACGTCCGTCGAAACAGAGCGTTAACATTGCCCACATGATCCACTCCGAAGGTCTGATTGACACTTGGTGAGAGATGAACCCACGGGCAAAGGATTACACACACTTTTCGGCTCCACACCACACTTATGCCAGAATAGATCACATTTTTACGAAACCCCAGACGATCCCTTTGCTAGAACATGTGAGGATTCTCGACTCGTCCTTATCAAATCACTCCATGGTGGTTGTAGTGTCCAGGAGACCTACGGGATCCGGGAGTCGCCCATGCTGGCGTCTCCGGGAATCCATTCTGAGCGATCCTGCACATAGCGCAGCTTTAGAGGCTTCTATAAGAGAATATTTTGAGCTGAATGATACAGGGGAAATATCACCGGTTACTCTGTGGGCTGCACATAAAACTGTAATAAGAGGCAAATTGATACAGTTGTCCTCTAATCTCAAGGCACAACATCAGGCCGACACTCTCAAATTCATGAAAGAGTTCCGTTCCCTAGCTAAGGCACATAAACAGCACCCCACGGCAGACTCCCTGGCCAAACTAGACGCGGCCAAGGCCCGACTGAACATGTCCTTGACTACAGCGGCTGCTCAGCATCTTACTTGGACGGGGGCCAGATTTTATGCCCAGAAAGACAGGATAGGCTCACGACTAGCGGTAAAACTGACCCCCAAGCCACGCTCACAGTCCTTTCCTAAAATCAGGGTGCATTCAGGGGACCTTTCTCAGAATCCTTCTACAGTAATGGAAACTTTTTTGCGGTTTTACTCAGACTTATATAAACAAGGCCCTGTTCCCCCTACAAGTGTCCGCGAGACGCTCCTGAATGCTCTCCCATTGCCCGAGATATCAAAGGCACACAGGGATCTGTTGGAGGATCCGTTCACTCTCGCTGAAGTCCTTGACACTATTAAATCTCTTACCGTGGGCTCTGCTCCGGGTCCGGACGGATTCTCCAATGGGTATTATAAGAAGTTTGGCCCTGGTCTGGCCCCTTATCTAGTGAAAATGTTCAATTCTCTCAGGGATGGAGCCTCCTTGCACCCGGATATGAACTCGGCATTTATTTCAGTGATTCCGAAACCCGGAAAAGATGCCAGCGAGGTGGGCAATTATTGGCCTATATCGCTTATCAATAATGACATTAAGATAATGACAAAAATTTTGGCGAACAGGCTTTCAAGCTTTATCCCTAGATACATACACAAAGATCAGGTGGGGTTCATCCCTGGGAGACAGGGACCAGACCAGATTAGGCGCGCAGTAGATATTATATCACTCCTAAAGACACAATGGGACGGGGGTACTCCGCAACAAGGGTTTCTGTTGTCCATCGACCTGCATAAGGCCTTTGATTCCATTGATTGGACATACCTAACTGATATTCTAGGGAGATGGGGGTGCGGCCAGTACTTTCTTAATCTTATATTGGCACTCTATTCGCATCCTACGGCTCAGGTGCGTCTGATGGGTAGGTATTCTAACACATTTAGTATCGGGAGGGGGACAAGACAGGGATGCCCACTGTCACCGCTTCTCTTTGCCATAGCCATAGAAACTTTGGCCATTGCCTTACGCTCCAACCCCGATATTAGGGGGGTCATGTGCGGGTCTTGTGAACACAAATGTGCTCTTTATGCGGACAACCTCCTCCTTTTTGTTACCTCACCCTTGACCTCCATGCCCATAATTAACCGGACTTTATTGGACTTTAGTAGGATCTCGGGTCTTCGGGTCAATATGGAAAAATCTTTAGCTCTGAATGTCACGATCTCCACAGACATGCTCTCACAACTGTCGAACAATTTTACCTTCTCCTGGGCGCACTCCCAGCTTCTATACTTAGGGATCAATCTCACTTCAGACATGCACACACTATTACAAGCTAACTATCCTAACATGGCGAAAAAATGTAGAACGGATTTGGCTCGTTGGTCTGGTTGTGGAATTTCCTGGCTGGGTAGGAATAATGCGGTGAAAATGACACTTCTACCGTGTCTATTGTACCTGTTTCCTCCCAATTCCAGTCCCCAAAACATTTCTGAACAAATTACAATCGGACATAGTGAGGTTTGTTTGGGGGAAGAAAGGTTATAGATGCTCCTCAGACACACTTTACCGTCTGAAAATCTCAAGGGGGGTTGGGTCTTCCCAACTTGTGGGGTTATTATCAAGCGGCGCAATTGGCCCAGATATCAATGGCTTTTTCCGGTGCTGTAAAACCGGACTGGTTGTTGATGGAACGACAGTCTATTCCATTGACACAATAGATTTCCTGATGGGTTGCAACCCTAAACGTAAACCTGCGATTCTAGCTCCCACCCTTTCACACTCCATGGCGCTGAGCTCTAACCTTTTTAAACGGGACTCGCTGATCTCCCCATTGAGACCACTAACACACATTTTCCATAATGGGGATTTTCCCCCGGGGGAAGATATAGAAGCCTTTAAATGGTGGACGGATAAGGGGTTATACAGAATTGGACACTTCTTTTCCCCTACAGGCCCTCTATCTTTAACACACTGCAGGAAGAAACTAGATATGCCTGATTCGGAAATATACAGATTTACGCAACTCTCACACTTTTTAAATTCCATCTGGACCTCTAAGCCACTTCCCCCTTTTATAACACAATATGAACAATGGTGTGCTCAGGCTACGGACCAGAGGGGGGGCATCTCATTGATCTACACAGCTCTTATGCAGACGGACAACAAGCCCCCTTATGCTCGGGCATGGGAAGCTGACTTGGGCCACACCTGGGAGTCGAAACAATGGTTTGGGGCCGCGATGAGAGCTCACAAAGGTATCCTGAATGTTTCGCTCATCGAGGCGGGTATCAAAATTTTGTTTAGATGGTACTATGTTCCTTCCAGGCTGGCCAAAATCTATCCGGGCTCTTCGCCAGTGTGCTTCAGAGGTTGTGGTCTGGAAGGGGACATGTCTCATGTCTGGTGGTCTTGCCCACGCATCCGCACTTTTTGGCGGAAAGTGTTTTGCACGGTTAGCTCCATTACAGGGACCACCATAGCACCACATCCCAGTACAGCCTTACTAAATCACAGTATCCCGACTCTACCCAAACATTTACAGCAACTGGTGTTTTTTATTTTTCTTGGAGCCAAAGTTACGATAGCTAAGGCCTGGAAGAAACACACGGTTTCCTTTAAGATGTTTAGAACTAAGGTAACTTGGATTATGGTACAAGAACAAGTAGTGGCCAAATGGAAAGACAAAACAGAGAGATTCCGGTTGATCTGGGAACCTTGGGCGACAAAGTGTAATATTTCTCTTATTCCAGGGGTGCAGCCTGGAACCCTGGCCTCTGGGGCAGGTAACACTTAAATAGCAATTTACATGCTTTGTTCTTTCTTCTACTATTTCACACGTTTTCTCTTTTTCCTCCTTCATCACCTCTCTTGGTGTACTATGTTGCACCCCGAATGGGGTCCTAAGACAGACAGTAGCTATGTTATGGACTAATTAGTCACACAAATTTCTAGCGGCATCCTAAATTTTGGAACTCTGATGGGATGGATTGGGGGTGCCCTGGTTTTGGTGGGCGAGCCCGACTCCTGGTCTGCAGCTTGATCCCGTTTGGGGCGTCAGGGGGCTTCGGGCTCGTACGCCTTGACTGGACATTCTCCACGGATGGGAATTCACTGAATGGTATGGGTCCATGATATTACCGATGATATAGCAACACCATGGCTGATCGTTTTACAGGTCGGCTCTGTTAAGATATTGTCTAGATCATTGTTAGTCTAGAATGGCTTTGTATATGCAAAGGTGGATTTTACTTGCTTGTTATAAAGAATGTTCATCTATTTTGTTCTGATGAAAATCTTAAATAAAAATTATTGAAATAAATATCGTGCCTGGGGGCACGATAAGCTTTTAGGAAAATATAGGGAAGGGTTATCAACCCTGTATAATTTTTTTTTGCCGTCCGTCTTTTTTCATCTCACTTCCTGTTGTCTCCTTCCGTTTGCAAGTAGGAGATGTATGTAAGTTGGATGTTTGAAAGTAGGGGCCTGCCCTATATGCTCTGCAGAAATGGGGGCCTAAGGTGTTGGTGATGCTACAACATTGTAAGCCCTCAAAGTGACTGGAGTGCCCTGCTGTGAACAATTATATCAAGAATTATAATTACATGCCATTGTTGAACAGTGGTGGAAAAATTGGGCCTTTGGTGGTTGTGGGGGTGGTTCTGGTGCCACAACACTATAAGTCCTCACAGTTACTCTCGTGGGCACAGGAATGGGCCCTGCTGTGAAATATTATATCAAGAATTGTAATTACATGCCTCTGTGAAACAGGGGCTGAAAAATTGGGCCTTAGGCACTGGTGCTGGTGCCACAACACTACAACCTCTCCCGTATACTCTATTTGGAGTGCAGGAATGAGCCCTGCTGTAAAGCATTGCATCAAAAATTGTAATTACACGCCCCTGTTAAACAGGGGTTGAAAAATTGGGCCACCCAGAACCAAAAATGTTCTTCCAAGATATCAGCAGATGAGGATAGACAGTCAACATAACAGGACAGTCACTCAGCATCAGCATAGGCAGTATTGATGGGATGTGATATTTAAAAAAAAATGATTCGGTTACATCAGCTTCAGATGCTTGGTAGCTGGTGGTGATCCAAGACTGATTCATCTTTATGAAGGTCAGTCGATCAACTGAGTCGGTGGACAGGCGCACCCTGTGATCGGTTACAAAGCCACCAGCAGCACTGAAGATGCGTTCTAAAAGAACGCTGGATGCAGGACAGGCCAGTAGCTCAAATGCATACTGTGCAAGCTCTGGCCAGTGATCCACCCTCAAGACCCAGTAAGCCAGAAGATTTTTGGTGGGAAAGGTGTCCAAGTCTGACCTTGCCCCTAGGTATTCCTGCACCATGTAAATCAGACGCTGGAACCGATCATACCTTGGGGCTGTGGACTAAAAAATTGTCTGAACGCATCGGTCAGACAGCCACCTTTCTTTACCGCTCCTTCTGACCGAAGCCTCAGCAACACGTTGTCCAGGACTAGTGATGGACAAACTTCCGGCGGGACATTTCGCGAACGCAATCCGCAAACGTACCCAAATGGCGGACCCCATTCACTTTAATGGCAGGCAAACCTTAAAACCTCCAGGTCATATTTTCAGCCAGAAAATACTTACTAGCTGTGCACACATAGTCCCACAACATGGACACTGACATAACAAAGTATTAAGTGAATCTGGGATCGACAACGACAAGCATTCTTTTTTTATCTGTGAAATATTGACAATTCAGGAGCGCATGAAGGCCATGGGGGAGAGGCAAGGTCAGGCCAGGCTATGAAGGGGGTACAGGAGATGATGAGTGCCACAGTCAGGGCGGCGCAGTCCTGTGCCAGTGTCCCAGTGTGCCAATCTGTGCTTGAGCCCCTCCCTCTGCCCGGCACTTACCCCCACCTATGCAGGGCTCCACTTCGGTGGTCCAGAGGTGCCAGTCCAGTGCTGATCCTCAACCAAGGTTCTGGCACTGTCTGCTGATTGGCTTCTTTGCTGCTATCTCCCTCACTGACACCAGCACTGTGATAGAGACTGAGCACTGATACCAGCACCGTGATAGAGACTGAGCACTGACACCAGCACCTAGATAGAGAGCACTGACACCAGAACCTTGATAGAGAGCACTGACACCAGCACCGAGATAGAGAGCACTGATAAAAGCACCTTGATAGAGAGAACTGACAACAGCACCGTGAGAGCACTGACACCAGTACCATGAAAGAGAGCACTGAGACCACGCCAGCACCGAGACAGAGAGCACTAACACCAGCACTGAGATAGAGAGCACTGACACCAGCACAGAGATAGAGAGTAGTGATGGCGGAACGGTTCGCCCGGCGGTCGTTTCGCTGCAAATTTCGGCTGTTCGCGGTCCGCCCGATCGGCGGACTATTGCCGCCGTTCGGACGTGTTTTTACTGTGTAAAAGAACTTTGACCTGATGACACATCCATCATGGGGTACAGGACAGCCAATTGAGACATTACAGCATATGGACACTTGGACATGCCCCCTAACTTATAAATACACCCGATCCAGCAGCCATTTTACATTCTTTCTTCTGTCACTATAGGGAGAGGTTGCTGTGTGGAGCAGGGAGAGATTGCAGTGACCCAAATCGCTAGCTATTTGGTACACAAAAGTTCTTTTCAGGACTGGTATAGGTGTTAGGTGTATATAGGTTTGCTGTGCTACTGATTGTTGCAGCAGCCTGAGTGTCTTTTCTCAGTTTAGAGAAAGGGACAGGACGGTGTGTCTGCTGTAGGGACAGTCAGTTTAGTCATCATCATTAGCTGTTACTATCAGGTCCACAAAAGTGCTATTCCAGTTATTGTTCCAGTAGCCTCTGTTTTGTCAGTTTATATAGGGAAAGGCAGGAAGCAGTGTGTGAGGCAGTGAGGGTCAGTTTAATCAGTAGCTGTTACTATTAGTTCCACAAAGGTCCTTTTCAGGACTGGTATCAGTGGTATGGTAATAGGCTTTTACACGTATAATATTCTTTCTTCCAAATATAGAAAGAATATCATACTTGACTGCTGCCCTTCTGCTGCAGTCTGCTAATCAGTCACACACAACCTAATTGTTCCACAAAGGTCCTTATAAGGACTGGTAATAACCTGGTGTAGGGTGCTATAATACATAGGGTTGAGTGAGGTACAGTCTGCTATTCTATAAGGACTGATATAGGTCCACAATACATAGGGTTGAGGTGCACTACTGCTGACCGCTGCCCTATACTGCAGCAGTCCTTCATCGGTAAAGGGACTGACGTACAGTCTGCTAATCACTCACACACAACCTAATTGTTCCACAAAGTTCCTTATAAGGACTGGTAATAACCTGGTGTAGGGTGCTATAGTACATCGGGTTGAGTGAGGTACAGTCTGCTATTCTATAAGGACTGGTATAGGTCCACTACTGCTGACCGCTGCCCTATACTGCAGCAGTCCTTCATCGGTATAGGGACTGACGTACAGTCTGCTAATCACTCACACACAACCTACTTGGTCCACAAAGGTCCTTATAAGGACTGGTAAGGTATAGGGTACTATAGTACATAGGGTTGAGTGAGGTACAGTCTGCAATTCTATAAGGACTGGTATCGGTCCACAATACATAGGGTTGAGGTGCACTACTGCTGACCGCTGCCCTATACTGCAGCAGTCCTTCATCGGTATAGGGACTGACGTACAGTCTGCTAATCACTCACACACAACCTACTTGGTCCACAAAGCAGTCCTTCATCGTTATAGGGACTGAGAGTTTTGTCACAGGGTCATTTAAAAAATGACAGGCAGAGGAAGAGGCAGGCCCTTCCGCAGGGGTGGTAGGGGTAGGGCAGGAGCAACAGGCTTGAGTCAAAGTGGGAAGTTTCAGAAGGTGCGTTCAATTACTTTAAAGGACGCACCAGACTTGGTTGAATGGCTCACTCAGCCTTACTCTTCTGCACACTCCTCATCCTCTCGATCTGCACCCTCTTCTTAACTCTCTGCTATGTGCACCCCCAAAGATACTACCACCAACACCACCACCACCATATACCCTCCGCTTGAGTTACAGGAATTATTTTCCGATCCATCACAAGACATTTCCGATGCACTGCCTACTCCGACTCTAATTATAGCGGTGGGGAAGGTGATGTCGATGATGACGTGTCTAGTGATGTCACGTGGGTGCCCACAAGAGAGGAAGAGGAGGGGAGTTCAGAGGGAGACATGGACCAGCAGATAGGTAGGAGAAGCAGGCGGAACTTACATTTCAAAGGAGGGACAAACCAGACTGCTAATGTATCAGGAGCAAGGAATCAACCATGTACGGTCACATCTGGCGCTCCCAGGACACCGGCACATGGCTCCGCAGTGTGGGCTTTTTTTAACGTGTCCACTGCTGACAATAGTGTTGCCATCTGCAATCTTTGCACCCTCCTCATCCTCTTGTTCTGCACCCTCTTCACTCTCTGCTATGTGCACCCCCAAAGACACTACCACCAACAACACCACCACCACCACCACATACCTTCCGCTTGAGTCACAGGAATTATTTTCCGATCCATATCAAGAAGACATTTCTGATGTGCAGCCACTCTTGGTATTGGATCAGGAAGAGGAGGTAGCAACAACCGCTACTCAGCAGTCTGACGACCGTACCCAGATCAGCCCAACGAGGAGGTTGGTCCCCGGTGTTGCTGCCTACTGCGAGATCTCTACTTATAGCGGTGGGGAAGGTGACGTTGATGATGACGTGTTTAGTGATGTCAAGTGGGTGCCCACAAGAGAGGAAGAGGAGGGGAGTTCAGAGGGAGATATGGACCAGCAGATAGGGAGGAGAAGCAGGAATAACTTACATTGCACAGGAGGGACAAAGCAGACTGCAAATGTATCAGGAGCGAGTCATCGACCATGTACGGTCACATCTGGCGCTCCCAGGACACCGGCACATGGCTCCGCAGTGTGGGCTTTTTTTAACGTGTCCGCTGCTGACAATAGCGTTGCCATCTGCAATCTTTGCAGTCAACGCATTAGTCGCGGTAAGCCCAACACTCACCTAGAGATGACCGCCTTAAGAAGGCACATGAGCTGCCATCATCGAGACCAGTGGGAGCAATGGAACACACAAAGCCACACTCCAGGCTCTCACCGTCCAGCCTCGTCTTCTACTTCTCCCTCTCCTCTCTCCTCACAATTGTCCTCCACTCCACCTTCCATCACGCCAAGCTCACGTTTTTCTGCAAAAAGGCAGGCTTCCGTGGGCCTAATGTTCGAGCGTAAAAAAATGATGACGCCGGATAACCCTCTTGCCCAACGGTTGACAGCTGGCTTGTCAGAACTCATAGCCCGCCAACTACTGCCATATAAACTGGTGGATTCGGAGGCCTTTTGCAAATTTGTGGCCATTGGAACACCACAATGGAAGGTCCCAGAAAGGAAGTATTTCTCAGAGAAGGGCATCCCAGAGCTATATGGCCATGTTCAGCGGCAAGTGAATGTATCTCTGGCACACAGTGTCGGTGCCAAGATACATCTGACCACAGACACGTGGTCTAACAAACACGGGCAGGGAAGGTATATCACTTTTACTGCCCACTGGGTGAACCTTCTGACGGCCGTCAAGCATGTAACCCGTGGCACCCGTGTAGATTTGATTTTACTGCCACTGATTGCATGCAGACCTGACTCTTCTTCTCCTCCTCCTCCTCCTCCATCCTCCTCCCTCTCCTCCTCAGCTGACTCCTCCTTTTCCGCTGCTAGCGTCTCTTCCGCTGCGCCGCTCAAGCTCCCCAGAACCTATTCGACATACCAGGTGAGACGTTGCCATGCCCTGCTGCGTCTGTTGTGCCTGGAAGCCCACACAGGGCCGGCACTCCTTTCAGCTTTGCGTTCACAGGCAGATCAGTGGCTAACACCGCTCAATTTGACAGTTGGTAAAGTGGTGTGTGACAACTGTGCCAATCTGCTTAGCGCATTGAAACAGGGCAAAATCACGCACGTGCCATGCATGGCACATGTCTTAAACTTGGTCGTGCAGCGATTCCTTGTCAAATACCCTGGGGTCCAGGACATCTTGTGGCAGACAAGGAAAATCTCGGCCCATTTCAGAAGATCTTACACGGCCATGGCTTGCCTTGCTGACATTCCGCGGCGACACAATCTGCCGGTCAGACATCTCATTTGCGATTGCCCGACGTGATGGAACTCAACCTTCTATATGCTTGATAAGCTGCTCCAGCAGAAACATGCAGTTAACATCTACCTGTATGAACTCTGCGGCAGAACCGGTTCTGGGGAGCTGTGTTTTTTTTCACTGCGCCAGTGGCTGCTCATGCGCGACGCATGCAGACTTCTGCGCCCATTTGAGGAGATCACCAAACTGGTCAGTCGCAGCCATGGTGCCATCAGTGACATGGTACCTTATGCCTTCTTTATGGAGCATGCATTGCGTCGTGCCATTGATCAAGCTGTGGAGGAGCAGGAGCGGGAAGATGAGGAAGTCGCAATGCTGGATGAATTTCCAGGGGGGCTACTCTATCTGAGACAAGTCAACAACAGGAGTCTGAAGAGGAGTCAGAGGAGGATGGTGCCGGGGAGGATGAAGAGGAGCAAGAAGAGCATGCTTTAAACCTTTCTGGGATCCCTGTTGTGCGTGGATGGGGCAAGGAGAATGAAGAGGACGACATTATCCTGGATGATGAGCAGGAGCCAGGCCACCACACCGCTTCCACTTTAGTGCAAATGGGGGCCTTCATGCTCCAGTGTTTTAATAGGGACCCCCGTATAAAAAAGCATAAGGGTCATGGACCAGTACTGGGTGGCAACGTACTTAGACCCCCCGGTACAAACACAAAATGGCGGAACTGTTACCGCCGTCACAGAGGGCTGTCAGAATGCAGCACTTCCAGGCCTGGTACGGCTCAAGGGGGAGTGCGCTCGCTCGCCCCCCTTTCCTGGCCAGCCGGGTAGCGTGCTCGGACAAGGGTCTGTTGTGGACTTGGGGGGAACCCCCACGCCGATTTTTTTTCGGGGTTGGGGTTCCCCTTTAAGTCCATACCAGGCGGTGGGGCCCGCGACGTCTCCCTCGCGGGCCCCGCCTACTTGGACACGCCCTCGAAATGAGCAGACTTTTCTCCGGGCAGGAAAAGTCCGCTCATTTCGAAAGTACAGCGGACTGGCACACACACGGGCGGACTGTCCGCTCAAACCAAGTTTGAACGGACAATCTTACGGAAATTCCGTAAGACTTTGTTCATCAGACAGTCCGCTGAAAAAGTCCGCTGAAGCCCACACACGAGCGGACTGTCCGCTGAGATGTGTTTCGGCGGACTAAGTTGGGCAGACATTCCGCCCGTGTGTACGCGGCCTATCTCTACACTGAGAAAAGACAGCTGCAGAATCGGTCAGCACTACAGTGCACTATAATATGCTTTCTATATTTGAAAGAAAGTATATTATAAGTGTATTAGAAACTCTATATACTGTACACCTATACCAGTCCTTAAAAGAACCTTTGTGGACCTAATAGTAGCTAGTGAATTGCAGACTGTCCCTGCTCCAAACACCAAACTGTCCCTACACTGAGAAACAACAGCTGCACCTATACCAATCCTTAAAAGGAATTTTTTTGGACCTAATAGTAATAGCTAGCGATTACAGACTGACTGTCCCTGCTCCACACAGCGTCCTTTCCCTACACTGACAAAAGACAGAATGTAAAATGGCCGCCAGATCAGGTCTATCTAAAAGGTAGGGGGTATGTCCATGTACTGAAATGTCTCAATTTGCTGTCCTGTACCCCATGATGGATGTGTCATGGGTCAAAGTTCTTCACAATGTAAACGAATATGTCCACCGCGAACAGCGCCAGAAGTCCGCCGGTTTGGCGAATTGCGAACGAGCAAAGTTCGCCACATACCAACCGCCGGGGAACCGCAAGGCCATCTCTAATGATATCTTCACCCCGACATCTTCCTAGCAATATGTCAGATGGAGTATTCCGGACATGGACCTATTTGCATCCAGATTCATTAATAAGGTCAACAACTTTATGTCGAACAAGGGGTCCACTAGCAGGCGGAACAGACGCATTAGTCTTCCCAGGGGATCAGTTTTCACTGATCTATGCATTCCCTCCAGTTCTGCTACTTCCGCGCCTTCTCCACAGGATTAAGCAGGAAAAAAAGGGGAGGTGATTCTGGTGGCCCAAGCCGTGTCCCAGAAGATCTTAATTTATCGAGATCATAAAGAGGGCAGTAGAAGTCGTTTGGACTTGCCAATATAGCCAGACCTTCTTGCACAAGGTCCGGTATTTTATCCTGCTTTACGGACAAGGAGTTTAACAGGTTTGACAGTTGAATCCCACTCTTTAAAAAATCGTGGGCGATCTCCTTCATTAGTGTCTACTTTGACTAAGCCCAGGAAGCTGGCTCCCAGAATCACTTACTTTTGAGTCTGGAAGGCATAGGTTTCTTGGTATGGATCCAGGGGTTGGTACCCCAGGAAGTATGTCAATAGGCAGGATTCCTGCATATGGGATCTGAAATGAAGCTGGCCTTGACTTTTATCAACAGCCAGATCCACGCTGTGTCAATGTCTTTTCCTATAGCTTCTTGCTTCCCACTCTTGGTGCATAGCTTATTCAGGGAGTAACATGGTTTATGCCCCCTATCAAGGCACCTCTAAATCCTTAGGATTTAAAATTGGTCTTGTCGGCTTTGTTAAATCAGCTGTAGGAACCTTACGAGAAACTCTCTTGGTTCTTTGACAAGAAAGATAATCTTTTTTGCTTGCCATTTCTTCTGCTAGAAGAATATTGGAACTAATGGCTCTGTCTTGTAAGAGCCATATTTCATCATGCATAAGGATGAGGTGGTTTTATGTCCTCATCCTGAATTTTTACCAAAAGTGCTAACAGGTTTTCATTTAAACCAAGATATCATTCTTCCTTCTTTCTCCCCAGAAGCCTTAATCAGGGGAAGAGAAAGCACTACAGTCTCTTGATGTAGTAAGAGCGATCAGAATCTATTTAAAGGCTCAGGTTCGCAAAACACATGTTTTGTTTGTACTGCCAGAGGGTCCAAGATATGGACAGGCAGCGTCAAGATCCACTATTTTACAAATGGATTTGTCAAGTGATTGATCAAGCATCAGCTTAAAAAAGAAAACTCTTCCTTCTCAGATTAAGAGCACACTCCTCCAGGGCGATTAGTGCCTTTGTTAAAGGGGGCTTCCAGATTCTGATAAGCCCCCCACCGCCTGCAGACCCCCACAATCACCAGGCAAGGGATGTGGGGATGAGGCCCTTGTCACCATCAACATGGGGACATCCTCCCCATGTTGAGGGCATGTGGCCTGCTACGGTTCAGGAGGGGGCACTCTCTCACCCCCCCTCTTTTCCTGCGGCCTGCCAGGTTGCGTGCTCTGATAAGGGCCTGGTGTGTAATTTTGGGGGAACCCCCACGCCATTTTATTTTTTTTTCATTTTGGCATTGAGTCCCCCTTAACCACTTGCCGCCCGCCCTATAGGCAATTGACGGCGGCAAAGTGGTTTCATAATCCTGACCGGACGTCATATGACGTGATCAGGATTATGAGCCGCTGCGCGCCCCCGGGGGCGCGCATTGCGGCGATCGTTGTTGCGGGGTGTCAGTCTGACACCTGGCAACTACGATCTCGGTAAAGAGTCTCCGACGGAGACTCTTTACCACGTGATCAGCCGTGTCCAATCACGGCTGATCACAGTGTAAATGGGAAGAGCCGGTGATCGGCTTTCCCTCACTCGCGTCTGTCAGACGCGAGTAGAGGAGAGCCGATCAGCTGCTCCTCTGACAGGGGGGCTCTGTGCTGATCGATTATCAGCACAGCCCCCCCGAGGATGCCCACACTGGACCACCAGGGACACCACCAGACCACCAGGGAAAAGGTAATCCTCCCTAGACCACCAGGGATGCCAGTCAGCACAATGGGTGCCAATCAGTGCCCATAATGGATGCCAATCAGTGCCCACAATGGGCATCACTGATTGGCATGCATTATTGTTTGGCACTGATTGGCATCCATTACTATAGTATAACACCAATGCCGCCTATGGGTGCCCACCTGTGCCGCCTATGAGTGCCCACCTGTGCCGCCTATCAGTGCCCACCTGTGCCGCCTATCCATGCCCATCCATGCCCATCTGTGCCGCCTATCCATGCCCATCTGTGCTGCCTATCCATGCCCATCTGTGCCGCCCATCTGTGCTGCCCATCTGTGCCGCCCATCCGTGCCAGCTATCAGTGCCAATTTGTGCCACCTATCAGTGTCCGTCCGTGTCGCCCATCCGTGTCGCCCATCCGTGTCGCCCATCAGTGCCGCCTATCAGTGCCACTTCATTGGTACCACATTGGTGCCCATCAGTGCCGCCTTATCAGTGCCCATCAGTGTAGCCCCATCAGTGCCCATCAGTGAAGGAGAAAACATACTTATTTACAAAGTTTTGGAACTAAAACAAAAAAAAAACATTTTTTTTTTCAAAATTTTCGGTATTTTTTTACTTGTAGCGCAAAAAATAAAAACCGTAGAGGTGATCAAATACCACCAAAAGAAAGCTCTATTTGTGGGAAAAAAATGATAAAAATTTCATTTGGGTACAGTGTAGCATGACCGCGCAATTGTCATTCAAAGTGCGACAGCGCTGAAAGCTCAAAATTGGTCTGGGCAGGAAGGTGTTTAAGTGCCCTGTATTGAAGTGGTTAAAATCCAGGCCTGATAATGGAATTTTGGGTGACTCCCGCGCATTTTTTTTTTCAATTACTTTCAATGACTTTTATGTGTATTGTCGGGACCGACAATTCATTAATAGCCGGCAATAGCGCTAGTACTTTTAAATTACTTTTTTTTCCTTTAGAAATGTCATTTTGCTTTCAGACTGTTCTAAACACGGGAAACATGCGCAACTTTACAGGCATACTATACACACCCCCCAGGTACGAAATGTAAAGGAATATTTCACTTTTATTGCTTCACTTTAAGCATTATTAAAATCACTGCTCCTGAAAAAACTGTCGTTTTTAAAACTTTCTTTTGCATTGATACATGTCCCCTGGGGCAGGACCCGGGTCCCCAAACACTTTTTTTTTTTTTTTTTATAATTTTTATTGAAAATTTTTCATGGTACAAATAATAAAACAAGTACAAGTAGTGGTAGACTACGGAATATTAATTAACAACCAAAGTTAAGCAAAGAGAGAAAGAAAGGAGAGAAAGGAAAGAAAAAGAAAAGAGAATTACGTTTATGAACGTAGTTTAAGCATTTCACCTCTAATGACACATTCATAACTTTGTAAACAATTCAGTGGGATTGGTTGGAATACAACTGTTGTGAATACATAGGATGTTCAATTTTCTCAGTTTGGGAACGCCATCTGGCACCCCATCTGGGATCACGCTGTGACGGGGGCCATCTGGCGTGCTTCTAGGTAAGAAGTATCACATTGTCAGGCAGATTATTTCCTGTACCACTCTATCCAGCACTTCCATTGCTGGTCAAATTTCAAGCCGCAAGAGTTTCTCAGTGCTAACAATCTTTCATAATGATAGTTTAAGTTCACCTGGACTAGTACTTCAGAAGGATTCAGGGATTGTGTACTTTTCCAATGACGGGCAATTATTAATTTGGCAGTAGTTAAAACGTCTATCACTACAATGCGGAATTGGGGTGGGTAGTCATCTATACTAAGGCGCAGTATCGCTAAGGCTGGATTTGGGGGTAGAATTATTCCAGTGATTTCCGTGAGTATGCCAAATATCTTCCTCCAATAGCTAGAAACATTTTTGCAATGCCAAAAAATATGTAAGATGGTACCTACACTGCCGCAATCTCTCCAGCAAAGCGAAGAGTGCGTGGAGAACATTCTTGCCAGTTGGTGCGGAGTCCTGTACCATTTATGGAGAATTTTTTGGTTTAGCTCCCAGTGGTTGGCGCAGTGAGTGGCTACATAGTTATATGCAAGGGCTTTACTCCACTGGCTTATATCATATGTTTGGTTCAAATCTCTCTCCCAAGTAATCATGGAGGGAGATTTTACTAGGCATTGCTTGTATTGTAAGGTGTTGTAAATAAGTGAAATGCTTCGGGTTTTGAGGGTGGGAGACACAAAATACTGCCATATTGGGCTGTTAACTTCGATAATTGGTGGGGGAGATCTCTGTAGAAAAGATGACACCTGATTATACATATATATACTAGTTGGGGGGATGTTGTATGCGTGTCGTATGGAGACGAACGATTTCCTAACCTCTTGAGTATATAGTTCATCTACCCACTCTATGCCATTCTCCTTCCATTTTGAGATATTGCAGTATGGAATCAGCAGTTCCAAGGTTTGAATTGGGATCCTGACTACCGTGTGGGGTTGACCTGATTTCTGTTGTTGTAGTAAATGTCTCCATGCGGCGACCGTTGCTACGATCATAGGGGATAGATGTATCAGGGATCTAGGCTTCCAGGAGTCCGCTATGAGTAGGAGGCTCATATTATTAGTTTGTGCTATACATTCTTCTAGGCCTACCCATAGTTGATCGGGGTTAGGTGAAAACCAGAGTTTGGCTTGTGCTAGTATTACTGCCCAGTAGTAATCCTTAAGTTCCGGTAGACCCATGCCACCTGCCTTTTTGTGCATGATAAGCTTATGAGAGAGGCATCTCGCTCTTTTGCCCTGCCATATGTACTGCTTGAGGAGTTTATTCAGCTCTGTGAAATGTGCAGACTTATAAGGAATTGGAAGGGTTCGGAATATATATAGAATTTTGGCAAGATTAGCATTTTAAATGCAGCTATTCTTCCCGCCCATGATAATACAGTTTTGGAAATACGGGATATGGTCTTTTGGATTTCTTGTGCAAGATGTTTGATGTTAAGATCTGCAATAGTGGATAGATTATTAGATATTTGTATACCTAAATAGGTGATATGTTTGGGCGCCCAGACATATGGGAACTCTTGCTTGAGGTGAGATCTCACGTGACGGTTTAGTCCTAGTTCTAATATGAGTGATTTTGTAAAGTTTACATTATAGTAAGATATCTTACCAAATTCCTCCAGGATCTTATGTGTGTGTGGAAGTGACACGACCGGGTTTGATAGGAACAGTATTATATCGTCCGCGAACAAATTGACTATATGGTCTCTCCTTCTAGCCTTAAGACCAGAAATGTGCGGGTTAGATCTAATGGCCTCCGCCAGGGGCTCTATCATCATATTGAATATCAGGGGCGATAAGGGACACCCCTGGCGGGTGCCATTCGATATGTGAAATGTTTTGGACACTAGCCCCATGGTATACACTTGGGCTGAAGGTGTAGAGTATAGCGTCAAGATAGCCGACAGTGCTTCATGCGGAAAACCAAATTTTATAAGTACTTCTGTCATGTACTCCCAGTGGACCCTGTCGAACGCCTTCTCCGCATCTATTGAAAGAAGCAGAGAAGGCGTCCCGCGAGTCCCAGCCTGGTGAATGAGGCCTAGTAGGCGTCGCGTGGCGTCTGAGGCCTGCCTCCCCTTTATAAATCCAGTTTGGTCTGGATTAATTAAATTTGGCATAATGTCAAAGATTCTATTTGCCATTACTTTAGCGTATAGTTTAATGTCTCCATTAAGGAGAGAAATGGGACGAAAGTTGGCTGGTGTGTCTGGAGATTTCCCTGGTTTAGGTAGGGTGACAACATAGGCTTTAAGCATTTCAGCTGGGAAGGAGCCTGTTGTCCTGGCTGCATTGAAGATAGATAGGAGATGTGGGGATAGAATTTGGCTGAATTTTTTATAGTACACATTAGAGAGCCCATCTGGGCCTGGGGATTTCCCGGAGGGTAGGGAGTGAATAGCTTTGTCTAACTCAGCGGGGGAAATTGGAGATCTTAGTTCCTGAAGTTGGGTGTCAGTTAGCGAGGGCAGGTTGACTTTATCTAGAAAGGATGCTATGGTTTTCTTTGTAGGTGATACTGTATTGGGGTCCGTATGAAGATTATAGAGTGACGAGTAGTAATCTGCGAAGGCGTCTGCTATTTTTTGGGGATGTTCCTCCTTGTCTGCTGTTTTAGGGTGAAGTAGGTAAGGGATCGACGTTCTGGTGCGTCTGTCTTTTAAACGGTTGGCCAGGAATTTACCTGCTTTGTTATTGTTTCCGTAATAATTAAGCCGGAGTCTTGCCATAGCATGATCATGGAGCATGCTATACCATTCTCTAATTTTATATCTAATTTGGAATAGTTGTGTTGCTAGATCAGTAGATGGGTTTTGTTGGTTGCGATGTTCGGTTAGTTAGAGAGCGGAGTTCGGTTAGTAGGCTGTTTAAATTAGCGGCACGGGTCTTCCGGACTTTTGAGTTAATTTTAATAAGGGCCCCCCTAATGAAAGCCTTATGGGCGTTCCAATTTATAAAGGGATTAGTGCATGTAGGGTCATTAATCTGAAAATATTCTACAAGTTGTTGGGAGATTTCAGTATAGTATTTTGGGTCTTGCAGTACAGTTTCATTGTTTCGCCATATGCGGGGCGAAGCATGTGTTCTACCCCCCTCGATAGTAAGTGTGATGGGTGCGTGGTCCGACCACGTTATATCGAGGATGGAGGAGCCGGTAGTTCTATGCAATAAATCTAAATCTGTGAGGTACATATCTATCCTGGAGTAAGTATTGAATCTAGGAGAATAGTACGAGTATGATCTTTCATTTGCGTTCAGGCAACGCCAGGCGTCGAATAGACCTTCCTGGTGTAGAAGTTTTTTAAAATTAGGGAGGTGGTTCCTTACTCCAGAAGAGGTATCCAGTCCACTATCTAAAATCATATTAAAATCACCACATATGAGTATGCTCCCAACACGCACCTGTTCAATTTGTTTAAGTACTTTCCGCAAAAATTTCAATTGGTGCGAGTTAGGAGCATATATGCAAGCAAAAGTAATAGCAATCATGTTGATATTACAGACCATAATGATGAACCTACCATCAGGATCTACTACAGAGGATTTAAGTTCAAATTTAACCGAGTCTCGTACAGCAATCATAACCCCTCTTTTCTTCGCTGTAATGGAAGAGTGGAGAATGTGTGGGAATTTCTGGTGTGTGCACAATGGTGTAGCAAGTTTATGAAAATGTGTTTCTTGCACAGCCAATATGTCCGCGTTTTGCTTGAGTGCTTCTTGCCAGAGAGATCGCCGTTTGGCCGGGTGGTTTAGGCCCCGTGCATTTAGGGAAAGAATGTTAATGCTCATGTTCAGCCAATTATGAATGATGTGAGCCGTTCGTTCTGAGGTTTAAGTGGGAAGTCTCAAATGGCTACTAGGCTGTATGTGAGGAAGCATATGTGCCCGTATTTATGCGTTTTTAATACTTTGGCGATTGTTCCGCATCGTTCGTTCCTGGTAGGAGGATGTAGAGATTCCATAAGTTTCGGTCTTCCAAGGTGGTATATGAGATCTGTTGCTGAGCACTCGTTGTTTGTGGAGTAGAAGAGTGAGTCTAAAAAGAATTTGTAGAGTGGACTCGAATAACTAAGATGTGGACTTTTCATGTGTCCGTTGGATGCTTTGCTATAAGCATAGTTCAAGTAGAAGATACGATTTTTAGAGGCGAAAAACAAAACGTGAAGGAAAACATCAAACAAAAAACGAGAATGGAAAAGAAAAATATGAACTGCAATTTGCAAATAAGAAACAAGACCCATATGGGCCAGGCAACAATTGCCCAATTCGAGGGGCTAACGGTACGCTGTTGGGTACCAGGGGCACTCAGGGAATCTGATTTGAACTTGCCTGGAGGAAGCAATTGTGTAGCAGAGTCAGGTGAGACGGGCTGTAGATCTCCGGCGTGGTTTCATTTGCCAGTTGTTAGATATCTTGGCTAGAGTTTGCCCCGTCGGTTGGTGTGGAGCCTGACCCGGGTCAGGAGGTAGGATGTTCCATTGCTTCAAGAGCTGCGCCCCTTCTTCCAGTGTGCGGATGAGATGGGTGGATCCATTATAGGTAGCATGTAACTTGGCAGGGTATTTCCACTTATACATAATTTTGTGGTTCCTCATGGCTTTGGTTAGGGTAGACATGTTGCGTCGGAGTTGCAGAGTGTACTGCGATAAGTCAGGCAGGATTTGGAGTGCGGCAGCCGTTTCCGGGATGTTCTCCCCTCTCCGTAGCTTGTCAAGTATTTGTTCCTTGGCTGTGAAAAAATGCATTCTCAGTAGAACATCACGGGGAATTTCCTGAGGCAGGAACGTCGGTTTTGGGACCCTGTGGATTCTATCTATTGTCAGGTCCAATGGTGATAATGATGGGACCAGGGTTTTGAAAAGATCTTGGGCATAGGTTGGGAGTTGTTGTGCTGTCACTGTTTCTGGAACCCCCCGGATTTTTAAATTGTTTCTGCGGGAGCGGTCCTCAATGTCCGCCGTTTTGAGGTGGATCTTTTCTATAGCCTCGTGTTGCACAGCATGAGAGTCCACCAATGCATTGAATGAGGAGGTGACATCACACATTCTTGATTCTACCTGGTGCACTCTTTCCCCTAGGTCACTGATTTCAGCTTTACATTGTTGCAAGCACGACAACATATCTGTTTGCAGCGATGCACGTAATAACATCAACAGTTCTTTTAGGGTTGTATCAGAGATGGGCTGACATGTTGTCGGGAATTGTGCGATCGGATCCGCTATTTGTTGGGTGGCGTATCCGCCGCCACCTGTCGCCATGTTCATCGTCGCCGTTCTGGGATGTAATCTATTGCTAGACTCCAGCCTGGGTCTAGACTTCGCAGGACTCCTTGTCGATGGAGAATTATTCGGGGAGTCTGATTCGGAAGACTGAGCTTCAGATTCCTCCTCCATTTCCACTGTGCGCTCTGCTCTGGGTGGCTGCTCCATTGACGTCGCTGACGCTGGCACTGGAGGCTGCGCGTGTTGCGCTGTGTGCTGTCCTCCTCCGCCATCTTTGTGTGGCCCGCGATCCAAGGCCGGATAAAAGTCCGGTAATTTTAAGGCGTGCGGCTGTTTGGGGGATCTTTTCCGCATGGTGGTTCTGTCGGCGGGTGTCTCCGGGGTCGGATGCGCACGGTTCGCCGGTTGTGGAGATCGCGTAGCGGGCTTGTGAGTAGCTATTCCCTGAGCGTGGAGCTGAGCTCACTTAGAGTGCGACCATCTCGCTGCGCGGTCGCCACGCCCCCTCCCCCAAACACTTTTTATGACAATAACTTGCATATTAACCTTTAAAATTAGCACTTTAGATTTCTCCCATAGACTTTTAAAGGGTGTTCCGCAGCTTTTCGAATTTGCCGCAAACACACCAAATTATTTGCTATTCGACAAACGGGCAAAAACAGCCAATGTTCGAGTCAAACTCATGTTCAACTCAAACAGATAGCCCATCCCTATTGAACACACATGTTACACACACATAATCTATTGAAGTGATCACTTACCTGTGTATACCGATACAAGCTAAGTAACTGGGCTATGGCATTATTTGTATGGAAAGTGCTGTCACCAATAAAACCAGCAAATTCTCCACGTCCCTTACAGTAATAGTTAGGAGCTTCCTTTTCTCCAGACAATATCCTTATGACATATGCCAAAGATTTCAATGGATCATTACAAGTACTGAATATATGATAGCCCAGGGTCACATTGGGCAGAAGATTGGGGTTATTGTTAATCTCCCGGACAGCTATGATTATCGCCAAGATGGCTTTGTACTCTTCAAAGTCAACCCTGCAGGATATTGAAAGGTTTTAAAATGACACAAAAAATGGCCACTTCTGATATTTCAGTTTGGCCACATCCCACAAAACTGACATGACTATGGTATTAACAACTATGGCTTGTTACTGGCTATACCAATAACCCCACCCTTTCATCTAATGACCACACCACACATAATTGGAGTAAATTACAAATATAAATATCCAATAACATATCAATAACCTTTCAAAACATAACATACAGTTTATTAAATAAAATGGAGCCCAAGGTCCCAATAGGCATAAAACCAGAACCGTACCTGCTAGTCACTTCTAAAGCCCCGTACACACGAGCGGACTTTTCGACATCCAAACTCCGACGGACTGAGTCCGTCGGACTATCCGATCGTGTGTGGGCTGCAACGGACTTTAGCTAAGCTAAAGTCTGACGGACTTTAGAAATGAAGCATGCTTTAAATTTTCCCGACGGAACTCCGCCGGACCCGGTCCCTTCGAAAAATTCGCTCGTGTGTGTGCTACTCCGACGGACTAAAACCGACGCTAGGGCAGCTATTGGCTACTGTCTATGAACTTCCTACGTCGAATCCAGTCGTACGTCATCACGTTCGACTCCGTCGGAGTTTGGTGTGATGGTGTGTGGCCAAGTCCGTTCGGTCGAAAAGTCCGCCAGAACTCCGTCGGAACTCCAGCGGAATTCCGGCGGAACTCCTTTGGAGGTCTGTCAGACTTAATCCCTCTCGTGTGTACGGGGCATAAGGTCTCCAGTCTCAAAACCACCGACTCTGAGACAGTTAGCAGGTACCCATACACCAACTGGGAGCCGTACCTCAGACGGGTCACTACACCATACCTTTTATGTGCCAATATGACCTACAAGGACCTTGCACCCCGCCAAGTGTGACAACCTGCTCCCTAGGACGCTCAAGTCCCCCAAAACAAAACACAAAAATGCCCTCAAAATGTAGGGAGGGAGGGAGGGAAGTTGTTCCACACTCTTCCCCTTCCAGCTGAAGACCACCCCTTTTCCATCCCCAACTCACTTCCCCCCAAAGCTCCACCCCCATCTCCATACCCACTCTGAACAGCCATAACTAATCATCCCCTCTTACCATTAACTCCCTGTACCTTATGCCCCATTAACCCCTGTCATGCCGGCCCTCCGTTTATTGCCTTGGGGGTTATACGGGCCTCTCTCTTTTCTTATAAATTGTATTTTTATTGAAATAATTTCAGAAAAAAAACAATAGCTATATATACAACAATCTATGTATGCTGTGAGAAGGAAGGTATACATTGAATGGCAAATGAAAATAAAGAAAAAGAAAATAAAAGGGAAAAAAAAAGGAAAAAGAAAAAAAGAAATAAAAGAAAAATTCAAATAAATGTCTTGTGGACAAATGTAGCGGTTATTAGGGCAATGATATAAAAGAGGTAAATTCAATGTTGATTATCTGACTGAGAGGATCCCTTGTAAAGAGAGAACCAGTAAGGATTGGGTGAAGGGTGTGTGGTCACCCAGCAGGGGAAGGAGAGGGAAGATGAACTAGGAGTGGATTACAGTGGGAAGTTAGGACCGCAGAGGGAGCTATTGGATGGTTGTTGACAGGATGACAAGGGGCTATATAGTCTAAGGAAATGAGCTGAAGGCTGAGTCATCCCAAGAAGCCCATATCTTGTCAAACCCTTGAATCGTATCCTCTACCATAGCCATCATGTGCTCCATTCTACGAATGTCTTTGATACCTTGCAATAGCTGAGCTTGGGCTGGGGGTTGAGTGGATAACTAGTTTGAAAGGTATAGCTCTTTTTGTGCCAGTAAGATAAAGGAAGCAAGTTTGTTTGAGGCCTTTCCCAAGCCGGGGAGGGGGAGACTCAGGAGGAGATGTACTGGGTCCATTGGGAAAGAGGTATCAAATATCTGCTGAAGCATTGATAACACCATGGACCAAAAAGGGACAATCAGTTCACATTGCCAAAAGTTGTGGTATTAAGTCCCTCTGTCTTTCCCACATCTCCAGCACAGAGGTGACAGAGAAGGATCGCAACGGTTTAAAACCTCATGGGTCCTGTATCAAAAGTATAATACTTTATATGCTGTCACTCTCTGTGCCACACATCTAGATATTTTAGAGGTTGTGGGGCAGAAATTTGTTGGTGTGTGAGTTGAGGCCTTTTCTTCATGTAGGAGTGAGACTTCGCTGACAGTGGGGCACTCTCATGGAAAATTTGGTATATACTAAAAATGAGTCGTGTTTGGTAAGGTCCCTGGGAACAGATAAGTTCAAAAGACATTGGTTTGGTGAGGGTAAGGGAGAGTGAGAGTTTCAATAGAAAATGGGTTATTTGGAGATATGAATATAATAGATGGTTTAGAATTTGGCTTTTTAATTGGAGGTTTTGAAAGGTTTGGAATTTGCGTGTGACTGGATTTATGAAGTGGCGGAGTTGGAACAGACCCTCCCTTGCCCAGGGGAACATTCGGACATGTGAGAGGCTGTCAGGGATTAAAGGATTAAAAAGTACATTGGAGAGGGAAGGGCATGGGGACAAAAGGGAGAATTTGAAAAGGCAAGAGTGCCAGATCCTGAATGAGAATAACATGGGGCCCAGGCAGAGGTCCTGAAGTCTGTGATACGAAGCTAACTCAGGAGATCAGACTAGGGAGCATGGATGAGTTGGAAACAGGGAACCCATCTCTATCTCCATCAAGTGGTTTGGTCTCAGACTGGACTAGGACACCAACGCACGGAGGTGGGAGGCCAGGTAATATTTATGAACATCTGGGGCACCCATGCCTCCCTGGCCTCTGAAGGGAAAAGATATCTGAGCTGGCCACCCTATGGGCTCTGCCTCTCCAAATAAAGTTGATAAACATCCTTTTAAATACTTTTACGTAGTGATGGACGAACTTCCGACGGGACGTTTCGCGAACGCGAACCTTGAACGCAGCCTATAGTTCGCGAACCGGAACGTTCGCGGCAGGCCCCATTGAATTCAATGGGAGGCGAACTTTTCAAACCTACAGGTCAAATTTGCAGTCACAAAATAATTAATAGCCGTGCAAACATAGTCCCACCACATGGCCAATGACATAACACATGTATGAGGTGAATCTGGGATCGACAACTACAAGCATTCTTTTTTTATATGGGAAATTGTTGTGACAGTTCAGGACTGTGGAGCGCATGAAGGCAATGGAGGAGAGGGAAGGTCAGGGTAGGCAAAGAAGAGGGTGCAGGAGATGATCACCAGCAGCATGACATACAGCAATGACACCTGCACCGTGATAGAGAGCACTGACATCAGCAGCTTGACATACAGCAATGGCACCTGCACCATGATAGAGTCATCTGACAACAGCACCGTGATAGAGAGCACTGACATCAGCAGCGTGACATAAAGCACTAACACCAGCACCGTGATATACAGCACTGACAGCAGCACCGTGATAGAGAGTACTGACATCAGCACCGTGATATACAGCACTGACACCTGCACCATAAGCAGCCCCAGGAGGAAGTCAGCATAGCACAGGGATGGTGGGAGCCCCTCATAATGAGCATAGCACAGGGATGGTGGGAGCCCCTCATAATGAGCATAGCACAGGGATGGTGGGAGCCCCTCATAATGAGCATAGCACAGGGATGGTGGGAGTCCCTCATAATGAGCACAGCACAGGGATGGTGTGATCCCCTCATAAGCAGCCCCAGTAGAAATATGACACCGCTCAACCTCTTCAAAGAGGAGGGTACGGGCATATAGTACGGTGTGCTTTTTTTGGACAAGGAAGTGAGCCAAATGAAAAAAGTGTGAGGTAGTTAACACTGTCGTGAGCTAGGCGAGTACGCTTATCGGTCACGATCCCCCCTGCTGCGCTGAACGTCCTTTCGGACAGGACACTGGATGAGGGGCAAGCCAACAGTTTGATTGCAAATTGGGCAAGCTCTGGCCAGAGGTCAAGCCTGCCCACCCAGTAGTCCAGGGGTTCATCACTCCTCAGAGCGTCCACATTGGCCGTTAACCCGATGTAGTCGAACACCTGACGGTCTAGGCGTTCCCTGATGCTGGATCCGGATGACACCCATCGATGGGTCGGCTGAAAGAATGACCTCATATCCGAAGTCACCAACACATCTTCAAACTGGCCTCTTCTTGCAGGTGCTGTTGGATTGGTACCCGCAACTTCTTCTCTGGGAGTGGGAATTGCTCCTCTGCCAGTGTGCGCAAAGGCAGAATGCAGCATTTCTCGAAGCAAGGCCTGGAAGTGCTCCATTCTGGCAGCCCTCTGTGACGGCGGTAACATTTCCACCATTTTGTGTTTGTACCGGGGGTCTAAGTACGTTGCCACCCAGTACTGGTCCTTGACCCTCATGCTTTTTATACGGGGGTCCCTATTAAAACACTGGAGCATGAAGGCCCCCATTTGCACTAAACTGGAAGCGGTGTGGTGGCCTGGCTCCTGCTCATCATCCAGGATAATGTCGTCCTCTTCATTCTCCTCTCCCCATCCACGCACAACAGGGATCCCAGAAAGGTTTAAAGCATGTTAGCCACTGATCTGCCTGTGAACGCAAAGCTGAAAGGAGTGCAGGGCCAGTGTGGCTCTTGGCTTCCAGGCACAACAGACGCAGCACGGCATGGCAACGTCTCACCTGGCATGTCGAATAGGTTCTGGGGAGCTTGGGTGGCGCAGTGGAAGAGACGCTAGCAGCGGAAAAGGAGGAGTCAGCTGAGGAGGAGAGGGAGGAGGATGGAGTAGGAGGAGGAGAAGAAGAGTCAGGCCTGCGTGCAATCCGTGCGGTAAAACCAAATCTACACGGGTGCCACGGGTTACATGCTTGAAGGCCGTCAGAAGGTTCACCCAGTGGGCAGTAAAAGTGATATACCTTCCCTGCCCGTGTTTGTTAGACCACGTGTCTGTGGTCAGATGTATCTTGGCACCGACACTGTGTGCCAGAGATACATTCACTTGCCGCTGAACATGGCCATATAGCTATGGGATGCCCTTCTCTGAGAAATACTTCCTTTCTGGGACCTTCCATTGTGGTGTTCCAATGGCCACAAATTTGCAAAAGGCCTCCGAATCCACCAGTTTATATGGCAGTAGTTGGCGGGCTATGAGTTCTGACAAGCCAGCTGTCAACCGTTGGGCAAGAGGGTTATCCGGCGTCATCATTTTTTTACGCTCGAACATTAGGCCCACGGAAGCCTGCCTTTTTGCAGAAAAACGTGAGCTTGGCGTGATGGAAGGTGGAGTGGAGGACAATTGTGAGGAGAGAGGAGAAGGAGAAGTAGAAGACGAGGCTGGACGGTGAGAGCCTGGAGTGTGGCTTTGTGTTAGACATGTGCATTCGTTTTCGTCCGAATGCATTTTCATCCGAATTTCAGCTATTTTCGTTTTCGTTTCGACAAACGATAACGAAACCACAGAATCCGAAAAACGAAAGATCCGACATAAATAAATGCTTTATTTTCGTTTTCATTGTTACAACAGTTCAATATAGAATAGGAGATTCGACGTGACTCTGACAATAACAATCTGTCTATGGAACCTGTGGTCGAATGTGCCTAACCTTACCTCTATTAGTCCAAGATTATATAGAGAAAATATTCGACAGAGAAAAAAGATTTGACAGAGAGAAAAGATTCTGCAAGTTACTGTCCTAAAAAGTGTTTGGGGACCCGGGTCCTGCCCCAGGGGACATGGATCAATGCAAAAAAAAGTTTTAAAAATGGCCGTTTTTTCGGGAGCAGTGATTTTAATAATGATTAAAGTGAAACAATAAAAGTGTAATATTCCTTTAAATTTCGTAGGGGGGGGGGGGGGGTGTCTATATTATGCCTGTGAAGGGGCTCATGTTTCTGGTGCTTAGAACTGTCCCTGCACAAAGTGTCATTTATGCAGGAAAAAAAGTCCTTTAAAATCACTCGCAGCTATTATGAATTGTCGGCTCCGTAATACAGAGAACACTCATTGAAAGTCATTGATAAAAAAAAAAAAAATTTAAAAAAAAAGCGTGGGGGTCCCCCAAATTCAATTACCAGGCCCTTCAGGTCTGGTATGGATATTAAGGGGAACCCTGCCTCAAATTTAAGAAAAAAATTGACGTGGGGTTCCCCCTAAATATCCATAACCAGACCCTTCAGGTATGGTATGGATATTAAGGGGAACCCCGCGTCAAATTAAAAAAAAAATTGACATGGGGGTCCCCCTAAAAATCCATACCAGACCCTTTATCCGAGCACGCAACCTGGCAGGCCGCAGGAAAAGAGGGGGGACGAGAGAGGGGCCCCCTTCCCTCCTGAACCGTACCAGGCCACATGCCCTCAACATTGGGAGGATGCTTTGGGGGTCTGTGACCCCTCAAAGCACCTTGTCCCCATGTTGATGAGGACAAGGGCCTCATCCCCACAACCGTGGCCGGTGGTTGTGGGGGTCGTCGGGCGGGGGGATTATCAGAATCTGGAAGCCCCCTTTAACAAGGGGACCCCCAGATCCCGGTCCCCCCCCTGTTTGAAATAGTAAGGGGGTACTCCTACCATTTCACAAAGAAAGTGTAAAAAATAGTTAAATAAGACAAACACACTTTTGAAAAATTCCTTTATTAAAAATAAAAAAAATAAAAAAAAGATTCCAGCGGTGGTAATCCACTCTTGCTATCCAGCGACGGACGGTCATCTCTCCAGCGATGGCTCATCTCATCCAGCGAAGCGAATCCATCCTTCTTCTGTCTCCACAGAGGAGACACTTCAGGGATTCCGGCGGTCTGACATTTCTCATATATAGGGAGGACGGGGCCACCCGTCACCTGACCCCGCTCCCCTCTGACGCAAGGGGAAACCCGGGGTTCCCTGTGACGTATGGGTGACCCCGCCCCCCTCTGATGTAACACAGGCAGCTTTCCGAGAAATGTCAGACTGCCAGAATCCCTGAAGTGTCTCCTCTGTGGAGACAGAAGAAGAATGGATTTGCTGCGCTGGATGAGATGAGCCATCGCTGGAGAGATGACCGTCCGTCGCTGGATAGCAAGAGTGGATTACCACCGCTGGAATCTTTTTTTTTTTTTTTTTTTTTTTTAATAAAGGAATTTTTCAAAAGTGTGTTTGTCTTATTTAACTATTTTTTACACTTTCTTTGTGAAATGGTAGGAGTACCCCCTTACTATTTCAACCGGGATCTGGGGGTCCCCTTGTTAAAGGGGGCTTCCAGATTCTGATAATCCCCCCGCCCGATGACCCCCACAACCACCGGCCACGGTTGTGGGGATGAGGCCCTTGTCCTCATCAACATGGGGACAAGGTGCTTTGAGGGGTCACAGACCCCCAAAGCATCCTCCCAATGTTGAGGGCATGTGGCCTGGTACGGTTCAGGAGGGAGGGGGGGCAGCTCTCTCGTCCCCCCTCTTTTCCTGTGGCCTGCCAGGTTGTGTGCTAGGATAAAGGGTCTGGTATGGATTTTTAGGGGGACCCCCACGTCATTTTTTTTTAAATTTGACACGGGGTTCCCCTTAATATCCATACCAGACCTGAAGGGTCTGGTTATGGATATTTAGGGGGAACCCCACGTCAAATTTTTTCTTAAATTTGAGGCAGGGTTCCCCTTAATATCCATACCAGACCTGAAGGGCCTGTAATTGAATTTGGGGGACCCCCACGCTTTTTTAAAATGTATTTATTTATTTTTTTATCAATGACTTTCAATGAGTGTTCTGTATTACAGAGCCGACAATTCATAATAGCTGCGAGTGATTTTAAAGGACTTTTTTTTTCCTGCATAAATGACACTTTGTGCAGGGACAGTTCTAAGCACCAGAAACATGAGCCCCTTCACAGGCATACTATAGACACCCCCCCCCCCCCCCCCACGAGATTTAAAGGAATATTACACTTTTATTGTTTCACTTTAATCATTATTAAAATCACTGCTCCCGAAAAAACTGCTGTTTTTAAAACTTTTGTTTGCATTGATCCATGCCCCTGGGGCAGGACCCGGGTCCCCAAACACTTTTTAGGACAGTAACTTGCAAATTAGTCTTTAAAATTAGAACTTTAGATTTTGAACGTTGGAGTCCCATAGACTTTAATAGGGGTTCTAAAGTATGCTATATACTAGCTCCGTCGAATCTTCTTTATACATTCGACAGACACCATAAGCCTTCAAAGACAGATTCGACCGTAATTCATGTGGATTTTCGGACGAATGCAATTTTTGAACGAAAAACTAAATAAATAAAAACGAATTTCGGGAGTAACTAAATAAATTAAGTTTTCATACGAAAAACAAAATTCAGAAACATAATATTTTACTCTGCACATGTCTACTTTGTGTGTTCCGTTGCTCCCACTGGGCTCGGTGATGGCTGCTCATGTGCCTTCTTAAGGCGGTCGTCCCTAGGTGAGTGTTGGGCTTACTGCGACTAATGCGTTGACTGCAAAGATTGCAGATGGCAACGCTATTGTCAGCAGTGGACATGTTAAAAAAAGCCCACACTGCGGAGCCATGTGCCGGTGTCCTGGGAGCGCCAGATGTGACCGTACATGGTCGATGACTCGCTCCTGATACATTTGCAGTCTGCTTTGTCCCTCCTGTGCAATGTAAGTTATTCCTGCTTCTCCTCCCTATCTGCTGGTCCATATCTCCCTCTGAACTTCCCTCCTCTTCCTCTCTTGTGGGCACCCACGTGACATCACTAGACACGTCATCATCAACCTCACCTTCCCCACTGCTATAAGTAGAGATCTCGGAGTAGGCAGCAACACCGGGACCAACCTCCTCCTTGGGCTGATCTGGGTACTGTCTCCAGACTGCTGAGTAGCAGTTGTTGCTACCTCCTCTTCCTGATCCAATAACAAGAGTGGCTGTGCATCAGAAATGTCTTGATATGGATCGGAAAATAATTCCTGTGACTCAAGCGGAAGGTATGTGGTGGTGGTGGTGTTGTTGGTGGTAGTGTCTTTGGGGTGCACATAGCAGAGAGTGAAGAAGAGGGTGCAGATCGAGAGGATGAGGAGGGTGCAGAAGAGTAAGGCTGAGTGAGCCACTCAACCAAGTCTGGTGCGTCTTTTAAATGAATTGAACGCACCTTCTGCAACTTTCCACTTTGGCTCAAGGCTGTTGCTCCTGCCATACCCCTACCACCCCTGCGGAAGGGCCTGCCTCTTCCTCTGCCTGTCATTTTTTAAATGACCCTGTGACAAAACTCTCAGTCCCTATACCGATGAAGGACTGCTGCAGTATAGGGCAGCGGTCAGCAGTAGTGCACCTCAACCCTATGTATTGTGGACCTATACCAGTCCTTATAGAATAGCAGACTGTACCTCACTCAACCTTATGTACTATAGCACCCTACACCAGGTTATTACCAGTCCTTATAAGGACCTTTGTGGAACAATTAGGTTGTGAATGATTAGCAGTCTGCAGCAGAAGGGCAGCAGTCAAGTATAATATTCTTTCTATATTTGGAAGAAGGAATATTATACGTGTACAAGCCTATTACCATACCACTGATACCAGTCCTGAAAAGAACCTTTGTGGAACTAATAGTAACAGCTACTGATTAAACTGACCCTCACTGCCTCACACACTGCTTCCTGCCTGTCCCTATATAAACTGACAAAACAGAGGCTACTGGAACAATAACTGGAATAGCACTTTTGTGGAACTGATAGTAACAGCTAATGACTAAACTGACTGTCCCTGCAGCACACACCGTCCTGTCCCTTTCTCTAAACTGACAAAAGACACTCAGGCTGCTGCAACAATCAGTAGCACAGCAAACCTATATACACCTAACACCTATACCAGTCCTGAAAAGAACTTTTGTGTACCAAATAGCTAGCAATCTCTCCCTGCTCCACACAGCAACCTCTCCCTATAGTGACAGAAGAAAGAATGTAAAATGGCCACCGGATCGGGTCTATTTATAAGTTAGGGGGGAATGTCCAAGTGTCCATGTGCTGTAATGTCTCTATTGGCTGTCCTGTACCCCATGATGGATGTGTCATCATAGGTCAAAGTTCTTTTACACAGTAAACACGGAAGTCCGCCGGGCGAACGGCGCCAATAGTCCAACGAACGGGCGAATCGCGAACAGCCGAAATTCGCCGTGAAACGAGCGCCAGGCGAACCGTTCGGCCATCCCTACTTTTAAGTACATTTTTGTAAATAGCTTGTAATCTGAGTTTAAAAGTACTATTGGCCGGGGGGCGTGGCTACCGCGCACTGGTGGATGGCAGCGTAGGTGAAGAGCTCTGCTCCAGCAACGGGATTTCAGACGCACTGTGGACTCCCTGGCCAGCGAAAACACACGACCACACTCCGGATCACCCTCTCGTCCTCCGGGGATGTCGCCGAAGAGGAGAGGGACCGGGCAGCCCAAAAAACTGCCGGATTTCTTTCCGCCCGCGGCCAGCGAATCCAGCCAAGATGGCGCCGGCGGCAGCACGCGCTCCTCCCCGGGTCCTTCCTCGGCCTCCTCGGGGAGCCCAGCGCCTCTGGACAGACAGGGAAGGCGTTCGCCAGGGACGTCCACACCGATCAGCAGCAGCCCAGCGAAGTCCAGGCCCAGACTCTCAGAAAAAGCATTGCAGGTGAGCGCTGAGCAAAACTCCTCTGCTGACACTAGAGAACTGCATGACTTTATAGCAGAGTTCCCTGCCACCAACCAGCCTGTATCTGAGTCCACCATGAGAGACATGTTAGTTTCCCTGCGTGCCTCACTTCATAAGGACTTTATGCAATGTGTCAGTAATTTCAAGGCTGAAGTGGGGGTACTGGGAGGCAGACTAGATCATGTGGAGCAAAAAATGGGGGACTTTGCCGTTGCGCATAATACTTTGGTTGATGCACACAATGATCAGGCTGAGGACATTGCGTGGATTAAGAAAAAATCCAAGATGGCCGACCTGGAAGACAGGTCCAGGCGTAATAACGTTAAGGTCAGAGGGATCCCGGAGACCATCCTCCCCACCCAGTTGGCCCAATACATTCAGGACCTCATGCGGACCCTGCTGCCCGACCTGTCGGATCAGGATGTGCTTATCGACCGTATTCACAGACTGCCCAAGCCCTCTCACCTACCAGACAATATTCCGCGGGACGTTCTCATGCGGATCCACTTCTTCCATGCCAAAGAGCAACTTCTCTCGGCGTTCAGAAGGGAGACCCAGCTTCCAGAGAAATTTTCCCACCTGCATCCAAGATGGCCGACCTGGAAGACAGGTCCAGGCGTAATAACGTTAAGGTCAGAGGGATCCCGGAGACCATCCTCCCCACCCAGTTGGCCCAATACATTCAGGACCTCATGCGGACCCTGCTGCCCGACCTGTCGGATCAGGATGTGCTTATCGACCGTATTCACAGACTGCCCAAGCCCTCTCACCTACCAGACAATATTCCGCGGGACGTTCTCATGCGGATCAACTTCTTCCATGCCAAAGAGCAACTTCTCTCGGCGTTCAGAAGGGAGACCCAGCTTCCAGAGAAATTTTCCCACCTGCAGCTATTCGCTGACCTTTCTCAGTTTACCTTACAGAGACGCAAAGCTCTTCTCCCAGTTACTAAAGCGTTACGGAACCATGGAATCCCATACCGCTGGGGTTATCCTTTGAAGCTTCTTATTACCCATGAAGGTAAATCCTCGGTGATCTCCACACTACAGGAAGGGCTCGATCTGCTACGTTCTCTGGACATCATCCCTGAGGAGCCAGTAGCACCGTCGGCCTCCTCTCCTCCTGCCCGGCTGGAGAGTCAAGAAGACTGGCAGGTGGTCCAACGAAGACGCCGGAGGAAAACCAAAACCAGAATCCCGTGAGTACCTGGCTGCAACTTACCACTTGATATTGTTTTCCCGGTCGCTGGAGGTCATCCAGCGCTCTTTCTTTCTTACCCCCCAAGTAAATGGGCATCCATAGTGCCTTCGGATCTCATTTGAGATCCCCTTTTTTATTGACTCCTGTTTTGCTTTTTTGTTTCATGTTTTACCGTTTTTACTTACTGCCCTGCTGCAGTTTCTCCCTGGTCTGTCATGCTCCGAACGTTTCTGCACCGACTAGTTTTGACCCACAAATGTCCTTTCCTGCTTGCACTTGGAAACTTGTCCTACAGAGAATCCTGGAGTTCCACTTTGTATGTGATTGCCTCTTCCTGCATATGCACCTGCTAGTTGTCTTCCATGCCACTTAAGTTAGTCTCTTTCAATGTTCACGGCCTTAACCATCCAGTTAAGCGGAATTCCCTATGGACGGAGGCACGGAAATTGGAGGCAGACGTTCTTTGTGTCCAGGAGACCCATTTTCTTAACAAGGCCACTCCACGTTTCCAGCACAAGAACTATCCACATGTTTTCCTGGCATCTGCCTCCGAGAAGAAAAGAGGGGTAGCCATTGCTATCAGAGACTCAGTGGCTTTCTCCCTTACTGATGTTTTTATGGACCCCGATGGGAGGTACTTGATACTACTAGCTGTACTAAATGATAAACCTTACACCATAGTCAATTTGTATGCACCCAATGTACACCAGTTGAGATTTCTGAATAGACTGTTTCGTAGAGTGAATAAATGTCGTAAGGGGTCTCTGGTGGTCTGTGGAGACTTCAACGTTACGGTCGACTACGCACTGGACACCACGTCCAGGGCGCGTCGACCTCTGTTGAGGCTCCAACCACTAGCTGCTGAGGATATATTTGATGCATGGAGATGTCAACATGCGAGTGAAAAAGATTTCACGTTCCACTCTGCTAGACACAACACGTACTCTAGGATCGATTTGATCCTGGTAGACAGGTTGTTGCTGCAGGCGGTGTCTTCCTCCACCATACACGCCATCTCTTGGTCAGATCATGCTCCTGTGTCTATAGAGGTGGTGGAGGAACACACTCCGCGCTCAGCCTTTATCTGGAGAGCGAACTCTCAACTCTTTCAAAATTCCTCGCATGTTGCCACCATCTCTAAAAATCTGGTGGAATTCTTTAAAATAAATGCTCACTCTGTAAAGAGTCCCTCTACTCTCTGGTGTGCCCACAAGGCTTTTATGCGGGGTATATTGCTCCAACTTTCCTCTAGAGACAAAAAGGCTAGAACCCAGAGACTGAATGACATCCTGGCGGGCATTCAGTCTCTGGAATCCTCCAACAAGTCCGCGCCGAACTTTGACACGGCCCATAAGCTTACTCAGCTTCATGTTGAACTTCGCCGTTTACTGTTGGCCAGGTATGACAAATATGTATATTCACTGAAACTGTCTCACTACTCCTCTAGTAACCGTGCTGGAAAATATCTTGCCAATAGAGTGAGGGCTGCTAGGATTAAAGCTAAGATCCCCTTTATCTATCACCCACTAGACAAACAGAAAAAGATTAACCCGCAAGAAATTGCGGATGCCTTCGCTGCTTACTACTCATCTCTATATAATTTGAAGCTTGATCCCGAGACCCCCCAACCCACTCCGGAGAGTATACAATCTTTCCTTTCTTCCATTAATCTACCCTCCCTTACAGACGATCAATTGGCATCTCTAAATCTACCGATCTCACCTGCAGAAATTACGAAATGCATTAAATCCTTACCCTTGGGCAAATCTCCAGGACCAGATGGCCTGACTAATGACTACTTTCCTACATTTGCGGACCTTCTGTCTCCGGTACTCTCGGAAATCTATGAGGAGGCATTCTCTTCCGCCTCATTCCCCCCAGAGATGCTTAGAGCCTACGTAGTTACGATTCCCAAGCCAGGTAAAGAACCTAATACCCCCTCTAATTTTAGGCCTATATCCCTTTTAAACACTGACATCAAAATTTATGCTAAAATTCTTGCCCAAAGACTCCTCCCCCTAATCCCCCAGCTGATTCATCCGGATCAGTCGGGGTTCACACCCGGTAGGCAAGCTTCAGACGCCACTAGACGTGTTATAGGGGTTCTCCAATTTGCAGAAGCCCGTCGAACGCCTTCTCTGCTCCTTTCCTTGGATGTGGAGAAGGCGTTCGACCGGATCCATTGGGGTTACATGGACAGGGTTCTTCGCAAGTTTGGTTTTGGGGGACCGTTCCTCTCGGCCATCCTTGCCCTATACTCGGCCCCCTCGGCACAGGTTTACACTTCCAATATGTTATCATCTCCCTTCCCCATTTCCAATGGCACCAGGCAAGGGTGCCCACTATCCCCTACGATTTTTAACCTCCTTATTGAACCGCTAGCAGAAAAAGTTCGCTCTCACCCTCTAGTCACAGGTATTCCCATGCAGGAAGGACCACATAAAATCAACCTTTTCGCAGACGATATCATTCTCTTCCCGACTTCCCCAACCTCCTCCCTGCCACAGGCCCATCAGATACTTCAAGACTTTAGCCGGATCTCCTACTACAAAGTGAATTTTTCCAAGTCAGTAATACTTGATACCGGCCTTAGACCTCCTCTTCGGACACAGCTGATGTCCACGTTTCCATACAAATGATATGACTCCACCATCCCATACCTGGGCATAAATTTAAGTGTATCAGCTCGCCAACTAGCGGAGGCTAACTTCCCTTCACTTATTGACAAACTTACGGTAGAGGCTAATAGGCTTGCTAAGTATGAACTTTCATGGTCGGGGCGATTAGCCTCTTTTAAGATGCTATTACTCCCTCAAATCTTGTACATATTTAGAGCCTTACCGGTCTCTCCCTCTAGGAAGCATCTCGTAAGCCTCAATCTCCTGATGAATAAATTCATTTGGAGCTCTAAAAAACCTAGATGTCCCAAAACACTTCTACTGAAGCATAGATTGGCTGGGGGTATGGGCTTGGTGGATCTAAAAGACTACTACCTTGCATCCAGGTTGGCCCAGATCTCCCATTGGTTCAACTCGGCCACAGAACCGAAGTGGTGCTGCCTCGAACGAGCCCTTACCCCCACCCGCGATCTAAAACTTCTTCTTCTCACTGACTCGCTTAAGCCCTGGCCTCTCCAGTCCCTCCCTCACACAGTTTGGGCTTCCTTGCAAGCATGGCGAGATCGTCTTAGGTCCACACCTCAGTCTGACAAATTGGTCCCCCTGCCCATTCCCCTAGTGTCCTTAGAATCTTTAATTCCCGATTTCTCTGTTAAAGACTGGACCAAGAAGGGGCTGCAGTCGTTGCAGGATCTTTTCCAGGGCCCCTCCATGATCCCATACCAATCCCTACGGACACAATTCCAATTAAAGCCCTCCGACATATACAAACACTCTCAAATAGCTCATTTGCTCCGAGGTGGTGGTGCCCCGAGTGTTTCGGTAGCCGAGCCTCTCTGGCAGTTCCTCAATGCTAACCCCCCTTTACCTAAAGGTATCTCTCTATTTTACAATTTCCTACAGCAGAAACGTGTTTTTAGCAAATCTCGTCCCTTCCTGCGCTGGGAGGAGGACTTAGGTTGCGCCTTTTCTGAGGCGCAATGGAGTCAGGCATTCAAAGCTAACTACAAGGCCTCCAGGTGCTTTGGGCACTTGGAACTCGCCCAGAAAATTGCCCTGAGATGGTACCTTACTCCCTTTGGGATCTCTAAATTTGGCCTGGCTGAGTCCTCCCCCCTGTGCTGGAGGAATTGTGGAGAGGTTGGTAATATACTTCATATGTTCTGGTCCTGTAAACATCTCCGGAGCTTTTGGAATACTATTTTTAGAGCTATCTCTGATATTACAGGTCTCCTCTCTACCCCTGAACCAGGTCTGGCAGTCCTGAACCTAGGTATTGAGAGATACCCGCCTAACTTTAGGATTGTTGTCTCCCACATCCTCCTGGTGGCTAGGTCACTGATAGCGAGATTCTGGAAGAACGACCAAGCCCCCAATGTTTCTGAGGTATGGTCGACCACCTCCCTACATTATTCCTATGAGCTAATCTTGGCCCTCAGAATGGGGAAAAAAATTCAGTTTGATAATCATTGGCGAATTTGGAACGCTTGGTATAAGAATACTCACCTGCCGTAAAATCTTCTTCCTATGTTTTTCTTCACCCTAGCGTCTAATTATTCTTGATATACTATAACGCTCCTTATTGTGATATACTTTTGTATTCATATGGGTCTTCCTTTTCGGACATGTATCGGACCAACCATTCCCTGTTCTTTATTGTTTTGTTTACTGTTATGTTTCTTTTTGTTTTGCAGTATGTTCATAACCAAACTCTCTACTTCCCCCTATTGTCTGATTGTACTATGTTATGTACTGTTGGGATAGTTTGAGAGAGTCATTAATGACTGTTTATCATTGTACTGTATATTTTTTGTGAAAACTTTTCAATAAAAACTATTTACAAAAAAAAAAAAAAAGTACTATTGGCCTATAGTTGTCTGGGAGCGCAGGGTCCTTATCCGATTTTGGTATCACTGTAATGTAGGAGTGGAGAAACTGTTGGTGGGGGAATTTACCCCGGAGGAGAGAGTTATATAGGGATACCAGATGCATTGACAGGATTGGAAGAAAGGTCTTATAGTAGGAATATGGGAGGCCATCTGGGCCAGGAGATTTATGGGTTGGAAGGGTCTTGACAGTGCTATTCAGTTCCTCTTCTGTAATGGGGGCATTTAATATTTGCACGTCTGATTCCATTAGTTTGGGTAACCTCAGGTCTGACATAAACTCCTCAAAAGCTGCCATGTCAAATGGGGGGTGGTGGTTGGGGGTTAGAAAGTTATAAAGTTTGTCATAGAACTCGCCAAACACCTGATTCATGGTCTGCTGGCAATACATGAGAGACCCGTCAGGGTGTTTGATGTGGTCCAGAAAGGAGTGAAAGGGCCTTGGGTTGAGTCTAGAGACCAGCATCCTGTGTGGCTTGTTTGAAAGTTCATAGAATTTTTGTTTAGCCCATAGGAGCGATTTATAGGAGCGATTTATCTATAGTGGACAGCCGGCCCACTGTGGGAGAACGGAGCAGGGATCTTTCAGCAGCTAAAAGTTCAGACAATAAATAGGATTTCAAGAGTCCCTCTTCCTTTTTGAGCCAACAGCAATACACTGTCCTTGAAAGAATGCCTTATTGGCTTCCCAGAGAGTGTACGGCTGGCCATGGAACCTAGGTTTAATTGAAAATATTCAGTTAAGGCAGCAGAAAGTTTATTGTTTGTTTCTGGATGCTTTATCAGAGATTCATTGAGTCTCCAATGACATTTCCTAGTGAATACAGCAGATAGGCTAAGATCCAAGGTCAGGGGAGCGTAGTCCGACCGGGTAATGTGACCCAGGTTGGATGACACTGTGTGTGACAGCAAAGGAGCTGTAATGGGGAAGTAGTCTAATCTAGAGTACATCTTGTGAGGGGGGGAATAGAACGAATATTGTCTACCTGTGGTGTGCTTGATCCACCAGGCATTGAACATACGATGTGTTCGGATCAGTTTTCAGAAGAAAGTGGCCAAGGAATGCAAAACAGGGGAACAAAGATTTCCTATCTTGAGTGGGAGAGAGGACATCATTAAAGTCACCTCCTATTACCATAAAGGGTTAAGAAAATCTTTGTAAGCGTTCAAAAGCATCACTAAGAAATTTAACTTAACCCGAGTTGGGGGCATATATGTTCATGAGCGTTATAGACAAGTAAGTGCCTTGTAAAATTATATAACCACCATGAGGGTCCAAATGGGTAGACTTGGTCTGGAGAGGGCAGGAGCATCTTAATAATGCTACCCCAGCCTTTCCAGATGGGTTAGACGCCAGGTAGGACATTGAGAAATGTTTGGAGGCGAATTTCAGGGATCCTCCAGCCCGGAAATGCGTCTCCTGAACCAGGATTACATCCACGCCGGAGGCCCTGAACTCCCACAATGCCATCCATCTTTTCTTTATAGAATTCAGGCCCTTTATGTTATATGACAATAGTTTCAAAGCCATGATAGATCAACACATTTAGGCCAAAAAACATTCAAATCAATATATGCAGCCAGATGACAAACCATAATCTGCTCAGGAACTTGCTGTGAAAGAGATAATCAACATTAAGGCTAAGATTGATAATGATGATAATAGAATAAAAATAAACATAGGGGTATAAATGAGAGCAATAATAAAAATAAAAATAGTTGTAAAAAAGTAGTGAGAAAAATAACTATCTGGAAAAAAATGTCCTGGTGTGCTCCAAAAAAGGGGCCAATGAAGAGTATGTAGCATGACAACAAAAAGGCCAGCTTGGCCCAAAGAAAGAGAACAAACAGGAAAAATCCCAAGAGGCAAATGAGTCTCAGAAGTCCTCGGCCACAGCCTGAAGACATGTAGGGGAGCAAGGCAATCTCCAACATGGGGAAGGGTGCGTGACATCCCATCACGTTGATCCAGTGATGTTGTTACCAGTTCAGGTGCTCCTCAAAGCTTCCGTATTATGAGCAGTTGGGGGGGGGCATCCAGCAGGAAACAATTCAGAGAACAAATAAAGTTAACAGTGCAAAAAGAAAATGATGCATAGGAACAATGCAAAATACCAAGTGATGAGGCATAACTGTGTCCCCTATAGGGGGTCGACTTAGGAGTTGTGTTCCCCAGAGGGAAAAAAAGGAGAATACCTGATGGGGTATCTTCAGTATATCAAGTGGGTGGTCTGGAGCTTTGAGAGCATTGAGAAGTGGAGTAGGCCCTCGATCCTCTTCCTGGTTGGGGCCGACATGTGTCACGGGGTGGTGGGGGAGGCCTGGTCAAACTTTGCAGGGAGCGGGGGTAGGCCTAGGCATTTGAGAAAAACATCTCCTTCCTGGAGGTCACATAGGGTGTGTTGGACCCCTTCCATAGTGGCATTTAGGTGGAAAGGAAAGCCCCAATAGTAAGGAACTTTGTGCTGTTGGAGGTGGGAGGTGATGGCCAGTATGATAGTGATAGTGTGATAGGAGGGAGTCACTGAACAGTTGGATTTTGTCTCCTTTGTATTCAATGCTGGACTTGTTGCCTGTGGTCCTGGTCAGGGCCTCTTTACTTTCAAAAAGTGGAAACACACCACTATGTCAGGGGACTGGCTCTCACAGGGGGTTTTGGGGCCAAGGACCTATGGGCTCCATGAAGACGCCAATCTATGTCCACTATTTCAAGTGCCAGTGTATTGAAAAGGCCGAGGAGGTATGGCCTTATGTTGTTGTCAGCTATCTTTTCAGGGACACGGCAGATTCTAAGGTTTTGGTGCCTTTCTCTTTTCTCAAGGTCCTCTTGCTGTATTTGCAGTTGGGATAATAGGATTTTTATAACAGCTTACCTGTAAAATCCTTTTCTTTTGTGGTACATCATGGGACACAGAGACTCAGTAACTACTGATGGGTTATAGGGTATCACTAGGTGATTGGACACTGGCACACCCTAGACAGGAAGTTCAGTCCCCCATATAACCCCTCCCCCTACTGGAGGTACCTCAGTTTTGTAGCAAAGCAATATAAGTGTATTAGAAGAGGGGAGGGACTACTGTGTCCCGTGATGTACCTCAAAAGAAAAGGATTTTACAGGTAAGCTGTTATAAAAATAGGATTTTCTTTCTTGTACATCACGGGACACAGACTCAGTAATTACTGATGGGATGTCCCAGAGCAATGCTATCTGAGGGGAGGGGAACCACACAACATAGGGTGTAATCAGACTTGAGGACCCTGTACCGCTGCCTGCAGCACACTATGCCCAAAGGCGATGTCCTCATGCCTTCTCACATCCACCTGATAAAATTTGGTGAATGTATGGACTGATGACCAGTTTGCAGCCTTGCAGATTTGAGCCATGGAGGCCTGGTGATGCACCGCCCACGAAGCACTAATGGCCCTACTGGAGTGCACCTTGATCTGAAAAGGCGGAATCTTTTGCTTCAAACCATAAGCTTGAACAATTACTTGTCGAATCCATTTAGCAATGGTAGAACAATATCTTGGTTTAGATGAAAACGTGAGACCACCTTCGGTTGAAAACTAGGATGAGGGCGTAACACCACTCTATCCTTGTGCATTATCAGATACGATTCTTTACAAGAGAGGGACGCTAATTCTGATACTCTTCTGGCAGAGGAAATGGCCACCAGAAAAATGAATTTCCTTGTCAACAGAACGAAGGGAATTTGATGTATCGGTTCAAAAGGCTGCTTCTGTAAAGCTGACAGAACCAAATTCAAATCCCAGGGGTTCAGAGACGCCCTAACTGGAGGATTAAGGCGTGTTACCCCTTGTATGAAGCTTCAGACCAAAGAATGCGAAACAAGTGGATGTTGAAACAGAACTGATAAGACAGAGACTTGGCCTTTGATGGTACTCAAGGCCAGTTTCATCTCTACCCCATTTTGCAGAAATTTGAGGATTCTGCTTATGACATATTTTCTGGGGTGCCAACCCCTGGATTCACACCAGGAGACATATGCTTTCCAGACTCTATGATAAATCATTCTAGAAGCTGGCTTTCTTGCACTAATCAAGGTAGATATCACAGGGCCCGAAAGCCCACGATTCTTCAGAATGTGGGTTTCAATAGCCAAACCGTTAAATTTAGTGTTTGTAAGGTAGGATTGAATACCGGTCCCTGGGATAGCAGGTCTGGACAGGACGGTAGGGTCCAAGGAGAGCCTACCGCTATCTTCACTATTTCTGCATACCAAGCTCTTCTGGGCCATGCTGGGGCCACCAGAAGCACTGACTTATTTTCCTGCCTGATCCTGCAAAGAAGGCTTGGCAGTAGCAGAATAGGAGGGAATGCATAAATCAGAGAGAACTGATGCCATGGAGTAACCAACGCATCTTTCCCGCATGCAAGAGGATCCTCATTCTTGACACAAAGTTGTTGACCTTGTTGTTGAACCTGGATGGAAAGAGATCTACATCCGAAAACCCCTCATCTCTGGCATATGGCCAAAAAGACGTCGGGATGAAGAGGCCATTCCCCTGAGACTAACTACTGGTGGCTCAAGTAGTCCGCCTGCCAGTTCTCTACACCCGGAATGAAGACTGCCGATATGCATGGCACGTCTTTCTGCCCAGATTAAGATATGTTTTACGTCTTCCTGAGCTGCACGACTCTTGGTGCCCCCTTGGTGATTGATATAAGCCACTGTTGTGGCATTGTTGGACTGGATCCTGACAGGGAAACCCTACAGCCTGAGTGTCCAGGCGCACACGCCACACAGATCTCCAGAATGTTGATGGGTAAGGCTCTCTCGGTCTTGGACCATCTCCTTTGGACAGTCGACTGTTCCAGGACTGCCCCCCAATCCGAAAGACTGGCATCTGTTGTTACCACTGTCCAGGTAACTGTTAAAAAGGATTTTCCTTTCCGCAGATTTTTGGGTATCAACCACCAGCTGAGGCTCCGACACGTTGTAGGGGACAGATGCATCGGAAAATCTAACGCCTGAACCTTCTTGTTCCAGGACAATAAGATACTGTTTTGCAGTAGCCTTGAATGAGACTGAGCATAGGGAACTGCTTCGAATGAAGCCACCATCTTCCCCAACAACCTCATATAAAGACTAATAGAAGGACCCTTCCTTGCCCTGACTACCTGAATCAGTTCTCTTATAGCACTGATCTTTGTTTGGGGTAGGAATACCTTCTGCTGGGCTGTATCTATGACCAGACCCAAATACTCTAGAATTCTTGCTGGTTTTAAAGAACTTCTCTAAGTTGAGGACCCGACCTAGGCATTCCAGGTAGTTTATTGTGGTGACCAAATTTTGGTCCAGACGGGCTACCGACTGGTCTATCAAGAGCAAGTCATCTAGGTATGCTATTATTGTTATACCTTGGGCCCTTAATCTGGCCAGAGGAGGGGCCAAGATCTTTGTAAATACCTGAGGTGCAGTAGCTAGCCCGAAAGGCAGAGCTACCAACTGAAAGTGGCGTTTTTCTATTTCGAAACACAGGAATTTTTGATGAGCAGGGAAAATAGGTAGATGCAGGTACGCATTCCTTGATGCATATTGACGCCAGAAGTTCTCCTCCTTGTAGGATGAAGACTACCAATTGGATCAATTCCATGCAAAAGGACCGTATCTCTAGAAATTGGTTCAGATCTTTGAGATCTAGAATGGGTCTGACATCTCCATTTGGCTTTGGTACCGTGAAAAGGTTTGAATAAAACCCCATTCCCTCCTCTTGCATGGGAACTACCATGATAACTTTTTGTGACAATAGTCGCTCCAATGCTAGAAGGAGAGACTTTTTTCTCTGGGTCTCTGGGTACATTTGATGTGAGGAAACAAGGAAAAGGGAATTCTCAGAATTCTAGTTTGTAACCTAGAGTTATTGTGGAGAACACCCATTTGTCCCGAAATTCCTCCTGAGAACTTTAGTAGTCTTCCCCCCACTCGAGGAGGTCTTAGCGTTTTGTCTTGAAGACCTTCTCCCCCAGGACTTCTTTTGTCCCTGGGGTTGACTGAGTTTTAACCTTAGAGCCTGACGGAGGAGGCCGTCGTGACTGCCTGGAGGCTGATGACCTTGGCACTGGAGAAAGAGCCGTTTAAAGGAGGGACGTTTACTCCTTTTCTTGACTGGTAAAAGGGTGCTTTTCCCACTAGAGATCCTTTGGATATAATTGTCCAAATCCTCTCCAAACAGTTTTGCCCCACAAAAGGGAAATCCCGCCAGGAGTTTCTTACATGGCGATTCGGCTGACCAATTTTTCAGCCACAAGATTCTACGCATGTGTACCAATCCAAGTGTAAGGCGAGAGGTCTGAAGGATAGAATCTCTGACAGCATCAACAGCAAAACACAAAGTCGCTGTTAGGTTAGCTAACCCCCGGGCTTGCTGTTCAGGTAAGGCTTTAAGCCCCTGTTTAACACGGTCTCTCAAATATTGACAGACTCCAATTGCTGCCACTGCAGGTTGAGAAAACATGTTTTAATAAGAATTACATTTTCTTATCAGTTGGATCCCTAAGCATCTGAACATTGTCAACAGGACAAGTCAGGCTTTTGGTTACAGAGGAAATGGCGGCGCCAACTGCCGGTATACCCCACATCTTAGTCAATTTTTCCTCCATAGGATAAAGTGTAGAAAACTTTTTAGGAGGAAAAAAATGTTTATCCGGGTGATCCCACTCAGAATAGATAAGCCTTTCCAGCAAACCATGAACAGGAAAAGCATGTGCAGTTTGAGAAGGTTTTAGTGAACCCAGAGAAGAAGTGGGTTCTTTAACTAACTCAGGTACGGGTAACTTAAATGTGGAACGGACCAATCCAGCAAGAATTTGCACCAACATCTTCTCATCCTGAGAAGCTGAAGAAGATCCTTCTCCACTAGATTCCTCAGAAGTGGAATCATCAGTCTCCTCCCGATCCTCTGAGGAATCTCCTTTATCCCAGAGTTCCTCACTCTGAGGGTCCTGGGTGACAGAGGGGGGCCTAGTGCGTTTTCTTCCACTGAGTGAAGATGGGATTAAGGCCACTAATCTTTCCTCTAAACCATTTATAGTTGAGGAAAAAACCTCCTGTGTAATGTACACAGGGGCTGAAGTGCCAGAAGCAGCTGCAGCCCCTGACCACGACGGCTCTCCCTGGCCAGCCTCCCCGGGTCCTGCAGGGGGGGAAGGTGCTGCAGTGGGGGGTCCTCAGAGCCTGAAGGGGGCCCCTTAGAGCCCCTATTCTTTGGGGTACTTGTACCTCTTCTACTCATAGTGCAAAGTAACAAAAGGTAGATGTACCACAAAAAAATGCACTGACTGCTGAGCACTGTAGTTCAGCAACTGCCGCTGCTACTAAGACTCAGTCTCAGTAAATCGGTAAATGCTGCCTGGGAATTCCTGTGTATTACACACTCACATGCACCTGTCAGCTCTGTCTCCCTCCATAGGCTGGGTGCATCTGAAAAAGAGTGCACTTTAAAGTCTGTGTAGCCAAGTGCTCCGCCGCCCCCCCCCCTCTGACCACTTCCGCCCCCCCCGCTAATTTTTAAAAACAAGCATTTCCCGCGCAAGCAGAGGCTCTAACCCTGCTGGCAAACATGGAGAGGAGGCTGGGGCAGAGGGAAGGGCCGGTGGATGTGAAGCCGCTGTAATGGCGGCAGAGTGGGTGGTGCCGTATGTGACCGCTCTTTGCTCAGGCCTGTCTCAATCCCCAATCCATGGAGGGAGAGTCCCAGAAGGAAAAAAAAAAAACCCTTACCTTCATCCTTCCTGGAGCATGGCTGGAGGAGCATAGAGCGTGGACACCAAGCAGACAGATCAGGCATGGAAGGTATGTGCTCTTGGCAGCCCCCGGTGGCGACTATAGGCATAGCATACATTTACTTAAAAGGCGAAAGCCTACTAGAATTAGGAAAATTCTTGAGGAGTCTCCCTTACCTAATCCAGCTGCAGGGTCTGAATAACAGACCCAATCTTCACCTTTCATGGTGGGCTCCATTAATAAAATAACCTTCAGAGGCTGGTGCCCCCTTGATAGGGGGATCCGCAAGTTCTGGGTCTGTAAAGCACCCTGCCAGGAATATTGCTGAAAAAAACAAATACTGGGTCCCAGGGTCCAGCTCTCTAAAAAGAGAAGCGTTATAGGTAAAACTTTGTTTCTTCCGACACAAGGCCTGGGGACCATCCAAATGGGTCTGGTTGCATAGCTGGCCCCAGTAAGGATATTCCAGTGGAGCTCAGCACAGCACATCTTTACTTGTGACCAACACCTAAGACACTGGCGAAAAAACGGAGGTACCTCCAGTAGGGAGAGGGGTTATATGGGGGATTGAACTTCCTGTCTAGGGTGTGCCAGTGTCCAATCACCTAGTGATACCCTATAATCCATCAGTAATTACTGAGTCTCTGTGTCCCGTGATGTACGAGAAAGAAATAGGATTTTTTAGGAGAGCATTCTCCTCTTCAAGGACATATTGCAAAGTCTTGTCAAATTTTGTTTCCAGGATTGCTGTGCGCTCACCAAGGGCGTCTATTTCCCTTCTGAGTTCTCTAGATATCCTCCCCATCTCCTGAGCAATGTTCCTGGTAACTTGTTGGGCCATGGCCTGAAGTTTGAGATCCATCAGCTCAGGTGTTAGTGTCGGCTGAAGAGAGGGGGATATGTGTAGAGGGGGAACCTGCTGGGAAGGATCCTCTGCCATCAGGATGCTGACGTAGTCCTCTGGATCCCCCTGTGTAATTGAGGCTGGGGATTGAGGCCTAGTTAGAAAGCGGTCCATGGTGGAGGAGGGCCGTGGAGGTTGTGAGGCATGATAGAAGAAATTTTGCTCATGAATTGCCGGGGGGTGGTTGAGGAGGTGTGGAGGCTTACCCCGAGATCGATCAGTGGCTATTGAAGCTTGTCAGGGGCCGCAGATCATGTTACGATCATGTGCCCACTAGTCACGTGTCCGCCATCTTGGAAAGCCATGCATGCGCCCCTTGCGCCTCTCTTTTTTACTGAAAGCAATAAGGCAATTGTAGACAAAATCAATTACATACCGTAAACTGCTAATGGCATCTGGTAATCATCGCAACTTTACAAAATTTTGAAAGTTTTATTGCACAGTGCCCTGGAGGTGCAAAAGATGAACAGTGCTGGAAGAGGGGTGCAGAGGGGGAAGGGGTGGGCAGTGTTGGTAGAGGGGTGCACTGGGGAACATTGTGGGAAGAGCTTTGCAGTTAGTGATATGGGAGTAGTGTTATATATATGTATATGTTAATATTATTATATATATATTATTATTATTATTTTTTTCTTAAGGATTCTGACTGCTTTTTTATCCATCTTATGGATGTTATATTTACAGAATTTGTCACGTGAATGCACATTTTCAATTTATTTGCATGTAGCACTGACCCCTGAATGAGCTGCTGGTTTGATTTGGGCCTGCACTCTGCTTATAAACCTCACTAACTTGACTCAGTCCCCTTGACACAGCTGTGGTGCAATACAATACAGTACAATATAATATAACACAATATACCTGTATTGTCACCTCAGGATCCACTGGCTCAACCTGCTGGGAGAAAACAATACTCCACACAACGGGGTACTTAACCAAAGTATATTTTACTGTATATATTAGAAAACAGGTAATCACAATAATTGTGCTCTCATCCCAAAATAGAACAACAGAACAATGAATTTTGATAAACAATTATGAACAATATAAATACAAGGGAGCTCCCCCTACTTTTATAGCTATTTGTGAGATCTCATCTCACAAATAGATCTCAGTACCCAGTTTTTAGTCTTCTTGTCTTCTGCTAGCTATAATAATTTCTTACAATTTGTAATCCATTAAGTAATTAAAGTTGAGTTAAAGATGATCCTGGTGTTGCTTCCATAACTATGATACAAGGCTTGAGTTGCAGTAGCAGATAAGCCTTATGCCTGCCTAGTGTCAGTTGCTATACTCCTCCTCCGTAGGACTATGGATCCCAGCGAGGCCAGTATATAAGTCTGACTGGGTGCAAAAGTTAATAAACTGTGGGCTGCAACCCGCTCACCAACTGAATCGGAAGCTCTGTATGGTGGCTCTGGTCCGGTGATTGCAGCTTGCTTTTAGGTCAGTTGGCTCTGTCACTCCGTTCCATTCAGATGGATGGACCCAGTCTTCCAATGCTCAAATGAGTGTCTCTGGATCTTCCCAATCTGGTCACTGTGTCTCTGGCACCGTCAGGTCACACACACAATCTCCGCACAGGCTGCAGGCCACTTCCTCCGGGAGGCCTCCTCACAAATCCTCACACCAGGCCATGCGTTGCCAAGAAACCTAAGATAGCCACCTGGGCTCCTTTTATGTCCTACCCAGCATGCACTGTCAGAGAGGGTGTCCATGGGTAAAAAGGTCAACTCTCCAAGGTAAATAACAGTCACTCCCTGTATTCAGCTCAGTGCTTACGTGAAAGCAAATATTGTTCAAGTTCACTATCAGTGTTTGGCCACTAGATGGCGCCAAACACTAAGCCATAGAAATGTCCATACACTTTCATTATACATGATAATATAATTTAGTAGGCAAGGATACCAGCGCTACATGCAATATTGCATGTATGTTTATGTACTGCAGGAATACCACTTTATTGCTGTTGATTTATAGCATATTATATTCTATTATTTAAATTTTTATTTTGATAGCACAGTGTACTATATATTTGATTTGATTACCTCTGCATGATTTATGAGACATGTGCAACGCTAGCAGCTGATTCAAAAGAGAAGTACCGGTTTTAGAGATCTTATTGGTCTCATAGTTAGTGGTGGCTCACAGGACGTTACATTATTTATTTAGCGATAACAGCTTCAACTCTTGTGGGAAGGCCGTCCACAAGGTTTAGGAGTGTGTCTATGGGAATGTTTGACCATTCTTCCAGAAGCACATTTGTGAGGTCAGGCACTGATGTTGGAGGAGAAGGCCTCTCCTCTCAAATTCCCTCCCCGAAGGTGTTCTATCAGGTTGAGGTCAGGACTCTCTCCAGGCCAGTCAAGTTACTCCGCCCCAAACTCGCTCATCCATGACTTTATGGACCTTGTTTTGTGCACTGGTCCAAATCATTTGGAGGAGGGGGGATTATGGTGGTGGTGGTTTTTCAGGGGTTGGACTTGGCCTTAGTTCCAGTGAAGGGAACTCTTAAGGCATCAGCATACCAAGACATTTTGGACAATTTCATGCTCCCAACTTCGTGGGAACAGTTTGGGGATGGCCTCTTCCTTTTCCAACATGACTGCACACCAGTGCACAAAGCAAGGTCCGTAAAGACATGGATGAGGGAGTTTGGGGTGGAGGAACTTGACTGGCATAGAGTCCTAACCTCAACCTCATAGAGCACCTTTGGGATAAATTAGAGCAGAGACTGTGAGCCAGGCCTTCTCGTCCAAAATCAGTGCCTGACCTCACAAATATGCTTCTGGATAGACACACTCCTAAACCTTGTAGACGGCCTTCCCGGAAGAGTTGAAGCTGTTATAGCTGCAAAGGATGGGCCGACTCAATATTGGACCCTATGGACTAGAACTGGGCAACCAGGATAATTCATGTGTGTGTAAAGACAGGTGTCCCAATACTTTTGACAATATAGTGTAATATTCAAATCATCAAAATCATGAAGGTTCATACACAGATGAGAATAAAGTGTTATAAGGGCAAAAAAGGAAATTCATTCATATATACATGTAAAGGTGTAAACATGTGCATTCATCAATAATAATATTCAATAAAGTGCCAGGTGAGATATACAGATTGAATATTTTCGATGAAAGTGCCAGTTATTCTGTGCAAAGCATAAAAATACTCAAATAATGATCATTCAAAATAACAAATCTTCAAATGTAGCATAAAATTGGTAAATCATATAGACAGAGGAATCCCAATTCCAGAAGTGCTCCAAGTAATCCCTTGACCGTGCTCCACCATAGATAATGATGAATGGACGCTTACCAGATGAAGAGACCCCAAACGAGGTCTAGCCACGCATTAGTGGGCAACACCCCCCACTGTGGGTATGTAGGTAGCACTCCCTTCACAGCACCCGTATTATAGATGTGTCATCCAAAGATCACCGATAATGCGGCTTCTTAGTTGTAGTCATTCACAAATAAAATGAATACATCATGCATTCAGAAATGATCACCCGGCGTCCCGGTGGGCACGCTGGCATCACTGCTATATCCTCCAACCCAGGGTTGTGAAGGAAGGGTTACCTGCATACCTACAGTGTGGGGGGGGTTGCCCACTAATGTGTGGCTAGACCTCATTCGGGGTCTCCTCATCTGGTGAGCCTCCATTCATTATTATATATGGTGGAGCACAGACAAGGGATCACCGTGAGAACTTTTGGATGGTAATTAAGCCGGTGTGGAGCACCTGTGTCACCACCAGTGTTTGGATTTGGGATTCCTCTGTCTATATCATTCACCAATTTTATGCCACATTTGAAGATTTGGCACTTTGAACATTATTTGAGTTTTTTTTTCTTTGCACAGAATAATTGGCACTTTGACCACTTCACGCAAAGTCACGTACCTGCGCATCATTTTGTTGAAGTGGTTGTACCGGGATGATATGCAGCTGCAGGCTCTTCACCCTTTTTACCATTATTTAGAGCGAGCGGTCGGCTATCTATTGATAACAACCGATGCGGCTCAGCCATTATCACAAGGTGCGGTGAAGGGACAGCCTCCCGCCTCCTTCCGCTGCTCTGCCCGGGTCTCCCATTCCACCAGGAGGCCTGAGCGACCAACCGCAAATCCGCTGATCCGGTCTCCGATTTACTTGGCTGAAAATGGTGGCGATTTAAAAAAAAAATGACAGTATTCAGTGATGCAAATTTTGGTGTTTTGAATACTTTTAAGTGCAAAGGAGGAATTTGGTGTCTTTTAAAATTGCCAAAACTGCAGTTTGGTTCGGGTACAATTATCTAAATTAGACTTCAGCATCAGTCTGACTGGACTGTGAGATGTTCAGCCTGGCCACAAGGGGCACTGTCTCTTCTGGCAGGCATGGATCTATGGTCTGGTTAGGTACTTAAGTTACTCTCTCTCTGAGCCAGCCCAGTGGGAGGGGCTCTTACGCTGTGCTTTCTGGGAGAGGGTACTTAAGATACGGACGTCACGTGGTTTGGGGTTCCGGTCCAGAATGATGTACGGATTTCATGGTCCTGGTCATCCTGACCAGCCCCCAGGAAGGCTATGGCCTGGGGTGCGGATCCACCTGACTTTCATGTATCGGGGCTGGCTATCCCGAGGCAAGGAAACTAAAAGAAGGATTCTGAGGTGGTTGGGTGCCGTCTCCGGTTCTGGAGAGACCCAGTGTACTTCAAGCATTCCAGGGGAGGACCCTTCAGAAGAAGACCACGTACGGGTTGGTTTCTTAGTAAGAGCCTGGAAGGGCTGAAGTACCCGAGAGAATCCGGTCTTGTGGATATCGCCAAGCTGGCTGAAAGATCCAGGTATCGTACAAGTGTTTTCAAGCTAAAGTTTCCCTACGTGTTCTACAACAACATCTATGGCAGAGACATTATCTTGTACGTTCTACAACAACGTCTATGGCAGAGACATTATCTTGTACGTTCTACAACAACGTCTATGGCAGAGACATTATCTTGTACGTTCTACAACAACGTCTATGGCAGAGACATTATCGTGTACGTTCTACAACAATGTCTGTGGCAGAGACTTGTTCCTGAGGAAGCACCTTGTTGTCTGCTAGGCCTTGTGAGAGAGGGACTGTCCAACTTGAGTGATCATCCAGTTGGGAATGGCTATTCTCTGGGTGCAGTCAAAGTAAGCAAGTTCTTCAACATTTTGACTTTGACACTAAGAGTACTTTGAATTTCCTTTCCAACACTCTTTTCCCAATTTAAGAGCCTGTTCATTGTCTGTGTTTTGCAAATAAAATCCATTCAAGTGGATCTGTTGTTGGTCTCTCAAGTTACTGGGCCATCTACCACGGGAACCCCTAGACGTGCAACGAGGAAAGCAGAAGGTGACGGTGAGCCCAAAATCTAACCAGCAGCACCTTCGGGGGTTAGGGCTACAACTGTCACATGGGATGTTTACATTCCTTGTGACAGCAATAAAAGTGATCAGATTATTATTTTTTTTTAAAGGGACAATATTAAATAAAATAAATAAGAATAAAAAAAAATGTAAAGCGCCCCATCCCCGTGTTCTCAGACACCAAAGAAAATGCATATATAAATGTTAGCGGTCTTCAAATCACACATGTGAGGTATCGCTGCGATTGTTAGAGTGACAGAAATAATTCTCATAAAAGACCTCCTCTGTAACTGTAAATCGGTAACCATTAAACCTTTTTTCTTTTCAAATGTTTTTATTGAGATTTTTAGCAGAGTTAGTTACAACAAGGGTTACAAAACAAAACAAAAAATAATATATAGTAATAAATGTAACATAACACAGTATAATGTAGTGACAGGGTTTTCTCAGCATAATATAGCATAGAAACAAATAATCCACAATAAAGAATAAAGTAGTATTCCTAAGTATCTAATATTCATAGTCATAAAGGGACTCTAACAAGAGTAAGTCTCTTAGAATTTGTATAATAAAGTCCGTAATATAATTATTGTAAGATTTATAAATAGCGATATGGATAATGGCCACTTCTGGACCCCAAGACACCCCTCACAGGGATCTATCTGTGTCTTGGAGTACCTAGGCCAACATCCTAAAGGAAATTCAAACACAGTAGTTATCTTTTATGAAGGAAAATAAAGATCTATTCTTACTCCGCAGCTCAATTCAGATAAACAAATATGTGATATATTTGTCACTTTGCTATGAAATTATTTTTAAAGCCATCCAAAAAAAAAAAATTAAAACGCACAGGAGTTCTTTCTTCTATATGATTAAAGAATCAGCATTATCTAAATTGTGGAAGTATAATTGTTGTACCATGTACTCCAAGGTTCCCATAGTTGTTGTTCCTTAATATATAGGGATTTGTCATTAGGAAATAACAATTCATAGGAGTGGTGGAGTTGGGTTAATTCTATAACTTCTGTTATAGTAGGAAGAGAGTCAGTTTTCCATTTTCTAGTTATGGATAGTCTCGCAGCTAAAAGTATATGTGTTACTACTTTACGATATTGTTTGGGAATCGTATGTAAATTCATATTCAGAATGGCTAGTTCTGGTGAAAGTTGAAGGACAATACCTGTTACGGAAGTGAGTAAATGGGAGATTGCCTGCCAGTAGTTATGTAAGCTTGGGCAGTCCCACATAATATGAAATAGGGTCCCCAATTGGGTACAATTTCTCCAGCAATTAGGTGATGAGTTACCCTTGAATTTTGCTAGGATATGTGGAGTCAGGTATTGTCTTTGAACAATTTTTTGTGCCAGTTCCCATAGTGTAACACATGCAGTGGCCCTATATATGCTTCGTAGGGAAGCCATCCATTGTTTAATTGAAAAGTCTTGCCCCAAATCTTGTTCCCATTTAAGGAAGGAAGGTAGTTTGCTGGGTATGTTTTTTTCCCCTAGAATTGGGTATATTGTAGCTACTCCTTTCTGTGAGGTGGCATGGTTATTGAGGAAAGACCATATTTTAATCGGGATTGAAGCTCTGAGTTGTGGATTGTGTAGCAGACACTTTTCTATTTGAATATATGTAGATCGCTCAGAATTCGGAAGCTGTAATTCATTACTTAACTGAGAAAAAGACTTTAATGAGCCCTGTTGGAAGAAGGAACCAAGTTTGATATCCCCACCCAAATTCCAGTCGTGTATTTGTACGCCAGGAATTAATGTTGGTATAATTGTTAGAGGAGGGTTTAACACCGTGATTGGAGTTTTATCCCATTTGTATGTGATGATTCTCTGCCAAGAGTGTAGCGTCGCTTTCACCGTTGGTGGGTATTGAGCTGTAGTTGTGGACTTAATTTTCCTACTAAGTAACCAGAATTGCATATTAGGCTGTCGTGTGATGTCTTTCTCAATTTGTCCCCATAAAGTTTTAGGAGTAGGCAAGAACCATTCTTGCAATTGGGTCAAAAGAGTTGCGTCATAATAATCCTGTAGATCAGGTACAGTCGCACCACCTATATTTCTATGTTTAATTAGTATATGGTATGCGCAACGGGATTTTTTGCCATTCCATAGATATTTTCCCAAACTGCTTTGTAAGGATTTAAAGTAGTATTTAGGGATACATATTGGAAGGGACCTGAGTTGATATAATAATTTTGGTAAGGTCATAATTTTGAAAGCTGCCAGGCGACCAGCCCATGTAAATTCGAATTTACTAAGTGTTGTCAGATCTGTTTCAAAATGTTTCTTAAATGGTAAAAAGTTTGTTTTAAATAACTGTTTTGTTTTGTTAGTGAGAGTGATTCCTAAATAAGAAATCCCCTCGTCTTTCCAGTGGTAGGGGTATTTATTAGACAATAACTGCCTGGTTGTGTTATCTAATCCTAGGTCTAAAATATTGGACTTAGTTTCATTGATTTTATAATATGATGCTGCTCCAAATGTCGTTAGTATATTTTGGAGATTCGGGAGAGATGAAATAGGATCAGACACTATAAGCACTATGTCATCTGCGAACAGACTTATTTTATTATCTATTTGCCCAATTTTTATACCAGATAGTTTTGTGTCAGATCGTATACGTTCTGCTAGAGGTTCGATGGCTAAATTAAATATTAAAGGAGATAAGGGGCAACCTTGTCGTGTTCCATTCGAGATGCCAAAGGGCCTAGACATCATATCATTTGTGTATACTCTCGCTGAGGGGCCCTTATACAGTGCAAAAATTGCCGATAAAATATTTCCATGAAAGCCGAATTTTAAAAGCACTGACTGTAAATAGCCCCAATGGACCCTATCAAACGCCTTCTCTGCATCCAAAGAAAGGAGCAGAGAAGGCGTTTGATGTCTCTCAGTGAAGTGTATAATATCAATCAGACGTCTTGTTGCATCTGAAGATTGTCGACCTTTAGTAAAGCCAGATTGATCTTTGTGAATGAGGTCTGGTATGTAGTTCATCAGTCGATTCGCTATTGCTTTGGCGTATATTTTGATGTCAATGTTCAATAATGAAATCGGTCTGAAATTTTGGGGAGCATTGGGATCTTTGCCTGGTTTCGGCAGTGTTATGATCAAGGCCTGAAGCATCTCAGCCGGAAATTCTGATTTGGATGCCGCTTCGTTAAAAAGTGAGCATAAGTGGGGAGCCAGTATATCTCGAAGTAATTTATAGTATTCTCCTATCATTCCATCTGGGCCCGGAGATTTATTGTTGGGCAGGGAGTCTATAGTTCTAGCAATTTCTTCCACTGAAAATGGGACGTTAAGATCAGAGATTTGATCAGTAGTTAATGATGGGAGACTAATAGTATCTAAGAAATCATCTATTATCTTTGGGGTAGGTGTGGGAGTTTGAGAATCATCTTTAAGATTGTAAAGGGAGCTATAATAACAGCTAAATGCATTCGCTATGTCTTGGGGGTCTTGCAATTTTTCCCTAGTAATAGGGTGGTATAGATATGGAATCTTTGATTTGGAATATCTGCCTTTGATCCGAAGTGCCATGTTTTTTCCTGCTTTGTTGCTAGTATGGTAATATTTAGCTTTAAGTTTTCTAGTATGTTTTTCAAATGTATCCAATAAAGTCGTTCTGAGTTCCTGTCGTAATATTTGTAGTTTAGTTTTCAGTTGTTGTGATGGGTGAGATTGGTTTTGGGAATCTAATGTTTTAATGTCAGCAGTAAGTTTCTCAATGAGTTTCATTTTATTTTTCCTGAATTGAGCATTCAGTTGCATTAGGATTCCCCTACTAAATGCTTTATGAGCACCCCATAGGGTGGCGGAGTCTGACACCGATCCCACATTATATTTAAAGAATTCAGTTATCTGGTTTTGTATAGCTGTAGCATAGGTAGGCATTTTGATAAGATATGCATTTGTTCTCCATAGAAAATGGGTCGTTTGAGAGTGTTTAGGTAGAATAGTCATACTAATTGGGGCATGATCAGTCCAAGTGATGGGTGCAATGTCAGACTCCCTCACCCGCTGCAATAACCACTTATCCGTAAAAATATAATCGATACGAGTATAGGTATTATGTACCAGGGAATGATATGTGCATTCACGATCTCCAGGATGATGGCATCTCCATACATCATAGAGATCGCTTTTATTCAAAATATTTTTAAGTGCACAGTTGGTTCTGGTTTTGGGATTAGAAGTGTCTAGTTCTTGTTCATGTATTGTGTTGAAGTCTCCACAAATTATTAAGGCACCTTTTCGGCATTTACCTATTTTTCTCATCAGGCCATTCAGAAAATGGGATTTCCTTTTATTAGGCTCATACACATTTACCAATGTAGTAAGTGTATTATCAATGGTACATATTAATATGAGGTATCGTCCATTGGTATCTACAATAGATTCATGCAATTGAAAATTAACTGAATGATGTATGGCAATAAGTACTCCCCTTTTTTTCTGTTGGCCTGATGCTGTAAATATGTGAGGAAAGTTCTTATGGGTGCAAGTGGGAGTAGCGCCTGTTTTGAAATGGGTTTCTTGTATACACAATATTTGACATCGCTGGGTGTTAGCCATTTGCCACATCGATGCTCTTTTTGCTGGATGGTTAAGACCATTAGTATTTAAAGATATTAACTTTATACTCATAAAAGGATATTAATAAGATGGAAAAAGTAAGTACATACTAGCCTGATAATAGCTTTAAATTCTACTTCCATGTGAACAATCTGTAGTCTGAAATGACTATGAATGTCCAAAAATTTAGTGACTGAAAAGTTTTGATTCAAATTTTGTAGGTTCACAACATACCTGTCCCTTTGAATGCTATGAGTTGTGTATAGGATACTGTGAAGAAAAAAATAAAAGTAAAAGCACAAACAAAAATATAACCAAACATTAAACTTAACTCGCAGTGGTAAACATTTCAATGTATACTGCAACATTAGAATGGGGAATTAGTTCAAAGGTCAGCTGTTCCAAAGATTTAGTATCGCACGGCACGGCGGGCAAGCTGATAGATCGGTTTCCTATAGATAGGATTGTATTTTGACCGGATCTAGTCAATGAAAGCTAATGCCATTGTGGCGTAAGTTTCTCCAGATTCTTCTTAGCTCCGATAGGTGGAGTTGGTTCGGGGATAATACCCCATGCGTGAAGTAACTTAATGCCTTGTTCCACAGAAGTGATTGTATGGTAGGTGTTGTTCTTCTGTATCAGTAGTTTAGATTGTTGTTTCCAACGGTATTCAATTTTATGATTACGCAGAGCTTTTGTAATCGTGAAAAAGTTGTCTTCTCATATCTAGAGTATGTTTAGACAAGTCAGCATAAATCTGGATTGTATTATATGGTTGTGGAAGTTGTCCTAGATGTCGCACTTTATATAGGATTTGTTCTTTAACATGGTAGAAGTGTACTCTAAGTAGTACATCACGTGGTATCTGTGGAGGGAGAAATGACGGTTTCGGAATCCGATGGATACGATCAATTGTGAGCTCTAAGGCTGGTATAGCTGGCAGCAAGTTGGAGAATAAGTCAGTGGCATATTTTTTAAGATCAGACTGCTGTATATTTTCAGGGATACCCCTGATTTTGAGATTGTTCTTCCTTGAGCGGTCTTCTAAATCTGCGATTTTAAATTTAAGCCACTCTTTTTCAGCTTTATTTTCTTCATGAGCATCTATTAAATCATTAATAGTATTGGTCATGTCTCCCATAGAGTTCTCAATAGTGTGTACTCTTTCACCTAAGGAGTTCACTGCTTTGGAGAATTGATTTGTGAGTTGTAAAATATCCGTATGAAGCGAAGTATGTAAAGTTAATAGCATTTCTTTTAATTGGGTGTCCAGAATAGGCTGGTTATTAGTGGGGAATGCGGCTATAGGTGAAGCTATAGGAGTTATGACTGTGTTATCTTGACTAATATGAGGTATTTTATAGCTTACCTCCTGGCCTGTGAAATCCAGTTTGATACGATTTTTAGCCGGGCTGCGACATGTAGGGCTGAGGTAATCTTCCTCATGAGGAGATTCCAGATGTGTTTTCTGAGGTGATTCTTCTAGAGCAGCATCAGGCCTGTCAGTGTATTGCACTCTCCCTGAGGAGGCTGTTGCTGGTACAGCAGCTGTGAGAGGATCTGTGCCATCTTTTTTTCTCCCACCCGCTGACTGAGAGGAGAATGTGGTTAGTTTTTTCATTTTCCGTTCGTCTTTCCGCTTTTTTGACATCACCTTCGGATTCAGGAACACTTCCGTTGTCTGTTCGTATCTTTTTTACTGATATTCGCTGTGAATTGTCGCTAATATGCCCGTTCGTGTCACAGAGCTCTCTCACAGAGCTTCCATTCAGCTCATGCGCTGGCCACGCCCCCACCATTAAACCTTTTTAAACGGCACATATAGAGATTTTTACGTACCGCCGTTTGTCGCCATTCCACGAGCGGGCTCAGTTTAAAAGTGTAACATGTTGGGTATCTATTTACTCTGCGTAACATCATCTTTCACAAAATGCAAAAAAAAATAATTGGTCTAGTGTTACGGTTTTCTTTTATTTTTTCCAAACAAAATGGGTTTGAAAGACATGAAATACCGCGTGACAAAAAATTTACAACGACCGCCATGTTATTCTCTAGGGTCTTTGCAAAAAAAAGATATATAACGTTTGGTGGTTCTAAGTAATTTTCTGGTAAACAAAAAAAAAATGATTTTAATATGTAAACAACAAAGGTCAGATATATGCTTGGTCCAGAAGTGGTTAATTGAAAATATTCAATCTGTATACCTCACCTGGCACTTTATTGAATATTATTATGGATGAATGCACATGTTTACACCTTTACATGTATATATGGATGAGTTTCCTTTTCTGAACTTATAGCACTTTTTTCTCATCAGTGTATGAGCACTATATGATTCTGATTATTTGAATACAGATACTCGTCATTTAACGACCATTTGGACTAACGACCAGCTCTCCCCACTCTAACATCACCTATATACATCATTGTATTGTACAGCACAGAATTTTCCTGTTTGTTCTGTACTTATGAAAATTAAAACAACGTCATTGAGCTGCAGTTTTATGTTTAGGCCTTTTTTTCACAATACAGTACAGTAGTTAAGAATACTAATGATTCCTCGTTTAACAACCAATTTGTTTAACATCTAATTGGTCATTAGAACAGAACCTGGTCATTAAGTGAGGAGTACCTGTATATGCTTGTTTGAGTATATTCACAGGCAACACCATTTTATTTTTTGATGGTTATGTTTTAGTATCGGGATGTACAATGCAGTGAGTGTAGCTGTTTATTAATCATTCATCACTGATTTTACATCACAACACACAGCGCAGATTATTTTCTTTGTTTAGTAGTATTTGTATATTGGTGGCATAAAGACTTGAGTCTGATAATGAGAAAATATAAAACAACAGTAGAAACATTTGCAAACTTTCATAAAATATTACAGTAAAAATGAAGATAAACCGTTATATTTTCTCTTTGTTGGGTTATACAGAGAGAGCAAAGATGATAAAACAAAACTTACTCATCACAAATAGAATACATTCTATATGAGCCAAACGCATCAAAAATGTCACTGATCAAATCTATCAGATGCAAGCTCTTCATGTGAGCAGAAATTAATCCTCCGATAATGAAATCTCCCTCCTGGTAATATTTATACTCAAATAATGGGTTTATTATATTCATTCTACAACCAGGCGCTGAGCTCCGGGTCACTACTACTCCATAGTAGGTGATGGAAAAGAGGAGTATCAGCAGGTAACAGACACAGAACACCGGAGAACATTTCATGTCACACATCTTCTCAGTCACCGGCAGCTCTGCTCAGAAAGAGACGCAATCACCGGAGCTTTATACACATCGACTGCGACTGATTTACACTACAGAACAAAGAAAGGAATATTATAAAAGTAACTTCCATCTGAAAATATAAAATATATATTATAAAGTGTAACTGAGCTAATAAAGATGGTTTATTCTTTTATTTCATATTCAGCACACTTTTAGTCGTTCAGAATTATATTTCTTCATTTCCAAAATATACTTCCTAAAAAATATATATTTTTCAGAGTGTGGCCTGACCGAAGACCCAAATGGCCACTTAGACCGGGAGCTCCGGCCGACAGAGGGATTGTCTTCTACTCCAGCCGAGACTCAGCCAGGCATACATATGTAGAAATCATTCCGCAGCAGCTGGGGGGACCAGGGCATGAAGCTTAGCCACCAGAATCCAGAGATCTTCCCCACCCAGCCCTCTAACATGGTGGCATCCTCGGTAACTTCCACATATGCAGACCGTACACAGAGCTAGCATACAGCTGTGCCAGCTAGAAGCTCACCTCCTCCATCGTTCCCTGCCTCCAAGCACTCTCCTAGCCTGAGCATGGCGGCTGCCATAAAGAACACCCTATCTCAGCAGCTATTGTGGACCTCAGCTATAATGTACAAGCCATAGCAGATAGGGTACATGAAGTTTTTATGATGACCATACACCAGAAAGCTCACATACATAATCTCTTTACTGTCCAGGATGCTCATACCCTGCAACTGCAGGATCTTCATAGACATCTAGAAGACCTGAATAACTGTGGGCATTGCAACAATCTGCAAGTCCTCCTAGAAACAGTGGAACAAGATCAACTGCAGCAAGCTATCTTGGTCTTCTTCAGTAAACTTTTGACAGACTGTGCTGCTTGACCAGCTTTCACTTAAAAGAAGATATCCTCAGGAAGGCACATAATCAGATCCAACTCTCTTATGAGAATACTGACATCAAGATCTACCTGGATTTGTCCCCCATTACTTTGCAACACCAATACGATCTCTGGCCCCTGCTGGATATTCTACAGATTTGAAGAATCCATTACACATGGAAATTACCCTTTGGCCTTTCTGCCTCTTTAGCAGGCTGCACGGCCCTCTTGAGAGTCCTGGAGGACCTTTCACATTTCTGCAAATGCCTTGACATTCCTCTAAACCAGGTTCAATAGGTACAGTGAATACTACTCGGTCCCATTCACAAGATCTCTTCGTCTTGATGACCAGGTGGATGTGCAATTCCCCAAACAACAATGCTGTAGGTCTTCTCACCCCAGCTCACCACCCCCAGATCCACACAGAGTATACCAGGGTCAAAGTCCTATTGCTTCTACAGTCCACCAGTCACCAAGAAAGGACTCTTAAGACTCCCAAATACAGGAGGAATCTGAGAACAGTTAGGTTTGTCTAACTCTGGTCCACAAGTTTTCTGCTATATTGCTAACCCTTCTTTTATTTGTTGATGATTTTAATGAATTATTTGATGAAGTCAAGTTTCTTATACTTCCTCGGCCTCTAATTCCCTTAGTGTTGTGTCTCATAGATGTATTCTGTTGCAGGAGGGCTTTTTTACTGGGCATTCAATCTCCTTACTGTTGCTATAACTTTATCTTTTTACCTAACTGTCAGATTCCTAGATTACCCACTTGCATACTTGGCACTTTTACCCCCTTCCTACCCAGAGTTGAGCCCTACGGGGCCAGTCTGGAGTCACTTGATCACTGCATGGTAGGCCGCAGTCCTCTCTCTCAGCAGCAGAGAAGTGCTCACACAATCAGACCCAGGGAAGAGAGAGCATGGGTGGATCTGCCAGGCTTTTTGTAATCCCAGAGGTTTGTTCATGTTGCAGTATGATCTATGGGATGTGTAGTCCAAGGGTAATATCACCACATGCAAATAGCTAATCCAAAAGACTACTAATCCCACAATCCTTCCCGTTTGACTCACTGATATGATGACAATTACTAGGAACACTGGAATAGATGGAGAATACAGGGGGTTGTCTCCATAGTAAAGTAACAGTAATCAACTGTTGTTACATCCTCCTCCCACTTAAAAGTCTTTGGTCCCCGAAGATAGAACACAACCTGTGAAATCACTTTATTGTACCACAAGAAAGTAAACAGTTATTTTACAAACCAAAGCTGTAACAGTCAACAATTGACCTAGAAAAGGGTTTTCTAACAATAAACTATATACATTATCAGGCAGGGTAATATCATTTTGGTGGCAGGCCAGTAGTAAATTAGTGGCCCACCCAGTAGTGTTAGGAGGCGGATCAAGGTCATTCTCTATCAAAGGTTCAATAAAGGAGGCAAGTGCTTGACTAGAACATTGAGCGGTAGTAATAAGTTCATCAGAATTTTCCCCAAAGGTATCATAATTAAGTCTTTTAGGAGGGCGGATCTTCTGTCTCAACTTAGAATAGATACTTTCCAGTGGCTCCAGCTCAAGATTTGTTCCCCAAAAACTACATCTGGATTTTGGCTCAGGTTCTGGCTCTTCCAGTAGGGTCGTCCTCAGATGCAGGAACCTATAGCCAATCAAGGGTTAGTTCTTCCTCATCACTCTCCTCCTCTTGAGGTATGGGTTCACTACCCCAACAAATCCTTGATCTTAGAATAGGAGACTGATTATTGGTTTCTAGTTTCTGAACAAGGAGGTGGGAGCACTTGGATAGCTTCAGATATAGGCAAAAAATGGTTATGAAGCCACGTTTTTAGGAGTCCAATCTTTCCTTCAGGGTAGATCTGAAACACAAGAAGCCCAAGTAAGCATTTGCAAATAATATAGGGCTGTGAGCGCTATTGATCAGCCAGTGTATGCTTTGCCACCACCCCTAGGTTGTGCAACAGTACCTGATCTCCAGGTTGCAGGTCTTGAACCCTTGCTTTAAGATCAAAGTTTTCTTGTTTCTCTGTTCCCTGGCAGTAGATGGTTCCTTCGATTTCTCATAAGCAGTCTTTTAGTTTTTTCAAAGTCTGTAAGAGATGTGTTCCAAAAGCCAGATCCATCAGCAAGCAAGCTTCCCTTCCAAACATCAACCAGTAAGGGGAGTGCTCAGTACAGTAGAGTCATTCACTGTGCTATTGTAAACATGAACCACTGCAGTGATGTAGCAATGCTGTTTTTTCTCCAAAAGGAAGGGTTCCTAGCATGTTCAACAGAGTACGGATAAAATGCTCAGGTTGTGGGTCCCTTTGGGGATAGTAAAGTGTGGTTCTTGATTTTTTTTAAATTCAAATATTCACACAATCTTTGGATTAGCTTGCTCTCAAAGTCCCGACCTTGATCGGAATGTAGAAGCTTAGGCAGCCCATAAGGGATGAAGAAATTCTCCACTAGGGTCTTTGCTACAGTACTAGCTTGCTGGTCCCTGTTTGGGAAAGCCTTAGCATAACGAGTAAAATGATCTGTCACAACCAAGACATTACTATGATCAGGTCAGGTTCCAAACAAAAGAAATCAATGTTCATCAATTCTACTGGTCCCTGACTCTGTAGATGGCCCATTGGGGCTGTCCTGCCTTGTAAAGTCTTTATTTGAATGCACCGGATGCAAGAGTAACAGAAGCTTTCTACTTCGGTCCTCATGGACAGCCAATAAAAGCAGTCCCTAACCAGCTTGAGGGTTCTATCTGGACCTAAATGGCCATGGTCATCATGGAGAGCAGCCAACACTGCTAGTCAGTATTTCTCAGGTAGGACTAGTCGGCGAACACCCTCTGGTTCCTCAGATGGGCCTTTTCGGTATATTACTCTGTCTTCCAACCGCATTTGTTCCCATTCTTTATGTACTAATTTAGCTCCCTCAATGGAACTATTTAATAGCATCTGAGGATCCCGAACTGACAAAGACTTTTTTGATAAGGTTGCCCATTGGTTCTTCACATTAATCTCTTTTCACATCATCTCTAGTCATTTGAGGCAGTTCTTGACTATGCACTTGTGTAAAATGACAGTAGTATCTTGGTACTCTAGTGTGAGTGACCCCAACTACTTCGGCTCCAGTTGCCCTCTTATGCCTATTGCCTATTCTCTACTCCTTGGCATACAGCGAGTACTCCCTCTAGAGGGAAAAGAATACAGCCAGTATCAGTGGCGTAAGGTCTTCGGGAAAGGCCATCAGCCTCTCAGTTACCCACTATCAGGGCTGGCTTAGCCCTTCCTTCTCTGGCCTGGCTGCTCAGCTGTCGGCTAATTGCCAGCTCTCATCTCTCTCCACAGTTACCCAGCTGTTCCTGATCCTGCTTGTCTGACCTGACTACTTAAAGCTGTCCAGTTCACTTCATCTCTGCCTTCGCCTTGGTCATATCACAAGAAACCATCTCCTGTGGTTCTGCTTAAAGACTGGCTTGCTGACATCCCTTCTGGCTCCTTATCCTGCTTGCTGTTGCTCCATTTGGATCCCTGACTTCTGGCCTGGTTGATTACCCGATCTGGTTATTGAACTCTGGGCTGGCTGACTACTCGATCCGGTTACTGGACTCTGGCTATGCTTTGATTATGCTTACTCTATTTACCTTTTTATTTTTTTATTAATAAACAAGTGTGATTTAATTGTACTTCTGTCTCAGTCTGGTTCATGGTTTCTGACACCCACCCCTGGCCAGTATTTTTTAAACTGAATCGAAACTCAGACAAGGTGGCCAACCATCGATGTCCAGTGGCAACAGCAGTTTGGCAGTAGACAGCAATTAAGTCAGAGGATTATTATCAATTTTCACCATGAATGTGGCTCCATATAGGTAGTCTCGTAGCTTGTGTACCACGGCCCACTTAAGAGCCAGGAACTCCAACTTGTTCACCGGATAATTCCTGAGACTCACATAGGCCACTGGGTGAAACTTTCCTGCTGATTCCTGATATAACATTCCCCCTAGCCCCCTAGCCCAACTCTGCTAGCATCCACATGTAGTTTGTAAGATTTGGAGAGATCAGCATTGGCCAAAATGGGCGCATCAATAAGGCCCCCCTTCAAACGTTCAAAAGCCTTTTCACACTTCATTGTCCATTGCTCTCGAATAGACTCACAAGGCTTCCTTGAACCCCTGGCATGGGTCTTCATGTCATCCAATGTGTTCTCCATCAATCTCTGAAAGGTGGCGGGGCCCCTGTTAACCCCTGTCGCATGTGGTCAAATTCAAAGAATCCCAAAGGACTGATAAAGGCTGTCTTCTCTCGGTCATCTGGATGCATGGGTATCTGATAGTATCCACTCTTCAGATCCAGAACACTGAACCATTTATCTCCTGATAGGCATTGCAGAGCCTCTTCTATTCGAGAAGTTGGATACTGATCTGGGATAGTCCTCCGATTCAAACTTCTGTAGTCAATACACATCCAGAGGAATCCATTTTTCTTTTGCACTACCACAATAGGGAATGCATAAGGGCTCCTGGATTCTCCAATAACCCCTGACTTCTTCAATTCAGCCAACTGTTCCTGAAGGTCTTTCAGGTCATACAGAGGGATTCATCTAGCTCTTTCTCTGGAAGGCTTGTCTTCACTCAGCCAACTTCGATGTTGGGCACTTTTGGAGCAACCCACATTGAAGTAATCTTTGGAGAACATCTTGTCCCATCAATCTAGCTGAGCTTTGATCCTCTCTTCTCACATGGACAGTGGTCTTTCTCCCATTTTCCCTCTGGAATAAGTTGTCCCCCATCACTGGGGTGGTGGCACTCACTTTTCCCATCATCATACAAGGCTTTAGGCAGATTGGATAGCTGGGAAGAGAGAGCGTGGGGCGGATCTGTCAGGCCTTTTATAGTCCCTCCCTGTGGTCTGTTTGTGTTGCAGAAGGCTCTCTGGGATGTGTAGTCCAAGGATAATATCACAACATGTGAATAGCTAATCCAAAAGACTACTAGTCCCACAATCATTCCTGTTTGGCTCACTGATATGATGACAATTACTAGCCAAACCATTTGAATGGACAAGAAAAGTACAGGGCAAAGCCTTAAGTATTCCCCAACTGTGGCCACCGGACATATAAGTGAACCAGGAATCTGCAGCAACGCAACGTGCACCCCTTTTCTGGCCTGATCCATCTTGGATCGACGGATGAACAGCTGGACAGAAACACCATTGCAGGAGACAGTGATAGGCTGGCGGCCATCCGGCTGCCGAGTCTCCCTTTGATTACCCCTCAAGGCCTGTCTCACCAAAATGTTTTTGGTGAAATCGGGCATGCCCCATAATTTAAACCAGAAGGCTAAAGCGGCTAAATTCTGGTTCATGGCAGCAATCAATATGCCAGCCGAAAAACAGAGACAAACCAAATAAATCACCAGATGGCTGACTTCAGAACTATACCTGTCAACCCCTGCCCGTTAAAGCAGACCCCCCCATTCCCACCAGACCTTATTGTTGAAAGACCATCTCGAGCTTTGGAAATCGGAGGCAATACCAAAGCAATCTGCCACAGCCAAAGAGGACAAGGGGTTTTGTGATGCTCCACGCCAGGTGCCAACTCCTGGAACCTGTCCAACTGAAAGCGGGAGAGAGCGCCAGCCACTGTGTTCTCCACTCCGGGAATATGCGAAGATAAACATTTTGTTGAAGACAACACAAAACTAAATATTGCAACAGATGTACCATCAGAGGGGAGGACCCAGACAGAGAGTTGATGACCTGCAACACCCCCAAGTTGTCGCAAGTGAAGGCAAACCTTTTTGTTGTTAAGTATTTCACCCCAGAGTGACATGGCCACCACCACTGGAAAAAGTTCCATCAGCAATTTTTTTTAAGAATCCTGTCTCCCTCCATTCTGCGTGCTAGAGTTCCGCACTCTACCGACACCCCAGGAATGCACCATAACCCGTGGATCCCGCTGCATCTGTGAACAGCTCAAGATCATAGTTGCTGACCGGCCCCTCTATCAGGATGGACCGACCATTGAAATTGCCAAAAATGTATGCCAAACCCTCAGGTCGGCTTTGTGTTCCCTATTCAGCCAAATGAAATGCCTAGGCGAAGTGATCCCAGCAGTGGCAGCAGACGGCCGTCGACAAAAGACTCATTGGCATGATAAAGCAAGCAAAATAAAGCTTTCCAAGGAGCAACTGTAGCACTCGGAGCTGAATCTTGTGTTTACTAGAGGTCAGACGGACCTCCTCTTTCAGAGCATATCATTTGTTGTCTGGCAGACGACACTCCATTGCCCGAGAATCAATCTCTATACCCGGTTACTTGATAACTTCCATGGGGCCTTCAGTCTTATCCGAGGAAGGGAGCAAGAGATTGAAAAACCCTCTGTGAAACCCGCCTGTAACAGCCGAGCTGACGGCCGATCCGCATATCTATTTGGGAAGGGGGACATCCTGTCTATTCTCACCGGAGACCACCGTTTTTCCTGCAGCATCGGTGGGACAAGCCTTGTTGTCTTTAAAGCAACGTGACAGAGGGTAAGCCTCCAGTGAGAGTGGCGCATGTTTCCCATGTTTATAACAGTCCGAGAGCAAAATGAAATTTCTAAAGGAAAAAAAGTCATTTAAAAGTACTAGTGCTAGAGCCGGCTATTAATGAATTGTCGGGTCTCTACAATACACATAAAAGTCATTGAAAATAACTGCCTGGGATTCCCCCACAGTGCATTACCAGGCCCTTTGGGTCTGGTATGAATATTAAGGGGAACCCAGAATAAAATGAAAAAAAATGGCGTGTGGGTCCCCCCAAATTCCATACCAGGCCCTTCAGGTCTGGTATGGATATTAAGGGGAACCCTGCGCCAATTTTTTTTTTTTTAAATGGCGTGGGGGTCCTCCTCAAAATCCATGCCAGACCCTGCTCCCCTCTGAAATCATGTGGAAAGCCATAAGGAAGGCTCCGTGAAGTCCCCGTGTGTCAGAGGGGGCGGCGTCATCGGAACAGAACGTCACACATCGGGAACCTCCCATGGATGCGGATCGTCCGGAGAACAAAGCTGGAAAGAAGAAGCCAGAGGAAGATGCGGACGAGAAGACTGAAGAAAGAAAGCAGAGGATCGGAGGAAGAAGCAAAGGAAGAAGCGGGGGAAGAACAAGATGGAGAAAGAAAACCCAAATTCGAACCAGAAGAAGATGGAAGAAGAAGCGGGGAAAGAAGAAGACATTAATAAAGAAATTGTCAAAAAACATCTCTCATTTTTGACACTTTTTTTGTGAAATGGTAGGGGTACATTTGTACCCCATTACCAATTCACATGGGGGTGGGATCTGGGGGCCCCCTTGTTAAAGGGGGCTTCCAGATTCTGATAAGCCCCCCGCCCACATACCCCCACAACCACTGGGCAAGGGTAGTGGGAATGTGGCCTTTGTCCCCATCAACATGAGGACATCCTCCCCATGTTGAGGGCATGAGGCCTGGTACGGTTCAGGAGGGGGGGCACTCTCTTGTCCCCCCTCTTTTCCTATGGCCTGCCAGGTTGTGTGCTCGGATAAGGGCCTGGTATGGATTTTTAGGGGGACCCCACGCCATTTAAAAAAATTAATAAATTGGTGTGAGCTTCCCCTTCCCCAAACACTTTCAATGACAATACCATGCATATAACCCTTTAAAATGATCACTTTTGATCATTCATGTTCGTGTCCCATAGACTTTAACAGTGTTTGCGTGCTAGAACTAATTTTTTTTGCCTGTTCGCATGTTCTGCTTCAAACTGAACAGGGGGTGTTCGGCCAATCCTTAATCTCCACTGGACAGCTCACCCACAGATCAGGAGGAATCATGGCATCCCTCCAGAGACTAGACTGGTGAACATATGCCACCCGTGTAAGGCACCAGCTGCTCGCAGTCTCTTCTGCGCCTCTGTCCCGCAGGATGGGCGTGCTCGAACGTGACTGTGTGGCATCTCTTTACCCCCCCTGCTGGTGGGAGGAGCCCTGCTATTCTGACCCATAGTGGTTGCCCTCAGACCTCAACAGGATCCGGTGTGATGGGGTCTCCAGCCGCTCCACTCGACTGGCTGTGACCCATAATGTGACTCCTCCCCTGCTGAGCCGCCATTCCCAGCGCTATTCCCACCAGGAATAGGGCCGCACCCACATGGGTCTCCCTTCTCCCCAGGACCGGGGGATGGGTAGGGCTGTGACCCCATCCCTCCAAGCTCCGCCCCAATGGGGATTCCGCCCAGCACCCTTGCCTGCTCTAGCCAGAGGAGGCTGAGCCAGCTGGGCTGGAGGGTCTGAGGCCAGGCTCCCTGCATGGCACTGGTCTTGGGGGGAGTGTGAGGGGCTGAAGCACTCCAGGGCGTGCCCGCCGAGCATGTCCTACCTGTGTGCTGGTCAGAGCTGTATCGATCGTCCCCTGAACGGATGAGATCTGGCTCTGTAGCCAATCGGTTACCATCAGCTCTGACATAGATCGGAGTTGTTCCACCAGGCACTGGGAATCAGCCATCAGGAGCGCAGAGGAAGACACAACACTTCACAACGTTTCTCCTCCTTGTGTGTGCTGACCGGATGTTCAGTCACCCCTGACCTCACTCACTCAGCTTGTAGTACCTCCCCCTTCCTTTCTCCCCACAGCCTCTAGCTTCCTGCATAAACTTTTTACCCCCACTAGCCCTTTTCCCCTGTGCAGCTATTCATGCAGCCCTGTGCTTCTTTTTTATTTTTTTTGCCTCGGGCTGTGCTTTCTGCTGAGCAAAGGGTAAACAAAAAATTACCTGTAGTTTTAGTAGTGCAGTTGTCCAAAGAGGAGAGAATTGGTCATAGCAGCAGGCAGGGACGTGGTCAGTGACAGCAAGGCAGAGCTACTGTCCATAGTCATTATAGGCAGAAGGCAGAGATACTGTCCATAGTCAGTACAGGCAGCAGGCAGAGCTATTGTCCATAGTCAGTATAGGCAGCAGGCAGAGCTATTGTCCATAGTCAGTATAGGCAGCAGGCAGAGCTATTGTTTACAATCAGTATAGGCAGCAGGCAGAACTATTGTCCATAGTCAGTATAGGCGGCAGGCAGAACTATTGTCCATAGTCAGTATAGGCAGCATGCAGAGCTATTGTCCATAGTCAGTATAGGCGGCAGGCAGAACTATTGTCCATAGTCAGTATAGGCAGCAGGCAGAACTATTGTCCATAGTCAGTATAGGCAGCAGGCAGAGCTATTGTCCATAGTCAGTATAGGCAGCAGGCAGAACTATTGTCCATAGTCAGTATAGGCAGCAGGCAGAATTATTGTCCATAGTCAGTATAGGCAGCAGGCAGAACTATTGTCCATAGTCAGTACAGGCAGCAGGCAGATCTATTGTCCATAGTCAGTATAAGCAGCAGGCAGAACTATTGTCCATAGTCAGTATAGGCAGCAGGCAGAACTATTGTCCATAGTCAGTATAGGCAGCAGGCAGAGCTATTGTCCATAGTCAGTATAGGCGACAGGCAGAGCTATTGCCCACAGTCAGTATAGGCAGCAGGCAGAGCTATTGTCCATTGTCAGTATAGGCAGCAGGCAGAGCTATTGTCCATAGTCAGTATAGGCGGCAGGCAGAGCTATTGTCCATAGTCAGTATAGGCAGCAGGCAGAGCTATTGTCCATAGTCAGTATAGGCAGCAGGCAGAACTATTGTCCATAGTCAGTATAGGCAGCAGGCAGAATTATTGTCCATAGTCAGTATAGGCAGCAGGCAGAACTATTGTCCATAGTCAGTACAGGCAGCAGGCAGATCTATTGTCCATAGTCAGTATAGGCAGCAGGCAGAGCTATTGTCCATAGTCAGTATAGGCAGCAGGCAGAGCTATTGTCCATAGTCAGTATAGGCAGCAGGCAGAACTATTGTCCATAGTCAGTATAGGCAGCAGGCAGAGCTATTGTCCATAGTCAGTTTAGGCAGCACAGGCAGAACTATTGTCAATAGTCAGTATAGGCAGCATGCAGAGCTATTGTCCATAGTCAGTATAAGCAGCAGGCAGAACTATTGTCCATAGTCAGTATAGGCAGCAGGCAGAACTATTGTCCATAGTCAGTATAGGCAGCAGGCAGAGCTATTGTCTATAGTCAGTATAGGCAGCAGGCAGAACTATTGTCCATAGTCAGTATAGGCGGCAGGCAGAGCGATTGTACATAGTCAGTATAGGCAGCAGGCAGATCTGTTGTCCATAGTCAGTATAGGCAGCAGGCAGAACTATTGTCCATAGTCAGTTTAGGCAGCACAGGCAGAACTATTGTCAATAGTCAGTATAGGCAGCATGCAGAGCTATTGTCCATAGTCAGTATAGGCAGCAGGCAGAGCTATTGTCCATAGTTAGTATAGGCAGCAGGCAGAACTATTGTCCATAGTCAGTTTAGGCAGCACAGGCAGATCTATTGTCCATAGTCAGTATAGGCAGCAGGCAGAGCTATTGTCCATAGTCAGTATAGGCAGCAGGCAGAGCTCTGACATAGATCGGAGTTGTTCCACCAGGCACTGGGAATCAGCCATCAGGAGCGCAGAGGAAGACACAACACTTCACAACGTTTCTCCTCCTTGTGTGTGCTGACCGGATGTTCAGTCACCCCTGACCTCACTCACTCAGCTTGTAGTACCTCCCCCTTCCTTTCTCCCCACAGCCTCTAGCTTCCTGCATAAACTTTTTACCCCCACTAGCCCTTTTCCCCTGTGCAGCTATTCATGCAGCCCTGTGCTTCTTTTTTATTTTTTTTGCCTCGGGCTGTGCTTTCTGCTGAGCAAAGGGTAAACAAAAAATTACCTGTAGTTTTAGTAGTGCAGTTGTCCAAAGAGGAGAGAATTGGTCATAGCAGCAGGCAGGGACGTGGTCAGTGACAGCAAGGCAGAGCTACTGTCCATAGTCATTATAGGCAGAAGGCAGAGATACTGTCCATAGTCAGTACAGGCAGCAGGCAGAGCTATTGTCCATAGTCAGTATAGGCAGCAGGCAGAGCTATTGTCCATAGTCAGTATAGGCAGCAGGCAGAGCTATTGTTTACAATCAGTATAGGCAGCAGGCAGAACTATTGTCCATAGTCAGTATAGGCGGCAGGCAGAACTATTGTCCATAGTCAGTATAGGCAGCATGCAGAGCTATTGTCCATAGTCAGTATAGGCGGCAGGCAGAACTATTGTCCATAGTCAGTATAGGCAGCAGGCAGAACTATTGTCCATAGTCAGTATAGGCAGCAGGCAGAGCTATTGTCCATAGTCAGTATAGGCAGCAGGCAGAACTATTGTCCATAGTCAGTATAGGCGGCAGGCAGAGCGATTGTACATAGTCAGTATAGGCAGCAGGCAGAACTATTGTCCATAGTCAGTATAGGCAGCAGGCAGAGCTATTGTCCATAGTCAGTATAGGCAGCAGGCAGAACTATTGTCCATAGTCAGTATAGGCAGCAGGCAGAACTATTGTCCATAGTCAGTATAGGCAGCATGCAGAGCTATTGTCCATAGTCAGTATAGGCGGCAGGCAGAACTATTGTCCATAGTCAGTATAGGCAGCAGGCAGAACTATTGTCCATAGTCAGTATAGGCAGCAGGCAGAGCTATTGTCCATAGTCAGTATAGGCAGCAGGCAGAGCTATTGTCCATAGTCAGTATAGGCGGCAGGCAGAGCTATTGCCCACAGTCAGTATAGGCAGCAGGCAGAGCTATTGTCCATAGTCAGTATAGGCGGCAGGCAGAGCTATTGTCCATAGTCAGTATAGGCAGCAGGCAGAGCTATTGTCCATAGTCAGTATAGGCAGCAGGCAGAACTATTGTCCATAGTCAGTATAGGCAGCAGGCAGAATTATTGTCCATAGTCAGTATAGGCAGCAGGCAGAACTATTGTCCATAGTCAGTACAGGCAGCAGGCAGATCTATTGTCCATAGTCAGTATAAGCAGCAGGCAGAACTATTGTCCATAGTCAGTATAGGCAGCAGGCAGAACTATTGTCCATAGTCAGTATAGGCAGCAGGCAGAGCTATTGTCCATAGTCAGTATAGGCGACAGGCAGAGCTATTGCCCACAGTCAGTATAGGCAGCAGGCAGAGCTATTGTCCATTGTCAGTATAGGCAGCAGGCAGAGCTATTGTCCATAGTCAGTATAGGCGGCAGGCAGAGCTATTGTCCATAGTCAGTATAGGCAGCAGGCAGAGCTATTGTCCATAGTCAGTATAGGCAGCAGGCAGAACTATTGTCCATAGTCAGTATAGGCAGCAGGCAGAATTATTGTCCATAGTCAGTATAGGCAGCAGGCAGAACTATTGTCCATAGTCAGTACAGGCAGCAGGCAGATCTATTGTCCATAGTCAGTATAGGCAGCAGGCAGAGCTATTGTCCATAGTCAGTATAGGCAGCAGGCAGAGCTATTGTCCATAGTCAGTATAGGCAGCAGGCAGAACTATTGTCCATAGTCAGTATAGGCAGCAGGCAGAGCTATTGTCCATAGTCAGTTTAGGCAGCACAGGCAGAACTATTGTCAATAGTCAGTATAGGCAGCATGCAGAGCTATTGTCCATAGTCAGTATAAGCAGCAGGCAGAACTATTGTCCATAGTCAGTATAGGCAGCAGGCAGAACTATTGTCCATAGTCAGTATAGGCAGCAGGCAGAGCTATTGTCTATAGTCAGTATAGGCAGCAGGCAGATCTGTTGTCCATAGTCAGTATAGGCAGCAGGCAGAACTATTGTCCATAGTCAGTTTAGGCAGCACAGGCAGAACTATTGTCAATAGTCAGTATAGGCAGCATGCAGAGCTATTGTCCATAGTCAGTATAGGCAGCAGGCAGAGCTATTGTCCATAGTTAGTATAGGCAGCAGGCAGAACTATTGTCCATAGTCAGTTTAGGCAGCACAGGCAGATCTATTGTCCATAGTCAGTATAGGCAGCAGGCAGAGCTATTGTCCATAGTCAGTTTAGGCAGCACAGGCAGAACTATTGTCAATAGTCAGTATAGGCAGCATGCAGAGCTATTGTCCATAGTCAGAATAAGCAGCAGGCAGAACTATTGTCCATAGTCAGTATAGGCAGCAGGCAGAACTATTGTCCATAGTCAGTATAGGCAGCAGGCAGAGCTATTGTCCATAGTCAGTATAGGCAGCAGGCAGAGCTATTGTCCATAGTCAGTATAGGCAGCAGGCAGAGCTATTGTCCATAGTCAGTATAGGCAGCAGGCAGATCTATTGTCCATAGTCAGGATAGGCAGCAGGCAGAACTATTGTCCATAGTCAGTATAAGCAGCAGGCAGAACTATTGTCCATAGTCAGTATAGGCAGCAGGCAGAACTATTGTCCATAGTCAGTACAGGCAGCAGGCAGATCTATTGTCCATAGTCAGTATAGGCAACAGCAGTGGTGTAACTAGAACCTTCAGGGCCCCGATGCAAAAAACCATGAATGGCCCCCCTGAACCCCAGCCAGGGCCCTTCCCTCCGTGTCCGGCGGTGGAACTCCAGGGCGTGGTCATAGGTATGACCTTTGTGAGCCCTGTAGTTCCACCACTGGTATCAGTAGTTTTTTTTTTTTTTTTACATTTTTAGGTGCCCCATTGGGGGACTTCTCCAGGGCAGATGAAGTGGAGGGGGGCTGGCAGACAAGCCTGCAGTGTCCTCCGGGGGGCTCTCATAGGGCTGCACTGCATCTGTGTGCCTAAAGTTTGTTTACCCGGGTATGCAGTGCAGTGTGGGCCGGACTCGGGGGGGGGGTGGTGAGACTCTGGCTGGGGAGAACAGACATCGGACTGAGCGGCAATGCATGGAGCAGGTGAGGGGTACTCTGAGGAGCCGGCCAAGGACACAGGGTTATGCGGGGAATGCACAACTAAAGAGCATCCAGTGCGATAGTCAAGCATGGAGCTCTGCTAGTCACCCTCCACCTCCAGCCACCCATGTGCATGGTGCACTGGTACCCCTAGCTGCCTATGCTGCTGCCGGCCATATGTAGAGGGGGCTGCATGGGCCCCCTGCATCACAGGGCCCAGTTGCGGTCGCGACTGCTGCACCCCCTATAGTTACGCTCCTGGGCAGCAGGCAGAGCTATTGTCAATAGTCAGTATAGGCAGCAGGCAGAGCTATTGTCTATAGTCAGTATAGGCAGCAGGCAGAACGTTTGTCCATAGTCAGTATAGGCAGCAGGCAGAACTATTGTCAATAGTCAGTATAGGCAGCAGGCAGAACGTTTGTCCATAGTCAGTATAGGCAGCAGGCAGAACTATTGTCAATAGTCAGTATAGGCAGCAGGCAGAACTATTGTCAATAGTCAGTAAAGGCAGCAGGCAGATCTATTGTCCATAGTCAGTTTAGGCAGCACAGGCAGAACTATTGTCAATAGTCAGTATAGGCAGCATGCAGAGCTATTGTCCATAGTCAGTATAGGCAGCAGGCAGAGCTATTGTCCATAGTCAGTATAGGCAGCAGGCAGAGCTATTGTCCATAGTCAGTATAGGCAGCAGGCAGAGCTATTGTCCATAGTCAGTATAGGCAGCAGGCAGAGCTATTGTCCATAGTCAGTATAGGCAGCAGGCAGAGCTATTGTCTATAGTCAGTATAGGCAGCAGGCAGAATTATTGTCCATAGTCAGTATAGGCAGCAGGCAGAACTATTGTCCATAGTCAGTATAGGCAGCAGGCAGAATTATTGTCCATAGTCAGTATAGGCAGCAGGCAGAACTATTGTCCATAGTCAGTACAGGCAGCAGGCAGATCTATTGTCCATAGTCAGTATAGGCAGCAGCAGTGGTGTAACTAGAACCTTCAGGGCCCTGATGCAAAAAACCATGAAGGGCCCCCTGAACCCCAGCCAGGGCCCTTCCCTCCGAGTCCGGCGGTGGAACTCCAGGGCGTGGTCATAGGTATGACCTTTGTGAGCCCTGTAGTTCCACCACTGGTATCAGTAGTTTTTTTTTTTTTTTTTACATTTTTAGGTGCCCCATTGGGGGACTTCTCCAGGGCAGATGAAGTGGAGGGGGGCTGGCAGACAAGCCTGCAGTGTCCTCCGGGGGCTCTCATAGGGCTGCACTGCATCACGCTCCTGGGCAGCAGGCAGAGCTATTGTCAATAGTCAGTATAGGCAGCAGGCAGAGCTATTGTCTATAGTCAGTATAGGCAGCAGGCAGAACGTTTGTCCATAGTCAGTATAGGCAGCAGGCAGAACTATTGTCAATAGTCAGTATAGGCAGCAGGCAGAACGTTTGTCCATAGTCAGTATAGGCAGCAGGCAGAACTATTGTCAATAGTCAGTATAGGCAGCAGGCAGAACTATTGTCAATAGTCAGTATAGGCAGCAGGCAGATCTATTGTCCATAGTCAGTTTAGGCAGCACAGGCAGAACTATTGTCAATAGTCAGTATAGGCAGCATGCAGAGCTATTGTCCATAGTCAGTATAGGCAGCAGGCAGAGCTATTGTCCATAGTCAGTATAGGCAGCAGGCAGAGCTATTGTCCATAGTCAGTATAGGCAGCAGGCAGAGCTATTGTCCATAGTCAGTACAGGCAGCAGGCAGAGCTATTGTCCATAGTCAGTATAGGCAGCAGGCAGAACTATTGTCCATAGTCATTATAGGCAGCAGGCAGAGCTATTGTCCATAGTCAGTATAGGCAGCAGGCAGAGCTATTGTCCATAGTCAGTATAGGCAGCAGGCAGAGCTATTGTCCATAGTCAGTATAGGCAGCAGGCAGAGCTATTGTCCATAGTCAGTATAGGCAGCAGGCAGAACTATTGTCCATAGTCAGTATAGGCAGCAGGTAGAACTATTGTCCATAGTCAGTATAGGCAGCAGGCAGAACTATTGTCCATAGTCAGTATAGGCAGCAGGCATAGCTATTGTCCATAGTCAGTATAGGCAGCAGGCAGAGATACTGTCAGCACAGCCAAAGCATTGGTCCAGGCAGAAGACAGTGATGTGGTCAGCAACAGCCAAAGGAATTGTCCAAGCAGAGACATGGCCGGCACAGCCAAAATATTGGCCCTTATAGTAGGCAGAAACATGGTCCAGTTGTGGTCAGTTCATGCGACAGACAGAGGTATGATGGCAGTAAGTCAGCAGCAGGCAGAAATATAAAGTTTAGGGCCTCGGTCAGGTAAGACCTGGGCACAGGTGTAGAGACTTCTTCCACCCAAATCTCTGGTCTCCAGACCCTAATCTGGGAATTACAAAACTCTGAGAAAACCCCCAAAAATGTTTTTTTCTATCCAGAAAAAAACTATTCTGGAGCCCCTCACATATGTAAGACCCAAGTGTTATTATGAATCCCGCTACTACAGTAGCAGAGCAAAAGATCAGTCCAAGCGGCAGGCAAAAAACACATTTTATTAACAGGCTGAGGTCAGTTCACATGAAAGAAATGTGGTGGATAAACAGTCGGGAGGATGATTGAAGCACTGGGAACTCTGTAGCTGGGGCAGGAGCACCTCTAGCAGGGGATACAAAAGTGGGTACATTAAAAGCAATGAACCAATAGGTGAGGGACAGGGGCCAGGACCGTCTTACTGAGCGGGCACCCCTGGGCACTGCCCATGGGCCCTAGGTTCACCTGGGGCCCATTCAGAGCCAGACAAATAGAAGAAACAGTGGGGCGTGGCCTGGAGCCGGGACGACATGGCTGCTTAATTCCACAGCTCTGTCTGCGGGAATCCCTTCTTCGCTTACTGAGGAGCAAATACGCATCCAGAGATGGGAAAATCTAAGGGGCACGGATCCCAATCCCGTTCTCGATCCCCGCGGGGACTCGAGAGTCGTGACGGACGCAGCATTCCGGAAATATTCCGCCCCCGCTCACGCGAGGCCTCACCTGCGGCCTACACAGACGCCCGTTCTCCTGACCGCAGCTCCCTGGCGCACGAGACACAGCCGAGGACTGATAATCCGCCTGACTCCCGGGCACTCACGATGTCAGACCTCAGGTCAGTTGCGGCAGACATCCCTGACTGCTGTTATAACGGAGCTCCGGAGAGACATCCACGCCATGCATGTACGTGTCACTGAGGTGGAAGAAACTACTGCCCGCCATGACACCGCCATTGACCAGCTACAGCACTCATCTCATCGTTTTAACTTGCAGTTGAGAGATGTCAATAGATACATGGAAGATCTGGACAACAGAGGTCGCAGGCACAACGTTCGTGTGAGAGGTATCCCAGAAACTGTTGACCAAGCTCATTTAGCACAGGCCACTCAGATCTTTAATGATTTGTTGGGCAGACCACCAGATTCCCCAGTGGAATATGAAAGGCTTCATAGGGCTCTGAAACCTAGAAGCAGAGACACTGACCCCCCCAGGGATGTAATCTGTTGCCTGGTGAATTTTAAACTGAAGGAAACTATTCTACACAATGCCAGGGACCGTCGCAACCTGCTCTATCAAGGCGCTGAGATAAAGATTTTTCAAGACCTCTCGCCCATCACCTTGCAGAACAGGAGAGACCTACGCCCTCTGCTTGAGGTTTTACGCCGCAAAGGCATTCAATATAGGTGGAGATTCCCCTTTGGCCTCACAGCCTCTGCAGCTGGCCGCACAGCCTATCTCAGGGTTCCAGAGGACCTGAGAAATTTTTGTGATACTCTGCAAATTCCATTAGTGGACCTCCCGGATTGGTACAAGATGTTCCGTACCACCACTTTACAGAGAACCAGCTCCATGGACACCATCCCGGAAAGAGATGAGTTTCACATCAGGAGACGTAGATCATTCTCACCGAACCCACCTTCTCCGAGACGCCCAGGCGACAGAGCGTTCCCTAGTCCCACAGCTTCGCCTGCACACAGGCGAGCTAGACCAGACTGCTCATGAACTTATCTGCAGTAGCCAGGGTCCTGCCTGATTTCATTCATGATACGGTCACTATGGCCACTCACGGTTGCTAGCCTTGCATACGATGCCCCTTTATTCTCTCAGTGACACCCCCTCCCCCCCCCCCTTTTTTTTTTTTTGTTGTTTTGTGTGCTGCCCTTGTCCAGTCGAAAATGCTGTTTCAGTTGGTCTCTAATACATGAAACGCCTCCTGGGGGGCTTGATGCCTTTAGTCTTACACTCTATTGGACACACTGTTGAGCCTCAATGAGACTGATTCACATCCAATCTCAGTTTCCCCCGAACTTTTTATGTTGTAGAATACCATGTTGATCTCACAGTACCCCCTCGAGCATTGGTTTATTATACTGTTCTTGTGTAAGCCTCTATGGACACTTGTGCTCTTATCTCCAACTCTCACTTCCCCGCCCACCCCCTCTCATCCTCCATTACCCCGTATTCCGGGTTCCTGCTAACCTCCTCTTAATGTCTGAATGCTCGTGGGGGACTTTGGGTACCTCCCTTAGAGGCCTCTAGCTCTGTTCTCATTAGGCCACCTGACTATGTCATTACAAACCGTTATTTCTGTTAAAATTTAATTTCATGGTAGCTTTTCGAATGCTCTAGTAAATCTGGAGGATCATACATCCACCAGGATCCAAATGTTACATGCCTGTGTCCCCCCCCCCCTTATTTTTTTCTTTCTTTTTCATGTTTTTACTGAGTTCCATAGTTCGTTTAATATAATGTTTTATATTCTGGTTTCAGCCTAATCACCATGGGTATGCTGGGCTAACTGCATTTGGGGGAGGAGACAGGGATAGATTGCTCTCACTAACATCTGTGACTCTACTCCTCATGTGGTGGGCTGGCCTTATACTCCGCATCCGCCAGTGACTAATGTATAATCTCCTTTGCTCAACGCTCTCTGCATATAATATGTCGAGACTATCGTGAGATATCACATAATCTCTCCCGTCTGTTTTATCCCTTATAATAGGCTCCCATATGTTCATGTAATACCACCTATGGATTCCTGCGGACAGACACCCATGAAGACCTGACCCGACTTTCATTTCACGCTCACACACAGCGGAAGATAGCCCCGATCCCTCGACCGCTGACCTACCCCGGACCTGACGACCCCTTTCAGGGTAAGGTAACAGTGTTACACAACTCCTCAATCTCTATTACTACTACTCTGCTCTCCCTCTTCTCTCCCGCTTGATTTCAACCCCTCTTCCCCCCTATACCCACGCCTTCTCCTTTCTTTCCCACCTGCCTATAACCTCCTCCTACCCCCTTCCTGGTAATCTCCTCAGTCCCCCCATCACTTATTGATTTAATCACGCTCAGATCGCTTCTGCTCTGGCTGAACGTTTATTCTTTCTCAGTTCATCTCAGCTATATCCCGTAAAGGATATAGTGTACGCTTAATTGGTCAGTAGTAAATCCAGCACTACAAGCAGTGACTATGACCTCTCCACACCCACACTCAGAGCCGATCAATATTAAAATAGTCTCCCAAAATGTTAAGGGTCTAAATATCCCGGAAAAGCGAAGCCAAGTTCTCCACTTGATGTCTACGATGAAAGCGGACATCATTTTTTTACAAGAGACCCATTTCTGTACTTCTAATATCCCCAAACTGGCAAATCCCAGATTTCCTACGGCTTATCATGCTACAAACCCTCTGGCCAAAACTAAGGGAGTTTCGATCCTAATTTCATAAAATATTCCCTGGCAACTGGAAGATTCACTAATTGATCCGGAGGGACGCTTTCTCTTTCTGAAAGGGCGCCTGCATAATCGCCCGATCACGCTAGCAAATGTATATATCCCTAATTCTGCTCAGTTAAGCTTCTTCAGATCAGTTGTAGACCACTTGACAAACTTCCAAGTAGGAATAACCATCCTCGGAGGAGACTTTAACATGCCACTTCAACCTCTTCTAGATTCCTCTTCAGGTACATCCTCCCTTCCCTATAGATCTCTGAAACAGGTTAGGTCCCATCTACAAAGCCTTTCATTGCACGAAACATGGCGTACTCTTCATCCTGACACCAAGGATTACACGTTTTTTTCCAACCCACATAACAGATACTCCAGGCTTGACTACCTGTTCCTTTCCCAGAGAGACCTTCCCCTCCTTAAATATGCCTCTATCGAACCACTTCTCATTGCTGACCATCACCCGATTTCGATTCTCCTCACGCTCCCCACTCAGAAACAGGTATCGAAAACATGGTGTTTATCCGCCTCACTCCTGACATCAGAGATTGACATTAATATGATTAGATCTAGCCTTCACCAATACTTTTTAGAAAATAGCAACCCTTCGGCCTCGCCCATTGCTATCTGGGAGGCTCATAAATGCACCATTAGGGGTCAGCTTCTACAACTAGCAGCCCTTAAAAAGAAGGAAAACCAAACTGCGATGTCAGAGGTTATTCTCACTATCAAACGTCTAGAACGCACACACAAACGATCGCTGGCCCTGACCACCCTGCAGGAACTCTCAGAAGCGAGACAGAAACTTCTAGAGCTCTTAGGTCGCAAAACACGCCATAAATTCGTTCTCACACAAAAGCTCTTCTACGAGCACAGCAATAAATGTGGTAGTTTACTTGCTCGAGCCATACGTTCGCAAAGGAATGCCACGAATGTTTACATGATCAAAGACGTGACAGGTAGAAACCACACATCCTCGGAAGATATAGCAGCTCAATTTGAGCAATATTATACAGATCTATATAATCTACCCAACCATGCAGAACCTTCTACGTCCCAAAATAGGAGAAAGACGATGATTAATCAATTTCTTGCACAGTATAGTCCTCAAGCGATACCCAGGGACATAGCCCTAGATTTGGACAACCCTATTACGGATTCTGAATTCAAACTAGCCATAAAACAACTAAAACCAGGTAAGAGCCCGGGTCCAGATGGCTTCTCAGCACCCTACTACAAAATCTTTGCGGATTCCTTATCGACACCCTTCCTTAAAGCTTTCAAATCCCTTAATGATAGACCTACTCCTTTCCACAGACTCCTGGAAGCACACATCTCCGTGATTCCTAAGCCTGGAAAGGACGCGTCCTCGGTCACCAGTTACAGGCCGATCTCATTACTGAACCTTGATGCAAAGCTTTTTGCTAAAATCTTAGCCAACCGACTTCTTCCCCTCCTGCCCTCACTTATTGGAAACTATCAAGTAGGATTTGTCCCTGGCAGGGAAGCCAGGGACAACACTATAAAAGCTATTAATCTTCACCACTGGTTATCGTCCCGAAAATACAAAGGCTTCTTTCTATCCCTGGATGCGGAGAAGGCATTTGACAGGCTGGCCTGGGACTACTTGGAAGAAGTTCTTTGCCACTTAGGTTTACCAAGCAGAATGCTCAATCTCATTATGTCCCTTTATACCACCCCATCGGCAAGAATATGTGTCAACGGCCACCTGTCAAATGCCTTCCCCATCCGAAATGGGACTAGACAAGGATGCCCCCTTTCCCCCATTTTATTCATTCTGACGCTTGAACCTCTCCTGAGGAGGCTCCAAAGTAACGCGGATATTAAGGGGATACCAATTCCCGGCCACAACCCTAAGTTGGCGGCCTTTGCGGATGACATCCTACTATTTTTAAGTGACCCCTTAACCTCTTTGCCTAACTTGCTCAAAGATTTTGAATCATTCGGCCGCATTTCTAACTTAAAAATAAATTTCTCGAAATCGCATGCCCTTAACATATCCTTACCGCAGGAGTTGGTCACGCAATGTCAAAGTTCCTTTCCGTTTACATGGGAACGGAATTCCATTACCTACTTAGGGATACAACTTCCCACGAAACTCCAAGACTTATTCTCAGCTAACTTTTTGCCCCTATCGCGTACCATAGCTGCAGACTTGCGCAACTGGGATAAACCTCACTTTTCCTGGTTCGGTCGGGCAGCCATTCTTAAAATGAATGTCCTCCCACGGGTTCTTTACCTCCTGCAAACAATCCCAATCCAAATCCCCTCCTCTTTTTTCCTAACACTTAAACGCGCGTTCACTAAATTTCTTTGGAATCAAAAACGTCCCAGGATAAGTTATACCCAGCTTACGAAACCTAAAAACAAAGGGGGAATCGGCCTTCCGGACCTTAAAAATTACCATTTAGCTTGCCATCTAGTCAGAATAGTAGACTGGTCAACGCACGCAACAAACAAAGATTGGGTCGCACTAGAGGACTCGTTCTCAAATACTCCACTTAACTCTACACCCTGGATCCTACCCTCTCACATCCCTAAAACGTTAAGAGATCATCCTCTGATCGGGGCAACATTGAACGTCTTTAGAGACGCGGTCAGAAGATTCAAAATTTCCTCTAACCCAGGTCCCCTAACACCTCTTAGGCTGAACCCTGCTTTTCTTCCTGGCATGTCCAGAGACTTTCTCAAAGTAACATGGCCATTTCAGGAAATTCAAGCCCACCAGTTCTTCAGAAATGGAGAACTTATCGACCACACTTCTCTTCCCACTACTCCGGACAGTCCCCCTATCCCTAGATGGACTTATTTCCAACTAAGACATTTCCTTAGGACCACTGACAGAGATACCCTGCTATCTAGACAACTGACTCCCTTTGAGAAGCTGTGCTTTCAGTCGTCACCTCAACGTCACTTAATTTCAGTAACCCACTCTCTTCTTTTCTCATCCCTATCACCAAAAGAAGGAACAGCTTGTCAAGCCTGGGAGAGGGAACTTCATTTAAACTTCCTTGAGGAGGACTGGGAAAGAATTCTAATGATTGCTCATAAGGGTTCACTAAATGTTAATATTCAAGAAAGTAATTTTAAACTCCTCTCCAGATGGTATCGCACACCTGACACCATCCATAAATTCTCCCCGGAAACCCCCAACCACTGCTGGAGATGCCTCACTGAAGTGGGGACGCTCTTACATATCTGGTGGTCCTGTTCAAAGATCCAACAGTTCTGGACCCAAGTACACGCCATAACCTCCTCAATTACGGACCTTGACATAGACTATTCGCCAGCACGCATGCTATTCCACCATACGCACACCCCTGCGCAAATCTACAGAAAATCCCTTAGTCTACACCTTCTGAATGCTGCTAAGATGTGCATCCCAGCCCACTGGGGTTCCTCCGATATCCCATCCACTCGCGAATGGCTCCTTAGGGTAGAGAAGATAGCTGAAATGGAGGAGCTCATACACACAGCAAAAGACTCCCCACATAAATATGCACGGACCTGGGAAAAATGGTTGCGCTACCTAGCTAATAGACCGCGACCTAATGATCATAGTGCTGCTAACCCACGTAGTGAGCCCATCTAATTTCCCACACCTCTCCTCCGCTCGGATCCTCTTACTTGATCCAGGGTGGACTACAGTCCACTCCACTGCATTTAACGAAACGGAAATTTCGACCAATGTTACCTATCCAACTTCCAGATTTCCTCTTTTTGTTCATTACTATCTGCATCTGGACTCAGGGGTAGACCGAGGAGATACCTCCCGCCCCCACCCTCTCTTCCTACCCCCCACCCCTCCACTTCAACCCCTAACCCCTTTCTTCTGTCCCTTGTCCCCCCCTTCTTCCTTCTCTTTTTCTCTCTCCCTCTCCCATTACCCCCCTATTCCCACTCAACACTCCCTTCTTCTGCTGTACCCTCTTCCTAGTTATGACACTATAGCTACAGACGTCTCAAGCCATTGGAGAACTAACCGTCGACATATGACAGTACGACTATAACCCCGATTTTATTCCCGACGATCTCTTCTACCACCCCCATGCGACAATTCCAAACATGACAGTGCTTTCCACGATGATTTATACCCCACTATCAGACATGATCCTCCTACAGATACATTTGCACAGTCAATAAGTGCTCCTGGAGCCTTGGTAGGAGACCTTTTCAAACTCTCCTTGCACGGAGACACAATTTTCGAGTGAGGGTATCCCGACCTACTTAAGAATTCATAGCATGAACCGGGGCGGATGTTAATGAAAGATTCTCTGTACTCTGCAGTTGCCGTCTGTTTTGTAACCAATATGTACCCAATTTGTACTTATGTAACCCCATACTGTTGTACTCCTCTTGTGTGAAAATTCTAATAAAACTTCTTTTGGAAAAAAAAAAAAAAAAAGAAACAGTGGGGCAAGGAAGTCAGGCTTAGCGGGCACAGGCAGTCTGGTGAGCGGGGCAGCCATCAGGGGGGTACAGCCCATACACTAAGGGCTTGAGCATCTAGAAGGGCCCGGCTCTCTGGCGAGGATGGGAGAAGGCAGGGGTGGGTGCAGGAGAGCTCTGTGGCTGTGCTGGATTTTGGACTGTGTGTGAGTGTCATTGAGCTGACATCGGACTCTTTGCTGCCCCCTCTGGTAAATTTCGGCATGTGCACCCCTCGTGTGTCCTGCACAAGAGCTGGGACAAGGAACACCACCTAACAAGTAATGCACCACACACACGATCGGACTTTCCGACAACAAAACCGTGGATTTTTTTCTGAAGGATGTTGACTCAAACTTGTCTTGCATACACATGGTCACACAAATGTTGGCCAACAATTCTGAACGTGGGAACGCGGTGACGTACAAGACGTACCACTAGCTGAGAAAAAAGGAAGTTCAATAGCCAGTGTGGCTCCTTCTGCTTGATTCTGAGCATGCATTAACTTTTTTGCGACGGACTTGTGTACACACGATCGGACTTTATGACAACAAAGTTCTGTTGGCGGAAAATTTGAGAACCTGCTAGCCAACATTTGTTGGCGGAAAGTCTGACAGCAAATGTTCGATGGAGCGTGCACATGGTCGGACTTTCCGACAACAAGCTCACATCCAACATTTCCCATCGGAAAATCTGACCGTATGTACGTGGCATTAGGGCTGTTCTACAAGTAAGGGGGTTGTCTGTTTGTGTACATGTGTGTGTGTGCCTGTGTGTGTGTGTCTGTGTACATGTGTGTGTCTATGTTCATCTGTACGCCTGTGTACATGTGTGTTTGCGTGCCTGTGTACACGTGTCTGTCTGTGTACATGTGTGTGTGTATCTGTGTACATTTGTGTGTGTGCGTGCCTGTGTACATGTGTGTCTGTGTACATGTGTGTGTGTGCCTGTGTACATGTGTGTGTGCCTGTGTACATGTGTTTGTGTGTCTGTGTATATCTGTGTGTGTCTATGTACATCTGTGCGCCTGTGTACGTGTGTGTACATGTGTGTGTGCCTGTGTGTGTGTCTGTGTACATGTGTGTGTCTATGTACATCTGTACGCCTGTGCACATATGTTCGTGCCTGTGTACAGTGTACATTTGTGTGTGTCTGTGTACATGTGTGTGTGTGCGTATATGTGTATGCGTCTATGTACAGCTGTACGCCTGTGTACATGTGTGTGTGTGTGTCTGTGTACATGTGAATGTGTGTGTGCCATATATACACATGTGAGGGGGGCTGAGAGCGTACAAGTGTGAGGTGTGTAGATTAGGCAGGCTTGTAGGGGCCCCATAGCATTACTTTGTGCAGGGGCCCATGATGTTATTAAGATGGCCCTGACAGGGGATAGTCCTTACAGGATGGAGTGGTCCATTAGTTCTGGGTAATACCAACAGGGGGGACAAACCCCTTGTCGCACACTTATGCAGCCCGCTGGAGAGTAGAAGAGATTCTGTATATGTGGAGAGAGGAGCAGTGCCAATCTAAGTGTAGCAATGATACAATTGTCTTTTATTGAAGGTAATACACTCACTGGGTGGTGGATAAGTATAGGCACATCAATGGTTAGCAGCCATATTGGGTGTCATCACTCCCGGCGGTGACGGTGGTTTCCAGAGTCTTGGGATAGATGGAGGAGGCACAGAAGGAAGCCGTCATGATGTCATCTGGTGTCGGTGTGACGCAGTCTTTTAGGCCGTGTTAGGGGGGACACTGGGGACACTTTGTCTTTCGGCTGCTTCTGTGGGTGGAATGGCGCTCAAGAAGTCTGATAACAGCATCAGAGTGAAGGTTTTGCCGGAAGATGAGGGATGTGACGGGTTCTTCTATGAATTTGGGTAAGGCGGGGGGTCTTTCTGTGGATTTGGTGAAGGTGACATTATAAACGCCGAAATTAATAAGATAAATTGTAAATTTTTCTACCAGCCATATAGGGCTGTAGCATTTGATCATTGAAACCCCCCCTCCCCCCCTCCTATGTAAAGATTATAATCTTGGATGTATACAGGCTTTTGAATGGGACTGTGTCTTCCGGGTGTCATTGTGGACGGTGGACAGGATGTAGACATAGTTACATAGTAGGTGAGGGTGAAAAAAGACACAAGTCCATCAAGTCCAACCCATGTGTGTGATTATATGTCAGTATTACATTGTATATCTCTGTATGTTGTGGTCATTCAGGTGATTATCTAATCGTTTTTTGAAACAATCGATGCCCCCCGCTGAGACCACCGCCTGTGGAAGGGAATTCCACATCCTTGCCGCTCTTACAGTTAAGAACTCTCTACGTAGTTTAAGGTTAAACCTCCTTTCTTCTGATTTTAATGAGTGTCCACGAGTCTTGTTATATACACAAAAGGAGATTGCGCCAAAAAACAACCACAACTATATATATATATATATATATATATATATATATATATATATATATATATATATATATATATATATATATATATATATATATATGAAAACGTGCAACACAATTAACAGTGTTAGTGAATAGATGTGTTATGCCGCATACACACGACCAGACTTTTTGACAGCAAAGGTCTGACAGAACGAATCCGTCGGACAATTCGATGGTGTGTGGGCTCCATCAGACCTTTGCTTGCCAAAAGCCCGACGGACTTTAGAAATAGAACATGTTTTACATTTTCCCACCAGAACTCCGCCGGACCCAGTTCCCAGTGGGAAACCCGTTCTTCTGTATGCTGGTCCGTCGGACCAAATATGACGCAAGGGCAGCTACAGCACCTGCCCACGAGAATGTTTCCAGTGCGATCCTATGGACAGGGTGCTGGACATCTGGCCCTGGCTGCAATAGGAAAAACACATTTTATTATCGCAGAGAGTGTGAGAGGGAACGATCTCCAAGGGCATTCCAGGTCTGGTATGGATTTTAAGGGGAACCCCTATACACCGAAAAACGGTGTGGGGGTCCCTCCAAGGTCCATACCAGACCCTTATCCGAGCACGCAGTCAGGAAAGGGGGTGGGGACAAGCGAGCGCCCCCCCTAGCCGTACCAGGCCACATGTCCTCAACATGGGGGTGGGTGCTTTGATGAAGGGGCGCCCCCACCCCAAAGCACCTTGTCCCCATGTTGATGAGGACAAGGGCCTCTTCCCAACAACCCTGGCCATTGGTTTCGAGGTCTGCGGGCAGGGGGCCCTCAGATCCCGGCCCCCCACCCCATGTGAATAAGTATGGGGTACATCGTACCCCTACCCATTCACCTGGGGAAAAAGTATCAATAAAAAAACACACTACACAGGTTTTTAAAGTCATTTATTAGGCTACTCCGGGGGTCTTCTTCCGACTTTGTCAGAATGGCTCCCCTGCGCAAATCGCCGTAGCTGCACGGTGGGCGCTTTAAGAGGTATAGGGCGCGCCCGCTGGGTCACTGAGGAGCCAATGCGTGTGCCCAGCATACGCTTGTGACAGAGCAGGAATAAGGCTCTGTGTGTGTAAACACATAGATCCACGTCCTGTCAGGGGAGAGGAGACAGATCGTGTGTTCCTAGTATATAGGAACACCGATAGGTCTCCTCCCCCAGTCAGTCCCCTCCCCCCACAGTTAGAACACACAGTGAGGGAACACATTTAACCCCTTGATCACCCCCCTAGTGTTAACCCCTTCCCTGCCAGGGACATTTATTGCTGTATAATTGTCAATGGTTTCAAAAAAGTGTCACAGGGTCTGATCTGCAATGACTGCAATGTCGCAGTTACGCTAAAAGATCGGAGCTCAACGCCATTACTAGTAAAAAAAAAATTAAAAAGCCATAAATCAATAACCTATTTTGTAGACGCTATAACTTTTGCGAAAAACCAATCAATATACGTTTATTGCGATTTTTTTTACTAAAAATATGTAGAAGAATACGTATCGGCCTAAACTGAGGGAAAAATGTGTGTGTTTTTATTTTTTTTTAAATTTGAATATTTATTATAGAAAAAAGTAAAAAAATATTGTTTTTTTTCAAAATGTACGCTCTTTTTTTGTTTATAGTGCAAAAAATAAAAAATGCAGAGGTGATCAAATACCACCAAAAGAAATCTCTATTTGTGGAAAAAAAGGACGTCAATTTTGTTTGGGTACAATGTCGCACGACCGCCAAATTGTCAGATAAAGCGATGTATCACAAAAAAATGGCCAGGTCAAGAAGGGGGTAAATCTTTCCCAGGCTGAAGTGGTTAAGACTCTCCCACTGGCCATGTCCATTGTCCTCCATGGTGCACTATGTATGACGCAGGTCATCATCTCCGTGGTAGTGGTCCCAGTGCAGTATTTTGCCCAGGTGCCCATGATGCTGTTGGCAGTGCGGTGGCACTGCCCATGAGAGGCTCCTGGTGCCTTTACTGGGTCACCAGCTCTAAGTCTCCTGCCACTCTGCATGTCGCCGAGCTTGGTGTCCCTCCCCTTCACATTGGGTATGCCAACATTTATGTTGCATAAAAAAGATGGCTGCCTGGGGGCCCTATTATCTTCTATTGCCTGGGGGCCCCCAGGAGTTGTCAGTCCACCCCTGGTCTGGAGAGTTCAATATTGAATTGGCCCCACCCTTTGCAGCTATAACAGCTTCAGCTCTTCCAGGAAGGCCGTCCACAAGGTTTAGGAGTGTGCCTATAGGAATGTTTGACCATTCTTCCCAGAAGAACATTTGTGAGGTCAGGCTCTGATGTTGGATGAGAAGGCCTGGCTTGCAGTCTACACTCTAATTCATCCCAAAGGTGTTCTATCGGGTTGAGATCAAGACTCTGTGTTGGCCAATCAAATTCCTCCGTCCCAAACTCATCCATGTCTTGCTTTGTGCACTGGTGTGCAGTCATGTTGTAACAGGAAGGGGCCATCCCCAAACTGTTCCCACAAAGTTGGGAGCATGAAATTGTCCAAAATGTCTTGGTATGCCGACACCTTAAGTGTTCCCTTCACTGGAACTAAGGGGCCAAGCCCAAACCCTGAAAAACAACCCCCCCCCCCCACCATAATCCCCCTCCACCAAATGATTTGGACCAGTGCACAAATCAAGGTCCATAAAGACATGGATTTGGCGAGTTTGAGGTGGAAGAACTTTACTGGCCTGAACTGAGTCCTGACCTCAACCCCGTAGAATACCTTTGGGATGAATTAGAGTGGAGACTGCGAGCCAGGCCTGACCTCAGAAATGCGCTTTTGGAAGAATGGTCAAACACTCCCATAGACGCCCTCCATACCTTGTGGACGGCCTTCCCAGAAGAGTTACATAGTTAGTTCGGTTGATTAAAGACACCAGTCCATCCAGTTCAAACTGAGTGAGTGTCTACAGTTGTCCCTATCCCTGTACATTACACACTCACATCAGTCCCTAACCTCAAGGAGCCCACAATCCAAGGTCCCCATTCATATACTAGGGGCCAATTTTGGACAGAAACCAATTAATCTACCCGCATGTAGTTTAAGCTGTTATAGCTGCAAAGAGCGGGACCAACTCAATATTGAACCCTCCGGACTAAGACTGGGATGTCATTAAAGGCAGGTGTCCCAATACTTTTGGTAATATAGTGTATATAGAAGTGATATTTCTACTGCCTCTGTAAATTTATCCTGGAGTTGGGCTTTAAGTTTGGCTATTTTTCGTTTTTTTCATGAATTGCAATAGAATAAAATCATTTTGCAAGGCAATATTAACAAAAAAGTTTTTTTTATTTTTTTATCCTCCAAACAAGTATTTGTATTACTTTTATTACAAAGTTATTGGTGAATGAGAAGGTTGATAGAGAAATGTGAGCATTGCTCGGGGCCATAGGAGGTGTACAGGGGGGGGGACTGCAGAGGATAAGAAGATAAGAGCAACAAAACTTCTATATATATTACATCACATATCACACATCAGAAGTCCATTATTTACTTTATGTATTACATTTATTATTATTATTATTATTATTATTATTATTATTATTATTATTATTATTATTATATTTTATTATTATTATTATTATTATTATTATTATTATTATTATTATTATTATTATTATTATTATTATTATTATTATTATTATTATATTTTATTATTATTATTATTATTATTATCATTGGTATTTGTATTATTATTTTATTGAACAGAACATTTTATCTTTGATTATCATATATATTTTCTTAATATTTTACATACTAATAACAATTATATTATTTTGTAATTTTTGTATCTACAATATATTCAGAATATATATATATATATAAAAAAAAAAAAACTTTATAGCGATTATTTCTCTGGGCATTGCTGATACTGGAAAGCGTTTCTTTAGTAAATTATTATTATATTATTGTATTTCTTGTGTCTTATACAGTAATATCTTTATTCTCGGTGTTGTGTTGGATTCCCCTGATAGGTGATATTCCGGAGGCCGGTCACCATATGCTGCTGATATTTCTAACATTGCCGAGAATAGTAAATCCGGAGACATCGATCTCCATTATTAGAGCGATTGTAAACCTTCTGTGTGCCGTTCTCCCAGGACTACCGACACCTGAGCTGAGCGCCCCCTAGAGACCCCACAAGAGCGGCACATGATTACAGTGGTGGGACCGCTCCATTCACAATACAACAAAACAAGAACTAAGTCACCAAAGAACAAAATGTGATATTTTACTGGATGAAAGTTTCTGCGGGATTCCCCAGGAAACAGACGCCGAATTTACTCCTCACTATTCCAATACAAACTCCCATCATACAAGTCTTACTATGTCTCCTTCACTTCACCTATTCATTCACCACCTAGTTTATGTGAATAGGAATTAGATACAAATAAAATAATAATAATAATAATATTAACATTAATAATAAAAATAATAATAATAATAATATTAACATTTATAATAACAATAACATTATAAATAATAATAATATTAATAATAATAATAATAATAATAACAACATTATTATTATTAGGATTAATAATAATAATAATACTGATAATAATAATGATAATAATAATAATAATAATAATAATAATAATAATAATAATAATAATATTAATACTATAAACATTAATAATAATAATAATAATATTTGTCATAACTAGAATTCTGCAAATAATTGTGAAGTGATGTTCAATGTGTACATTGTGCTCCTATATTGCTGCTTTTGTGTCTTTTGCCCCTATAAGTTACAGTACATATGCAGATTCGAGGAGTGGGGGGACCACTCCCGCTGTGCTATTGTGTTTTATGAGGGGAAGCCTTCTCTGCCATCAGACCACATTGATCAGTATTGATTAGTGTCTCCTCCATCCAACATAACAGGTTCAACAACACATTCAATACTTTCCTCCTTCAATCCTCTTACCCGGAGGAAGTTACCAAACTCCTCTCTGAGGCTCATCTTTCTACCTGTCTCCTGGACTCTCTCCCCTCACAACTACGACATCCACTTTCATGTTCTACTCTTTGTAACTCACATCTTCAATCTCTCCACCTTTCTTACCTCACTCAAACATGCACTGATAACCCCCATACTTTGGAAAACCCTCACTGGACCCCACCTGTTTGAATATCTTAAGACCCCCCTCTGCTCCTGGGGACTCCAAGCTTCTTGAATGTCTTGTCCGCAACCAAATACGTTTCTGCCTCAATGACAACAACCTTCTCCACACCCTACAGTCTGGCTTCCACCCGCAACATTCCACTGAACCTGCTCTACTAAAACTCATGAAATACCTACTAACTGCTAAAACCAGCGGATGTTACTCCATACTCATACCCTTAGACCTTTCTGACACAGTCGACCACCCACTCAATAATCTCTACTCGCCTACCTCCACGACTCTGCTCTTTCCTGGTTCTCCTTCTACCTATCTCAGTGTACCTTCATAGTCACCTACAACTCTATGTCCTTCACTCCTCTTTCTGTTGGGGTACCACAAGGCTCTGTCAATGGATCCCTCCTAATCTACAATGAATACTCTTCCCTGGGCCAGTTGATGGGCCTCCTATTCTACATCTAATCCTCTTCCCTGAAGTCTCCCACAGCTTCCAATTCCACCTCTACACCAACAAAAGCCAAATCTATTTTTATACTCCCCAGCTCACCACCTTGATCTCCTCACGTATAATAAATTTACTGAGTGACAAATCAGTACGAATGTCGTGCTAAAACTGATCTTGTAATTTTCCCTCTTCCCCAATCCTCCCCTCATGACTTTACCATTAGGATCAGCAGCACAACCATTGATCCCTCCACACATGCCAGGGTGCTGGGTGTAATCCTAGACTCTGGCTTCTCTTTTTGGCCCCACATCCAACCACTGGTTAAATCTTGCCACTAGGGATGAGCTTCGATTCGAACTCATGTTTGACTTGAACATTGTCTGTTCGCTGAACAGTGAACAATTTGGGATGCTCGCGGCAAATTCGAAAAGTTGGGGAACACCCTGTACAAGTCTATGGGAGAAATCTAAAGTGCTAATTTTAAAGGTTAATATGCAAGTTATTGTCATAAAAAGTGTTTGGGGACCTGGGTCCTGCCCCAGGGGACATGTATCCATGCAAAAAAACAGCCATTTTTTCGGGAGCAGTGATTTTAATAATAAAAGTGTAATATTCCTTTAAATTTTATACCAGGGGGGTGTGTATAGCATGCCTGTAATGGGGCGCATGTTTCCTGTGCTTGGAACTGTCCCTGCACAAAGTGTCATTTCTGCAGGAAAAAAAGTAATTTAAAATCACTTGCGGCTATAATGAATTGTCGGCTCCCCGTAATACAGAGAACAGTCATTGATTAAAAAAAAAAGCGTGGGCTTCCCCCAAATTCAGTTACCATGCCCTTCAGGTCTGGTATGGATATTAAGGGGAACCCTGCGTCAAATATTTAAAAAAATGACGTGGGGTTCCCCCCAAATATCCATACCAGACCCTTTATCCAAGCACGGAACCTGGCAGGCCACAGAAAAAGAGGAGGGATGAGAGAGCGCCACCCCAAACCATACCAGACCACATGCCCTCAACATTGGGAGGATGTTTTGTGGGTCTTTGACCCCTCAAAGCACCATGTTCCCATGTTGATGGGAACAAGGGCCTCATCCCCACAACCCTGGCCGGTGGTTGTGGGGGTCTGCGAGGGGGAGGTTTATCAGAATTTGGAAGCCCCCTTTAACAAGGGGACCCCCAGATCCCAGCCCTCCCTGTTTGAAATTATAAGGGGGTACAAAAGTACCCTTACCATTTCATAAAGAAAGTGTAAAAAAATAGTAAAAAACACACACACACCATTGGGAAAAGTCCTTTATTAAAAAATAAAAGAAATAAATAAAAGATTCCAGCGGTGGTAATCCACTCTTGCTATACAGCGATGGGTGATCTCTTCTCCGGGGTTCAGCAATGGGTGATCTGATCTCATCTCTGGGATCCAGCGATGGGTGATCTCTCCTGATGGTTCAGCGCAGTGCATCCTGTCTCCACTGGAGACATTGCCTGAATCAAAGCAGGCTGACGTGTCTTAGCTGAGGAGGACAGGGCCACCCGTCACCTGACCCCACCCCCTCTGATGTAATGCAGGTTTCCATTTTTTTTATTATTTGGCGTGGAGTTTTCCTTAAAATCCATACCAGACCCTTCAGTCTGGTATGGAGTTTTGGGGGGAACCCCACGTCTTTTTTTTTTATTTGACGCAGGGTTCCCCTTAATATCCATACCAGACCTGAAGGGCCTGGTAATTGAATTTGGGGGAACCCCACGCTTTTTTTTTATCAATGACTTTCAGTGACTGTTTTCTGTATTACAGGGAGCCGACAATTCATTATAGCCGCGAGTGCTTTTAAATTACTTTTTTCCTGCAGAAATGACACTTTGTGCAGGGACAGTTCTAAGAACGGGAAACATGCGCCCCTTCACAAGCATGCTATACACACCCCCCAGGTACGAAATTTAAAGGAATATTACACTTTTATTGTTTCACTTTAAGCATTATTAAAATCACTGCTTCCAAAAAAACTGCCTTTTTTAAAACTTTTTTTGCATTGATTCATGTCCCCTGGGGCAGGACCCGGGACCCCAAACTCTTTTTATGATAATAACTTGCATACTAGCCTTTAAAATTAGCATTTTCAACGTTCAAGTCCCATAGACTTTAATAAGGTTCTAAAGTTCACACAAAGTTTTAGGTCTATTCGCAGGTTCTGGTGCGAACCGAACCGGGGGGGGTGTTCAGCTCATCCTTACTTGCCACCTTAAAGTGGTGAAAACCGGATTCATGAAATTTGAGCTGGGCACATATATCTGCAGTGTTTTCTTATCTCTCTTCAAAGCACTACTTATCAGCATGAAAACTTCTGACAAGTTCTCCGTCAACTGAAATAAAACCAGCCTCAAATTAGTGTCGGGGAGGTTGCTATAAATAGATTACCAGAGAGCTTGCTGGGTCACAGCACAGCTCTGAAAGTCTCTGTCTATGTGGAGTGGGGGTGTGTGCTTTTCCTCCAATCAGCTGTCTTGGCTGTATGCCCAGACTTCACACTCAGTGCAGAACAGAGAGAGAAAATCTGTTCTGAATCTGGATCTGAACATTTTAAAGAATATATAAAGCTGAAGACAGCAGATATACAAGTATAACTTACATAGGGAGATTTGATTAATCTCTGTGTATCATAGTTACATAGTAGGTGAAGTTGAAAAAAGACACAAGTCCATCAAGTCCAACCTTTGTGTGTGATTATATGTCAGTATTACATTGTATATCCCTGTATGTTGCGGTCGTTCAAGTGATTATCTAATAGTTTTTTTAAAACTTTCGATGCCCCCTGCTGACACCACCGCCTGTGGAAGGAAATTCCACATCCTTGCTGCTCTTAAGGTTAAACGTCTTTTCCACTAATTTTAATGAGTGGCCACGAGTCTTGTTAAACTCCCGGTATGGAATTTATAAATTGAAATCATATCCCCTCTCAAGAGTCTCTTCTCCAGAGAGAATGAGTTCAGTGCTCGCAACCTTTCCCCATAACTAGGGACGAGCTTTCTGTTCAAGTTGAACATGAGTTTGACTCGAACATCGGCTGTTTGATTGTTCGACAAAGATCGAACATTATGGGGCGTTTGCGCCAAATTCAATCGGCGCGTCATGCCTCATAATGCACTGCATCATCGCAGTGCATTGCTGGCTGAAGATTGGCCAAGCATGCGCTATAAGACAGGGTACCTTTGGACAATTATGGCTCAGGGGGTTAAGTCCACGTCCCACACTATATAAGGCCACCTGCACGTCGGCCTTGTTTGGTGTGTTGCTGGCGGAGAGAGAGTGAAAGATTGTGTCATTTAATTTACTTTTGAGCAGGCAGTTGATTCAGTTACCTGCAGTGTATTTAGTATATATATATATATATCTCCTGGCTTTGTATATATATATATATATATATATATATATATATACTGTATGCTGTGAAGCTAGATCTGACTGCAGGCCATTCCTGGTGTCCGTATTCAAATACACTTTCAGGCCAGCAGTCTCCAACATGTATATATATCCATTGCATTCCAGTCTGGCCAAGCCTATATCTGACTGCAGGCCATTGATGGTGTACGTTCTCAAATACACTTTGAGGCAGGCAGGTGATTCAGTGATCTACATTGCATAAAGATATATATACAGTCTACTACATATATATCCACTGCATTCTAGTCTAGCCAAGCCTATATCTGACTGCAGGCCATTGCTGGAGTCATTGTTCTGGTAAAATTCAGGTGGTGTTTTGCTAATTACATTTTACAGCATGTTTGGAAGGTCACCAAGGAAAGGCAGACGCTCATAGGCCACTAAAAGAGGACAAGCCGGCTCTGTGTCTAAAGCCAACAGTGCTGGCCATGGATATGGTGCATTCTCAGCACGTGGCCGTGGGACACGCTTGTCCTTTTTTCTTCAACTGGCCATGTTGATCCACAACATGCAGAAGAGTTGGTAGAGTGGATAACTAAGCCATCCTCAGCCTCCTTATCCTCTATCACCCAGTAGGGATGAGCCGAACACCCCCCGGTTCATTTTTTTATCCAGAACATGTGAACGGACCGAAAGTTTGCGTGAACATTCAAACATCGTTAAAGTCTATGAGACTCGAATGTGAGAAATCAAAAATGCGAATTTTAAAGGCTAATATACAAGTTATTGTCCTAAATAGTGATTGTAGACCCGGGTCCTGCCCCAGGGGACATGTATCAATGCAAAAGAGAGTTTTAAAAATGGCTGTTTTTTCGGGAGCAGTGATTTTAATGATGCTTAAAGTGAAAACATAAAAGTGAACTATTCCTTTAAATATCATACCTGTGGTGTGCGTATATTATGCCTGTAAAGTGGCACATGTTTCCAGTGATTAGAACAGTTTGAGAGCAAAATAACATTTCTAAAGGAATAAAAGTCATTTAAAACTGCTTGCGGCAGTCCCCCCAGCCCATTACCAGGCCCTCCCCCAGCCCATTACCAGGCCTTTTGGGTCTTGCATGGATATTAAGGGGAACCCCGCACCCAAATCTTTGTTTTGCTGCCTGTGCCCCTGTTCAGATTTCACCTCACTTTATGTCCCAATGACAATTGGATTTGGAAAATTTTGGGTTATTAGGGAAACAGGGATTGGTGAAAAAATATCAGTGAAGACACCTTTTTCCTATATTAACTCATAGAGGAGAGAATTCCCTTCCAAGGGGTAGATTTCCTCTCACTTTCTGTTGTCTCCCTCTGTTTGTAAGTAGGGTGGGTTCACACTGCTGCAATGTCCCTTGCGAATTTGAGCCATTGCAATCTGTCGAATTCGCAATTCACTCTAATAATATTGTATTCTATCAGTCCTGTGCACATCACTGCCTTGCAAATTTAACCTTAGTGAAAAAAGGTCCTGTGCAAGTTTTATGTGTATGCGATGCGATGCGAATTCAGCCCCATAGCCCCCTCAATTGAATTTGCAATACAAATGCAATAGGTCATTCACAGCACTGTGATATGTTTTCTAGCTTCCCCCACCAGCTCCTCCCATCCATTTTCCCTCACAGCCCCACCCATCTCCTCACCAAGCCTAAAATCAGTGACTGACTCCTACTAAAATGGCCGGCAGACGCATAAAGACCGGCATAGAAAATGAGTATCTCATCAGGCTGGTCCAACAAAGTTCAGATTAGGATAAGGGTTCAAATTAAGGTTCAGATTAGGGTTAGGGTTCAGATTAGGGTTCAGATTAGGGTTAGGAATGCTAACCCTACCTGGAATGGGAACACTAACCTTAACCATAATCCTAACCCTAATTGGAATGCTAACCCTATCCCTAACAGGAATGGGAACCCTAAGCCTAACTGGAATTGGAACCCTAACCCTAATCATAATCCTAACCCTAATTGGAATGCTAACCCTAACCCTTACAGATATGGGAACCCTAACCCTAACTGGAATGCTAACCCTAAACCTAATAGGAATGGGAACTCAAACCCTAACTGAAATGGGAACCTTAACTCTAACCAGAATCCAACCCTAATAGGAATGTTAACCCTAACCCTAACAGGAATGGGAACCCTAACCCTAACTGGAAATGGAACCCTAACCCTAATCATAATTCTAACCCTAATTGGAATGCTAACCCTAACCCTTACAGATATGGGAACCCTAACCCTAACTGGAATGCTAACCCTAAACCTAATAGAAATGGGAACTCAAACCCTAACTGAAATGGGAACCCTAACTCTAACCAGAATCCAACCCTAATAGGAATGCTAACCCTAACCTTAACTGGAATGGGAACCCCAAACCTAACTGTAATGGGAGCCCTAACCCTAACCCTAAACATAATCATAACCCTAATTGGAATGCTAACCCTAACAGGAATGGGAACCCTAACCCTAACTGGAATGGGAACCCTAACCCTAACAGGAATAGGAACCCTAACCATAACTGGAATGGGAACCCTAACCCTAATAGGAATAGAAACCCTAACCCTAACTGGAATGGGAACACTAACTGAAATGGGAACCCTAACTAGAATGCTAACCCTAACCCTAACCAGAATCCTAACCCTAACTGGAATGGGAACCCTAACCTTAACTGAAATGCTAATCCTAAACTTAATAGGAATAGGAACCCTAACCCTAACTGGAATGGGAACCCTAACTCTAACTGGAATGGGAAACCTAACCCTAACTGGAATGCTAACCCTAAACCTAATAAGAATGGGAACCCTAACCCTAACTGGAATGTGAACCCTAACCCTAACCATAATCCCAACCCTAATTGGAATGCTAACCCTAACTCTAACAGGAATGTGAACCCTAACAAGAATGGTGACCCTAACCCTAACTGGAATGTGAACCCTAACTGGAATGGGAACCCTAACCATAACTATAATCCTAACCCTAATTGGAATGCTAACCCTAACCCTAATTGAAATGGGAACCATAACACTAACTGGAATGGGAACCCTAACCAGAATCCTAACCCTAATTGAATTGCTAACCCTAACAGGAATGGGTACCCTAACCCTAACAGGAATAGGAACCCTAACCCTAACTGAAATGGGAACCCTAACTGGAATGCTAACCCTAACCCTAACCAGAATCCTAACCCTAACTGGAATGAGAACCCTAACCCTAACTGAAATGCTAACCCTAACCCTAACAGCAATAGGAAACCTAACCCTAACTGGAATGGGAAACCTAACCCTAATAGGAATAGAAACCCTAACCCTAACTGGAATGGGAACACTAACTGGAATGGGAACCCTAACTAGAATGCTAACCCTAACCCTAACCAGAATCCTAACCCTAACTGGAATGGGAACCCTAACCTTAACTGAAATGCTAATCCTAAACTTAATAGGAATGGGAACCCTAACTCTAACTGGAATGGGAACCCTAACTCTAACTGGAATGTGAACCCTAACCCTAACTGGAATGCTAACCCTAAACCTAATAGGAATGGGAACACTAAACCTAATAGGAATGGGGACACTAAACCTAACCAGAATGTGAACCCTAACCCTAACCAGAATCATAACCCTAATTGGAATGCTAACCCTAACCCTAACAGGAATGGGAACCCAAACCCTAAGTGGAATGCTAACCCTAAACCTAATAGGAATGGGAACCCTAACCCTAACTGGAATGCTAACCCTAAACCTAACAGGAATGGGAACCCTAAACCTAACTGGAATGCTAACCCTAAACCTAATAGGAATGGGAACCCTAACCCTAATTGGAATATTGACCCTATCCAGAATCCTAACCCTAATTGGAATGCTAACACTAAACCTAACAGGAATGGGAACCTTAACCCTAACTGGAATGGGAACCCTAACTGGAATGGGAACCCTAACCCTAACTGGAATGGGAACTCTAACCCTAACTGGAATGCTAACCCTAAACCTAATAGGAATGGGAACTCTAACTGGAATGTGAACCCTAACCCTAACCATAATCCTAACCATAATTGGAATGCTAACGCTAACCCTAACAGGAATGTGAATTCTAACATGAATGGGAACCCTAACCCTAACTCGAATAGGAACTCTAAACCTAACTGGAATGTGAACCCTAAACCTAACCAGAATCCTAACCCTAATTGGAATGCTAACCCTAAACCTAACAGGAATGGGAACCCTAATCCTAACTGGAATGGGAACCCTAACTGGAATGAGAACCCCTTACCTTAACCAGAATCCTAACCTAAATTGGAATGCTAACCCTAACCCTAACAGGAATGGGAACCCAAACTGGAATGGGAACCCTAACCCTAACTGGAATGGGAACCCTATCTCTAACTGGAATGCAATCCCTAAACCTAATAGGAATGGGATCCCTAACCCTAACTGGAATATGAACCCTAACCAGAATCCTAACCCTAATTGGAATGCTAACCCTAAACCTAATAGGAATGGGAACTTTAACCCTAACTGGAATGGGAACCCTAACCCTAACCAGAATCCTAACCTAAATTGGAATGCTAACCCTAACCCTAACAGGAATGGGAACCCTAACCCTAACTGGAATGGGAAACCTAACTCTAACTGGAATGCTAACCCTAAACCCAATAGGAATCGGAACCCTAACTGGAATATGAACCCTAAACAGAATCCTAACCCTAATTGGAATGCTAACCCTAAACATAATAGGAATGGGAACTTTAACCCTAACTGGAATGGGAACCCTAACCCTAACCAGAATCCTAACCTAAATTGGAATGCGAACCCTAACCCTAACCCTAATTGGAATGCTAACCCTAACCCTTACAGATATGGGAACCCTAACCCTAGCTGGAATGCTAACCCTAAACCTAATAGAAATGGGAACTCAAACCCTAACTGAAATGGTAACCCTAACTCTAACCAGAATCCAACCCTAATAGGAATTCTAACCCTAACCTTAACTGGAATGGGAACCCTAAACCTAACTGGAATGGGAGCCCTAACTCTAACCCTAAACATAATCATAACCCTAATTGGAATGCTAACCCTAACAGGAATGGGAACCCTAACTGGAATGGGAACCCTAACCCTAACTGGAATGCTAACCCTAAACCTAATAAGAATGGGAACCCTAACCCTAACTGGAATTTGAACCCTAACCCTAACCATAATCCCAACCCTAATTGGAATGCTAACCCTAACTCTAACAGGAATGGGAACCCTAACAAGAATGGTAACCCTAACCCTAACTGGAATGTGAACCCTAACCCTAACTGGAATGGGAACCCTAACCATAACTATAATCCTAACCCTAATTGGAATGCCAACCCTAACCCTAACTGGAATGGGAACCATAACACTAACTGGAATGGGAACACTTACTGGAATGGGAACCCTAACTGGAATACTAACCCTCACCCTATCCAGAATCCTAACCCTAACTGGAATGGGAACCCTAACCCTAACTGAAATGCTAATCCTAAACTTAATAGGAATGGGAACCCTAACCCTAACTGAAATGAAACCCTAACTCAACTGGAATGTGAACCCTAACCCTTACTGGAATGCTAACCCTAAACCTAATAGGAATGGGAACACTAAACCTAATAGGAATGTGAACCCTAACCCTAACCAGAATCATAACCCTAATTGGAATGCTAACCCTAACCCTAACAGGAATGGGAACCCAAACCCTAACTGGAATGATAACCCTAAACCTAACAGGAATGGGAACCCTAAACCTAACTGGAATGATAACCCTAAACCTAATAGGAATGGGAACCCTAACTCTAACTGGAATCTGAACCCTAACCCTAACTGGAATGCTAACCCTAAACCTAATAGGAATGGGAACCCTAACCCTAACTGGAATATTAACCCTATCCAGAATCCTAACCCTAATTGGAATGCTAGAACTAAACCTAACAGGAATGGGAACCTTAACCCTAACTGGAATGGGAACCCTAACTGGAATGGGAACCCTAACCCTAACTGGAATGGGAACTCTAACCCTCACTGGAATGCTAACCCTAAACCTAATAGGAATGGGAACTCTAACTGCAATGTGAACCCTAACCCTAACCATAATCCTAACCATAATTGGAATGCTAATGCTAACCCTAACAGGAATGTGAACACTAACATGAAAGGGAACCCTAACCCTAACTGAAATAGGAACTCTAAACCTAACTGGAATGTGGACCCTAAACCTAACCAGAATCCTAACACTAATTGGAATGCTAACCCTAAACCTAACAGGAATGGGAACCCTAATCCTAACTGGAATGGGAACCCTAACTGGAATGGGAACCCCTTACCTTAACCAGAATCCTAACCTAAATTGGAATGCTAACCCTAACAGGAATGGGAACCCAAACTGGAATGGGAACCCTAACCCTAACTGGAATGGGAACCCTATCTCTAACTGGAATGCTATCCCTAAACCTAATAGTAATGGGAACCCTAACCCTAACTGGAATATGAACCCTAACCAGAATCCTAACCCTAATTGGAATGCTAACCCTAAACCTAATAGGAATGGGAACTTTAACCCTAACTGGAATGGGAACCCTAACCCTAACCCTAACCCTAACCTAAATTGGAATGCTAACCCTAACCCTAAAATCTAATTGGAATTCTAACCAAAAACCTAATAAGAATGGGAACCCTAATCCTAATTGGAATGCTAACCCTAAACCTAATAGGAATGGGAACTTTAACCCTAACTGGAATGAAAACCCTAACCCTAATCAGAATCCTAACCTAAATTGGAATGCTAACCCTAACCCTAGGGTTAGGGTTAGCATTCCAACCCTAACCCTAACTGGAATGGGAAACCTAACTCTAACTGGAATGCTAACCCTAAATCTAATAGGAATCAGAACCCTAACTGGAATATGAACCCTAAACAGAATCCTAACCCTAATTGGAATGCTAACCCTAAACCTAATAGGATTGGGAACTTTAACCCTAACTGGAATGGGAACCCTAACCCTAACCAGAATCCTAACCTAAATTGGAATGCTAACCCTAACCCTAACCCTAATTGGAATGCTAACCCAAAACCTAATAAGAATGGGAACCCTAATCCTTACTGGAATGCTAACCCTAAACCTAACAGGAATGGGAACCCTAACCCTAACTGGAATGTGAACCCTAACCCTAACCAGAATCCTAACACTAATTGGAAAGCTAACCCTAACCCTAACAGGAATGGGAATCCTAACTGGAATGTGAACCCTAACCCTAACCATAATCCTAACCCTAACCCTAACAGGAATGGGAACCCTAACCCTAACTGGAATAGGAACTCTAACCCTAACCTGGAATGGGAACCCAAACCCTAACCATAATCCTACCCCTAATTGGAATGCTAACCCTAACCCTAACTGGAATTGGAACCCTAATCCTAACTGGAATGTGAACCCTAACCCTAACTGGAATGGGAACCCTAACTAGAATCCTAACCCTAATTGAAATGCTAATCCTAACAGGAATGGGAACCCTAACAGGAATAGGAACCCTAACCCTAACTGGAATGGGAAACCTAACCCTAACTGAAATGCTAACCCTAAACCTAATAGAAATGGGAACCCTAACCTTAACTGAAATGCTAACCCTAAACCCAATAGAAATGGGAACCCTAACCCTAACCCTAACTGGAATGTGAACCCTAGCCAGAATCCTAACCCTATTTGGAATGCTAACCCTAAACCTAACAGGGATGGTAACCGTAACCCTAACTGGAATGAGAACCCTAACTGGAATGCTAACCCTAAACCTAACAGGGATGGTAGCCCTAACCCTAACTGGAATGGGAACCCTAACCCTAACTGGAATGCTATCCCTAAACCTAATTGGAATGGGAACCCTAACTGGAATATGAATCCTAACCCTAACTGGAATGGTAACCCTAAACCTAATAGGAATGGGAACCCTAACCCTTATTGGAATGTGAACCCTAACCCTATCTGGAATGCTAACCCTAAACCTAATAGGAATGGGAACCCTAACCCTAACTGGAATATGAACCCTAACCAGAATCCTAACCCTAATTGGAATGATAACCCTAATCCTAACAGGAATGGGAACCCTAACTGAAATGGGAACTCTAACAGGAATGGGAACCCTAACTGGAATGGGAACCCTAATCCTTACTGGAACGTGAACCCTAACACTAACTGGAATGTGAACCCTAACCCCAACCAGAATCCTAACCCTAATTGGAATGCTAACCCTAACAGGAATGGGAACCCTAACCCTAACTGGAACCCTAACCGGATAGGGGTAACATTGGAGTAGGTATTAGGGTTAGTGTTTGGATTAAAGATAGGGTTTCATCAGGTTTAGGCTTGGGATTAGAGTTAGTCTTAGATTTCGTGTAAGATTTGGTTTATGTTTGGAATTAGGGTTAGGTTCGTTGTTAAGGATTTGAACTTCAGTTAGGGTTATTTTTCTGTCCCCAATACATTATTTAGGGTTCAGATTAGGGTTCAGATTAGGGTTAGGGTTCAGATTAGGGTTCAGATTAGGGTAATCTGTAGTGTTTTGTTTACATAAGATCCATATACACAAATACGCACACTCACACTATGTAAAATAATGACAAGACACACGTTAACTGTAACAAATGTAATTGTTTATTTTAACAAATGAAATCTACCACCATGTAATATGCTCAACAGAGTGCAGTGTTTTATATTTTTAAGCCTCAATTGCATCTAGCTGCCATGATAGCTGCCCATTTTCTGATATAAAATACTTAGTAAAGTCCTGGAACATTTTCCCCACATTAGTTCCCACGGGTTCTTATCCAGGTTGGCTCTTCAAGCTCATGCATCAGTATGTCCTCAAATAGGTAGCCATCTCTAGCTCTGACAAATTTGCGCAATACACAGGCTGCTCGCACTGCACCAATTGCATGATCCGTGCTCAGGCAGATGGAAGAGTGCAGGAAACCACACTTATTAGCAAGTATGCCAAAAGCACACTGCACTACACGTCTTGCCCTGGTCAGTCGATAATTGAATACCCTCTTTTCAACTGTAAGTCCCCTTCTGGCATATGGCTGTAGAAGTCGCTCAGAGATAGGAAATGCTTCATCTCCAACAAACACATAAGGCTCCAGCGGTTCAGTAGTTCCGGGAAGTGCTTGACTATCTGGATGGTTTAATGTGTTCTCACGAAGCATCTTGCCAAAGGATGAATGCGAAAAAGATGCTGGAGTCCGAGCTACTTCCATAAGAACCAATATCAACGGAGGTGAATGAATACTTTGCATCGGCTACCGCCATTAAAACAAAAGAGAAATACTTTTTGTAATTGAAGTATTTGGAGCCACTACGAATCAGGCTTATTATCCTGATGTGCTTCCCATCGATCGCACCCACACAATTTGGGAAGTTGCACTGCTGCCAAAAAACTTCAGCTATTTTAGCCCATTCTTCTCTAGTCGGCTTCTTCATCACCAACTCTTTTAACACTTGCCAGATAGCTGCACAAGTTTCATGTACAATCAAACTCACTGTTGATTTTCCAAGCTTGTATTTGAAATGTAAACTAGAAAAAGAATTGCCAGTAGCAAGGTACCTGAAAGTAAAGAGAAGCATAATCAATAATAGTCACCCTTTTCTCACAGATTTTGCTCTAAAGACGAGATGGCGCAGTCTATGTGACACTTATACCAAATATGAAAGAAGTCTACGTGAGACCAAGAGTGGCTCAGCTGCAGCAATAAATAAACCTTACGCCTATGCTGGCTACCTGGCTTTTCTCAAACCAGTCCTAGAACTGCGGAAGGTAGCAATTATTAAGTATTCTTCCCTCCCCCTCGTTCTCACCCTCACACCTTCCTTCCCGAGACCCCGCTCAATCTAATTCATTTTCTTTTTTGATTGATGTGTCTAACATATAAATTACTATATATGTACTCAATGATTATAGTAAACATTTTTTATTTTACAGCACTGAATCAAGTTGGGAGGAAAAAGAGGGTACAAGTCAAAGAATACAAATCAAGGCACCTGATGAGGAGGAGGAGAAAACCATGGGCTGCAGCCCTTTGTAACATCCCACAATGGAACAGTCTGTTCAAGAGGAGCTTTTAGCGGCTGAAGCACCACAGGCTCAGATCCAACCACAGGCAGAACATTCTTCCAATATTTGCTCTTTGGCAAGGTCCACTAGGCGCTCACAAACAAGTAGGAGAGCTCCAATGCAGGAGGTGGATGATGGCACATGACAGCTCATCAACATTGTCTCAGGAATATCAGAGCAAATGGAGGCACAGCGCTGCCCCCACACACTATTCATCAGGAGTTTGCTTCCGTTAGTCAAAGAGGTACCCCACAAAAATTATTATGCTATGAGAATGGCTGTCCAGGAATGTATACACTCCTTCAGTGTTCAAAGACAGCTGCCCTTCATAGATCCAACACATGATCAGGTAGTAGCCAGCCATCCACCTCCACCCCAAAGTACCCTAAATCCTTACCCTTCGAGCTTTGATACAGCAGAAAGCATATACGAAATTAAAACTTCTGGCATCCCACATCCCATTCCTTCTCCTATTCCAGCTGTGATTTCCCCCCTGTCCCCCCCTGTCCGACAATACAATAACACTCCACCAATGCCCCCCTCCAATTCAGAATTCACCAGACCAACCAATACACCTATGGTACAGACTTCAAATGAATCCCGAAGCGGCAACTACTATTCCACCCAAAATCATCAAGTGGCCTCTAAAATGCCTCGAATGGAACCCACTTTACCTCATTATAAGTCCCATTATGGCACCCAAATCAGGCCCCAAACTTACGTGAGTGCTCCAATAACAAATTATTGGGAGGTTCCTGGGCCGAGTTCCAACAACATGACAAATATTTTAGAAAAGGGTTCACAGAGTTTTTATAATCTTTGAATAAAATACTGTTGTACTTTTTGGTTGGTTATTTATGTTAATATTTCTTTACCAATGTCATATCTTATTTTTGATGGTTTGTGTTTGTTTCATAAGTTATTGTTAATAGATTGTTTGAAGGGCCTATTTTGGCTTAATTTGATTTGTCTTAAAAAATAAAATGAAAAATAACTTAGCAGTGGTTTCCTTTTTACTCTAATATTATAAACTATATCTGTAATATGACATATGATATCCAAAGTTAAGTTATCTTAAGGTGACCAGTAATCTTTGTGCTGGTTCAACACTCATCCTGAAGTTGGTATTCTGGTGTTCTAAATAGCTGTTGGTCAGCCGTAGCAATTCATCAAAGCTGATAAAGTTATATATGCAAAAAAGGGTTGTGAGTACATAAATGCTGGAAGATTAATCATATAAAAAAATAGAGTGTAAGGGAGGATAGATAGGATATATGTAAATAATGTATTGTAGAGAGAGAAATAACCCTAACTGCAATTCCAAACCTTAACACCAACCCTAACCCTAATCCTAACCATAACCCTAATGTTACCCTAACTCTAACCCTATCTCTAATCCCAAGCCTAACCCTAATGATACCCTAACCCTAATACAAACACTAACCCTAATCCCTACTCCAACTGTAACCCTATCTGGTTAGGGTTCCGGTTAGGGTAAGCATTCCAGCTAGGGTTAGGATTCCAGTTAGGCTTAGGGTTAGCATTCCAGTTAGGTTTAGGGTTCCCATTCCATTTAGGGTTAGGGTTCCCATTCCAGTTAGGGTTAGGGTTTGCATTCCAGTTAGGGTTGGGGTTATGGTTAGGGTTAGGTTTAGCATTCCAGTTAGGATTAGGGTTTTGGTTAGCATTTCAGTTAGGGTTAGGGTTCCCATTCCCATGAACCCTAACCCTAATCCAAACACTAACCCTAATCCTTACTACAACTGTAACCCTATCCAGTTAAAATTCTGGTTAGGGTTAGAATTCCAGCTAGGGTTAGAATTCCAATTAGAGTTAGCGTTCCAGTTAGGCTTAGGGTTCCCATTCCAGTTATGGTTAGGGTTCCCATCCCAGTTAGGGTTAGGGTAAGCATTCCAGTTAGAGTTAGAGTTCCAGTTAGGGTTAGGGTAAGCATCCCTGTTAGGGTTCCCATTCCAGTTAGGGTTAGGGTTAGCATTCCAGTTTGGGTTAGGGTTTCCATTCCAGTTAGGGTTCCCATTCCAGTTAGGGTTAAGGTTAGCATTCCAGTTAGGGTTAGGATTCCCATTCCAGTTAGGTTTAGCATTGCAGTTAGAGTTCCAGTTAGGGTTAGGGTTAGCATTCCTGTTAGGGTTAGCATTCCAGTTAGGGTTAGGGTTCTGGTTAGGGTTAGGTTTAGCATTCCAATTATGATTAGGGTTCCCATTTCAGTTAGGGTTAAGGTTAGCATGCCAGTTAGGGTTAGGATTCCAGATAGGGTTATCATTCCAGGTAGGGTTCTGGTTAGGGTTAGCATTCCAGTTAGGGTTAGGTTCCCATTCCAGTTAGGGTTCCCATTCCAGTTAGGGTTAGGGTTAGCATTCCAATTAGGGTTAGGGTTCCAGTTAGGGTTAGGGTTAGCATTCCTGTTAGGGTTAGGGTTAGTATTCCAGTTATGGTTAGAGTTCCCATTCCTGTTAGGGTTAGGGTTCACATTCCAGTTAGGGTTAGGGTCCCCATTCCAGTTAGTGTTAGGGTTAGCATTCCAGTTAGGGTTAGGGTTAGCATTCCAGTTAGGGTTCCCATTCCTATGAACCCTAACCCTAATCCAAACACTAACCCTAATCCTTACTCCAACTGTAACCCTATCTGTTTAGGGTTCTGGTTAGGGTTAGAATTCCAGCTATGGTTAGACTTAGCATTCCGGTTAGGCTTAAGGTTTCCATTCCTGTTAGGGTTAGGGTTCCCATTCCAGTTATGGTTAGGGTTCCCATTCCAGTTAGGGTTCTCATCCCAGTTAGGGTTAGGGTAAGCATTCCAGTTAGAGTTAGAGTTCCAGTTAGAGTTAGGGTAAGCATCCCTGTTAGGGTTAGCATTCCAGTTAGGGTTAGCATTCCAATTAGGATTAGGGTTCCAGTTAGGGTTAGGGTTAGCATTCCAGTTAGGGTTAGGATTCCAGTTGGGGTTAGGGTTAGCATTCCAGTTAGGGTTTCCATTCCAGTTACGGTTAGGGTTCCCAATCCTGTTAGGGTTTGGGTTAGTATTCCAGTTAGGGTTGGGATTCTGATTAGGGTTTGGGTTAGCATTTCAGTTATGGTTAGGGTTCCCGTTCCCATGAACCCTAACCCTAATCCAAACACTAACCCTAATCCTTACTCCAACTGTAACCCTATCCAGTTAGGGTTCTGGTTAGGGTTAGAATTCCAGCTAGGGTTAGAATTCCAGTAAGGGTTAGAGTTAACATTTCAGGTAGGCTTAGGGTTCCCATTCCAGTTATGGTTAGGGTTTCCATTCCAGTTAGGGTTCCCATCCCAGTTAGGGTTAGGGTAAGCATTCCAGTTAGAGTTAGAGTTCCAGTTAGGTTAGGGTAAGCATCCCTGTTAGGGTTCCCATTACAGTTAGGGTTAGGGTTAGCATTCCAGTTAGGGTTAGGGTTTCCATTCCAGTTAGGGTTCCCATTTCAGTTAGGGTTAAGGTTAGCATTCCAGTTAGGGTTAGGATTCCCATTCCAGTTAGGTTTAGCATTCCAGTTAGAGTTCCAGTTAGGGTTAGTGTTAGCATTCCTGTTAGGGTTAGGGTTAGCGTTTCAGTTAGGGTTAGGGTTCCCATTCCCATGAACCCTAATCCATACACTAACCCTAATCCTTACTCCAACTGTAACCCTATCCAATTAGGGTTCTGGTTAGGGTTACAATTCCAGCTAGGGTTAGGATTCCAGTTAGGGTTTGAGTTAGCATTCCAGTTAGGCTTAGGTTTCCCATTCCTGTTAGGGTTAGGGTTCGCATTCCAGTTAGGGTTAGCATTCCAGTTAGGGTTAGATTTCCCATTCTAGTTAGGGTTAGGGTTCCCATTCCAGTAAAGGTTACGGTTAGGGTTAGCATTCCAGGTAGAGTTGGAGTTCCAGTTAGGGTTAGGGTAAGCATTACTGTTTGGGTTAGCATTCCAGTTAGGGTTAGGGTTTTGGTTAGGGTTAGGTTCCGCATTCCAGTTAGGATTAGTGTTCCAGTTAGGATTAGGGTTTACATTCCAGTTAGAGTTTGGGTTCTCATCCCAGTTAGGGTTAAGGTTAGCATTCCAGTTAGGGTTACCATTCCAGTTAGGGTTACCATTCCTGTTAGGGTTAAGGTTCTGGTTAGGGTTAGGGTTAGCATTCCAGTTAGGGTTAGGGTTTCCATTCCAGTTAGGGTTCCTATCCCAGTTAGGGTTAGGTTTAGCATTCAAATTAAGGTTAGGGTTTCACTTAGGGTTAGCATTCCTGTTAGGGTTAGCATTCCAGTTAGGGTTAGCGTTAGCATTCCTAAACCCTAATCCGCATCTGACCCCTAAACCTAATCTGAACCCTAATATCAACCCTAATATTAACCCTAATCCTAATTGGAACCCTAATCTGAACCCTAACCCTAATCCTAATCTGAACCCTTACTCTAATATGAACGCTAATCTGGACCCTAACCCTAAACCTAATCCAAACCCTAACCCTAATATGAACCCTAATCTGAACCCTAACCCTAATCTGAACCCTAATCTGAACCCTAATCTGATACCTAACCCTAATCTGAACCCTAATCAGAACCCTAACCCTAATGTGAACTCTAATCTGGACACTAACCCTAATCTGAACCCTAATCCTAACCCTAATCTGAACTCTAAACTGAACCCTAATCTGAACCCTAACCCTAATCTGAACCCTAATCTGGAAGCTAACCTAATCTGAACCCTAATCTAAACCCTAATCCTAACCCTAACCCTAATCTGAACCCTAAACTGAACCCTAATCTGAACCCTAATCTGAACTATAATCCTAATCTGGACCCTAATCTGAACCCTGATCTGGACACTAACCTAATCTGAACCCTAATCTAAACCCTAATCCTAACCCTAATCTGAACCCTAAACTGAATCCTAATCTGAACCCTAATCTGAACCCTAACCCTAATCTGAACCCTAATCTGAATTATAATCCTAATCTGGACCCTAATCTGAACCCTAATCTGGACCCTATCCCTAATCTGAACCCTAATTTGAACCCTATCCCTAATCTGAACCCTAATATGAACCCTAATCTGAACCCTATTCAGAACCCTAATCTTAATCTGAAACCTAATCTGAACCCTTATCCTAATCTGAACCCTAATCTCAATCCTAACTCTAATCTGAACCCTAATCTGGACTTTAACCCTAATCTGAACCCTAACCCTAATCTGAACCCTAATCTGAACTGTAACCCTAATCTGGACCCTAATCTTAACCCTAATAAGAACCCTATCCCTAATCTGAACCGTAACCCTAATCTGAACCCTTCCAGTTATTGTTCAGATTAGGGTTAGGGTTAGGATTCTGGTTAGGGTTAGGGTTAGGATTCAGGTTAGGGTTAGGATTCTGGTTAGGGTTAGGGTTTTGGTTAGGGATAGCGGGGGAGATAAACAGTGGGGAGGTAGGTAGGGTTGTAGAAGGAATTTTACTCACCTGCTCACAGACATATGGGTGTAGTTAAAAAACAGGGTGAACCCAGAATCTTTGACCTGTCAGCATCATCCTCCTCAACCTGGCTTTTTTCTTTAACATGACAGCAGCAGTAGCAGATACTACTGCTGCCATAAGTAAAGGTAACCCTAACTGGAATGCTAACCCTAAACCTAATTGGAATGGGAACCCTAACCCTTACTGGAATGTGAACCCTAACCCTATCTGGAATGCTAACCCTAAACCTAATAGGAATGGGAACCCTAACCCTAACTGGAATATGAACCCTATCCAGAATCCCAACCCTAATTGGAATGCTAACCCTAATCCTAACAGGAATGGAAGCCCTAACCCTAACTGGAATGGGAACTCTAACAGGAATGGGAATCCTAACCGTAACTGGAATGTGAACCCTAAACCTAACTGGAATGCTAACCCTAAACCTAATAGGAATGGGAACCCTAACCCTAACTGGAACATGAACCCTAACAATAACTGGAATGTGAATCCTAACCCCAACCAGAATCCTAACCCTAATTGGAATGCTAACGCTAACAGGAATGGGAACCCTAACCCTAACCGGAAACCTAACCTTAACCCTAACCGGATAGGGGTAAAATTGGAGTAGGTATTAGGGTTAGTATTTGAATTAAGGATAGGGTTTCATCAGGCTTAGGCTTGGGATTAGAGTTAGGCTTAGATTTCGTGTAAGATTTGGTTTATGTTTGGAATTAGGGTTAGGTTCGTTAACGTTTTGAACTTCAGTTAGGGTTATTTCTCTGTCCCCAATACATTATTTAGGGTTCAGATTAGGGTTCAGATTAGGGTTCAGATTAGGATTAGCGTTCAGATTAGGGTTCAGATTAGGGTTAGGGTTCAGATTAGGGTTCAGATTAGGGTAATCTGTAGTGTTGTGTTTACATAAGATCCGTATATACACAAATACGCACACTCACACTATGTAAAATAATGACAAGACACACATGTTAACTGTAGCAAATGTAATTGTTTATTTATTTATTTATTTTTTTCTTTCAATAAATTTTTATTGTTTTATAAAGGATATACAAAGGCAAGTGGTACAGGACATGTTGACTTTTACAGTTGTAATTAACAGTCAATGCAATAGAGGGAGGGAAGAGGGGAGAGGGAAAGAAAGGGTGAAAAAGAAATGGATAAGTAATTGGTTACACAAACAGTAATGCAAATACTGGTTACTACACAGGATATATTTTATCAGGATTAAGATCTAGTTCACAGAATTCTTATATTTGTTGGTCCAAATTTTCCATTGCTTATCAAATAGATCGCACTTCAATGTATTTATGGCAAGAGCACGCTCTATAGTGTGGTGTTGGTTCACTCTTCTAATCAGGTCAGAGATGTTTACTGTCATGGCAGTTTTCCAATGTTGTAATATCATGGATCTAGCAGAAAGAAGGATGTTGGAAATAACAATCCGCATATCATGCGGAAATTGTTCAATACCCATATGTAAAATTCCTAGGGATGGATTGGGGCGAGTGACAATACCCGTGAGTGAAGTTATAAGTTGGAATACTTGATTCCAGTAACTAACCAAGTTGGGACACTCCCAAAACATGTGCAGTAGATGTCCTAGCTGTCCACAATTTCTCCAACATGTATTTTGGGCAGATGGAGAAAATGTTGCCAGTCTACACGGTGTGTATTGCCACCTGTTAATAATTCTAATAGTCATTGCCCAATGATTAATAGAACGGGAGGCTTTTTTGGATTTCCCGAAATGTGGTTGTCCACTGATCATCTGTAAATGTTTTCCCTAAATCCGCCTCCCATTTATCAATCGATTTTGTTTTCACAAAGGATTGTTTATCATGTAGAAGGGAGTAAAAAAGCGAAATGCCTTTCCTGGTGGGGCGTTCTCGGGTTAAGAAGTTCAACGCACTGGATGGCATTGTTATAATAGGGGGAGGGTTACGTTTTAGAAAATGTGCCACTTGGATACATGTAAACTGGTACTTATTGGGGAGATTGTATTGAGCCATAATCTGTGTGCTGGAAAGAGCTGTACCATTAGACAATAGGTCTTGGATGGTATGTATACCGTGGTTGGGGACCTGTTTTAGGGACAGCATAGGGATTTTATGCTCGAGCAGGCTAAGCGGAAATTTGTATTCCACAGCATTTTGAGAGTTATGGGTATGATGTAGGAAGAACCTTCATGCTTGTAGGGAGGCTATAAGGGTGGGAGCCATGGAATGGAGAGCCCAGGGTTTCCATACATCACTCACGAGCAATGCCACTAGATCTGGCATTGGGGCCATATGCCTTTCCAGCTCAACCCAAGGTGGTGAATCTATAGTTTTGAACCAGTGTTGGAGTTGATCTAGTCTAGATGCCCACAAATAATCAGAAACTTCAATCAGTCCTACTCCACCTACTCGGGTTATGCGGGATCAGGTTGCTAGGAGAGCATCAAGCTTTTTTACCATTCCATATGAATTTCCACAGAGTAGTAGACAAGGTCTTAAGGAAATGGGTTGGGATAGGTATAGGTATGGATCTGAACATATACAATATGAGAGGGAGAACTAACATCTTACACGCTGCCAATCTACCCATCCAGGATAATTCAGTCTTGGCTATACATTTGAGCGTTTCATCTTTAGAAGCAGTGGCTTAACATTGACAGAGACTAGAGTTTTCGTGGAATTGGTGATTTTTATACCTAAGTAGGGTATGCCATCTTCTTTCCATACATATGGAAGGGTGGTTTGAAGTTGGAGTTTGATACGTTTGTCAATTCCTAAATCTAGAATCAATGATTTAGCAAAATTAACTTTATAGTACGAAATCTCACCAAAGTTTTTAAAAGTTTCATGGACTAAGGGGAGAGATCTGGACGGGTTTGTCAGCATCAGTACAACGTCATCGCAAACAAGTTGATAACGTGTTTACGAGATCCTAACACGTGTCCAGTAATATCGGCCTGGGATCTAATGGCCTCCGCCAGAGGCTCTATCATAAGGTTAAAAATGGTTGGAGATAATGGACACCCCTGATGAGTGCCATTAGAAATAGGGAATGGTGTGGAAAGCATTCCAGCTGTTAAGACTTGGGCGGATGGATTGGAATATAAAGCCAACATTGCCTTAGAGATAAGACCTTGAAAGCCAAATTTTTGTAGAACTTCCTTCATATAACACCACTCCACCCTATCAAATGCCTTCTCTGCGTCTATGGAGAGCAGCAGAGAAGGAGTTTTAGTTAAATTAGCATAATGAACAATGTTAATAATACGTCTTGTAGCATCAGAAGTTTGTCTCCCCCTGATGAAGCCCATCTGGTCGCTTTTAATTAAGGAAGGCATAAACTCTGACAGTCTAAGGGCGATAAGTTTGGCGTAGATCTTTATATCCGTGTTTAGGAGAGAAATAGGTCTAAAATTACTAGGGGTAGTGGGATCTTTGCCAGGTTTGGGTATAGTGGTCACGTATGCTTTTAACATTTCATTTGGAAAGGATGCTGAGTGTGCTGCCCGTGTGAACATCTTTTGGAGATATGGGGAAAGAATAGTGGAAAAGGTTTTAAAATATTCATTATTTAGTCCATCAGGACCCGGGGATTTCCCATGAGGGAGTGAAGTAATGACTGATGTTATTTCATGGCTTGTGAACGGTGAATTCAGCAATTCAAGCTGTGATTCGGAGAGTTTAGGGAGATCTAAATCTTTGAGGAAATGCTGTATTTTGGGAACAGTGGGTTGAGGAGTGTGGGGGTCGGTGTTAAGGTTGTAAAGCTCACTATAATATTGTGCAAATTGGTTTGCGATTTCTTGAGGATTGATTACTTTATGAAGGGGTGTAGGGTGTATCAGGTGGGAAATCCTAGTTTTGGTGCGTATTGCTCTAATCCTATTGGCAAGATATTTACCTGCTCTATTTGCACAGGCATAGGTACGTAACTTCAAGCGTCTAAGGTAGAAATCATAGTTCTGGGCCAAGTGATCTTTCAATTTTTCTCTAAGAGAGGTTATTTGGGTAGTCCGCTGGTGAGAGGGAGATGCTTTATTGAGGGTTTCTAAATTGTGGATATCGGAAGTAATGGAGTCTATGGTTGCAGTATACTTCTTTTTAGCTCTAGCTCCTAGCTGGATAAGGATGCCTCTAATAAACGCTTTGTGGGCGTTCCAGAGTGTGAAGGGACTCTCTACTGAATGTTCATTTTGTTGGAAATATGTTTTAAGGTTTTGAGAAATCAGTTCTTTGGTATCGGGGTCCTGTAGTAATCTAACACTGCAGCTGTAATCGTTTATTTTAACAAATGAAATCTACCACCATGTAATATGTTCAGAGTGCAGTGTTTTATATTTTTAAGCCTCAATTGCATCTAGCTGCCATGATAGCTGCCCATTTTCTGACATAAAATACTTAGTAAAGTCCTGGAACATTTTCCCCACAGTAGTTCCCACGGGTTCTTATCCAGGTTGGCTTTTCAAGCTCATGCATCAGTATGTCCTCAAATAGGTAGCCATCTCTAGCTCTGACAAAATTGCGCAATACACAGGCTGCTCGCACTGCACCAATTGCATGATCCGTGCTCAGGCAGATGGAAGAGTGCAGGAAACCACACTTATTAGCAAGTATGCCAAAAGCAAACTCCACTACACGTCTTGCCCTGGTCAGTCGATAATTGAATACCCTCTTTTCAACTGTAAGTCCCCTTCTGGCATATGGCTGTAGAAGTCGCTCAGAGATAGGAAATGCTTCATCTCCAACAAACACATAAGGCTCCAGCTGTTCAGTAGTTCCGGGAAGTGCTTGACTATCTGGAAGGTTTAATGTGTTCTCACAAAGCATCTTGCCAAAGGATGAATGCGAAAAAGATGCTGGAGTCCGAGCTACTTCCATAAGAACCAATACCAACATAGGTGAATGAATACTTTGCATCGGCTACCGCCATTAAAACAAAAGAGAAATACTTTTTGTAATTGAGGTATTTGGAGCCACTATGAATCGGGTTATTATCATGATGTGCTTCCCATCAATCGCATCCACACAATTTGGGAAGTTGCACCGCTGCCAAAAAACATCAGCTATTTTAGCCCATTCTTCTCTAGTCGGCTTCTTCATCACCAACTCTTTTAACACTTGCCAGATAGCTGCACAAGTTTCATGTACAATCAAACTCACTGCTGATTTTCCAAGCTTGTATTCGATATGTAAACTAGAAAAGGAATTGCCAGTAGCAAGGTACCTGAAAGTAAAGAGAAGAATAATCAATAATAGTCACTCTTTTTTCACAGTTTTTGCTCTAAAGACGAGATGGCGCAGTCTATGTGACACTTATACCAAATATGAAAGAAGTGTACGTGAGACCAAGAGTGGCTCAGCTGCAGCAAGAAATAAACCTTACACCTATGTTGGCTACCTGTCTTTTCTCAAACCAGTCCTAGGACTGTGGAAGTAAGCATTTATTAAGTATTCCTCCCTCCCCCTCCTTCTCACCCTCACACCTTCCTTCCCGAGACCCCACTCAATCTAACTCATTTTCTTTTTTGATTGATGTGTCTAACATATAAATTACTATATATGTACTCAATGATTATAGTTAACATTTTTTTTATTTTACAGCACCGAATCAAGTTGGGAGGAAGAAGAGAGTACAAGTCAAAGAAGACAAATCAAGGCACCTGATGATGAGGAGGAGGAAACCATGGGCTGCAGCCCTTTGCAACTGCCCACAATGGAACAGTCTGTTCAAGAGGAGCCTTTAGCGGCTGAAGCACCACAGGCTCAGATCCAACCACAGGCAGAACATTCTTCCAATATTTGCTCTGTGCCAAGGTCCACTAGGCGCTCACAAACAAGTAGGAGAGCTCCAATGCAGGAGGTGGATGATGGCACGTGACAGCTCATTAACATTGTCTCAGGAATATCAGAGCAAATGGAGACACAGCGCTGCCCTCACACACTATTCATCATGAGTTTGCTTCCGTTAGTCAAAGAGGTACCCCACGAAAATTATTATGCTATGAGAATGGCTGTCCAGGAATGTATACACTCCTTCAGTGTTCAAAGACAGCTGCCCTCCATAGATCCAACACATGATCAGGTAGTAGCCAGCCATCCACCTCCACCCCAAAGTATCGTAAATCCTTACCCTTCCAGCTTTGATACAGCAGAAAGCATATATGAAATTAAAACTTCTGGCATCCCACATCCCATTCCTTCTCCTATTCCAGCTGTGATTTCCCCCCCCTGTCCGACAATATAAATAACACTCCACCAATGCCCCCCTCCAATTCAGAATTCACCAGACAAACCAATATACCTTTGGTACAAACTGCAAGTGAATCCCGGAGCGGCAACTGCTATTCCACCCAAAATCATCAAGTGGCCTCTAAAATGCCTCGAATGGAACCCACTTTACCCCATTATAAGTCCCATTATGGCACCCAAACCAGGCCCTAAACTTACGTGAGTGCTCCAATAATAAATTATTCGGAGGTTCCTGGGCCAAGTTCCAACAACATGACAAATATTTTAGAAAAGGGTTCACAGAGTTTTTATAATCTTTGAATAAAATACTGTTGTACTTTTTGGTTGGTTATTTATGTTAAAATTTCGTTACCAATGTCATATCTTATTTTTGATGGTTTGTGTTTGTTTCATAAGTTATTGTTAATAGATTGTTTGAAGGGCCTATTTTGGCTTAATTTGATTTGTCTTAAAAAATAAAATGAAAAATAACTTAGCAGTGGTTTCCATTTTACTCTAATATTATAAACTATATCTGTAATATGACATATGATATCCAAAGTTAAGTTATCTTAAGGTGACCAGTAATCTCTGTGCTGGTTCAACACTCATCCTGAAGTTGGTATTCTGGTGTTCTAAATAGCTGTTGGTCAGCCGTAGCAATTCATCAAAGCTGATAAAGTTATATATGCAAAAATGGGTTGTGAGTACATAAATGCTGGAAGATTAATCATATAAAAAAAATAAAGTGAAAGGTAGGATAGATAGGATATATTTAAATAATGTATTGTGGAGAGAGAAATAACCCTAACTGCAATTCCAAACCTTAACACCAACCCTAACCCTAATCCTAACCAGAACCTAATATTAAACTCTAACTCTAATCCCAACCCTTACCCTAATGATTCCCTAACCCAAACACTAACCCTAATCCCTACTCCAACTGTAACCCTATCTGGTTAGGGTTCCGGTTAGGGTAAGCATTCCAGCTAGGGTTAGGATTCCAGTTAGGCTTAGGGTTAGCATTCCAGTTAGGTTTAGGGTTCCCATTCCAGTTAGGGTTAGGTTTAGCATTCCAGTTAGGGTTAGGGTTAGAATTCCAGTTAGAGTTAGAGTTTCAGTTAGGGTTAGGGTTAGCATTCCTGTTAGGGTTAGGGATAGCATTCCAGTTAGGGTTAGGGTTCTGGTTAGGGTTAGGTTTAGCATTCCAGTTAGGATTAGGGTTCCCATTTCAGTTAGGGTTAAGGTTAGCATGCCAGTTAGGGTTAGGATTCCAGATAGGGTTATCATTCCAGTTAGGGTTCTGGTTAGGTTTATCATTCCAGCTAGGCTTCGGGTTCCCATTCCAGTTAGGGTTCCCATTCCAGTTAGGGTTAGGGTTCCAGTTAGTGTTAGGGTTAGCATTCCTGTTAGGGTTAGGTTTAGCATTCCAGTTAGGGTTAGGATTCCAGTTACGGTTAGGGTTCCCATTCCTGTTAGGGTTAGGATTCAAATTCGAGTTAGGGTTAGGGTCCGCATTCCAATTGGGGTTAGGGTTCCTGTTCCCATGAACCCTAATCCAAACACTAACCCTAATCCTTACTCCAACTGTAACCCTATCCAGTTAGGGTTCTGGTTAGGGTTAGAATTCCAGCTAGGGTTAGGATTCCAGTTAGGCTTAGGGTTCCCATTCCTGTTAGGGTTAGGGTTCCCATTCCAGTTATGGTTAGGGTTCCCATTCCAGCTAGGGTTAGTGTTCCCATTCCAGTTAGGGTTAGGGTTAGCATTCCAGTTAGGGTTAGGGTTTCCATTCCAGTTAGGGTTCTCATTCCAGTTAGGGTTAGGGTTAGCATTCCAGTTAGGGTTCCCATTCCAGTTAGGGTTAAGGTTAGCATTCCAGTTAGGGTTAGGATTCCAGTTAGGGTTAGGGTTCTGGTTAGGGTTAGGGTTAGCATTCCAGTTAGGGTTAGGTTTCCCATTCCACTTAGGGTTAGCATTCCAGGTAGGGTTGGGATTCTGGTTAGGGTTAGCATTTCAGTTGGGGTTAGGGTTATCATTCCAGTTAGGGTTAGGGTTCCCATTCCAGTTAGAGTTCCTATTCCAGTTAGGGTTAGGTTTAGAATTAAAATTAGGGTTAGGGTTCCAGTTAGGGTTAGCATTCCTTTTAGGGTTAGGGTTTGCATTCCAGTTAGGGTTAGGATTCCAGTTAGGATTAGGCTTCCCATTCCAGTTAGGGTTAGCATTCCAGTTAGGGCTAGGGTTCCCATTACAATTAGGGTTAGGGTTCCCATTCCAGTTAGGGTTGGCATTCCAATTAGGATTAGGGTTACAGTTAAGGTTAGCATTCCAGTTAGGGTTAGGATTTCAGTTAGGGTTAGCATTCAAGTTAGGGTTAGGTTTCTGGTTATGGTTAGATTTAGCATTCCAGTTAGGATTAGGGTTCCCATTTCAGTTAGGGTTAAGGTTAGCATGCCAGGTAGGGTTAGGATTCCAGATAGGGTTATCATTCCAGTTAGGGTTCTGGTTAGGGTTAGCATTCCAGTTGGGTTAGGGTTCCCATACCAGTTAGGGTTCCCATTCCAGTTAGGGTTAGGGTTAGCATTCCCATTAGGGTTAGGGTTCCAGTTAGGGTTAGGGTTAGCATTCCTGTTAGGGTTAGGGTTAGCATTCCAGTTAGGGTTAGGTTTCAAGTTAGGGTTAGGGTTCCCATTCCTGTTAGGGTTAGGGCTCACATTCCAGTTAGGGTTAGCATTCCAGTTAGGGTTAGGGTTAGGGTGAACCCTAACCCTAATCCATACACTAACCCTAATCCTTACTCCAACTGTAACCCTATCCGATTAGGGTTCTGGTTAGGGTTAGAATTCCAGCTAGGGTTAGGATTCCAGTGAGGGTTAGAGTTAGCATTCCAGTTAGGCTTAGGGTTCCCATTCCTGTTAGGGTTAGGGTTCCCATACCAGTTAGGGTTAGGGTTAGCATTCCAGTTAGGGTTAGGGTTAGCATTCCAGTTAGGGTTAGGGTTCCCATTCCAGTTAGGGTTTCCATTCCAGTTAGGGTTCCCATTCCAGGTAGAGTTGGAGTTCCAGTTAGGGTTAGAGTAAGCATTACTGTTAGGGTTAGCATTCCAGTTAGGGTTTTGGTTATGGTTAGGTTCAGCATTCCAGTTAGGATTAGTGTTCCAGTTAGGATTAGGGTTTCCATTCCAGTTAGAGTTATGGTTCTCATTCCAGTTAGGGTTAAGGTTAGCATTCCAGTTAGGGTTACCATTCCAGTTAGGGTTAAGGTTCTGGTTAGGGTTAGCGTTCCAGTTAGGGTTAGGGTTTCCATTCCAGTTAGGGTTCCTATTCCAGTTAGGGTTAGGTTTAGCATTCAAATTAGGGTTAACGTTCCAGTTAGGGTTAGCATTCCTTTTAGGGTTAGGGTTAGCATTCCAGTTAGGGTTAGGATTCCAGTTAGGGCTAGGGTTAGCATTCCATTTAGGGTTAGGTTTCCCATTCCTGTTAGGTTTTGGGTTAGCATTCCAGTTAGGGTTAGCATTCCAGTTAGGGTTAGCATTCCAGTTAGGGTTAGGGTTAGCATTCCAATTAGATTTAGGGTTCCCATTCCAGTTAGGGTTAGCATTCCTGAACCCTAATTCACATCTGACCCCTAAACCTAATCTGAACCCTAATATCATCCCTAATATGAACCCTAATCCTTATCTGAACCCTAATCTGAACCCTAATCCTAATCTGAACCCTAAACCTAATCTGAACCCTTTACTCTAATTTGAATGCTAATCTGGACCCTAACCCTAAACCTAATCCAAACCCTAACATTAATCTGAACCCTAATCTGAACCCTAACCCTAATCTGAACCCTAATCTGGTCACTAACCCTAATCTGAACCCTAATCTGAACCCAAATCCTAACCCTAACCTTAATCTGAACCCTAAACTGAACCCTAATCTGATACCTAACCCTAATCTGAACCCTAATCAGAACCCTAACCCTAATGTGAACTCTAATCTGGACACTAACCCTAATCTGAACCCTAATCCTAACCCTAATCTGAACCCTAAATTGAACCCTAATATGAACCCCAACCCTAATCTGAACCCTAATCTGGACACTAACCTAATCTGAACCCTAATCTAAACCCTAATCCTAACCCTAACCCTTATCTGAACCCTAAACTGAACCCTAATCTGAACCCTAATCTGAACCCTAACCCAAATCTGAACCCTAATCTGAACTATAATCCTTATCTGGACCCTAATATGAACCCTGATCTGGACACTAACCTAATCTGAACCCTAATCTAAAACCTAATCCTAACCCTAACCCTAATCTGAACCCTAAACTGAATCCTAATCTGAACCCTAATCTGAACCCTAACCCTAATCTGAACCCTAATCTGAATTATAATCCTAATCTGGACCCTAATCGGAACCCTAATCTGAACCCTAACCCTTATCTGAACCCTAATCTGAATTATAATCCTAATATGGACGCTAATCTGAACCCTATCCCTAATCTGAACCTTAATCTGAACCCTAATCCTAGTATGAACCCTAATCTGAACCCTATTCAGAACCCTAATCCTAATCTGAACCCTAATCTGGACTTTAACCCTAATCTGAACCCTAATCTGAACCCTAACCCTAATCTGAACCCTAATCTGATCTGTAACCCTAATCTGAACCCTAATCTTAACCCTAATCAGAACCCTACCCCTAATCTGAACCATAACCCTAATCTGAACCCTAATCTGAACCCTTCCAGTTATTGTTCAGATTCGGGTTAGGGTTACCATTCTGGTTAGGGTTAGGGTTAGGATTCAGGTTAGGGTTAGGATTCTGGTTAGGGTAAGGGTTTTGGTTAGGGATAGCGGGGGAGATAAACAGTGGGGAGGTAGGTAGGGTTGTAGAAGGAATTTTACTCACCTGCTCACAGACATATGGGTGTAGTAAAAAAACAGGGTGAACCCAGAATCATTGACGTGTCAGCATCATCCTCCTCAACCTGGCTTTTTTCTTTAACATGACAGCAGCAGTAGCAGATACTACTGCTGCCATAAGTAAAGGTAATGATTGTTGATACATGCTGACACACTACACAAACGCTCTTCTCCACTCTTCTCCACACACTACACAAAAACCAGGAAGAGAACAGAAGTGACACAGCTCTTTATTATGTCAGCATAATTACTTGACACTATTGGACAGTCATATAATCGCATTCCACTCCCTCTTCCTTTCCCAATTCGCAATGTATTTTGTAATTCGCATGACAGTCGCACTAAATTCGCAAGGACACATGAAGAATTCGCAAGGCAAATTTTTAAACGCAATCGTGGTAAATTTGCAACGCAGCAGTGTAAACCCAGCCTCAGTCAGATGTTTGAAAGTAGGGGACCGCTTGCATATACTATACGGCCTGCCCTATATGCTCTGCATAAATTTGTGCCTTAGGTGTTGGTGGTATCAGAACACTGTAAGCCCTCACAGTTACTCTTGGTGGGTTCTGGAACGGGCCCTGTTGTGAAATAATATATCAAGAATTGTAATCACATGCCCCTGTTAAACAGAGACAGAACAATTGGGCTTTAGGCACTGGTGCTGGTGCCACAAAACTGCAACCCCTCACAGATACTCTAGTTGAGTGCAGGAACGAGCCCTGCTGCAAAAAATTACAGATAAAAATTGTAATTACATGCCCCTGTTAAACAGAGGCAGAAAAATTGAACTTCAGGCACTGGTGCCCAGAACCAAAAATGTTCTTAGAAGCTATCAGCATGAACATTGAGGAGGAACAGAATAGTCACTCAGCATAACAGGATAGTCACTTAGCATCAGTATAGGCAGTCTTCAAGGGATCTCACATTCATAAAAAATGAATCTGTTACATCAGCATCAGGTGCATGGTAGCTGGTGATCCAAGACTGATTCATTTTTATGAAGTTAAGCCGATCAACTGAGTCTGTGGACAGGCGCACTCTGTGATCGGTTACAAAGCCTCCAGCAGCACGGAATGTGTGTTTAGAACACTGGATGCAGGACAAGACAGTAGCTCAATTGCATACTGTGCAAGCTCTGGCCAGTGATCCATCCTCAAGACCCAGTAACCCAATGGAATGTTGGTTGGAAAGGTCTCCAAGTCTGATCTTGCCCCAAGGTATTCCTGCACCATGTAAATCAATTTCGCCACTGGTGTGGCGAAAAGAAGCCAAGCTCCCCTGACCCTATCCTGGTGCCATACTCGCACAGGTACTCATTGATGGCCCTCTGCTGCGTGTGCAGCCACTACAGCATTGCCAATGTTGAGTTCCACCTGATGGGCATGTCACAGATGAGGCGGTTCTTGGGCAGGTTGTATTCTTTTTGAAGTTCAGCCAGCCGAGCATTGGCATTATATGACTGGTGGAAATTCCCACAGACTTTCCTGGCCTGCCTCAGGAGATCCTGTAAGCCCAGGTACCTGCACAAGAACTGCTGCACCACCAAATTAAGGACATGAGCCAAACATGAGCCTGCCCTTGCAGAGCTGCCAGAATCTCTGTCCCAGTGTGGCTCCTGTCCCCTAAGCAGACCAACTCAAGCACCACATGGCATCTTTTTGCCTGAGTGCTTGCGTAGCCCCTAGAACACCTACGGAGCACCGCTGGTTTCCGAGGAAAAATCTGCACAGGAAGAGGCCATAGAGGAAGAAGAAGAGGAGAGGGTGGAGGAGAGAGGTTTGGCAGAAACACCACTACCAGCATTTTGGAGGCGTGGTGGCGGAACAAGCTCCAACATTACTGCACCCTGCCCTGCATCCTTCCCAGCTGCCAGCAGGGTTACCCAGTGATCTGTGAAAGAAAGGTAACGTCCCTGTCTATGCCTGCTGGACCATGAGTCAGCGGTAATATGCACCTTCCACAAATTCTGGAACAGGGCAGAGTCTACTAGAGTCTACCAGCTGAAAAGGCAGCAGTTGGAGTGCTAGCAATTTAGCCAAACTAGCATTCAGCCTCTGAGCATGTGGATGGCTGGGACCAAATTTCTTTTGACAGTTTAGCAACTGGGGTAGGGGAATAGCAGATTGCCTGCAATTGCTTGAGACACCTAATTCTACACTTTAATTTCTCTCAGTGCAAATCTCTAAAGAGGACTGAAGGTATAGTGGGATTGGAGATCCCAGCTGATGAGGAGCAAGGAGACGTCTGCCTTGTTTTTTGGTGTGGGTCTTTTAAGTACTGTTGCCAATGGAATACATGGGAGCTCGACATATGTCTGGTCAAGCATGTGGTGCCCAAGCGGCTGCTGTTTTGGCCACACTTGATACGCTTCAGACATATGTTGCAAACAGCAATGGTGCGATCTGCTACACACATCTCAAAAAAGGCCCACACCAATGAACTTTTGAAAAAATATGTGGAATCAGCAGCCCCCTGTACCTGCTGAGCTCTGCTGTGTGATGTAGTTGGTTGGCTGTCCTTACGCTGGCCCCTGGAGGGCATCCTGCCTCTTATATCAGGCACCCACATAGAGTCAGTGACCTCATCATCCCCTCCGTCCTCACCACTGGAGCAAACCTGGCAGTATGCTGCAGCTGGGGGAACATGACTGCCAGTTTCTTGTCCTTCTTGGGCACTCCCTCTTCAACCTGGGTACCATCATCCAAGCCTTCAAAACTCTGTGCATCCTCCTGCAGCATGTACCCAACACTGTGGTCAAACAGTTTGGGAGACTCCTCGTGACATGATGGTGGTGACTGATGCCATTGAGCTGATGGAATAGGCCGCCTTGGCAGCTGCATTGGCAGCCAAACTTGTCTTAGCCTGGGGGACAGAGGATGAGGAGGATGAGGACAGCTTTGTGATCCACTGTACCAACTCTTCTGCATGTTGTGGCTCCACATGGCCAGCTGTCGAAAAAAGGACAAGCATGCCCCGCAGTCACATGCTGAGGATGTCCCGCGTCTTTTTTTTATTTTTTTTTATAATTCTTTATTTTTCGAGTTTGTCAAACAATCATAATTCTTCCAAATTTCCATCTTTTTAACATAATCTCCAATATAAATCCCCTTTATTCCCTCCCCTCCCTCCCCCCTCCCCCTCTCACTCGATCCTTCCGTTATTACAGTTCCTTAACATTCGAGTAGCTTCCAATAATTGTCAGATTTTCTAAAATGTAACCAATGCTTCCACTTATTCAGGTACCTCTCCTCTGTGCTTTCTGACTTAGAGATCGTAGCTTCAATATTTCTTATCTTTTCCAGTCTCTCAACCCATTCCTTCATTGTGGGGGGGTCCTGACTTTTCCACTTCCGTGGAATCAAAGCTTTAGCAGCGTTCAGCAAGCAAGGGATCAGGGACCGTTCATACGCTTCCTCTCTATCTTCTGAACCATGGAATAAACACACCCATGGATCCCTCCTAATCCTTTCACCTGTTACATTTAAACTTGCTTCTAATACTTTCCCCCAGTATGCTTGTATTTTAGGACACTCCCACCATAAGTGAGCAAAAGACCCTACCGCCGAGCATCCTCTCCAGCACCTAGAGGGGTTATCCTTACTAATCTTGTTACCTTGTTGTGGGGTTATATACCACCTAGTCAGGAGTTTATAGGACATCTCCCTTGTTTGTGAATCTGTTGCTACCGAGTATGTACGTCTCAATATTTTATTTCTTTGTTCATCATTACTTAAAGAGCCTATTTCCCTTTCCCATTTCCCCAAATACTCAGGATATTTATTTCCCGTTTCATCTATCAGGATTTTGTATATTTTTGCTATCCTTTTTTCCAGACTATGCCGGTTCGTTAATAATTTTTCTAGAGGCCTCAACTTTTCCTTTCCCCTCAGTGGGCATGGCAAGGACTGGGCAAAATAGAATAGTTGTGAGTGTCTCCATTTATCTAGTGGCTTATGTCCCCATTTCCCAATGATTTCTTCGTATGTGCATAATCTATCACCTACCATGACCTCGTATAATCTAATACTGTCTTTCCCAGCCCATCTACTAAAATATATATACTCCTCCTGCCCTGGTCTAAAAAAAAAATTGTCCAACAGTGGAATTAATGGTGAATTATGTGTCCAACCATATCTTTTATTTACTGTGTCCCAAACCCGCAGTGCATTTTTCGTCAGTGTACTTGTGTTTGCCGCTAACTCCCTAGTTTTTGCTGGTATCCATATTAATTCTCCTATATTCTTTGTGCTTAAATTAACTTCTAGTTCTGCCCAGTCCTTGCCTTCTTTATTATATATCCAATCCGTAATACGAGATAACATGATAGCTTCATAATACTTTTTAAAATCGGGTAGGGCCAACCCCCCTCTCTCTTTATATCTAGACAGGGTATGAAATGCTACCCTCGCTGCCTTCCCCCTCCATATAAATCTTCTGATCATAGTTTTAAGTTTATTTAGGTACACAGGGGATAACAAAATAGGAATCATTTGGCAGGTGTATGTAAATATCGGTAAGATAAACATCTTTATAACGTTTATTCTTCCTGTCCACGAAAGGGCTCTATATTGAATCCTACTCAGTTGTTGCTTAATTTTATTAAGGAGAGGGATATAGTTAGCCTCGAACAAACCTCCCATTTTTGCAGTCAAATTAATTCCAAGATACCCTAATTCTTTCGAGCACCATCTGAACGGCAGCTTCCCCTGCAACGCCTTCTGTTCAACTGTCGATAGGTTTAAGTTTAGTATCTCAGATTTTGACATGTTCACTTTGAAATTTGAGACTTTGCCAAATTTCATAAGTTCTTTCATGACTCCCGGGATAGAGATCCTCGGGTTAGACATATAAAGTAGAAGGTCGTCGGCGAAGCCTGCTGTCTTATACTCCTTGCCCATTACTTTTATTCCTTGGATGTCTTGATTTTTCCTAATGGCTGCCAGAAGGGGTTCTAGTACCATTATAAAGAGAAGCGGTGAGAGGGGGCATCCCTGACGTGTCCCATTAAATAGCTCAAGGGGGGGGGGGACAGGGATCCATTAATTCTTATTCTAGCTTTGGGATGGTCATACAGAGCCTCTATCCATCTTCTCATCCTTTCACCTATTCCAAAGTATCTTAATGCCTCAAACAGGAAGCCCCAGCTGACCCTGTCAAATGCTTTTTCAGCATCAATCGACACAAGCACAGTGGGGGCTCCCTGTCTGATTGCCTCCTGCATCAACACAATGGTTTTCAAGACATTATCTCTCCCCTCTCTTCCCTGAACAAAGCCCACCTGGTCTTTCTGAATCCAATCCGGTACATAGGGTCTTAATCGTTCCGCGATAATTTTTGCAAACAACTTTATGTCCGAGTTCAGGAGAGATATTGGTCTATAGCTTTCAACTGCCATAGGATCTTTTGACTCCTTCAGAATTAATGCTATATGTGCCAGCATTGTTTCTTCTCTAAACTTGTCCCCTCCCTCCCCCACCACATTGAAGTACTCACATAATTTCGGCGCAAGTTGTTTTTGAAATTTCTTATAGTATAAAATCGGGAATCCGTCCGGGCCCGGACATCCTCCCACTGCTGTATTTTTAATTGCTCTTTCCACTTCCTCAATCACTATTGGGGATTCTAACGAGGCCATTTCCTCTTGCGTTAGTTTATGTAAATCTAGCCCCCTCAGATAATCACCTATTTCCTCTTCGGTCGCGCCCTCCCTCCTATGTTCAATATTATAGAGGTCACTATAATACGCATGAAAGGTGTCCACTATCTTTTCCGGAATAGTTTGTACCTCTCCCTTCTTATCTCTTACCTTTGGGATAAACGTTCTATTTTTCTTTTCCTTCACCTTCCTGGCCAACCATTTCCCTGATTTATTCCCCCAAAGATATCTCTCCTTATCTAACATATGGTAAGCAGCTCTCCTCTCTTGCTCCAGACATTCTTCTAACTCACTCTTCATCCTTTTCAACTCCTGACTCTCCGGGCTTCCCTCTATTCTTCTATTCTGTTCCTGTCTCTGTATTTCCTCATACAATAGTCGCTTCCTTTTCCCCCTCTCTTTCTTCTTTCCAGCCCCAATCCCAATTAATATGCCTCTCATTACAACTTTATGTGACTCCCACAATATTGAGATGGAGATTTCCGGGGTGTCATTTAACCTAAAAAATTGTTCCATTTCCTGTTCGATCCTATCTATTGATTCCTTATCTTGTAGTAATAATTCATTAAGCCTCCAGCTTGTCCCCAGTTCACGCACCCCCCTCACCTCTAACTGGATTATTACTGGTGCATGGTCAGAAACCGTTATTGATTTTATTTCAGCCTTCCTCAAAGCTGATAGAAGCTGGTACTCTAAAAAAATGTAATCAATTCTAGAGAAAGAGCCGTGTACCGAGGAGAAGCAGGTATAGTCCTTATCTCTTGGGTGTAATGCCCTCCAAGCATCTTGCAATTGAAAAGCAGCTAAAGCTTTTACCATCTTCCTTTGTTTATCGTTGGATGGCCTACATCCTCCCTCCCTGGCATTCTCCCTCTTCGCGTCCATATTCCAATTAAGGTCGCCTGCTAAGATCAAGTTCCCTTCCTTAAAGTCTTCTATCTTTTTTAACAACTTACTTAAAAATTTATCAGCATTCTTATTCGGAACATAGACATTTACAATTGTACATTTCATGTTTAATAACGTCCCTTTTACACACAAATATCTCTCCTCTGGGTCCACTAGACGCTTTTCTAGCTCGAATCTCGTTGCTTTACCAAAGCCAATCGCCACTCCTCTAGAGTAAGCAGAGGGAGAGTCCCCATATATCCACACCGGGAAGTCCACTGTGTTAATCTTAATACCTGAAGTATGTGTTATGTGTGTCTCCTGAAGACACACCACACTTGCTCCCATATGCCTTAATTCATCATTAATCCTATATCTTTTCCTTTTTGTGCTTAGACCCCTTACGTTATAAGTAACCACATTCAATACTTCCATGTTTTATTTGCAAATGTTGATTGCCTCATTTTCTGACGCGTCCAGTGAACCCAACTAAGTCTACTCCTACTAGCTCTAAGGAAGGATCGAGTGAGAGCCCCAATACATAAAAAAAAACAAAAAAACAAAAAAAACAAAAAGAAAAACCATTCCCACCCCCCCCTTCCACACCCTCCCCCCCCCCTGTCTTATAACGGAACATCTCAAAAGATTGGGTAAGACAGCCCTTTTCCCGTTATTTCTATGGTTCTGGACCACCTCCCAACCTGGTTGGCCCACCTCCATAGTTCCCCTGGGGTTTATTCAGGCCCACAACCATAGGAGACCTCACCTCACTCGCCTCCCCCCTCCCCCCCAACCCCCCAAACCCCCTCACCTCCAATAGTCCCTCTTCCTCTCTACCTGGTCCAAAACTCCTGAGTCCTCCCATTTTTAATGGTTTTCCCTGTCGACCCTACATCCTCATCCTTTTCCCATTCTAGCTGCGGAGGAGGATTTATACCCAACCGCTCACAGAAATCCTGTAAATCTTCCGGAAAACGGAGTACCGCAGAGCGTCCCTCTTTCTTCCCAATTAAACATGATGGAAATCCCCATTGGTAAGGGATATTTGCTGCCACCAACATCTCTGTGAGCGGTTTAAGTCGCCTCCTTCTTCTTAGGGTCTCTGCTGCCAGGTCCGAATAGATCTGCAGTTCTACGCCCCCGTATAACAGCCCTGGGTTAGTTCTGATCTTTTCCATCACCTGAATCTTTTCCTCCACGTAGTGAAACCTCACTATTACATCTCGCGGGTGTTCTGACCTCCTTCCTGAAGATCGTGTTATCCTGTGTATTCTATCTATTCTTAAAGGTTCTGAGATTTCTCTATCTAAGAGTGGGTTGAATATTTGTTGGGCCACTTCTTTGAGTGTAAAGCTGTTATGGGACTCAGGGAGACCTTTTATCCGTAGATTCTTTTTCCTACTGCGATTTTCCTGGTCTTCTAATTTATGCATTAAGGCCCTATTTCCTTTCCGTAGTGCTATGACCTGCTCTCGTATTACTTCTATTTTCTGCTCATGGATCTCTACTCTGTTTTCTATTTCCTCTACTCTCCCCAATACCTGCCCGATATCCACCCTTATTGTGGCAATTTCTATCTTAAGGGAGGTTTCCATTTTTGCAAACATCTCCCCAAGCATCTCTTTTAAATGTAAATGTTTGCTCTAAGGGTGGCGACCGCCCATAACCCCCCGGGGGTATCCCTCCTTCTTCCATGTCTTGCCTCCTCTCCTCCTGCATTTCCTCCTGTCTTCCCACTTCCCCCTGTGTAGCCCTTTCATTTTTCTGGCTCTCAGATAGTTTTGCGGGGATACTCCTCTCTGGTCTACTTTCCCCCCCTCTCTGTCTGCTGGATCCCGCCCGCGTAGATTTCTCCACCCTGGGGCTCCCACTCTCCTCTTCTCTTATGGTGGAGTTTGCCGCCATATACCTTTGGATCCCTACCGGGCTTGAGACTGGGGTGGTCGGTTTTGCTTTACTCGATTTCCCCTTCATAATGCAAAAAGAGAAAAAAAAAAACTAAAATAGAGGGGGGTTCTAATAAACACCAAACGCCACTAATTTGTTCAACTATCTACGTCTGTCCTCACCTTTCTTCACTTAAAACAGAAAAAGCACAGAAAAAGCACAAAAAAAGACAAGAAGGAAAAAAAAAAAAAAACACCATATAACCACAATAATATCAGGCATAAGTCCAGGTAAAGTACATGGATAGGCTTCTTCGGTCCACCTGCTCCAGGAAAAAATAAAGTCCACTTATCAAATTTTTACTACACCCCATAGGAGATTTTGCTTTCAGGGATCCATATCGTAGTCTCTGATGTTACCAGACCACCCGTTGCGCAAGTTCAAATTAGGCAGTATCATGCACCATTGTTCCCCTTCAGCCCTCTATTGTTTCATCCAAGGGCAATCATAAAACAATATTCACTTTAGGTACTTTAGTTGATTCTCCCACCTTAATCCTTAATCTATGGGCAAGCGTATGCAATAGTAAAGCTTCAGGAATACAGGGATTTCAGCAATACAGTAGCACCTCAGCACTTAAATAATTCTTCAATATAGTTCCCATGTCGAATACAGGTAGCTCTCTTCCAGAATATCTTTTGGGGGGGTCGCTGTCGAGCCCTTCATTCCCTGTGCCAATCTCCAGACCCAGAACGTCTTCCCCCTGTCCCAGCTACTACACTCCCCTCACAGATAACCATATGCAGATTTAGTGTGCAACTGTGTTGAGCCCTCACAGGCTGTCGGCTTACCACCTCCCTGGATCAGTCCTCAAAGCCTGTCCCAGCGTTCCTCCAACAGCCTTTACTCTTCCAGTGGCTCTGATCTTTTCCACCTCTATACCTCTGCACTGCCGGGGGGTACTGACAAGGGAAGCGAAGGACCTTAGGAATGCAGCTCACTTCGACCGACATGGACCATCCGTATAGCAGGCGGAGAGCGGCGACGGTGTTGTACTTCACGCCCCCGGCGCCTGTATCAGCTGTCTGGTCCGCTTGGCTCTTCCGTCAATGCTGTGCCTCCTCGGCGCTCAAGTTAACCGGCAAGTTCATGTGCCTCATGCTTCATATCCGGACGCCATGCTCCGTACAGCGGGAGACAGAAGGAAGGCGAGGGAGAGCGGGGAGAGTGCGGAGGGTACGGAGGTCCGAGTTCCGAGGCCACGCCCCCTACGTCATGACGCTGCACCCGCCCCCCGACATGATCATCCCCCCCGACATGATCGGGGATGTCCCGTGTCTATGACCAGCACTGTTGGCTGTAGACACAGAGCCTGCTTGCCCTCTTTTAGTGGCCTGTGAGTGCCTGCCTTTTCTTGGTGGCCCTTCAGACATGCTGCAAAATTGGATTAGCAAAACACCACCTGAAGTTTACTAGAAAAATTACACCAGGAATGGCTTGCAGTCTGGTATAGGCTTGGCTAGACTAGAATGCAGTGGATATATATGTAGGAGACGGTATATATATTTTATGCACTGCAGATCACTGAATCGCCTGCCTGCCTGAAAGTGTCATTGAATAGGTACATCGGGAATGGCCTATAGACTGGTATAGGCTTGGCTAGACTAGAATTCAGTGAATATATCTGTAGGAGACAGAATATATATTTTATGCACTGCAGATCACTGAATAACTTGCCTGCCTGCCTGAAAGTGTATTTGAAAATGTACACCAGGAACTACCTGCAGTCGGATATAGGCTTGGCTATATTAGAGTGCAGTGGGTATGTATATGTTGGAGACTGTATATATATTTAATGCACTGCAGATCACCAAATCACTTGCCTCCCTGAAAGTGTATTTTCAAAACGTACACCAGCAATGGCCAGCAGTGAGATATAGGCTTGGCTGTAAAGACTGTATATATATTTTATGCAATGCAGATCACTGCATCGCCTGCCTGAAAATGTATTTGAAAATGTACACCAGGAACTACCTGCAGTCATATATAGGCTTGGCTAGACTAGAATGCAGTGGCTATATATATATATATATATATATATATATATATATATATATATATTTATTTATTTATTTATTTAATACACTGTACATCACTGAATCACTTGCCTGCCTGAAAGTATATTTGAAAACATACACCAGAAATGGCCTGCTGTCAGATATAGATGTGGCTAGACTGGAATGCAGTGGATATATATGTGTGGGAGACTGTATATATATTTTTTGCACTGCAGATCACTGAATCGCCTGCCTGCCTGAAAGTGTATTTGAAAACGTACACCAGGAACTACCTGCAGTCAGATATAGGCTTGGCTAGACTAGAATGCAGTGGATATATATGTAGGAGACAGTATATATATTTTATGAACTGCAGATCACTGAATAACCTGCCTGGCCTGACTGCCTGAAACTGTATTTGAATATGTACACCAGGAACGGTCCGCAGTGAGATCTAGCTAAACTGGATACAGTATGTATACATATATATATATATACAAAGCTGGGATGTATATTTATACGAAATACATTGCAGCTAACTGAATAAACTGCCTGCCTGAAGTATATTAGAAACAGTACAACAGGAATGGTCTGCAGTGAGCTCTAGCTAAACTGGATACAGTGGATATATATAAATACACTGCAGCTAACTGAATCAACTGACTGCCTGAAGTATATTAGAAACAGTACAGCAGGGACTGTCAAACCAAACTGGGGATTGTTCAAAGTAAAAATGACAGGAGACAGTTTTGGACAGTTTTGGACAAAACCTTTATTAAAATTTTTTTTAAAGTGTCCCACGATGTCCATTCATCTTTAATCACAGCACCAACTGTCGTGAGAAAATAAAAACTCAAAACAGAAAAACTCTGCCTCCATGGGAAGCTTCCCGTCCACTGCAGGCTCTTCGCAATGACAGCTGTTATATAGCTGAGGGCGGGGCCACCCGGTGACATAAATGGTTGCCCCCGCCCCTCTGATGACACATGATGTCAGAAGGGGGCGAGGCCACCCAGTAACATCAGCAGGTGGCCCCGCCCTTGCCTATATAACAGCTGTCAAAGCAAAAACACGGCAGTCGTGGGGGCGCCTCCCTTGGAGACAGTTTTCATTCTTTTTTTTTTCCCAGGGCCATCGGCGCTGTGATTGAAGATGAATGGACATTGTGGGACACTTTTTTAATTTATTTTTTTATTAATAAAGGAATTGTCAAACTGTCTCCTGTCATTTTTACTTTTTTGACACTTTTTTGGGTAAATGAGTAGGGGTACAATGTACTCGATATCCATTCACATAGCAGGGTGGCGGGATCTGGTGGTCCCCTTGTTAAAGAAAGCTTCCAGTTTCCAGTTAGCCCCCCGGCCGCAGATCCCCACAACCATTGGAGAAGGGTTGTGAGGTTGAGGCCCTTTTCCCCATCAGCATGGGGACAAGGTACTTTGGGGGACCCATGTTGAGGGCATTTGGCCTGGTATGGTTCACTTTCACATCCTCCCCCTTTTCCTGCGTGCTCAGATAAGGGTCTGGTATGGATTTTGGGGATCCCACACTACTTTTTTTTAATTTTGGCGAAGGGTTCCCCTTAATAATCATACTAGACCCAAAGGGCCTGGTAATGGACTGGGGGCAAACCCATGCTGTTTTCTTCAGCAATTTTTATCTATATTGTCGGGATCCGACAATACAATACACCCGCAAGCATTTTTTTTTCCCTTTAGAATTTATTTTTTGCTGTGGTACTGTTAAGAACATGGAAAAGATGCGCTACATTACAGGCAGACTAAGGAGGCAAAATATTTAAAGGAATATTTCATTTTTACTGTTTCACTTTACCCAATAATAAAATCACTGCTCCCGAAAAAAGGTCAGTTTTTAAATACTTTTTTGCATTGATATATATCCCCTGGGGGCAGGACCCAGGTGCCCAAACATTTCTTATGGCAACAACTTGCATATAATCCTTTAAAATTAACACTTTCAATTTTTCACATTCATAGTTAGTCTATCTAGTTCAACCACGAAAAATGCATAAATAATATCATACAACCCCTATACCCAATTCTATATCCACAGTTGATCCAGAGGAAGGCAAAAAACCCCAGCAGAGCATGATCCAATTTGCTAAAGGAGGGGAAACAATTCCTTCCTGAACCCCAAGAGTCAATCAGATTTTCCCCGGATCAACTTTACCTATAAATGTTAGTACCCAGTTATATTATGTACACTTAGGAAATAATTCAGGGCTTTCTTAAAGCAATCCACTGAGCTGGCCAGAACCACCTCTGCAGGGAGTCTATTCCACATTTTCACAGCTCTTACTGAAGAAACCTTTCCATATTTGGAGATGAAATCTCTTTTCCTCTAGATGTAAAGAGTTCCCCCTTGTCCTCTTTGTTGACTGTAAAGTGAATAACTCAACACCAAGTTCACTATATGGACCCCTTATATATTTGTACATGGTGATCATATCCCCCTTAATCTCCTCTTATCAAGAGTGAATAAATTCAGTTCCTCTAATCTTTCCTCATAGCTGAGTTCCTCCATGCCTCTTATCAGTTTGGTTGTCCTTCTCTGCACTTTTTCCAGTTCCCAGATATCCTTTTTGAGAACTGGTGCCCAAAACTGAACTGCATATTCCATATGAGGTCTTACTAATGATTTGAACAGGGGCAAAATTATATCTCTCTCTCTGGAGTCCATACCTCTATTAATACAAGAAAGGACTTTGCTCGCTTTGGAAACCCCAGCTTTGTATTACATGCTATTATTGAGCTTATGATTTACCAAAACCCCCAGATCCTTCTCCACTATGGATCCCCCAGTTGTACTCCCCCTAAAATGTATGATGCATGCATATTCTTAGCCCCCAAGTGCATAGCTTTACATTTCTCAACATTAAACCTCATCTACCACATAGCCGCCCAATTAGACAAGAGCATTGAGGTTGGCTTGTAAATTGGTGACATCCTGGAAGGACGTTATTCCACTGCATAGCTCGGTGTCATCTGCAAAGACGGAAATGTTACTTTTGATCCCAGACCCAATATCATTTATAGAGATAGTAAAAAGTAAGGGTCCCAGCACTGTACCTTGGGGTATACCACTGATAACCTTAGACCATTCAGAGTAAGAATCATTAATCACGACTCTCTGAATTCTGTCTTTTAGCCAGTTTTCTATCCATTTACAAACTGATATTTCCAAACCTGTAGACTTTACCTTACACATGAGCCGTGTGTGCGGAACTGTATCGACTGCTTTTGCAAAGTATACCATGTCCACCGCCACCCCTCTGTCCAAGTATACCACATCCACTGCCACCCTCTGTCCAAGTATACCACGTCCACAGCCACCCCTCTGTCCAAGTATACTACGTCCACCGCCACCCCTCTGTCCAAGTATACCACATCCACCACCACCCCTCTGTCCAAGTATACCACATCCACTGCCACCCCTCTGTCCAAGTATACCACATCCACCGCCACCGTCTGTCCAAGTATACCACGTCCACCGCCACCCCTCTGTCCAAGTATACCACTTCCACCGCCACCCCTCTGTCCAAGGTTTTACTTACCACCTCATAAAAATAAATCAGGTTTGTCTGACAACTTCTGTCTTTCATGAATTCATGCTGTCTGTTGCTTAAAATATTTTTTTCCTGCAAGAACTCTGCTATCTGGTCTTTTATTAATCTCTCCGGTATCTTCCCAACTATAGAAGTTAAACTAACAGGTCTATAGTTACTTGGTAAAGACTTTGTTCCCTTTTTAAATATAGGCACCACACTGGCCCTGCGCCAATCCAGTGGTACTATTCCTGTCATTAATGAGTCCCTAAAAATTAAAAAAAAATAGGCTTTGAAATTACGGAGCTCAATTCTTTTAGGATCCGTGGGTGGATGCCATCAGATCCAGGTGCTTTATCCACCTTTATTTTGTCCAAATATTTCTGGACCATATCACTTTTGAGCCATTGTGGATTTTGGGCTGTGTCAGTACCACCCCCATTATGGACATGAGCTAAGTTAGCCTTCTCTTTGTCCCCAGTCACCCACTACAGATTATTTTGTAAAGGGCCTACATGTTCAGACCTGACCTTTTAACTATTAATATATTTGAAGAATTTTTGGGGTTTGTCCTACTATCTTTTGCAATCTGTCTTTCATTTTGAATTTTTACATCCTTGATTTCCTTTTTACATATTCTGTTATATTCTTTGTAACATTTAAATGACACTAGCGTTCCTTCATTTTTATATTTTTTAAAAGCTATTTTTTTATAGTTTATAGCCTTTTTAACTTTGGCCATGAGCCACATAGGTTTTATTTTTAGCCTTTTAAAAGTATTGCCCATGGGAATATACTTAGCAGTGAGATCACAGTCTCTTTGAAGATTTATCATTTCTAGGGATGGGCGAACTGTTCGCCCGGGGGTCGGTTCGCAGCGAATTTTGCATGTTCGCGATCCGCCCGATCAGCGGACTATTGCCGCTGTTCGCCCGGCGGACATATGTGTTTACAGTGTGAAAGAACTTTGACCCATGATGACACATCCATCATGGGGTACAGGACAGCCAATTGAGACATTTCCGCACATGGACAATTGGACATTCCCCCTACCTTATAAATAGACCTGATGTGGCGGCCATTTTACATTCTGTCTTATGTCAGTGTAGGGACAGGACACTGTGTGCAGCAGGGACAGTCAGTTTAATCACTAGCTAGCTATTACTATTAGGTCCACAAAGGTCCTTTTCGTTTCTAAGTGTAGGGATAGTTTGGTGTTTGGAGCAGGGACAATCTGCAATTCACTAGCTACTAGCTAGCTACTATTAGGTCCACAAAGGTCTTTTTAAGGACTGGTATAGGTGTACAATATATAGGGTACTGGTGCAGGGCTGTTCTGCAGATTACTGCCCTATTATGCAGCAGTCTTTTATCTGTGTAGGGACTGAGGGACAGTTTGCAAATCACTAGCTACTAGGTCCACAAAGGTCCTTCTAAGGACTGGTATAGGTGTACAATATATACAGTAGGGTTGTGGTGCACTGCTGCTGACTGCTGCCCTATTCCGCAGCAGTCTTTTATCAGTGTAGGGACAGTCTGCAAATCACTAGCTAGCTATAACTATTAGGTCCACAAAGGTCCTTTTAAGGACTGGTATAGGTGTACAGTATATAGGGTTCCAGTGCACTGCTGTGCTGGTGATTGCTGAGTGCACTGCTGACTGATTCTGCAGCTGTTTTTGTCAGTGTAGGGACAGGACGCTGTGTGGAGAAGGGACAGTCAGTTTAATCACTAGCTATTACTATTAGGTCCACAAAGGTCCTTTTAAGGACTGGTGTAGGTGTACAGTATATAGGGTTTTACACGTATAATATACTTTCTTCCAAATATAGAAAGAATATTATACATGACTCCTGCCCGATTCTGCAGCTGTCTTTTATCAGTGTAGGGACTGAGGGACAGTCTGCAAATCACTAGCTACTAGGTCCACTTCCACAGGGGTGGTAGGGGTAGGGCAGGAGCAACAGGCTTGAGCCAAAAGGCAAATTGCAGAAGGTGCGTGCGATTACATCAGAGGATGCACCAGAATTGGTTGAGTGGCTCACTCAGCCTTACTCTTCTGCACCCTCCTCATCCTCTCGAACTGCACCCTCTTCTTCACTCTCTGCTGTGTGCACCCCCAAAGACACTACCACCAACACCACCACCACCACCATATACCTTCCGCTTGAGTCAGGGGAATTATTTTTCAATCCATATCAAGACATTTCCGATGCGCAGCCACTCTTGGCAGTGGTACAGGAAGAGGAGGTAGCAACAACCGCCACTCAGCAGTCTGACAACAGTACCCAGATCAGCCCAAGGAGGAGGTTGGTCCCTGCTGTTGTTGCCTACTCCGAGATCTCTAATTATAGCGGTGGGGAAGGTGATGTCAATGATGACGTGTCTAGTGATGTCACATGGGTGCCCACAAGAGAGGAAGAGGAGGGGAGTTCAGAGGGAGATATGGACCAGCAGATAGGGAGGAGAAGCAGGAAGAACTTAGATTGCACAGGAGGGACAAAGCAGACTGCGACTGTATCAGGAGTGAGGCATCAACCATGTAGGTCCCATCTGGCCTTCCCAGGACACTGGCACATGGCTCCGCAGTGTGGTTTTTTTTTAACGTGTTCGCTGCTGACAATAGTGTTGCCATCTGCAATCTTTGCAGTCAACGCATATGTCGCGGTAAGCCCAACACTCACCTAGGGACGACCGTCTTAAGAAGGCACATGAGCTGCCATCACCAAGCCCAGTGGAAGCAACGGAACACACAAAGCCACACTCCAGGCTCTCACCGTCCAGCCTCGACTTCTACTTCTCCTTCTCCTCTCTCCTCACAATTGTCCTCCACTCCCCCTTCCATCACGCCATCCTCAAGTTTTTCTGCAAAAAGGCAGGCTTCCATGGGCCAAATGTTTGAGCGGAAAAAAATGATGATGCTGGATAACCCTCTTGCCCAACGGTTGACGGCTGGCTTCTCAGAACTGATAGCCCGCCAACTACTGTCATATAAACTGGTGGACTCGGAGGCTTTTTGAAAATTTGTGGCCATTGGAACACCACACTGAAAGGTCCCAGGAAGGAAGTATTTCTCACAGAAGGGCATCCCAGAGCTATATGGCCATGTTCAGAGGCAAGTGAATGTATCTCTGGCACACAGTGTCGGTGCCAAGATACATCTGACCAAAGACACGTGTTCTAGCAAACATGCGCAGGGAAGGTATATCACTTTTACTGCCCACTGGGTGAACCTTCTGACGGCCGTCAAGCATGTAACCCATGGCACCCATGTAGATTTGGTTTTACCGCCACGGATTGCATGCAGGCCTGTCTCTTCTTCTCCTCCTCCTACTCCATCCTCCTCCCTCTCCTCATCATCTGACTCCTCCTTTTCCGCTGCTAGTGTCTCTTCCACTGCGCCACCCAAGCTCCCCAGAACCTATTCGACATGCCAGGTGAGACGTTACCATGCTGTGTCTGTTGTGCCTGGAAGCCAAGAGCCTCACTGGCCATGTACTCCTTTCAGCTTTGCATTCACAGGCAGATCAGTGGTTAACACCGCTCAATTTGACAGTTGGTAAAGTGGTGTGTGACAACGGTGCCAATCTGCTTAGCGCATTGAAACAGGGCAAAATTACGCACGTGCCATGCATGGCACACATCTTAAACTTGGTAGTGCAGCGATTCGTTGTCAAATACCCTGGGGTCCAGGACATCTTGTGGCAGGCAAGGAAAATCTTGGCCCATTTCAGAAGATTTTACACGGCCATGGCTCGCCTTGCTGACATTCAGCGGCGACACAATCTGCCGGTCAGAAGCCTTATTTGTGATTGCCCGATGCGATGGAACTCAACCTTCTATATGCTTGATAGGCTGCTCCAGCAGAAACATGCAGTTAACGTCTACCTGTACGAACTCTGTGGCAGAAAAAGTTCTGGGGAGCTGGTGTTTTTTTCACCGCGCCAGTGGCTGCTCATGTGTGATGCATGCAGACTTCTATGGCTATTTGTCATTGGGGAACCCCTGGCTTCCCTCACCAGTGTCAGAGGGGGCGGGGTCAGGTGACGGGTGGCCCCGCCCTCCTAATATAAGAAACGTCAGTGCTGTGATCCCTGCAGTGTCTCCTCAGTGGAGACAGAAGACGGATGCATGGATTGACTGCGCTGGACTGAAAATCACCCGTCGCTGGATCAGATCAGCCATTGCTGGACCCCGGAGAGATAATCATCCATCGCTGGATAGCAAGAGTGGATTAGCACCGCTGGAATCTTTTTTTATTTATTTTTTATTTTTAATAAAGGATTTTTTTAAAAGTGTGTTTGTCTTATTTAACCATGTTTTACACTTTCTTTGTGAAATGGTAGGGGTAATTTTGTACCCCCTTACCATTTCAAACAGGGGGGCCAGGATCTGGGGGTTGTGGGGATAAGGCCCTTGTCAACATGGAGACATGGTGCTTTGCGGGGTCACAGACCCCCAAAGCATCCTCCCAATGTTGAGGGCATGTGGCCTGGTACGGTTCAGGAGGGGGGCACTCACTCGTCCCCCCCTCTTTTCCTGCGGCCTGACAAGTTGCGTGCTCGGATAAAGGGTCTGGTATGGATTTTTAGGGGGACCCCCACGTCAATTTTTTTTTAATTTGACGCAGGGTTCCCCTTAATATCCATACCAGACCTGAAGGGTCTGGTAATTGAATTTAGGGGAACCTCATGCTTTTTTTTATTTATTTATCAATGAATGAATTGTCGACTCCATAATACAGAGAACACTCATTTGAGTGTTCTCTGTATTACGGGAACCGACAATGGAAAGTGATTTTAAAAGACTTTTTTTCCTTGCGAAATGACACTTTGTGCAGGGACAGTTCTAAGCATGGGAAACATGCGCCCCTTCACAGGCATACTATAGACACCCCCCAGGTACGAAATTTAAAGGAATATTACACTTTTATTATTTCACTTTAATCATTATTAAAATCACTGCTCCTGAAAAAACGCCCGTTTTTAAAACTTTTTCTTTTGCATTGATCCATGTCCCCTGGGGCAGGATCCGGGTCCCCAAACGCTTTTTAGGACAGTAACTTGCATATTAGTCTTTAAAATTAGCAATTTAGATTTTGAACGTTCGAGTCTCATAGACTTTAATAGGGTTCTAAAGTTCACATGAAGTTTAGGTCTGTTCGCAGGTTCTGGTGCAAACCGAACGGGGGGGTGTTCGGCTCATCCTTAATCAGGATCTGGTAAGGTGTGAGGTCGGAGTGTTGTCTCTGCAGCATTGTATGGGGAAGCGGAATACTCCCTTGTTGTAGCAGTTTACAAGGAAATTTATACAAGGAGAAAGATTTTTCGTTCTAAATGAGGTTCTTTGAAGAAAATATGCTTTAAAATGAAGTCAACGTTTCACTTAAAATGTGAACTTGGAAGTGCCCTGTGCCCCCTGCTCATCATAAGGCATTCTGGGTAAGGTGCTCCTTCCTTTACGGCTGACGAGCTATCAGCTTAAGCCAGAATGGGTGCCTACAAGTACATGTAAGTGCTATGGAGGAAGAAGCAGTCAGCTGTGATGTGATTTCTCCTGCATGTCCGTTGCTGCAGTATCGCCAACAGTCTTCTCTCCATCGCGCACCACATCCTACTCTCACAGACAAAGCTCGTAGAATAGGCTACAAGGCCAAGCAAGGGTATGTAATTTACCATGTCAGAGTTTGCAGTGGTGGGTGTAAGAACACCGTGCCCAAGGGTGCAACCTATGGTAAACCCGTGCACCATGGTGTTAACCAGATCAAGTTTGCAGGCAGCCTGTAGTCTGTTGCTGAGGAGCGTGCTGTCCATCACCGTGAAGGACTGAGAGTCATTAAGTCCTACAGAGTTGGTGAAGACTGAACTTATAAGTTCTTTGAGATCATTCTCATTGACACTTTCCACAAGGCCATCAAATGCTATCCAGATACCCAATGGATCACAAAAAGCTGTGCACAGACACAGGGAGATGGGTGGGCTGACATCCCCTGGCAAAAAGAGTCATGGTCTTGGCAAAGGTCACAAGTTCCATCTTACCATTGGTTGCTCTCGTTGTGCTACCTGGAGAAGACGCAACTCTTCAGCTCCACCGTTACCGCTAACTGGGATCATACTTGTAAATTTGACATTAAAATAAAGTTGTTTTTGGAAAAAAAAAAAAAAATGTACATGCTTCTATCAACTTTAATATTAAAAATTATTTTTGAAGGCACCAACAAAATATATTTATTAATATAGCTGGACACATCTACATACAATATAATTAAAGTGACCCCAACACTAAAATAATGATATTACAATCAGCCTATAAAAGAACGTGTTTAATATTTATCTTCTGGGAAGGCGGTGGGTGAAATCTGTGATGGGTGATGGGTGATGGGTATCTTGGGTATCTGACACTTTAGCATGTTTTAGATACTTTGCCCCCCTCTGGTCACTGTGGTTTCTCCTCACTAAGTGACTACATTGTTTTGTAGTTATGGAACGGCTGGTGGGAAGAACCACTATACCCATGCCAGCCATGTCCAGAGCAAAAATTAAACTCACCATCCTCCGGAGAGGTAAGTATTAAATATTTATATATAGCAGTGTTCATCATTCTCAATACATTAGCAAAATACTAAGATTAACAATAATAGAGATAATGCTCTAACCACGTGTAGCACAGCGTTGCTCCATACTTATTAGTGGATAAATGTTTTTGTATTCAGGTCAGGTCTGAACAGAATTATGTAACATTTTGGGAAAAATATACAACCAAGAAGTCCAGAACTTGAGGCTATTAGAGCAAAAACCTCCACAGCCACCATGTATTTCCCTCTGGTACTCAGATAGGCCGGGATCATGGCGATCCAGACACTGCAGAACACCAGCATGCTGAAGGTGATGAACTTGGCTTCATTAAAACTGTCCGGTAATGTCCTGGCTAAAAAAGCGATAATGAAACTCACAGCTGCCAGAAGCCCCATATATCCCAGGACAGAGTAGAAGCCGATAACTGAGCCCTCATTACACTGAATGATGACCTTCCCCTGATAAGAGTGAGTGTCCCGATCCTGGAAGGGGGGAGAAATAGACAACCAAGTGACACAGATTAAGACTTGAACCAGTGATAAGACACAAATGATAAAAGTCGGTAGTTTGGCTCCCATCCATTTCCTCCAGGGGCTCCCAGGTTTGGTGGCTTTAAAAGCAATACACACCATGATACTCTTGGCAAGTAGAGAAGAGACGGCAACTGAGAAGATGACACCAAAAGAGGAGACACGGAGCATGCAGGTCACATCTACTGGATGGCCGAGGAACAAGAAGACACAGAGGAAGCTCAGCATGATGGAGACCAGGAGAAGATAGCTCAGGTTCCGGTTATTAGCTTTAACAATGGGGGTGTCCTGGTAATGTATAAATATCCCCAATATTAAACCAGTCAGAAGACAACAGAGGATGGAGACAGCCGAAAATACTACAACAATGGTGTCATCAGTGTAGGAAAGAAATTCCACCAGTTTTGGAACACACCGATCCTTCTTCTCATTTGGCCATTCTTCATCAGGACATTTCATGCAGTTTTCACTGTCTGCAGGAAGAACAATACAAACACAATGAGCAGAGATAGCAATGGGGATTCCAGCAGAGCATTGTGGGAGAGATAAACACAATATCTATCTATCTACTGAATTCCTATAGGTAGAGACTGCCTATTGGCAAGTGGAAGAAAAGTTGTCGTTGCCATAAGGACATGGTAAAAAATATAAAAAGGAATGCATGCAACGGGGTGTATTTACTAAAACTGGTGCACTTAAAATCTTTTACAGCTGTACATGGTAGCCAATCAGCTTCTAACTTCAGCATTGATGATAAAACCTGGAAGCTGATTGGTTTCTTTGCAGAGCTCCACCAGATTTTGCACTCTCCAGCTTTAGTAAATAAACCCCAATGAGTTAAAACCACTTGCCGACCGGCTCCTGTACATATACATCGGCACTTTGAAGACGGATATCTCGGTAACGGCTGCAGTTGCTGTCACAATCGAGGTATCCATCTTTCGGCTGGCAGTTCTGTTTACTATAATGGTGGTTTCTGCAGCGGATTCGCCGCGAGATCACCGTTATCGGTGCTGGGAGAGAAGCCACCCCCCTTTCCCGCCGCTCTCCCGTGTCCTCGGACCACTTAGCGGAGCTGTTGGCAGTGGCGGAGGCGATCAGGACCTGTCCCTGGCTGGGTATGGAGACAAGTGAGGCTAAGATGCCCCCCCACCCGTCTCCATACCATAGCAGGGCGGACGCAACATCAAAACGTCACTTCCGCCCATACATCTTAAAGGGACATTTTTCTGTTGTCATTTTTTTAAATGGCAACATTTTTTTAAATTTAGTTTTTTGCATTTAGGCCCCTTTCACACCGAGGCACTTCTAAACTGGCAGTAAAACATTTGGGCGCTTTTGAAGAGCTTTCCATTAATTTCAATGGAGGGGGGCGTTTTTTCACCTCCCTGCCAGCCCACTGCCCCAGTGTGAAAGCATTCATTGATTTTAATGGAAATAGATTTTCATGAGCTTTTCAGGTGCTGTTTATAACGTGAAATCGCCTGGAAAGCGCCTCGGTGTGAAAGGGGACTTAAGTCCAAATATGAGATGTGAGGACTCTTTAGCCCCAGATCTTGTATATATAAGAGGACCTGTCATGCTTTTTTCTATTACAAGGGATGTTTACATTCCTTGTAATAGGGATAAAAGTGACCAAATATTTTTTTTTTAAACAGTGTAAAAATAAATAAAATCAAACAAAACAAATAAGAAAAAAAAACGTGCATACGTGAGTAGCGCCCGCATATGAAAACGGTGTTCAAACCAAACAAAAGGTATCGCCACGATCGGTAGAGCGAGAGTAATAATTCTAGCCCTAGACCTCCTCTGCAACTCAAAACATGCAACCTGTAGAATTTTTTAAACCTCGCCTATGGAGATTTTTATGGGTAAAAGTTTGACACCATTCCACGAGCGGGAGCAATTTTGAAGCGTGACATGTTGGCTATCAATTTACTCAACGTAACATTATCTTTCACAATATAAAAAAATGAGCTTACTTTACTGTTGTCTTAATTTTTTATTCAAAAAAGTATTTTTTTTTCCAAAAAAGTGCGCTTGAAAGACCGCTGCACAAATATGGTGTGACAAAAAGTATTGCAATGACCGCCATTTTATTCTCTAGGTCAGTGATGGCGAACCTTGGCACCCCAGATGTTTTGGAACTACATTTCCCATGATGCTCAAGTACACTGCAGAGTGCATGAGCAGAAATGGAGTTTCAAAACATCTGGGTGCCAAGGTTCTCCATCACTGCTCCAGGGTGTTAGAAAAAAAATGTATAATGTTTGGGGTTTATAAGTAATTCTTTCGCAAAAAACACGTGTTTTTAACTTGTAAACACCAAGTGTGAAAATAAGGCCTGGTCTTTAAGTGGTTAAGGGCAGAAAAGTGATGATAATGGGGGAGTTTCAATTTCAATTGTCTGAAAACCCTGAAAATGAACTTCTCTTATTTGCGTCCATGGAGTGATTAGTCTCTATGTTGTGGAGAACAGGATGGGGGAGGGTTTGAGTCGTTTTTTTTAAACAGAAATTATTGTTATCGAAGTACCAACAGAATCAACAGAAAAGAGAAAATCATAGGTACATAGTACAAGTGTTCAAGGCAACAGACATACGTTGTATACTGACATAGGGATGAAAATCCCAAACATAGTCGCTAATATTGAGTGACATCTATGAGGAGGGCAGAAGAAGGGGAGAGTAGAGGGATGGGAGGAAAGAGAAGAAGGGATTAGGAAAGGAGGAGGTAGTAAGGAAGGAGCAGGGGGGTAAGGGGAGGGAACCAAAGAAGGGAACCAACACAACAATTATCAAATACCCAACTTAGGGAATAAGTATTTAACATTAGCAGCTTGAACAGGCTAGAGCCATTAGTCCACCCTTGTACCCCAGGAATCTATCCAGGCAGACCAAATTTGATCAAACTTCCTCGGGTACTTTCGGTTAAGGAAGGTAAGCTTATACTGATTCACAGTAGAGCAACAGGAAGTGTCCGTGGGAGGGTAAGAGGATTTCCAGCATAGGAGTATCTCCCTGCATGCTTAAAGTGAAGTATAGCAAACAAAAAGTTTCAGATATCTACTGAGAGTCGTCAAAAACATTTAACAAGAAAACTTTGGGGTCCAATCCGAGAGTCAAACCACACACTGAGTTACCATCAGACAACACCGGCATCCAGAACAACTGTAAGAACGCACAAGACCATACCATAAGAAGAAACGAGGCGTCCGATGGCCTGAAACTGTGGACAAGCCAAAGAAACAGATGGATGAATGGTTGGTAGGTGCCAGGGGGGGGGTATAATAAACCCTATGCAGGAACTTGAGTTAGGTAAATCTATCCCTGGCTAAGAACATAGTGGTGATATACTGTAAGATTCCAAGCAATCCTCCGATTCAGCCTCCTCCAAAGTAGGGATATCAGCATGCCCTCTGAAATATAATCAACTCTCTTTGGCTACATAAGCCATAGACAAGTGTAGTTAGAGAGCGGAAAGAGATGTATCCATCACACTGGAGGTCAACATCCTCTCTATAGGGTCAGACTCTAGAGTCATGCATAAGCTGCAGGTACCTAAAAAAAAACATCCAGTTAGGTAAGTGGTAAGCTGCCTTAGGTTCAGGGAATGACCTCAGATGACCCTACTATACTATATGTTGAAGACCCACTACCCCTAGAGGTCCATACCCTAAGATCCGGAATGTGCGAGAGGGATATGAGGGGAGAAGGACTCCGGGCTATGATACAGTGGTGTGAAAAAGTGTTTGCCCCCTTCCTCATTTCCTGTTCCTTTGCATGTTTGTCACACTTAAGTGTTTCGGAACATCAAACCAATTTAAACAATAGTCAAGGACAACACAAGTAAACACAAAATGCAATTTGTAAATGAAGGTGTTTATTATTAAAGGTGAAAAAAAAATCCAAACCATCATGGCCCTGTGTGAAAAAGTGATTGCCCCCTAAACCTAATAACTGGTTGGGCCACCCTTAGCAGCAACAACTGCAACCAAGCGTTTGCGATAACGTGCAATGAGGCTTTTACAGCGTCCTGGAGGAATTTTGGCCCACTCATCTTTGCAGAATTGTCCTAATTCAGTTACATTAGAGGGTCTTCGAGCATGAACGGCCTTTTTAAGGTCATACCACAACATCTCAATAGGATTCAGGTCAGGACTTTGGCTAGGCCACTCCAAAGTCTTAATTTTGTTTTTCTTCAGCCATTCGGTGGTGGACTTGCTGGTGTGTTTAGGATCATTGTCCTGCTGCAGAACCCAAGTTCGTTTCAGCTTGAGTACACGAACAGATGGTCGGACATTCTCCTTCAGGATCTCTTGGTAGACAGCAGAATTCATAGTTCCTTTTATCAAGGCAAGTCTTCCAGGTCCTGAAGCAGCAAAACAGCCCCAGACCATCACACTACCACCACCATATTTTACTGTTGGTATAATGTTCTTTTTATGAAATGCAGTGTTCCTTCTACGCCAGATATACTTGGACACACACCTTCCAAAGAGTTCCACTTTTGTCTCATCGGTCCACAGAATGTTGTCCCAAAAGTCTTGGGGATCATCAAGATGTGTTGTGGAGAAATTGAGATGAGCTTTGATGTTCTTTTTGCTCAGCAGTGGTTTTCTCCTTGGAACTCTGCCATGCAGGCCATTTTTGCCCAGTCTTTTCCTGATGGTGGAGGCATGAATGCTGACCTTAACTGAGGCAAGTGAGGCCTGCAGTTCCTTGGACGTTGTTGTGGGGTCTTTTGTGACCTCTTGGATGAGTCGTCGCTGCGCTCTTGGGGTAATTTTGGGTGGCCGGCCACTCCTGGGAAGGTTCACCACTGTTCCATGTCTTCGCCATTTGTGGATAATGGCTCTCACTGTGGTTCGCTGGATTCCCAAAGCTTTGGAAATGGCTTTATAACCCTTTCCAGACTGATAGATCTCAATTACTTTCTTTCTCAATTGTTCCTGAATTTCTTTGGGTCTCGGCATGATGTGTAGCTTTTAAGGATCTTCTGGTGGACCTTACTGTGTCAAGCAGCTCCTATTTAAGTGATGCCTTGATTGTGAACAGGTGAGGCAATAATCAGGCCTGGGTGTGGCTAGAGAAATTGAACTCAGGTGTGGACAACCACAGTTATAGTATGTTTTAACAAGGGGGGCAATCACTTTTTCACACAGGGCCATGATGGTTTGGATTTTTTTTCACCTTTAATAATAAACACCTTCATTTACAAATTGCATTTTGTGTTTACTTGTGTTGTCCTTGACTATTGTTTAAATTGGTTTGATGTTCCGAAACACTTAAGTGTGACAAACATGCAAAGGAACAGGAAATGAGGAAGGGGGCAAACACTTTTTCACACCACTGTATGTGGCCCACGCTTTATGCCAGACCATGACAGTGGTGCATGTGACGGATCCTAACCCACACTCCGCTGAGTGCTTCCGTCAGTAATACCACTTCCTCCATTCTGACCATCAGAGAGATATATTATTATAGCTGCATTGAATACAAGTCTAGCCGAAAATAGCTTGTAGAATTTTGAATGATTTATTGGACAGAATACAGCCTTTTTATGCACATTTAACACAAGGGGTTAGATAACGAGGTAGGGCTGGCTCATGGATACTCCCCCTCCCCTCTAGCTACAACTTAAAAGACAATTATATAATTAACATGTCAATTAACACAGCAATTAAAGGGGCGTTCCGGCCAACATTTTTTTTTAAAAGTCAGCAGCTACAAACACTGTAGCTGCTGACTTTTAATAAGGACACTTACCTGCCCAGCCAGCCTGCGATGTCGGCCGCCCGAGACCGATCCGTCCATCGGATCGGCTGCCAGCGCCTCCATCTTAACGAAGGGAAACAGGCAGTGGAACCTTGCGGCTTTACTGCCCGTTCCTACTGCGCATGCGCGGATCGCGCGGCGCTTTGTGAATGGCTCAGTTGTTTTCTGGGACATATACATGTCCCAGAAGGCAACGGGGCCGCTCACCGAAGAGGGAGAAGTGCCACGGAATAGGAAGAGGCAGATTAGGAAGACTGCCTAGCAACAGTGGTTTCAGGTAAGTTAAACATTTTTTTTTTTACTTTCAAAATATTTTAAAATAAAAACAATGGAAAACAGAATTGAAATTACAATTTTATCGGTGACTCTTATAGAGCACGCGCTACGTGTTTTTCCAAAGTTAAAGTTTGCCTAAACTGCAGTTTGGTTTGGGTACAATTAGACTTCATCAGTCTGACTGGACCATGAGATGTTCAGCCTGGCCACAGGTGGCGTCGTCTCTTCTGGCAAGCATGGAACTATGGTCTGGTTAGGTGCTTAAGTTACTCTCTCTCGTCCAGTGGGAGTGGCCCTCTTGCTGTGCCCTCTGGGAGAGGGTATTTAAGATGCGGACGTCACGTGATTCGGGGTTTCCGGTCCAGAATGATGTACTGACTTCATGGACCTGGTCCTCCTGACCAGCCCCCAGGAAGTCTATGGCCTGGGGTGCGGATCCACCTGACTTTAATGTCTCGGGGCTGGCTAGCCCGAGGCAAGGAAACTAAAGGAATGATTCTGAAGTGGTTGGGTGCCGTCTCCGGTTCGGGAGAGACCCAGTGTACTTCAAGCATTCCAGCGGAGGACTCTTCAGAAGAACACCAAGTATGGGCTGGTTTTCTTAGCAAGAGCCTGGAAGGGCTGAAGTAACCGAGAGAATACGGTCTTGTGGATATCGCCAAGCTGGCTGAATGATCCAGGTATCCTACAAGTGTATTCATGCTTAGTTTCCCTATATGTTCTACATCAACGTCTGTGGCAGAGACTTGTCCCTGAGTAAGCACCTTGTTGGCTGCTAGGCCTTGTGAGAGAGGGACTGTCCAACCTGAGTGACCATCCAGCTGTGAATGGCTATTCTCTGGATGCAGTCAAAGTAAGCACTTTCTTCAACATTTTTGACTTTGACACTAAGAGTACCTTAACTTCCTTTCCAACCCTCTGATCCCAATTTAAGAGACTGTTCATTGTCTAACTTTTGAAAATAAAATCCATTCAAGTGGATCTGTTGTCAATCTCCAAGTTACTGGGCCATTTACCACGGGACATCCCTAGACGTTCCACAAGGAAAACAGAAGGTAACGGTAAGCCCAAATCTAACCAGCAGCTCCTTCGGGGGTTAGTGCTACACAATGCATACACTTATTCCTACGATACAGCATTTGACAAGTACAGAATGCGTTTAGGAGGTGTATAAGGACATAGGTTAGACCCACTGAGTGGTCCAACTATAAAAAACCCTTGTGATGCTCCTGTTTTTGGAGGACCCACTGAGGGGAACATGAGGATACTCCGGGCACCCCTTTGGGGGATCATGCTGTGCCCATGGAATATCTCCCAAATCACTCCCCAGGAGAGTCTGGTTGGAGGATTCCGACAACCAGGGCTGCCGGGATTTAAACTTCGGAGCTGAGGCCTATAGCCCCTTCTAGATGGGGGATTGTTATAGAGTCTTCTCTGAGGCGGATGTACCATAGGTGCACTCGGTGTGAGGAGAAGGTGTTAAGAGTATGGTGTGAGAGGAGAGGAGTAGCAGAAAGCAGGAGAAGGAGGGATGAGGCAGAGAAATGAAGGAAAAAGCCAAACAGCAGAGCGGAAGTGGTGGTGCTTGTTTTTTAGACTTGTATCCCAGCTATAAGAGATATGCCCATATATTTGGCCCAGGGTTCCCAGGTTGCCTCAAACTCCTTGATTTTGTCTAATAGGATGCTTGTGAGTTTTTTATTGGTGAATAATCCATGAGATTTTTCTTTTGGTAGCAGGGAGAGAAACCTTTGGTTGTTTCCATGCCTCAGCTATTGTCAGCGTCAAACCTAGTAAAATGTAGTGTATTAGTTTGTGTGTGGCTTTAGACGTCCTGGGAAGATTAGCGTTCAGAAGAGCAACTGTCTGGGTTTTTGGAATCAGGTAATTCCTAACCGTTTGGATCAAGACAAACAACCTGTTCCAGTATGACCTTATTCTGGGGCATTCCCACCACGTGTGAGCCATAGTGCCTGAAAGGGTACACGGAGGTACCATCTGGTCCTCACTTTTAAATTGGATTAGATCAGGGATATATTTTGTATCCCTTTAAAGGCTCTAGAAAAGGACGTCTGCCATTTTTCCGAGGTCCAGTTTATTTGCAGGTCATCCTCCCAAGATGTCATGTAAGGGGCTTTAATGGGCACTTGGGCAAGCGACTGGTAGACAACGGAGATTCCACCCCTCTGTTCAATGGACTGTCTGCACCAAATTTCATACAGTATGGAGTGAATATGGGGGGGGGGGCAGTTTAGATTTCCAGATTTTATGAAGGAAGTGTTGTATTTGCTGAAATCTGAAGTGTTCAGAGAATGGGATTTCCAGCTGTTGCCTGCAGAATTTCATGATGATTGGTCCTGAGGCGGTAAAAAGTGTCCAATCCGGTACAGCCCCTTATCCAACAACCATTTAAACTCTTTAATGTCTTGGCCTGGGATGAAGTTTGGGTTATTAAAGATATGGGAAAGGGGTTGGCATTCAGAGACCAAGGAGGGATTCATTCTCATCTTGTCTAAAAGAAACAGGGATTGCGAGAGAATGGGCAAGAGAATTGGGGGTCTTTCCCTGGGTGAGACCCCTAAGAGGAAATCAAGAGTATACAAGGAAGCCGCCTGTCTTTCTATTTGAATCCAGTCCGGCTTTTCGGTTTTGGAGTGCATGTTTGAGAGTTGAGAGATTCTGGCTGCTTGGTAGTACCAAAACAGCCGAGGCAGTCCCAGACCCCCCTTAGTCCTGAGTCTGTATAGAGTATTTTTTGGCAGTATGTGGCCTGACCCTCTTCAAATAAATGTGTTTACTTTTTTCTTGAAAAGATTTCAAATGGTCTTTTCTTATATTAATCGGTAAGGCTCTGAAGAGGTACAGCAGTCTGGGAAGGAGTGTCATCTTTATAGCGTGTATTCTACCTAGCCAGGGAAATTCCCCTTTGGCCCAATTTTTCATGTCAGACTCGAGCTTCCTGTATGCGGGAATAACGTTAGTAGTGTATAATTGTTCAATATTTGCTGTAAGAGTGATCCCCAGGTATTCTGTTGAGGAGTTGCTCCATTTGAAATCAAAGGAGCTTTGCAGTGATGTTACTAAATCTGGTTTCAGGGATATGTTGAGGGCGTGGAATTTGGCATAGTTTACCTTAAGACCTGAGATCACTGAGAAGTCAGAGAGTAGTTTGCATAGATTGGGGAGGGAAGTGATCGGGGATGTGATGAATACAAGCATGTCATCGGCGAATAGGCCGCATTTATGTGTTTGAGGGCCGCATGATACTCCTTGAATATTGGGGTTAGAACGTATTGCAATTTCTAGAGTTTCAATGGCAATAGCGAATATTAGCGGGGATAGGGGGCAACCTTGCCTAGTGCCTTTCTCGATGTTGAAGGGTTGCGAATATTGCCCCTGTAGGTGAATCAAAGCTTTCGGGGAAGAGTAAAGGGAGTGAATCAGTCCCATAAAGCATTGGTCGAAACCCCAGCGCTCCCTGATAGCAAAGAGGTATGCCCATTCGACTGAGTCGAAAGCTTTGTGTAGGTCAAAGGACAAAAGCATCCCCTCATGTTTGGGGCCGCTGTTTCAGTGAGACTGCAGGATGGAAATAATGTCAATTAGGGATGAGCTTCGAGTTCGAGTTGAACTCATGTTCGACTCGAACATTGCTTGTTCGCCTGTTCGCCAAAGCCACGGAACACCCTGTAAAAGTCTATGGGAGAAATTTAAATTGCTAAATGCTAATTTTAAAGGCTTATATGCAAGTTATTGTCCTAAAAAAGTGTTTGGGGACCTGGGTCCTGCCCCAGGGGACATGTATCAATGCAAAAACGGCCGGAGATACTGCAGGAATCCCAGCAGCCTGACAGGTCTTAGCTGAGGAGGACGGGGCCACCCGTCACCTGACCACGCCCCCCTGAAGCAAGGGGACAGCCGGGCTTCCCCAGTGACGTGTGGATGACCCCGCCTCCCTGTGATGTAATGGAAACCTGCGTTACTTCAGAGGGGGGCGGGGTCACCTGTACATCACTGGGGAAGCCTGGCTTTCCCCTTGCATCAGAGGGGGGCAGGGTCAGGTGATGGATGGCCCTGTCCTCCTCAGCTAAGACCTGTCAGGCTGACGGGATTCCCGCAGTGTCTCCAGTGGAGACAGGATGTGCTGTGCTGGACCATCGGGAGAGATCACCCATCGCTGGATCCCAGAGAAGAGATCAGATCACCCATCGCTGGACCCAGAGAAGAGATCAGCCATCGCTGGATAGGAAGAGTGGATTACCACACCTTGAATCTTTTTTTTTAATAAAGGACTTTTCCCAACGGTGTCTGAGTGTTTTTTAACAATTTTTTTACACTTTCTTTGTGAAATTGTAGGGGTACTTTTGTACTCCCTTACCATTTCAAACAGGGGGGGGCGGGATCTGGGGGTCCCCTTGTTAAAGGGGGCTTCCAGATACTGATACTGATACCCCCCACCTGCAGACCCCCACAATCACCAGCCAGGGTTGTGGGGATGAGGCCCTTGTCCCCATCAACATGGGGACATGGTGCTTTGAGGGGTCACAGAACCCCAAAGCATCCTCCCAATGTTGAGGGCATTTGGCCTGGTACGGTTCAGGAGGGGGGACACTCTCTCATCCCCCCTCTTTTCCTGTGGCCTGCCAGGTTGCAAGCTTGGATAAAGGGTCCGTTATGGATTTTTGGAGGGAACTCCACGCCATTGTTTTTTAAAAATTTGGCGTGGATTTCCCCTTAAAATCCATACCAGACCTGCAGGGGGGTAACCCCACATCATTTTTTTTTATTTGATGCGGGGTTCCCCTTAATATCCATACCAGACCTGAAGGGCCTGGTAATTGAATTTGCGGGAACCCCACAGTTTTATGACTTTCAATAACTGTTCTCTCTATTACGGGGGAAACTCAGACGGAAAACATTTGAGAGCAGGATCTTTTCTGACAAAAAAATCCGATCAGACTTTTTCCAATCGATTGTAGAGAATTATGATCGGACAAAGTGCCACGCATGCTCAATTCCAATTATGAGACCAAAGCTATTGGCTACTAGCCTCAACGTAGTCCCGTCGTAACGAACGATTTTCCCACAACTTTGTCCGACCGTGTGTATGCAACACCAGTCTAGGATAAAATCCGTAGGATAAAAATCAGACCGTAAGAAATATGGATTCAACTGGTGTCCATACAGCTCAGCATCCAGGCTCTTACCAAGCAGCCAGCCTCGTGCGTGGCCCCCTTCTGAAGAGTCCTTATCCTGGTTGCATGACGATTTGCTGGGCCTCTCCAAACCCCGAGATGGCACTGGAGCACTTTAGAATCCTCCTTCCAGTTACTGCGCCTCGGACTAGCCAGTTCTGAGACTCGGAAATGGATGGATTCGCACCCCAGGCCACGAGGGCCTCTGGGGGCTGGTCAGGAGGAGCAGTACCATGGAGTCGGAACATACTTCTGGACCGGAACCCCAGAACCACGTGACTTCAGCACCTTAAGTCCCCTCTCCCGGAATACACAGTGAGGCAACGCGCCCACTGATTGACTCTGAGAGAGAGATTGGTACCCAATGCGTCCAACCAGACTACGTTCCAATGCCTGTCAAAGGTGTTACCTGCACCTATGACCAGGCAGAACATTAGTACAGTCCAGCCAGACTGATGCCAAAACCACAATTTAGAACAATTAACCCCCAGACTCAACTATAGTCTTGAAAAAAAAAAAAATTACAGACATATCGTGTACTCTTCAGGAGTACCGGCGCTACAGTTTTATTTTATTTTTGGAGCTCAATGATACCTTTTTTTTATCATAAATGTGGAACTTTAGAATAAACGTAAATGTTGCTGTGCATTGTGACAGATCAGGAATTGAATAATGCAGGTTTGTACGGGCAGAGTTGACACCATTATTTTTTTTTCAGTCCACAAACTCCCGTGTGTTGTCAAACCAGTGGTGGCCCGTAATACAGTTCCTTAAGTGCACTGTGTTCATACGCCGGACACAGTCCGACGCCGGAAACATTTACCCTTATGGGAAGCGCCACATCTATGCAATCACGAGATTGCAGACATGGCGCTGCATTTGTGGGCATTTAGCCCACCTTGCGGCGTTTTCTGAAGCGCCAAGTAGCATCCGCCCGGCCATGGTAACATATACTACAGGCACCAGGCGGAAGCTACTTTGGCGCTTCAGATTTGATTGGCATCTGACCTCAGTTAGATGTCACTTCCTGTCTCTCTCTGCCATTGTTCCCGGGAGAGGAACCAGGAAGCATTTCGCTCCATCAGCGCTGCCAGTGGAAGGACACAGGCTGAATTTGGGGGGGGACACAGGCTGCATTGGGGGGCAGAGGCTGCATTTAATGGGACACAAGCAGGCTGCATTGGGGGCAGAGGCTGCATTTGGGGGGACAGAGGCTACATTTGGGGGGACAGAGGCTGCATTTGGGGGGAGCACAGGCTGCATTTAATGGGACAAAGGCAGGCTGCATTTGGGGGGCAGAGGCTGCATTTGGGGGGACACATGCTGCATGGGGGGCACAGGCTGCAATAGGGGGAGCACAAGCTGCATTTAAAAGGACACAGGCAGGCTGCATTGGGGGAGGGCAGAGGCTACATTGGGGGACACAAGCTGCATTGGGGGGCACAGGCTGCATTGGGGGAGCACAGGCTGCATTTAATGGGGAAAAGGCAGGCTGAATTTGGGGGGGGGGGCACAGGCTGCATTTAATGGGAAACAGGCAGGCTGCATTGGGGGGGACACAAGGTGCATTTGGGGGGACACAGGCTGCATTTAATGGGACACAGGCAGGCTGCATTTGCGGGGGCAGAGGCTGCGTTTTGTGGGACAGAGGCTGCATTTGATGTGACACAGGCTGCATGTAAGGAGGGACTCCACTGGGGGCACCTGATGTAAGGATGGGCTCTGCTGGGGACACCTGATAGCATCTGGTTGTAGGCGACGTGGATAGTGACACGCTCAGGGCTCCCACTGATTCTGCATTATGGTGAGTTGAATGGTTTTATTTTATATTACAATGCAATAATAGAAATAATGCGCTTCAATCATCTTCAAGTGCTAACACCAGGTGTTTGGAGTATCTTTATCTGCTGATTGTTAAACTTTCTAAAATACACATTTCTATTGTTGTGTAGGATCTGGGCCTGCTGTCCCTTCATTCCTCTCGTCCCTCTCCCTCCCCCCCTCGTTCAACTCAGACGCTAACCACGCCACCTAGTTGCCACGCCCACTATTTCGCTCAAACCATGCCCATTTTAATCAAGTGGGAGGGGTAAAAAAGGAAGGGCGGTTCTGGCACACCCCCATCCTAAAACTTCACCAGCCGCCACTGTGTCAACCCACAACCTGCTTTAGAGGCTGAGTGCATTTCTGGCAGGATCAACAGGTATATGTCTGTATTTGCAGGAGACTTTAAAAGGATACAAACTGAGGAAATGTGCACACATTGTAGAGATGTATTTCCTATGTTTTCTTTCCGGACATACACTTTACCTAAAGCCGTATCTTCTGCCCAGTCCAACAATAACTTGGTAACAAATAGAAACTCCACCTGAAATGTTGGAGATCTCTCCTTCTGGACACAAGACACACTCATAGCAACATTTATGAATTGAAGATCCAAACTTTTTTCTGTTGCCGGGAATACAGGAATCCGAGCATCGAGATACCGGAACCTGAAATCAGATATTATCATCATTTCTAGGTGCATCATATCTCATGAGGCTATACAATTTAAGTGTTACAAATAGAAATGAGGTTTGGGTTTGCCTCTACCCAGGGGCAGATTAAGAGCATTGTGGGCCTGATGCTGAGGATTTTGGTGGCCTTTTTCTCTGGTGGGCCATGGATTATGAAGCCCCTTGCCCTGAATGCTACATTAACATTTTCTCAACAGCACTGACTTCCTTAACTACCACTTATGCGGTCGGAATTTCGGCCATCAAAAGACCGATGAGAGATTTTTCGTCTGAAAAAAGCGACCGTGTGTAGGCTCCGGAAATTTTGCTGGCTGAATTTCCGCCAGCAAAAGATTGAGAGCAGGATCTCAATTTTTCAGACGGAAAAGGTTTCTATGGGAAACTCCGATCGTGTGTACGCAATTCCTCCACAGAAAAACTCACGCATGTTCAGATTCAACTACGAGACGGAAGCTATTGGCTACTGGCTATTGGACTTCCTTTTTCTAGTCCCGTCGTAAGTGTTGTTTTATTTCAGGCTTCTCAGCCTAGAGGTGCGATCTGGGGAATTATTGGACCAGATCTCACTGCAAAGAGGACCTGTCAATTATATCAATAAAAGTAAAATTAACAATAAAAAAAAATTAAATCGCCATTGTTCCCACGTGCTTGCTCGCAAAAGCGAACGTAAGTCACACCCACATATGTAAACGGTGTTTAAACCACACATGTGAGGTATCACCATGAACATTAGAGCGAGAGCAATCATTTGAGAACTAGACCACCTCTGTAACTCAAAACATGTAACCTGTAAAAAAAAAGGTAAGTACCGAAGTTGGCGTCATTCCACGAGCGTGTGCAGTTTTGAAGTGTGACATGTTAGGTATCCATTTACTAACACATGGTTCTAAACACTAGACACTAGACATGGTTCACAGCACAACCCCATTTCTTTTACTTCCTGGATCTCTGGGTATTGGAGGGTGAGTTTCACGGATGGGGAGCGATTGGCTCTCAGAGGGGGGGTTTGATTAATGTTAATCATGAGTCGTTTTCCCTCCTATCCAGGAACATTTTATTACCAATTGTTGATTGTGATCAGGGATTGGTGTTTGGTTTTCTACAGTTATTTATATATATATGAGCAATATGGGGGAACAGTTAGATGCCCCAGTAGAAGTCCCTTGGGACAAAACGCGTAGGGCTGGTTTCTATTTTCCCTATATTGCTTTTAAACATTGTGATCACTTTTTATTTTACTATTTTTATATCTTGTGTATGCTGGTGTTATGCCAATAAACAGCATAAGTGCTTTTTTGAACTACACTATGGAAGGCTGTTGTCCTTTTTTGTTTTATATATGACCCATCCTGTGAGCCTCTTCTACTTTCATGGGAAACCCATTGCTTGGCGGTTGCTCCCCAATCTTTGGACTTCATTGAGAGAAGGATCCCTGAGGACACTGTGGTGCATCAGCTCCCAACTGAAGGATCAACTGCGATCAGCTGGATTGTTCCTGAGAGATCGATAACTCACCTGTTCATGCTTGGTAGACCTGGTGTTACCCACATGCAAGTCCACAGACTCTGGTAAGAGTACCCATTCTTTATTTATCTGCCTGGTGTCATTGCCACTTCATAAATCCAGCTGACAGACATGACTCCGAGCTTCTTCCTACCCCCCAAATGAGGGACATCATTCCATAGTCACTTATCTTCCCAACATCACTCCCTGGTCACCCCATAGACACTGCAAGAAACCCCTCTTCATTCTGACCCCATCATCCCCTCCACACTCCTCCTCCCCTATACACACAGCCCCTGTCATCTCCTCCACACACTGCCTGTCAGGACTGGCTTAGCCCTTCCTCCTCCGGGCTGGCCGCTCAGCTGTCAGCTATTTGCCAGCTCTCTTCTCTTCCCACAGTTACCAGCTGTTCCCGATGATGCTCGTCTGACCTGCCTATTTAAAGCCTTCCTGCTCACTTGTTCATTTGCCTTCGCGTTGGTCACATCACAGGGAACCATCTCCTGCTGTTTGTTTCAAGACTGGCTTGCTGACATCCCACCTGGCTTCTTATCCTGCTTGCGGTTGCTCTCCTTGGATCCCTGACTTCCGGCCTGGCTGATTACCCGATCTGGTTAATGAACTTTGGACTGGCTAACTACCCAATCTGGTTACAGGACTCTGGCTATGCTTGACTACGCTTTTTTCTATTTACCTTTTATTTTTATTAATAAACAAGTGTGATTTGATTGTACTTCTGTCTCAGTCTGTTTCATGGTTCCTGACACTGCCCCCACCCATCCCCTCCACACTCATCCCCTATACATACTGCCCCCATCATCCCCTCCACACTTCTCTCCTATGCATACTGCCCCCATCATCCCCTCCACACTCCTCCCCTATACATACTGCCCCCATCATCCCCTCCACACTCCTCTACTCTACATACTGCCCCCATCATCCCCTCCGCACTCCTCTCCTATACATACTGCCCCATTATCCCCTCCACTCTCCTCCTCTACACATACTGCCCCATCATCCCCTCCACACTCCTCCCCTATACATACTGCCCCCATCATCCCCTCCACACTCCTCTACTCTACATACTGCCCCCATCATCCCCTCCACACTCCCCCCCCTATACATACTGCCCCATCATACCCTCCACACTCCTCCCCTATACATACTGCCCCCATCATCCCCTCCATACTCCTCTCCTGTACATACTGCCCCGATCACCCCTCCACCATCCTTCCCTATACATACTGCCCCCATCTTCCCCTCCACAGTGCTCTCCTGTACATACTACCACCATCATCCCCTCCACACTCCTCTCTTGTACATACTGCCCCCATCATCCTTTCCACATTCCTCTCCTATACATACTGCCCCCATCATCCCTTCCACACTCCTCTACTGACAATTTATATGGAAAGGGGAACAAAACCTGTGCATTGAGATGTAAAGGGGAACTCTGTTGAATCTGATGCAAAGGGGGACTCTTGTGATAAACTCCATATGATTAGAAATGTTATATAATCACAAAATATATGTATAGTGTATACTACATAAACAATTGTGGTGCATTGCTTTGTACAGGGATAATGAATTTAATGATAAATGTTGGCGTGCGCTGCTAAAGTGTTCAGGTTTGGCTTGGTGAGAAGGTGGCGGCCCTCGTCCCATTGGATGGACAGGCGGTCCCCGGGTTACAAACAAGGCTCTGAAGGTTTGTTCTTAAGTTTACATGTAAGTTGGATCAGGTAGATTTTCAGTTGTTTCCCTTTATAATTATATCCCATGTCACAGATGTCAGAGATTTACACCCTCCATCACCTTCTATGACAACTTTATTCAATAACTCATATACAGTATCTCTCAAAAGTAAGTACACCCACTCAGTCACATTTTTGCAAATCTTTTCTTCTCTCTTTTCATGTGACAACACTGAAGAAATTACACTTGGCTACAAAAAATGAAAATGTCCAAATTGGGCCCAAAGTGTCAATATTTTGTGTGGCCGCCATTATTTTCCAGCAATGCCTTAACCCTCTTTGGCATGAAGTTCAGTGCTTCACAGTTTGCCACTGGAGTCCTCTTCCTTTCCTTCATGATGACATCACGGAGCTGGTGGATGTTGGAGACCTTCCCCTCCTCCACTTTCCATTTGAGTATGCTCCACAGATGATCAATAGGGTTTAGGTCTGGAGACATGCTTGGCCAGTCCATCACCTTTACCCTCATCTTCTTTAGCAAGGCAGTGGTGGTGTTGGAGGTGTGTTTGGGGTGGTTATCATGTTGGAATACTGCCCTGCGGCCCAGTCTCTGAAGGGAGGGGATCATGCTCTGCTTCAGTATGTCACAGTACATGTTGGCATTCATAGTCCCCTTAATGATCTGTAGCCCCCCAGTGCTGGCAGCACTCATGCAGCACCAGACCATGACACTCCCACCATCATGCCTGACTGTAGACAAGACACACTTGTCTTTGTCCTCCTCACCTGGTTGCCCCCACACACGCTTGCCACCATCTGACCCAAATACGTTTATCTTGGTCTCATCAGACCACAGGACATGGTTCCAGTAATCCATGTCCTTAGTCTGCTTGTCTTCAGCAAACTGTTTGCGGGCTTTTTTGTGCATCATCTTTAGAAGAGGCTTCCTTCTGGGATGACATCCATGCAGACCAATTTGATGCAGTGTGCGGCGTATGGTCTGAGCACTGACAGGCTGACCCCCCACCCCTACAACCTCTGCAGCAATGCTGGCAGCACTCATACGTCTATTTCCCAAAGACAACCTCTGCATATGACGCTGAGCATGTGACCTCAACTTCTGTGGTGGACCATTGCGAAGGCCTGTTCGGAGTGGAACCTGTCCTGTTATACCGCTGTATGGTCTTGGCCACTGTGCTGCAGCTCAGTTGCAGGGTCTTGGCAATCTTCTTATAGCCTAGGCCATCTTTATGTTTTTTCAGATCCTCAGAGAATTATTTTCCATGAGGTGCCATGTTGTACTTCCAGTGACTAGTATGAGAGAGTGAGAGTGATAACACCAAATTTAACACACCTGCTCCCCATTCACACCTGAGACCTTGTAACACTAACGAGTCACATGACACCAGGGGAGGGAAATTTTCACTTAGGGGTGTACTGACTTTTGTTAACAGCGGTTTAGACATTAATGGCTGTGTGTTGAGTTATTTTGAGGCAACGGCAAACTTACACTATTATACAAGCTGTACACTCACTACTTTACATTGTAGACAAGTGTCATTTTTTTCAGTGTTGTCACATGAAAAGATTTACACAAATGTGAGGGGCGTACTTACTTTTGTGAGATGCTGTATACCCAAAATCAAAAATAAATATCCTATAAAGAAACATTCCACGTGAATAAATTTACAGCAGTCAGCAACCTTCACCGACTCCAAGAATGACCCCATTCATGAACAGGCACATTGGCCGGTATATCTTCCAATAAGGATAACGATCCCTATAAATCCTAATTATGACCCTCCTCCTCAGCATGTGATAGAAACACAAAACAACCAAACAATCTCTTACTTTGCCTCTTTTCCAGAAGATGGGATCAGTGATATTCATTAATACTCCCGGCACAAATTCTTGGCCTTTAATATAGGAAATTATCATAGTGAGAAAACGTGAGTTGTTCGCCGTCATCCAGCTTTGTAAAGCAAGTTCGGTTGGAACTTCTTGCCTCTCATTAAAGTAGATCTCGCCATCGTCTGGGTCGGTGTAATGAACATTTCTCACATATTTGTGCAGCTGTTAATGGAAGACAGAAATCCACACATTACCATCTACAGCTATAAGAGTTCTGGAATTAACCACCTCAATACCGGGGACCTTCACCCCCTTCCTGTCCCTGCCAATTTTCAGCTATCAGCGCTGTCACACTTTGAATAACAATTGTGCGGTCATGTGACACTGTGCTACTGAGAGGTGGCACTGATAGGCAGCGGTAGGTGGCACTGGTAGGTACAGATAGGCAGCACTGATATGCACCTGTAGGGGGCACTGGTGAGCACTGCATAGCAGCAGTGGCTCTCCCTGTAGCGTGAGTAAAGCAAAAGCCGATTACTGAACTTCTGTTTACATCACGTGATCAGCTGTCATTGGCTGGCAGCTGATCACATGGTATTTGTCCAGTATCAGTCCCGGAACTCCGATCTATGATCAGCCAAATCTTATTGACTTGCTGATCACAGAGCGTGCCACGTGCACCCTGCAGGGGGTGCGATCTCAGGAGGATGTACATGGACGCTGTCCCAATTGAGGCCTGCGCTATAGCGGTCTTTCCCCCTATACGGCGGGCAGGAGGTGGTTAAGGTCTGCTTAACTACTTTAGCTTTGGAAGATTCCCCCCCCCCCCATGACCAGGCCGCCATTTTTTTTTTTCTATTCAGCACTGCACTAAATTTACCTGGCAATTGCACATGTAACACTGTGTCCAAATGAAATTTTTAGCATTTTTTTCACACAAATAGAGCTTAGTTTTGGTGCTATTTAATCACTGCTGTTTTACTTTATTTTGTTTTTTTGCTATAAAACACATCCAGCTAAATTTAAAACAAAAAAAACGAATTTCTTTATAAATCTTGGCCAAAATGTATTCTGCTACATGTCTATCCCTGTTATGCCGCGTACACACGTCGGATTATTTTTTTTTTTTTAAAAGATACATTTTTATTGAGTTTACAAACAATACAAGAATCGCATGAAATGCATTAACATATAGTTACACAACGGTCTTGACATACAGAAAATCTCTGAAGTATTGAAGTGGAATAAGCATTATGCGTAGGTCGGTGGAGGCAACCTTATGTCGCCACCCTGTGTGATCCTCTCTTGGAGATGGAGCTTGATAGCTCCATTTAAGTTGGGCAGGGTTCTCCTCTCCACCCAGACACCCCTTACGGGATCAGTTCTGTGTCCGGGAGGAGAGCAGCCCCCCGAGAGGTGGTTTGTGACCCCACTATGTGCGAGAAACATCATGTTGTCAAACCATTTTACGGAAGTAACATAAGTACAACAACTTAACATACTGTAAGTGGGGAGGATATCAACTATCAAGTTGTCTATCAGAAATTAAACAAACAAAAAAAGGCGAGGGAGGCTAATTCTCTAATGGTAGATTATTGGTGTTTGCGACCCATGATGCCCATGGGCTCCATGTTTGGATAGCATGGGATCTCTTGGTATTGCTACATGCAATTGTTAGTTCATATACATGGTGTAGATGAGTGGTGCTCACTACTTCTGCAAAGGTTGGTGGAGAGGGGTTTTTCCACCTTCTGGTTATGCACAATCTAGCTGCCATCAGAATATGGGATATAGTGTGTCTCAGTGTTTTCGGATATTGGTCTAGGTTCAGGGATAGGAGTGCTAATTCGGGATGCGGAGTTATTACAATGTGGGATATTGCAGATGATAGCTGAAATCTTGATTCCCAGAAGGATGTCAGGGTGGGGCAGCTCCAGAAGATGTGGAGCATGTCTCCTTTTTTCCCGCACTGCCTCCAGAAATTCGCGTTATGCTGTTCAGAGAACTTTGACATCCTGTCTGGGGTCAAGTACCACCGTTGAGCTAGTTTAACAGTCATAAAGTAGAGCAATTGGTGTTCTGGTAGGTGGCCTTGATAGCGTTAGACCATTGTTCAGGTATGTATGTGTGGCCAAGATCCTTTTCCCATTTAAGCACAGGAACAGATTTGACAAATATGTTTTTTTTATTGGAGCAGGGTATAGAAGAGGGAGATGTCTTTATGTTTGCATAAAGGGATTGTAAGAAATATCCAAGCTGGGTGAGGGATTTTGCATGACCAGTTAGGGGAGGCATGAAGGTAATGTTTGGTCCTAAGATATAGATAGAGGTCTGAGTCGGGTAATTGGTATTCTCTTTGAAGGTCGGGGAAGGATTTAAATTGATCTAATTTGAATAGATCGTCAACATGCGATATACCCTTATCCTGCCATTTTTTAAAGGAAACTAGATCTATTTTCTTTTGAAGAACGAGCAGTGGTGTTTTAAGTGTGGCCCTGTTGTTGTATTTGTTGGTGAGGTGTAGGAATCTGTGCCAGACCCGGATTGTGGCTGTCATCGTAGGGGGGAATTGTGGATTTTTGGTGGGAGGACGAGTAGTGGAAAGTAGCCAGACAAGTAAGTGTTTCTCTGGGGTAAGTGATGCTTCTAACTGTCCCCACAAAGTGTTTTGTGCGGGAACAATCCATTCTCGCGTTTGTGTCAGTATGGAGGTCATGTAATAGTCTTGGAAGTCAATATAACCCGCCCCGCCAGCTAGACGAAGTTTGATAAGATGCTTATGCGCACTTCTAGCCTTTTTACCTTGCCATATAAAGGCGGAAAGGATAGTTTGTAATGATCTGAAATAATTGTTGGGTATGATGATTGGCAGGGTTCTAAAAAGGTACAGTACCTGGGGTAGGTGGAGCATTTTGAAGGCTGCAAGGCGGCCCACCCGCGACAGTTCAAAGGTCGCTAGCTGCGGGGGTCAGATTGTAGCTTATTGCAAAGGGGTATGTAGTTGTGGTAGAATAGATCAGCTGTGTTTTTGGTTAGTTGAACCCCTAGGTAAGTAATGCTCTCCTCTGCCCATGGATACGGGAGATGGCTTTGTAGCATGGAGCTGGTGGGGGCATCAAGGTCCAGGTTCAAAATGTATGATTTTGAATCATTTACTTTGTAGTATGACACTCTGCTGAATCTCGCAAGGGTCCTCTGAACTGCCGGGAGGGAGGTGGTGGGATTAGTTAGCATAAGAATGACGTCATCCGCAAATAAGCTTATTTTATGTACGCTCTTGCCTATGGGTATGCCCGTAATTAGATCATTCATTCGGATAGACTGTGCGAGAGGCTCCATTACTAGATTAAAGATTAGGGGGGATAGGGGACATCCCTGCCTAGTGCCATTGGAGATGTCAAACGGAGATGAGAGCGTATCTGCCGAGTACACTCAGGCGGAGGGGGAAGAGTATAGGGCCACGATAGCACTGTAAATGGGACCCGCAAAACCAAATTTTCCCAGTACTGCTGAGAGAGGTACCCCCAATGTACTCTGTCAAATGCTTTTTCAGCATCTAGGGACAGAAGTACAGAGGGGGTACTGGTGTGCGTTGTATGGTGAATGAAGTCCACCATATGCCTGGTGGCATCAGAGGCTTGACGGCCTTTCGTGAACCCTGATTAGTCTTTATGTACAAGGTCTGGGATAATATCCAATAATCTATTGGCGATCGGTTTTGCATAGATTTTGATGTCAAAATTGAGTAAGGAAATGGGGCGGAAGTTTTGGGGTGAGTTTGGCTCTTTACCGGGTTTTGGCGAGATATTGGAGATATTACTTGGAGATATTACTATTGCGCTAAGCATTTCTTGGGAGAATGTGGAGGACTTCGCTGCCGAATTGTAAACATTGCATAGTGCAGGGGCTAATAGTTTATGGAATTTTTTGTAATATTCCCCATTGAATCCGTCTGGGCCTGGGGATTTAGCGCTCAGGAGTTTATTTATCGTGTATTCTATTTCAGGGACTGTGAAGGGCTCGTTGAGGCTATCTAGTTGCGTAGGGGATAGGGCGGGAAGGTCTATTTGAGTAAGGAACTCCAGTATGTCTGCTTGGGTAGGTTGGATGGTGTCATTGTCTTTCCTTAAGTTGTAAAGGGCGCTATAGTACGCGCTAAATGCATCTGCAATTTCATTAGGCTTTAGAACTTTCTCCTTAGTGTGAGGGTGGTATATAAAGGGTATTTTGGATTTGGTTCTGTGGCCTTTTACTCTCAAGGCCATAAGTCTACCTACCTTGTTACTTGTAAGTGGTCGCTTTTAATTTAGTGTATGATTTTTCGAATGACTCTAGTAACAAAGAACGTAGCTCGTGGCGGAGTTTAGTGGGAAATTTTTTTGATGGGAGCTCTTTGTCAGAAATTCCGACCGTTTGTGGGCTCCATCGGACATTTTCCATCAGAAATTCCGACACACAAACTTTGAGATCTGGCTCTCAAATTTTCCGACAACAAAATCCGTTTTGGTAAATCCCAATCGTGTGTACACAATTCCGATGCACACAATTCCATGCATGCTCAGAATCAAGTACGAGGCGGAAGCGCTCGGTCTGGTAAAACTAGCGTTCGTAATGGAGATAGCACATTCATCATGCTGCAAATTCTGAAATCTTTTAATGCAGCACATTCTCTTCTTCTTTATAATGCTAGAAGAATGAATTTGTTTTGCTGCTGATATTCACACAGAGTTCTGACAACCTGATTTCTTTATTATTTCTCGTGATCTCTTGAATAATATATATTTTTTTCTTTTGTCAGATCTTCATAATAATGTTTAGAATTTTTGGTTATAGTGTTTTTTTTTTTATATATATAGTGATCTCCATAATTTTTTCTTTCGTTTTGTGTCAAGTTACCACAACACCATTGTTATCTTGTATTTTTTAACCTCAAAGAGATTGGTTGGTGTTGGTGTCCCTTCTTAATTTGACCTTGTATTTTTGAAATGTACCTGCCTACTTACAAACAAACTGTCCTTTTTGAAGTAAAACACATAGGCAAGTATTTGTGAAAAATAAATAGCCATTTATTCTGGGTCATAACAAAATAAAGAGGAAGGCAATGCTGGAGAAAATGGTGAAATTTAAGAAGCCTTTGTACCCCAGGGCACATATCAGTTATTTTACAGTCAAAATGGGTGGCCCCAAGAGTCCTTATAATAGTGAGAACAATCCGTTCCAGGGCTTCAAGAAATCAGGAACAGCAGCAGATGACATATATGTTCACAGGCTGTGGTCTTACAACAGCCTGCGTCTTTTGTCAGACCAGACCGAACCTAGGCCATTACTCTCTTGTCTTCCTTACATGCTTGCTTCCAGGCTGTGGCTCTGGTGTTGTAGTTGTGGCAGGAGGTGGGGGAAGACCATGGTTGAACTCATGAACATGGCTTTGGCTTGTGAGTTCGCCCCCCCTTATTCAGGGCTTGTAACATAACTGCCTCACATAAGAGGCGTTGGCCCTCTTCCATTTCCTGCATTTTGCAGGATGCCATGTAGGCATAGTCTTGATTATTGAGGGGGTACTGAGGGCCACAGTAGCCTTCCAAAATAGGCCAAGTGCTGTTTCCTCCAGGTTACTCCTCTTCCTGGAACTTTTTTGTGGAAGGCGGAGTGGAGTGACCTGGGATTCGGGCAGGCTACTGGGCCCAGCCACCTCCTGGCTGCCACTTACCCCCACCACTAGGGATGAGCTTCGTGTTCGAGTCGAACATACGTTCAACTCGAACATCGGCTGTTCGTCCGTTCGGCGAATACCGAACGTTATGGGCCATTCGTGCCAAATTCGTGTGGCGCTCATGGCCCACAATGCACTGCGCCATCGCAGTGCATTGCTGGCTCATGATTGGCCAAGCATGCACTGTGACCCTGCATGCTTGGCCAATCACAGCGCCGGAAGTGAGGAGAGCCATGATTGGCCACAAGCAGGATGTCTGTGGCCAATCATAGCTCAGGCTGTGTAGTACACGCCCCACACTATATAAGGCCGCCAGCGTGGCAGCCTCCTGTAGTGTGTTGGCATCTGTAGGAGTTAGTGGGTGTTCTGTGTACCTTCAACACAGTATACACCGTTCGTTATCGGCCAATTTTGCATTCTTGCTCTTCTGTAGTGCAGTATACACCGCTATATCCACCTATATAGCTAGCTATATTACTCTTTTTAAATAGAGCTTGCAGTCAGCTGTAGGAGATTGTGCGTGCTGTCTGCGTGCCCTGACCACAGTATACACCGTTATATCCACCTATATAGCTAGCTATCTTGCTCTTTTTAAATAGAGCTTGCAGTCAGCTGTAGGAAATTGTGCGTGCTGTCTGCGTACCCTGACCGCAGAATGCACCGTTATATCCACCTACAGTATATAGATAGCTATATTTCTCTTTTTAAATAGAGCTTGCAGTCAGCTGTAGGAGATTGTGCGTGCTGTCTGCGTGCCCTGACCGCAGAATACACTGTTATATCCACCTACATAGCTCTTCTCTAATTGAGCCATCTGCCATCTGCAGGAGTGGGTGTTGTGTGTGCCTCCAGCACAATATACACTACCCAATTGCTGGTTTTCCCATCTCCCTTCAGGCCATTACCATGTCTGGAAGGCCAGCAAGGAGAGGCAGACAGGAGCGAGCCGATAAAAGATGGCAAGCAGGCTCTGTGTCTAGAGACAACAGTGCTGGTCGTGGACGCGGTGCATCGTCATCATCAGCACGTGTCCATGGGACACGCTTGTCCTTCTTTTCAGCAGCTGGACATGTTGAGCCGCAACATGCCGAAGACTTGGTATAGTGGATGACCAAGCCCTCTTCATCCTCCTCATCCTCTCTCACCCAGGCTCAGGGAACTACCAAAGCAGCTGCCAATGCATCGTCTTCCCTCCTCTCAATGTCATCATCAGTGACTCCTTCCCTAGACCCACCACGTCCTCCTGAGGAGTCTCCTGAACTCTTTGAGTACAGTGTTGAGTACATGCTCCAGGAGGATGCCCAGTGTTTTGTAGGCTCTGATGATGATACTCAGCTAGAGGAAGGCAGTAGCATGAGCACAGAGAGAGGGGATGCTCAAGAAGGACAGCAATCTGGCAGCCATGTTCCACAAGCTGCAGCATACTGCCAGGTTTGCTCCAGCGATGAAGAGGGAGGGGATGATGAGGGCACTGACTCCACGTGGGTGCCTGGTAGGAGAGAGGAGGAGGAGGAGGCACATGTCCAACGAGGCAGGATGCCCTCAGGGGGCCAGCTTAGGGGCAGCACACCGACTGAATCACATCGCAGAGCTCCGCCTGTGATGGGCGCTGCCTTTGCGCGTTATTCTAAAAGTTTTTTGGTGTGAGCCTTTTTTGAGATGAGTGCATCAGATCACATCGCTGCTATTTGCAACATATGTCTCAAGCGTATCTCACGTGGCCAAAACATCAGCCGCTTCGGCACCACATGCTTGACCAGACATATGTTGACCTGCCATGCAGCTCGTTGGCAAGCGTACCTCAAAGACCCACACCAAAGAACAAAGCGGACCTCTCCTTGCTCCTCATCAGCTGGGATGTCCAACCCCACTAGACCTTTAGTCCTCTCTGAAACCTGCTCTGAGAGGAATGAAGGTGTAGAATTAGGTGTGTCACAGCCAAGTGCTTCCAGGCACTCTGCTAGCAGTACACCCACGTCCGATTATAGCAGGCAAATGTCCCTGCCCCAGCTGCTGGACAGTCGAAAGAAGTTCACTCCCAGCCATCCACATGCCCAGCGGTTGAATGCTAGCTTGGCTAAATTGCAAGCACTTCAACTGCTGCCTTTTCAGTTGGTAGACTCAGCCCCCTTGAGTTTGTACAATGTGCGGTTACTCAGTGGCAGGTCCCCAAACTCCACTTTTTCTCACAGAAGGCGATTCCGGCTCCCTACCGGCATGTGGAAGGCAATGTCCTTGCCTCGCTGGACAGAGCGGTCAGTGGTAAGGTGCATATTACCACTGACTCATGGTCCAGCAGGCATGGACAGGGACGTTACCTGTCTTTCATGGCCCATTGGATCACTCTTCTGGCAGCTGGGAAGGATGCAGGACAAGGTGCAGTAGTGTTGGAGGTTGTTCCGCCACCACGCCTCCAAAATGCTACTATTGGTTGTGACACACCCCTCTCCTCCACCCCTCCTCTTCTTCTTCCTCCATGGCCTCTTCCAGTGCTCTGTCCTCAGAACCAGCGGTGCTCTGTAGGCGTTTCAGGGGCTACGCAAGTACGCAGGCAAAACTATGCCGTGCTTGCGCTGGTTTGTTTGGGGGACAGGAGCCACAATGGGACAGATGTTTTGTCAGCTCTGCAGGGGCAGGCCGAGAGGTGGTTGACGCCACGCCAGTTAAAGCCAGGAATGGTGGTTTGCGACAATGGCACCAACCTCCTCTCCGCCCTCCGACAGGGACAACTGACCCATGTGCCCTGTCTGGCTCATGTCCTTAATCTGGTGGTGCAGCGGTTCTTGGGCAAGTACACGGGCTTACAGGATGTCCTGAAGCAGGCCAGGAAAGTCTGTGTGCATTTCCGCCAATCATTTAATGCCTGTGCTCGGCTGGCTGAGCTCCAAAATGAGTTGAACCTGCCCAAGAACCGCCTTATATTTGACATGCCCAGCAGGTGGAACTCAACATTGGCCATGCTGCAGCGGCTGCACACGCAACAGAGGGCCATCAATGAGTACCTGTGCGACTACGGCACCAGGACAGGGTTAGGGGAGCTCAGTTTTTTCTCACCACGCCAGTGGGGCATGATCAGGGATGCATGCACTGTCCTGTCACCGTTTGAGGTGGCCACAAGGATGGTGAGCAGTGACAGTGCATGCATCAGTGACACTGTACCTCTTGTCCACCTCTTGGAGCATATACTGCATGGAATAATGGACAGGGCACTTGAGGCAGAACAGAGGCAGGAAGAGGAGGACTTCCTAGCCTCTCAAGGCCCCCTTTATCCAGACAGTGTTCCTTCTGTGCCACCCATCACACAGGAAGAGGATGAGGAGGAGGAGGAGGAGGAGGAAGAGGATGATTGTGTCAGCATGGAGGTGGAGGCTGGCACTCAGCATCAGCAGCAGCAGCAGCAGCAGCAGTCTTGTAGGGATGATTTACAGTCCCAAGAAAGCTTGTACATGGCTGGGAGGAGGTAGCTGCGGATGCAGAAAATGCAGTCTGTCATAGTACCACAGCCTGGGTACATACAGTGGTGTGAAAAAGTGTTTGCCCCCTCCCTCATTTCCTGTTCCTTTGCATGTTTGTCACACTTAAGTGTTTTGGAACATCAAACCAATTTAAACAATAGTCAAGGACAACACAAGTAAACACAAAATGCAATTTGTAAATGAAGGTGTTTATTATTAAAGGTGAAAAAAAAAATCCAAACCATCATGGCCCTGTGTGAAAAAGTGATTGCCCCCCTTGTTAAAACATACTATAACTGTGGTTGTCCACACCTGAGTTCAATTTCTCTAGCCACACCCAGGCCTGATTATTGCCACACCTGTTCACAATCAAGACATCACTTAAATAGGAGCTGCTTGACACAGCAAGGTCCACCAGAAGATCCTTAAAAGCTACACATCATGCCGAGACCCAAAGAAATTCAGGAACAATTGAGAAAGAAAGTAATTGAGATCTATCAGTCTGGAAAGGGTTTTTCCAAAGCCATTTCCAAAGCTTTGGGAATCCAGCGAACCACAGTGAGAGCCATTATCCACAAATGGCGAAGACATGGAACAGTGGTGAACCTTCCCAGGAGTGGCCGGCCGCCCAAAATTACCCCAAGAGCGCAGCGACGACTCATCCAAGAGGTCACAAAAGACCCCACAACAACGTCCAAGGAACTGCAGGCCTCACTTGCCTCAGTTAAGGTCAGCGTTCATGCCTCCACCATCAGGAAAAGACTGGGCAAAAATGGCCTGCATGGCAGAGTTCCAAGTAGAAAACCACTGCTGAGCAAAAAGAACATCAAAGCTCGTCTCAATTTCTCCACAACACATCTTGATGATCCCCAAGACTTTTGGGACAACATTCTGTGGACCGATGAGACAAAAGTGGAACTCTTTGGAAGGTATGTGTCCAAGTATATCTGGCGTAGAAGGAACACTGCATTTCATAAAAAGAACATTATACCAACAGTAAAATATGGTGGTGGTAGTGTGATGTCTGGGGCTGTTTTGCTGCTTCAGGACCTGGAAGACTTGCCGTGATAAAAGGAACTATGAATTCTGCTGTCTACCAAGAGATCCTGAAGGAGAATGTCCGACCATCTGTTCGTGTACTCAAGCTGAAACGAACTTGGGTTCTGCAGCAGGACAATGATCCTAAACACACCAGCAAGTCCACCACCGAATGGCTGAAGAAAAACAAAATGAAGACTTTGGAGTGGCCTAGCCAAAGTCCTGACCTGAATCCTATTGAGATGTTGTGGTATGACCTTAAAAAGGCCGTTCATGCTCGAAAACCCTCTAATGTAACTGAATTAGGACAATTCTGCAAAGATGAGTGGGCCAAAATTCCTCCAGGACGCTGTAAAAGCCTCATTGCACGTTATCGCAAACGCTTGGTTGCAGTTGTTGCTGCTAAGGGTGGCCCAACCAGTTATTAGGTTTAGGGGGCAATCACTTTTTCACACAGGGCCATGATGGTTTGGATTTTTTTTTCACCTTTAATAATAAACACCTTCATTTACAAATTGCATTTTGTGTTTACTTGTGTTGTCCTTGACTATTGTTTAAATTGGTTTGATGTTCCGAAACACTTAAGTGTGACAAACATGCAAAGGAACAGGAAATGAGGAAGGGGGCAAACACTTTTTCACACCACTGTAACTGTCATCTGCTGCAGCTCCTGATCTTTAGGAATCTTGGACCTTCTTGTACTCCCTATTATAAGTGCTCCTCATGCCACCAATTTAGGCCTTGAAATAGTTGATGTCTGCCACGGGAATCACCGGCTTCACATATTCCAGCAATTGATCCAGCGCTGCCTTCCTCTTTGGTTTATTGTTATAAAAGGGGTGGTTTACCTGCCGCAGACAGGGCAGCTCCCTGTATATATCAATGAGTATGGGGATAAAGTAATCATCATTGAATAGATCCATTTTTTCTGCAAGACACAACACAAGACAAACCCTAATGTCAGGCTAAACTCTTCTAATCTTGTCCCAATATAGGCCTCAATCTAGAAGCAGTATAGATCACTGATGCACCAAGTTAAAATTGTGTCTTTGTTAGAACGATCAGCACATTTGGTACGCCTTCCTCCCCTCACAGATTGTACGTACGACACACGTGTGTTACGCTTTATATACATTGTGCATGCGTGAAACTCTGACCACCCCAGACTTTCTAGTATATTCCCCACCCCTTCTCTTTCTGTGCAGTGGGAGAGCACATGGTGGAGACAGAGCAGGTACTTGAGAGTTGCAGCAACAACAAGGAAAGCAAGAGCCACAAACGTCCCAATCCTGAAGGATATTTAAGGCCTCAAATATGGCCTTTATACAGATGATGGAGACGGTGGACATCGTCAAGAGGGCTGATTATGATGGGAAGCATGGACCATGCCCAAATCCAAATGTGAGAAAGGCCAAGATCACGACTAAAGTTGTGAAAAGTCTGCTGAAGAATTTTGGGGTACGGCAATCCAAGGATCAACTGAGAAAACGATGGTCAGACCTGAAATTGAGGGAGCATTATCAGTACAGAAGAAACAGGAGAGTGCTGCAAAAATAAGTATTTTGTTGTGTGTTCCTATTCTTCTTCTTACATTCATGCTGCTGCTTGTGCATTTCTTTAATGTTGTACAGCTTAAAATGGCAAGTTTCAGGTTCGTGGGCACAGTAATCGTTCATCATCGTTCGTTCGCCCACCAATACAATGTTTTTCCAGATGCAGGTTAACTGAATTTGGTCATGCTTATTTGTCTTAAAGGAAGTGTAGCACTGACTCCCGAAGGAGCAGCTGATTTGATTTGGCCTGTACTCTATTGACAACACCCCACTAACTTGGATCAGTCCCCTAGACACAGCTGTGGTGGAATACAATACAGTACAATATAATAAAATGTCAGGTACCTGTATTGTAACCTCAGGATCCACTGACACCACCTGCTGGGAGAAAACAGTACGCCACACAACCGGATACTTAAACAACAGTGTATTTTACTGCAAAAATATTCAAAGAGGAGATTGCAGTAATTTTGCTATCAACCCAACATAAGACGACAACTCAATGGATTTATATATATATATATATATATATATATATATATATATATATATACCCTGGAGCTCCCCCTACTTTCTAAGCTATGCATGTGATCTCACTTAAAGTACTTGGTCTTTGGTCTTCTTGTCTTCGCTAGCTAAAGTAATTCCTTGTGATTTGTAATCCACAGGTTAAAGTAGGTTAAGTTGAGGAAAAGGTGCTCCTGGTATAACTTCAGTACTTACACTAGGGATGAGCTAGGTGTTCGAGTCGAACGCATGTTCAACTCGAACACCGGCTGTTCACCTGTTCGGCGAATCCAGAACTTTGTGGGCCATTTGCACCATATTCGTGTGTCGCTCACAGCCCACAATGCACTGCACCATCGCAGTGCATTGCTAGCTGATGAGTGGCCAAGCATGCACTGTGAAACCGTATGCTTGGCCAATCACAGCGCTGGCAGCGAGGAGAGCCATAATTGCCCACAAGCAGGATGCGGCGGCCTTGTGTAGTCTGTTGGCATACAGGGAGAGAACAGGATAGGCAGGTACAGTATCATCTTTGCTTGTGAACCTAGCACAGTTACAGTGGGTGTATTGTGCCTCCTGCACAGTATACACCTGAAGCTACCCCCAATTGCTGGTGTTGTTCTGTTCCTATACCAAAGGCAGCTGCAGCAATTACAGTGGGTGCATTGGGCCTCCTACACCGTATACACCTGAAGATATCCCCAATTGCTGGTGTTGTTCTGTTCCTATACCACAGGCATCTGCAGCAGTTTCCGTTGGTGTATTGTGCCACCTGCACAGTATACACCTGAAGCTACCCTAATTGCTAGTGTTCTTCAGATCCTATACCACAGGCAAGCAGCTGCAGTAATTACAGTCAGTGTACTGTGTTATCTGCACAGTGTGCACCTAAAGCTATTCCAATTGCTGCATTTCCCATCTCCCTGAAAGCCATTAGTATGTCTGGAAGGCCAACAAGGAGAGGGAGACAGTCACGAGCCAATAAAAGAGGGCAAGCAGGCTCTGTGTCTAGAAGCAACAGTGCTGGTCGTGGATGCAGTGCATTGTCATCAGCACGTGGCCATGGGACACGTTTGTCTTTATTTTCGGCAGCTGGACGCGTTGAGCCACATCATGCCGAAGACATGGTAGAGTGAATGACCAAGCCCTCCTCATCCTCCTCATCCTCTTTCATCCAGGCTCAGGGTACTGGCAAAGCAGCTGCCAAAACGTCTGCTTCCCTTGCCTCAATGTCATCGCTGACTCATGGTCCAGCAGGCATGGATAGGGATGTTACCTGTCTTTCACGGCCCATTGGGTCACTCTTGGAGGATGCAGGACAAGGTGCAGTAGTGTAGTGTAGCAAAATGCTACTATTGGTTGTGACACACCTCTCCCCCCCACCCACTCCTCTTCTTCTTCCTCTGTGGTCTCTTCCTGTGCTTTGTCCTCGGAAGCAGCGGTGCTCCGTAGGTGTTCCAGGGGCTAAGCAAGTACGCAGGCAAAAATATGCCATGCCGTGCTTGTGCTGGTGTGTTTGGGGGACAAGAGCCACACTGGGGCAGATATTTTGTCAGCTCTGCAGGGGCAGGCTGAGAGGTGGTTGACGCCATGCCAGCTTAAGCCAGGAATGGTGGTTTGTGACAATGGCACTAACCTCCTCTCTGCCCTCTGACAGGGACAACTGATCCATGTGCCCTGTGTGGCTCAAGTCCTTAACCTGGTGAAGTAGCGGTTCTTGGGCAGGTACCCAGGCTTACAAGATGTCCTGAGGCAGGCCAGGAAAGTCTGTGTGCATTTTCGCTGGTCATATAATGCCAGTGCTCGGCTGGCTGAGCTCCAAAAGGAGTTAAAACTGCCCAAGAACCGCCTTATATGTGATATGCCCCCCAGGTTGAACTAAACGCTGGCCATGCTGCAGCGGCTATCAATGAGTACCTGTGCGACTACGGCACCAGGACAGGGTCTGGGGAGCTCTGTTTTTTTTTCACAAAGCCAGTGGGGCATGATCAGGGATGCATGCACTGTCCTGTCACCATTTGAGGAGGCCACAAGGATGGTGAGCAGTGACAGTGCATGCATCAGTGACACTGTACCACTTGTCTACCTGTTGGAGCATATACTGCGTGGAATAATAGACAGGGCACTTGAGGCAGAACAGAGGCAGGAAGAGGAGGACTTCCTTGCCTCTCAAGGCCCCCTTTATCCAGACAGTGTCCCTGCTGTCCCACCCATCACACAGGAAGAGGAGGAGGAGGAGGAGGAGGAGAAGGATTGTGTCAGCATGGAGGTGGAGTCTGGCACTCAGCATCAGCAGCAGCAGCAGCAGCAGCAGTAGAAGCAGCAGCAGCAGCAGCAGTCTTTTAGGGATGATATACAGTCCCAAGAAACCCATGGACTTGTATGTGGCTGGGAGGAGGTGGCTGTGGATCATGTCATCCTTAGTGACCCAGAGGACTCTGGACCGTATGCCTCAGCTAAACTATGCTGCATGGCCTCCCTGATCCTGTAAAGCCTGTGGAAGGATCCTCATATTCTTCGTATCAAACAGTACAAGGGTAAGGTTGAGGACCTTATCTTGCCATTGCAGAGGGAGCAGAGGATGAGACATCTCTGGGAGGCCTTGCAGAAAAGTCTGTGCAATGCATTCCCAGAGACTCAGAGGTTACAAACTCCTGGTCCTGGACAACATGTTTTATGATCAGGTCCAGCAACCATCGCCAGCATCTGATTTACATGGTGCAGGAATACCTAGGGGAAAGGTCAGACTTGGACACCTTTCCCACCAAAAATCCTCTGGCTTACTGGGTCTTGAGGATGGATCACTGGCCAGAGCTTGCACAGTATGCAATTGAGCTACTGGCCTGTCCTGCATACAGCGTTCTTTCGGAACACACATTTAGCGTTGCTGAAGGCTTTGTAACCAATCACAGGGTGCGCCTGTCCACCGACTTGGTTGATCGACGAACCTTCATAAAGATGAATCAGCCTTGGATCACCACCAGCTACCAAGCACCTGAAGCTGATGTAACCGAATATTTTTTTTGAAATGTGACATCCCTTCAAGACTGCCTATGCTGATGCTGAGTGACTGTCCTATTATGTTGACTGTCTATCCTCTTCCTCCTCAATGATCCTGCTGATAGCTTGGAAGAACATTTTTGGTTCTGGGTGATGCCACCAGTGGCTAAGGCCCAATTTTTCAGTCCCTGTTTAACAGGGGCGTGTTATTACAATTTTAGATGCAATACTTTGCAGCTGGGCTCATTCCTGCAGTCCAACTCAAGTATCTGGGAAAGGTTGCAGTGTTGTGGCACCAGTGCCTAAGGCCCAATTTTTCGGCCCCTGTTTAACAGGGGCGTGTAATTACAATTGTTGATGCAGTACTTTGCAGCAGGGCTCATTCCTGTGCTCCAACTAGAGTATCTGTGAGGGGTTGCAGTGTTGTGGCACCAGTGCCTAAGGCTCAATTTCTCAGCCCCTGTTTAACAGGTGTAATTACAATTCTTGATATAATATTTCACAGCAGGGCCCGTTCCTGAGGGTAAAGGCGATGGACTGGCCAAGCATGTCTCCCAACCTAAACCCTATTGAGCATCTGTGGGGCATCCTCAAACGAAAGGTGGAGGAGCACAAGGTCTCTAACATCCACCAGCTCCATGATGTTTTCATGGAGGAATGGAAGAAGACTCCAGTGGTAACCTGTGAAGCTCTGGTGAACTCCATGCCCAAGAGGGTAAAGGCAGTGCTGGTCACACAAAATACTGACACTTTGGGCCCAATTTGGACACTTCACTTAGGGGTGTACTGACTTTTGTTGCCAGCAGTTTAGACATTAATGGCTGTGTGTTGAGTTGTTTTGAGGGGGCAGAAAATTTACACTGTTATACAAGCTGTACACTCTTTACATTGTAGCAAAGTGTCATTTCTTCAGTGTTGTCACATGAAATGATAGAAGAAAATATTTACAAAAATGTGAGGGGTGTGCTCACTTTTGTAAGATACTGTGTATATATATATATATATATATATATATATATATACAGTGGGGAGAACAAGTATTTGATACACTGTGGATTTTTGCAGGTTTTCCTACATACAAAGCATGTAGAGGTCTGCGATTTTAATCATAGATTTTCTTCAATCCAGAAAATCACATTGTATGATTTTTAATATTAATTTACATCTTATGGCATGACATAAGTGATCACCTACCGACCAGTAAGAATTCTGGCTCTCACAGACATGTTATTTTTCCTTTAAGAAGCCCTCCTGTTCTCCACTCATTACCTTTATTAACTGCACCTGTTTGAACTCGCTACCTGTATAAAAGACACCGGTCCACAAACTCCGTCAAACAGACTCTAACCTCTCCACAATGGCCAAGACCAGAGAGCTGTGTAAGGACATCAGGGATAAGATTGTAGACCTGCACAAGGCTTGGATAGGCTACAGGGCAATATGCAAGCAGCTTGGTGAGAAGGCAACAACTGTTGGCACAATTATTATAAAATGGAAGAAGTTCAAGATGACGGTCAATCTCCCTCGATCTGGGGCTCCATGCAAGATCTCACCTTGGGGGCATCAATGATCATTAGGAAGATGAAGGATCAGCCTGGAACTACATGCCAGGGCCTGGTCAATGACCTGAAGGGAGCTGGGACCACAGTCTCAAAGAAAACCATTAGTAACACACCACGCAGAAGATGGGTCATGGGAATAAAAAGATGGAATTCTTGGGTGGGTGATCATCAAAGCTTAAAATATGTCTTTATCAATAATCCCATTATTATAGGCTTCAGTAATGATTATTTCATAATCATTGCTGAAGGTCTGTATGTTCTCCCTAGAGATGAGACAATACCATTCCTTATTTGACAATACAATATATCAAGGGACATTTGTCTATATTTTTCAGTGTCCATCACCACCACATTTCCCTCCTTATCTGCCATCTTGATTGCAATTTCTCTATTATTCTGTAATTGGATAATGGCCTGGTATTGTTGAAAGGTAATATTTTTTTCCCTATTGGATTTGAAATCCATTTTTTTTTTTACATCACTCGTTACCTGCTGCAAAAATGTCCATACATTTGGATTGGTTTTTAATGGGGGGAAATTGGTCGATTTCTTGAGAAATTTAGATATTTCCTTGGGAGGAATTGCTTGAGGAGGGGGAATCCTCTTCAACAGGTCCACCCAAGGATTCCTCACTTTCAGCCAGTAGATCCATCAAATCTTTAATAGCTAAAAAAAAACCTCTGACTGTAAATTCCTTCCATTGTTCCCGCTCCAAAATTGCCTGTTTTTTCTTTTTTTTTTTCTACAAAGGTTTTTATTGGTTGAACAGCAAATACAAATTCGATGAAACATTACAGTAAATAAGTCGCACATATTTGTTACATAAGGTGTTTTAGTACAATACAAAATTTGATGTGGTCAGATAAAATTGGGGAGGTATACAGGATTACTGTTGTACATTACTAAATTTTTTCAGTAGAAGGATACTCACTCTCCAAGGGAAAAAAAAAAAAAAAAAAACAACACAAAACAAAGGGATTTAATCTGGAATGGAGGGGGTGACAGAATACATTGTTTATTCAGTCTCACATCTCTTGTACCTTATCATAAAGGAGTAGACCGTGAAGGAAGTATTTAGTTACCCTATGGATGACTTATAAGCCTGAGAGTTTTTATAGTTGATCCAGTTGGACCACGTTGCAGTAAAGTTAGAGATTTTCTCTTGTGAGATGCTTATGAGTTCCTCTATAGATTCAATATTGTTGATCCTATGAAACCATTCTTTTTTCGATGGTGTTATATGTTCACGTCAGTGGCATGGAATACAGTGTCTTGCAGCATTTATCATAAACATCGTCAATGATTTTAGGTAACGTTTTTTGGGGGTTGTGGTGTGATGTAAAAGGTATTGCGCCGGTTTAAATTGTATGATTTCTGAAGTTACCAAGGTGATGGTTTTGTGAACCATCTTCCAAAAGTCCTGAATTAGTGGACAGGACCACCAAATGTGTATCATCGAGCCTTCTTCAGTATGACATCTCCAGCATCTGTCGGAGACCTGGGGGTAAAATTTGTGCAACAGGTTGGGGGTTCTATACCATCTAGAGAGAATTTTAAAGCCGCACTCTTGTGTGGCTACATTTAGTGAACCTTTATGTGCGTAAGAGAAGATGGTTTCCCAATTGTCATCAGAGAGATTTAGGTTTAAGTCTCGTTCCCAGGCTTGGCATGACGGGATGGAGAACTCCGGACCATTCATGAATAGTGAGTTGTAGAGCTTTGATATGTTATGTCTTTGTGGATCTTTTTTTGTACATAGAACTTCCAGTGCCGTGGGAGTTCTGGTCCAAAGGTGGGCTGTTTCAGTCCTGGTCAGAAAGTGTCTTATCTGTAGGTAATTCCACTGTGTAATTAGATTTGGATTTTTATCTTTGTTAATGTCCTCAAAAGATATTAGCTTCTTGTTATCAAATAAGTGTTTGGCAAGCACTTCCTTGTGAGGCCACAAACCTTTGAGAAATTTCCCCTCAGTGCTTGGGGGGGGGGGGGGATCCTGGTTATTTCTTAAAGGTGTGAGAGGACTTATCCATGGGGAAGGGATACTTTTTTTGTAGGCATCATGGAATATTTCCAGAATAGGTCCTATGAGAGGATGGGATTTAATGTCTTTTGGGTGGTGCGTTGGGTTTATCCAAGGTAAGTGTTTAATTGGCCTAGTAAATTGTAATTGTTCTAACGTCACCCAGTCTTTAGTCCTTTGATGAATGTTCCAATCGACTATATGCGTCAGTAGGGCTGCCTGATGATATTTTCTTAGATCAGGGAGTGCTATTCCCCCTCTGTTTTTAGGTAAGTTTAGTCTTGTGAATTTAATTCTGGGGGTTTACCCCTCCAGATGAAGGTTGAGCAGGCTTTACGGAAGGAAGCAAAAAGAGATGATGGTAGTCTGATGGGTATTGTTTGCATTGCATATAAAAATCTAGGTAAGATTTTCATTTTTATTAGTGAAGCTCTGCCGAACCATGATATATTAAGAGAGTTCCATCTTTTTAGATCTTCTCGGGTGTCTTTTAAGATGGGCAGAAAATTCAATTTGAAGAGGTCGTTTAGGTTTGTTGGGATTTCAATTCCGAGGTAAGTTATACTTTGTTTGGCCCAAGAGAATGAGAAGTTTTGTTTGCATAGGTCAACTGTATTTGGGGGTAGTGATATATTGAGGGCTATAGATTTAGTGTGATTTATTTTTAAATTGCATATGAGTTGAAAATATTCGAGATCTTGAATGATGTTGGGCAGTGAGATATGGGGCTGCGAGAGGAAAAGGAGCATATCGTCCGCAAAGGCAGTGACTTTGTATGTATGATTATTGATTTCTATGCCTTTAATGTCAGGATTGGATCTAATTTTGTTTAGGAGGGGTTCTAGTGTAAGAACAAACAGTAATGGCGAAAGGGGGCAGCCCTGTCTTGTTCCGTTTCTTAACTTGAAGGCGTTCGACAGGTGGCCGTTAACTCGGACACGTGCTGTAGGGTTGGAATAGAGCGCTTTGAAATAGGCTCTCATCTGGGGTAAAATACCTATGCACATTAGAACTGCGTCCATAAAGTCCCAGGCCACTCTGTCGAACGCCTTCTCTGCATCAAGAGATAAGAAAAAACCTTGTTTGTTTTTGGAGGTTAACCAATGATTAATGTTTAGGGCTTTGGTTGTATTATCTTTTCCCTCTCTTCCAGGGATAAATCCTACTTGGGCAAGCGAGATGAGTGATGGGAGCAGGGGAATGATTCTATTGGCTAAGATTTTTGCGTATATTTTGACATCAACATTTATTAAAGAAATTGGCCTGTAATTTGTGACTAGAGTCAAATCTTTTCCTTCCTTAGGTATAACAGATATATGTGCTTCAAGTAATTGTTTTGGGGGGTGTTGTTCAGAGTGGAGTGATTGGAATGTTTTCAGGAACCTTGGTTTCAATATATTGGTGAATGTTTTTTTATAGTATTGTAGGGATAGGCCATCGGGACCTGGTTCCTTGCCCACTTGCATATCTTTAATAGCTTTATCAAATTCCCTACCGGAGATGGGGGCTTCTAGTTCTTGGGCCGTGTTCTCATCTATTTGAGGTGAGCTGTATTTTTCAAGGAAGTCTTGGATGAATTTTGTTCTCTTGTCGGAGTTATGGGGACATTGGGGGTTAGAGGGAATATTGTATAGAGATTGATAATAAGCTTCGAATTGTTTGGCAATTTCCTTTCTTCTTTCTTTCATCATCAAACGTATACTTTTAACTAAGACATCTGGCAAATAAATTTAGATCTTTGGGGGGCGTGGCTTGGCCGCTGACCGGAATGGCCGCATAAGTGCTGAGCTCCTCTCATCCACTCAGCTACCCACAGCATCCAGCGCCATCCGCCACCGCGATTCCTTCCACGGTGCTCCAGGGATCACCCCGCACCTCCGGGGACATGACCCGAGGCAGATCCGCCGTTCACGGGGCGAAGAAGCTCACAGACTTCTACATGAAGCCGGCCGGCGCGCAGGCCCAAGATGGCGCCGTTCGGGACGAAGGCCTCATTCCTCAGCAGAAACCAGCGGCCTCGGCAGCACCTGCACCCACAGAGGATCATCTATCTGACATGGAGGACTCTGGAGAGCGGCAGCGTTCGCCCTCCATGTCACCGGCTGACAGAGGTAAGAGAGCAGCAATCTCCCCGGCACACTCTCCCTCTAAGCCTCCATTAATGAAGAAGCAATATGGCGCTGGCACTTGTAGTCCCACGGCAGCACTGACGGACACTAGCTCCTCACTGGCCGCTTACAGTACATCAGATAGCCCTGCATCTGAACATACACTGAAAGCCATGCTTCTTTCACTACAAGCTGACATGCAGAAGGAGCTCAGATCCTCCATTAACCATTTGATGGCCAGAATGGAAGACATGGAAGAGCGCATAGATCATATAGAGCACCATCTCTCTGCTGCTACTAGCTCTCACAACACTGTAGTTGACATTCAGGATGAACATACTTCTGCGATTCACCAACTGCGTCTTAAAGTCGCAGACCTCGAAGACCGCTCAAGGCGGAATAATATCAAGATCAGGGGAGTCCCAGAGACTGTGTCACCCCCCGATATTGTCCCCTACTTGCACCAGCTGTTTCACAAGCTTATACCGGCTCTTACACCGCAGGAACTCCTTATTGACAGAGCACACAGAATCCATAAGCCGCAGCACCTCCCAGACACAATACCCAGAGATATCCTGGCTAGGATACACTTCTTTAATACTAAGGAGCAGATTATGAGGGCCGCAAGAACCATACGCAACCTCCCTGATCCCTTCGCTAAGATTCAGCTATACAATGATATCTCAGCCGCCACCTCACAGGCACGCAAGGCCTTCTCTCAAATCACTGCGATACTTATTGAACATAAAATCGCATACAAATGGGGTTTCCCCACCAAGCTTCTTGTAAACTACCAGCAACAACAAGTCGCATTCCTGACCCCCAAGGACGGTTTCAAACAACTACACAACTGGGGCATTGCCCCTCATGCTCCCCCGGCTCCGCCTCTGAACACTAGACCTGCAAAGATCCATTATAGATGGGATACGAAACCTAAATCCTGAACCTCCAATCATAGGGGGCCGCCCCCCTGGGCAACCCCCCCTTCTGGCAAGGCGCTTGACTTCTCAGGTTAAAGTGGATGACAGTTTCTTTCTCCTCCTTTGAACCCCCACACGCCGAACTGCCACGGTGTGCTAAGCACGCGGCATTATTCTTTTCCCATACCTACCTGCGTACCTTACCCGAAGCCACCTTCTGTTCCTTCAGGAACCAATTAGACCCTTGGCTCACGTCTCTATATCTCCCGGTCATAGATATAGGCACATTACTACTGTGTGTTTGATTTATTGCAACTTCGTTTTTGTATTTTTTTTTTCTTTTTTAAAGTTACTGTTTAGTTACTTGTACACCTTGACTTACAATCATTGATTGTTGTGTTCATTCTCTGCTCGCAGAGTTAGTGTTTGTACTTAGTTCTGTTGTAAAGGTCCGTCAATTCCAGTACCATCGTGACAACTGACCCTATTTGCTAATGTCCCTTACAATCACGTCCCTTAATGTTAAGGGACTGAATAGTCCTTTCAAGCGCTCCCTCTTATGGAGGGAAGCTGCGACTTCCCATTCTGATATTTTATGCATACAGGAGACCCATCTCTCTTCCCGGAACCCACCACAATGTACCAATAAACGCTACCCACATATCTTTCATTCCCGCACGGATAAAAAAGTTAGAGGTGTTATGATTGCAGTGCGCTCTACGGTGGCACTTACGGTTTCCAATGTAGAGCAAGACCCCGAAGGGAGGTTCTTGATCCTTTCCGCTTCCTTCAATAACAAACCCATGGTGATTGTGAACGTATATGCTCCCAACACTCACCTAAAGCCCTTTCTTAAGTCCATTCTCGCCAAAATACAACACTACCCGAAAGATCAAATCATTTTTTGTGGAGACTTCAATGCGGTACCAGATCACGCATTGGACTCCTCATCCCCCCAAAGGAGAAGGTCCTCTACCCTCTCCTCCTTTTTACATCTGGAAGAATTTTATGACCCCTGGAGGTGTCAACATGGTACTGAAAGAGACTATACGTTTTATTCCACTGCTCAGAGGTCATATTCCAGGATTGACCTGTTCCTGACATCCAAAGTGCTACTGCAAGCAGTTGCATCCACTAAAATTGGTGTAATATCGTGGTCTGATCATGCCCCCATCTCTATGGTTCTCAATCTTTCCCCTCCTACCTCCCCATTCACAATTTGGCGACTAAATCCCAACTTGATAAGCACCAAGGACATTAGGGAACAGGTCAAGACTGCCATAATTGATTATTTCGATGTAAACCAGCACTCTGTCCCCAAGTCCACCACATCCTGGAACGCACACAAAGCAGTTCTACGGGGAATTTTGCTACGACTAGGGGCTCAGGAGAAGAAAAAGCGCACAGCGACCCTTAACACTTATCTAGATAAGATAAAATCTCTAGAGAAGGTTAATATGAAATCCCCCTCTGCCTCCACGCACGCAGAACTCAGCAAACTGAGATCAGAATTGAGTACTTATCTTCAGAATAAACACGAATTCTATCTCCGAAAACTTAAACTAACTTGGTACTCTCAGGGTAACAAATCAGGGAAAGCTCTAGCCCAACAATACAAACACAGGACTGCCCAATCCACAATCTCCCACTTAATAGATTCTAAAGGCAACAGACTGACTAATCCTAGAGACATAGCCAACTGCTTTTGCGCATTTTATCAACAATTGTATAACTTAAAAGACTCCACGACGGAAACGCAGCCCATGACAGAGAATATCCAGACATTTCTCTCCAACGTTACCCTCCCCTCCCTCTCCCCTTCTCAAGCTGCTGACTTAGCATTACCTTTCTCACAGCTGGAAATTAAAAACGCAATTAAAAGTCTCCCCCTACATAAAGCCCCGGGTCCAGACGGTTTTGGAAACGAATATTATAAGACGTTTATAGATGAACTGACCCCGCATTTATGCAACTCCTTTAATCACATGCTGGCCACAGGGGAGATCCCCTCAGAATCCCTAGAAGCTACCATCTCCACCATACATAAACCAGGAAAGGCCCCGTATGACCCGGCTAACTATCGTCCTATCTCACTACTCAACACCGATCTAAAAATGTATGCCAAGCTTCTTGCCACCAGACTCTCACAACACATGACTTCCCTCATACACCCGGATCAGGTGGGCTTTATTCCCCGTCGCCAAGCCTCAGATGGCACTCGCAGGTTTGTAGACCTTATCCACTGGGCAGAGCACAGTCGAACGCCTTCTCTGCTGATATCACTGGATGCAGAGAAGGCGTTCGACAGAGTCCATTGGGGTTATCTTGAGGCAGTTCTCCGGAAATTTGGCATAGAGGGCGAGTTCTTTAAAGCTATTCTAGGTCTATATACCTCACCTACTGCGAGGGTCCGCACTTCCGGCATTCTCTCAAATCCCTTTAGAATCACTAATGGTACACGCCAGGGCTGCCCACTCTCACCCTTGATTTTCGCGTTAGTCATGGAGCCTCTGGCGCAGTCCATCCGCGCGCACCCCCATATACATGGTATTAATGTGAAAGATACCTGTCATAAGATAGGTCTCTATGCAGACGATGTCATCATTGCTGTCTCTGATCCAGTGAAATCCCTTCCTACCCTGACTGACGTCCTCCATAAATTTAGTGAAGCTTCCCTTTACAAATTAAACCACTCAAAATCAGCCATGCTTGGCATAGAGATTTCGCCAGCGCTCAAAGCAGAAATTACTAAAATAGCACCCTTCTCCTGGGCCCCCGGCTCATCCCTGCAATATCTAGGCATTCAACTGGTCTCTCCCTCCTCTGGTTTATTACGAAGTAATCTTGTCTCTTTATTCACGAAACTGAACAATTTATCCTCAAATATGACCTCCTTGAAAGCTTCATGGGCTGGTAGGATAGCCCTAACCAAAATGTTTCTCCTTCCACATGTTCTTTATTTCTTTCGGACCCTCCCGCTTCCGATTCTCTCAGCAGACTTAGCTAAACTACAGCGTACCTTAGATTCATTCATTTGGGCAGGACGTAAACCCCGCTTGAAATCTTTTATTCTAAGCACTCCCTCTACCTCTGGAGGGATGGGCTCACCGGACGTTAAAAAGTACTACAAAGCAATCATACTAGACCAGGGGAGACAACTTTGGTCGCAAGACCCCAACACGAGATGGCACCAAATTGAAGCAGCAACTCTCCCAGCTGACCCACAACTGACCCTAGCAGCAATCTGGTTATCTCTTCCGATCACACGATCCATCCTTCCCACAGTAAGGGCCTGCCTATCTCAATGGAGTGCAATACGCAAAGATCATCTGGGCATACACAGAGCCGCATTGAACAATCTCCCCTTACTAGCGCTACAACTTCTCTCTTCGGACCTATCAATTAAGCACTGGCATGAAGCCGGAATCACCACCATCGGAGCCCTGTTTCTTGGTTCGGATCTAAAAAGCTTCCAACAGCTGATTTCGGACTTTAGTCTCTCTCATAAGGACTTTTATATCTACTTAAGGCTTCGACATATTATCTCTCAAAGCTCGACGACTCCAGACCCCACCTCCAAGGAGCTTCTCCATTTCTATAATCGCCCTCTTACAGTTTTAAAGGGCATATCCTTCATCTACAAACTCCTCTCCAGACCCACCTCATCCTCAAAATCTTCGAGCATACTCTACTGGGAATCCCTGCTACACTGCTCTTTCCCCATGGAAGATTGGCATCGAGTACTTCGCACCCCACTAGTCATCTCCAAAAACATTACACATTGGGAAGCGGTCATGAAACTGTTTCATAGGTGGTACTATACACCGCAAAAGCTAGCGACCATCTTCCCCACCCACTCCCCACAGTGTTGGAGAAATTGCAATTCCACCGGGGACTTATTTCACATCTGGTGGAGCTGTCCGGCTATTGGACCCTTTTGGCTACAAGTTTCCTCTCTGGTTCAGACCTTAACCAACTCTCCCCAACAGCTGACCTCGCGAATGGCTCTCTTTGGTCTGGATTCCCAATATTGGCCCTCCTCCTCTCTACCCGTGGTACACCACGTCTTAATCTCAGCGCGCCTGCTCATAGCTCGTGCGTGGAAAAACCCCCTCCCTCCAACCCTAACTGAGCTTATTAACACACTTAATGTTCATTGTCGCATGGAATTTCTTTTCTCCAGAGTACACATGACAGAATCTAGATTCAACAAACAATGGTCTTCCTGGTTATCACACCCAAAATGTATTAAGCTTGTCTAACTAGTAATTCATCATCCCCAGACCAAGTAGAGCCGGCAGCGAAAGTCACTGGTTCAATGTACTATTTCTCATACAGTATTTGTAAGTTAGCTCTGATTATCCTGCAGCTCAGGTTTTTCGATTCAAGCATTTCCATCAATTTCTTCCTCTATCTTACCTGCTTCTTTACTCCTCTCTTCTTCCTGATCCTTTTTACAACCGCATTGGGACTAAATTCCACTCTCACTCTACCTTACCTTACACTGTTTTATCTGGCATGGCGTCCCCTCTCGACACAGCGCATTGAGGTGTCGGGAGGGGACGGGATGCCCCCGGACCTACCGGACCTAGCGATAAGGAATGTATAGTATACAGCATCTGGGCCCCAGGCCCATAGGCCTTCTCCGTTTTCTTTCTCTTTCCTCTGTTAGTAACAAATGTTTTTCAATTTATCCGGGCACTTCCTGCTTGTCTTATTTTTCTTTGGCCCGTCAACTCTCTGTATCTCATATACAATGGTTGTTATCAATATCTGTTATTGCATTATTCTACAATAAAATCTTTTGGAAAAAAAAAAATAAATAAATAAAAAATAAATAAAAAATTTAGATCTTTGACCGCTTCAAAGCTATCGGTATGGGTGGAAGGACAAATGCTTTTGTTTTTTTTGACATGTACTGTAACTGTTAAATCTGAAGAGAACATTTTTCATGATTTTATAACATTTGCGTATATATTCTATTTTTGTTAATAAATTTATTAGAAAGTATTTTCTTATGAATTCCTCAATGGTACCGCAATAGTCCGTCATGTTGGTCTTTTTGTGTAAACACAGCCAGGGCAACTAAGGCGTGGCTCCGTAAGAAGCATCTCAAGGTCCTGGAGTGGCCTAGCCAATCTCCAGACCTGAACCCAATAGAAAATCTATGGAGGGAGTTGAAAGTCCACATTGCTCAAAAAACCCCCGAAAACCTGAAGGATCTGAAGAAAGTCTGTATGGAGGAGTGGGCCAAAATCCCTGCTGCAGTGTGTGTGCAAACCTGGTCAAGAACTACAGGAAACGTATCATCTCTGTCATTGCAAACAAAGGTCTCTGTACCAAATATTAAGTTCTGCTTTTCTGATGTATCAAATACTTATGTCATGCAATATGACAATAAAATGCAAATTAATTACTTAAAAATCATACAATGTGATTTTCTGGATTTTTGTTTTAGATTCCGTCCCTCACAGTTGAAGAGTACCTATGGTAAAAAAATACAGACCTCTACATGCTTTGTAAGTAGGGAAACCTGCAAAATCCACAATGTATCAAAATACTTGTTCTCCCCACTATGCAGTTATCTATCTAACTCTTTTTTTTATCCCTGAGGACACATATGACTTTAGGATATAGATACAATATTAGGAACATAATTTATTATACATAGGTAGGGGTTCAGCACCATCCATTTTGAGTTTGATTATTTTTGATGGTTAATAGTGGAACAGCTCCCCAACCTATTGATAGGGATTAGTGGTTTGAACCTTGTAGGACTCTACAATTTGATTGGGTTGTAACCTTTTGTACCACCTGCCCCATCCTATTAGATTGTAAGCTCTTCTGAGCAGGGCCCTCTTAATCCTCTTGTATTTTATTGTATTGTAACTGTATTGTCTCCCTTTTTCTATTTTGTAAAGCACTGTGTAAACTGTTGGCACTATATAAATCCTGTACAATAATAATAAAAAATAATAATGATAAAAAAAAAGAAAAATCAGCTTGCAGGTTTTTTGTCAAAGGTAAGTTGAACAAGCTGAAGTTAGAAGCTGATTGGCTGCCATACACAGCAGTACCACATTTTGCACTTTTATTAAATCACTCTTACTGTGTCCAAACAAAGATTGGTGTACCAGGCTGCGGTGCGCAGTCCTGGTACCATGTGCTCTCTGTGACCAATTACAGCGATCACATATCAGTTGTAAAGAACGATGGTCATTCATAGGCATTGTGTACTATTGCAATCTCTGTGATTGGTCACAGTGATCACTTGGTATAGGGTCAATCACAGCAGTCTTGTACCATGTGATAGCTGTGGACAATCACAGCTATCACAATAGTACACAATGACACATGAACGGATGTCATTCACAGTGTAAAAATGATTGATTATCACTGTATAAGCAATCTGATCATCTCCTAATAAATCCTAATTAAAAAAAAAATCCTGATCACTTCTCCAGAGCAGTACAGCGTCACTATGTTGACACTGTAATGGAAATTTGTAAGTTCTGTATATAATTGTATTCTATTTTATATGTATTGCTCAATGCCCTTACTGTGCACACGGCACTAATAATGTTTTCAGTACATGTTTTGCATTCTTTCGAGTTCTGATTAGAATTAGCCTGCCTATGTTACGCCCTTTGTTACCATAAACGTACAATTGTAATATTAATGTGATACCTACGTAATCATGTGTATAAAAACCTTCAAATGCGTCATAATAAAGGAGAACAGTTATTTGGAAAGATGCTGAGTGTATCTTTTGTCTCTGTTCCCTACTGCAGTAGTTATTATTAATTTGGAACCACTAATCAATATGAGGAGTTGCCTATCTATAGAATATCCATCTCAACACTGACTGTACTCCTTCAGTGACAATATGTAAAAAAAAAAAAAAAAAAAAACACATTTTATTTAATTTCTTAATTTTCCCCAAAAAGTTTGACAAAAAATAATTAAAACTTCAAAAAATTCACCATGCCTCCTACTAAATCCCTTGGACTGAAGGGGTATTTGTACTGGCCTGCCATTTTCAGATCTCAAGAAATACAGTAAGATCGGCTGTCAGTGCATCAGGGTTGTTTGATTTTTCAAGCATATCCCATAGTTTGGAAACTCTATAACTTTCACACACACTAAATAAAAGAAACTGATTTGGGTTATTTTTTACCAAGAAAATGTAGCAGAATACATTTTGACCTAAATGTATGAAGAAAGGATATTTATTAGAAAAGTTTTGGAAGATAAGTCTTTAAGCCTTTAAGAAGCAGATCTGTGGGCACATGGGTGCACCACGTTCTCCATGACGCGGGTCCCATGGACTCGATGTCCGCCGGGTGCCCGCGATCGTGTCATGGAGTGGAAGAACAGGGAGATGCCTTTGTAAACAAGACATTTCCCTGTTCTGCCTAGTGTCATGACAGAGATCACTGTCATCGGGAGCAGTGATCGCTGTCATTTGAGTCGAAGCCCTTCCTACCCAAAGTTAGAATCACTCCCTAGAACACACTTAACCCCTTCATCGCCCCCCCCCCCCCAGTTGTTAACCCCTTTCCTGCCAGTGTCATTTACACAGTAATCAGTGCATTTTTATAGCACTGATCACAGTATAAATGACTACGGTCCCAAAATAGTGGCAAATGTGTCCGATGTGTTTGTCATAATGTCACAGTCACGATTGAAATTGCAGATCACCTCTGTGACGGAACCAATCCCACACTCCGATTGTGTGCTTCCGTCAGTATACTGCTTCCTAAGTCTGAATATATAGATCAGATATTCCAACCGCTCACAAGCACAAAGCAAGACGACACTCGCTTAGCTGCTCAACATGGACTGATTTATTAGAACCAAAATGCCAAGTATTTATAATACAGTAGAAGACTAAAACCTAACCTAATTAGCATGAGCTAATTATCTAAATCAACCCTCAGACTAGTTGACTGAGGGATGAGACTTTTCGGCTCCTAGCTCACTAACAATTCAATTGCAGATTAATTAGCACAAACAACAAAACAACAATAGGTGAAATACTCTTTAGAATCTGTGTCATGCCAGACTAGACTCATTTACATTATACAAGATACAGACAGGTGGCTGGAGGTGATGATATTAGCATCTAAGAGTTTGTGTCCCAATAGTGTGATTCAGTCTATTGCTAACACTGCATTTACATATCCAGAGTCTGTGTGTCTTGGAAGGGGGGCACGGACCTGAATCCAAGTATCACCCCCTCAGGGGTCCCCAGGCATACAGCTCACAAAGAGCACCGTTCCCCCAAATGCGAGGGCCCATAATCACAAGGCAAGAGGCTCGCATTCAGTCCCCTCCAAGAGCCTCAGTCCCAGCTAGGTCTGTCACAACCGTTACTATTACTAATTACTAATAATAAAAAAATTATAATAATGAAAATGCCATAAATCTATCCCTTATTTTGTAGACACTATAACTTTTGCGCAAATCAATCAATATATGCTTAGTGCGATTTTTTTTTCTTTTTTACCAAAAATATGTAGAAGAATACGTATCAGCCTAAACTGAGGAAAAACATGTTTTTTTATATACTTTTGGGGGTATTTATTATTGCAAAAAGTAAAAAATAATGTTTTTTTTGCAAAATTGTCGCACTTTTTTTGTTTATATGGCAAAATATAAAAACCGTAGAGGCGATCAAATACCACCAAAAGAAAGCTCTATTTGTGGGAAAAAAAGGACGTCAAATTAGTTTGGTTACAACGTCGTATGACCGCGCAATTGTCAGTTAAAGCGACGCAGTGCCGAATCGCAAAAAGTGCTCTGGTCAGGAAGGGGGTAAAATCTTCCGGGGGCTGAATTGGTTAAAGGAATTTTTCATTTTTATTGTTGCACTTTAAGCATCATTAAGCACATTAAGATCACCGCTCCTGAAAAAAAAAAGATAATTTTAAAGAAAACCTTTTTTATTGATACATGATTCCCAGGGCAGTGCCAGGACCCCCACATCTCTTTTATGGCCAATAACTTGCATATAAGCCTTCAAAATGGGCACTTTTAATTATTTATTTATTTATTTTTATGGGGTTTGCCGTTTGGGTAATGCAGTTTCCCCTGTTCAGGAGTTTTGCTGTGAAACCCAACAGATGGGTGTTTGGTCCATCTCTAATAGCGTGCTCATCAGTGCCCTTGCAGTTTATTAAGAACTACAAGGTTTTCTGTGGTGACCGGTGGGACTTGTAATTCTCTATTCCTGTATTATGAATGATGCAACTGTGTGGGTGGAGCTCCGTACAGACACAATGTTTTCAAAATGTGACAGCAGATGCGGGGAGAGAATCACCTGCCTGCTGTCAAAGGGATGAGAATTGGAGGGGAGGGGTGAGGACATATACCGGAGCATGTTACATGTTATACTCTAAATATGGGTGTGACGTGTAACATGCTCCAGAAGGTGACGCCAATATTCCTGATTGCCCAGGTAGGGAGATGGAGGGCAGAGATTGCTGCCCATCTTACTTCAGTCACATCATTATTATATAATCTAGGATCGGATCCTAGTAATATAAACACTTATTATCCACTTACTCTGTGCTGGAGTCCATTGGGTTCAGATGTCTTTTTCTTCATGTACATTCCATGTAGAGCATGGGCCAGAACATATACAGCCCTGTATATATAGGAAGGTGTAGATGTAAAAGTATTAAGATTGACTGAAATATTTTTTACATCTGTACACATTTCTGCAGAAAAACCATAGAAGTTTTGAAAAAAGTAATTTTTGACTCGGTTTGGGGAAAGGCAATGATACCAAAAAATCCAAAAATCTTCCATTATTGGGTCTTGTAGGCAGCTGTAGAAGCTGAAACCATCATCATAGACTTCAATGTGTAGGTGGATTTTTTCTGGCCATAGAAATATGAAGCTGCAGTTGAATGATTTATGGGTCCCAGTTAGTGCAGAATTTATTTTACTCCATTGTGGTGGGAATATAAATGTGATATTTTCTATAACAGAGGGAATACGACTAAGTATATAAAAAAAGTTAATTGTGAAAGTCCCACACACTATGATGACCTCAGCTGCCGATTTACCGATAATCATTTCCCATTTATCAATTACAACGTCTGGAGAGAGCCGAATGATATAATCTGTACAGATCCCGTGTTGTCTCATCATCTTACTCAGTTCTTGGGACTCCTCATCACCGCTGCCATCACCCGCTTTCATTATCCCAACCCAGTTCCACCCCATATGCTGCAAAAATGTAATAATGCCTGAGAAACGGGCCCGATCGTCTGGTGTCATATGGAATAAAGATGGATACCTTCTTCCTTCACTCAGGCGAGGATCAGCGACTCGATAATTGATCTGGAGAAGATGTTGGCAAATATTTTAATGGGATGTTATTATTCAGACAAAGAACTATACAGTGCCTTGAAAAAGTATTCATACCCCTTGACATTCCCCACATTTTGGCGCCTTACAACCAAAAAAAACGTAAATGTATTTTATTGGGATTTTATATGATAGACCAACACAAAGTGGCACGTGCAGCTCTAACCCTCGAAGGAGCGGCTGATTTTATTGGGCTTACCGGAACCTTCTTCACCTCGTATGCGTCTAGGGGTTTCCCGTGATAGATGGCCCAAAAACTGCAGAGATTGACGACAGATCTGCTTGAAAGGATTTTTATTTGCAAAAAGTAGTTAAACAGACAGTCTCCCATTATAGGATCAGAGGGTTTAGGTGAAAAGTCCAGGTACTCTTAGCATCAATGTCAGAATGAAGAATAACTCTCTTACTTTGAATAAATCCAGACAATAGCCATTCACAGCTGGATGTTCACTCTAGTTGGATAGTCTTTCTCTCACCAAGCCTAGCAGCCAACAGGGTGCTTGAGTCAGGAACAAGTCTCTGCCACAGACTTTGTTATAGAACGGCTAAAGGAAACTTGAAAACTTGTAGAACACTCATGTGGTACCAGTATCTTGCAGCCGGTTTGGCAATACCACACGAGATTGGATTCGCTTAGGTCCTTCAGCTTTTCCAGGCTCTTATTAAGAAGCCAACCCTTACGTGGCCTTCTCCCTCCCTTGGATAAATTCACAGTTGCTGGGCCTCTCCACTAACCGAGACGGCACCGGACCACCTCCGAATCCTCCTTTCAGTTCCCCCCGCCTTGGGCTAGCCAACCCCCAATTCCTAAAGTCGGGTGGATCCGCACCCTAGGCCATTTAAGTCCTGGGGGCTGGTCAGGAGGACCAGGACCATGCAGTCAGAACATATTTCTGGACCAGACCACGTGACATCCACATCTTAAGTACCCCCTCCCAGAAGGCACAGCAAGAGTGACACTCCCACTGGGTTGGTTCCGAGAGAAAGTAACCTTAAAGCACCCAACTAGACTGTGTTTCCATACATGTCAGAAGTGACAGTGCCCCCTGTGGCAAGGCAGAACACCCTTCAGTCCAATCAGACTGATGCTGAGGTCAAAATTTAGAGTAGTCAAACCCAAACCAAACTGCTGTTTAAGGGTAACGTTAAATTTCAAAAACACATAGCGCGTGCTCTTCAGGAGCCGGCGCTACACATATAATTGTGAAGCGGTAGGAAAATGATGAATGGTTTTCAATTTTTTTTTTTACAAATAAATGTGAAAAGTGTGGGGGGGGGGGCATTTGTGTTCAGCCCCCCAAGTCAATACTTTGTAGAACCCCCTTTCTCTGCAGTGTTTTTGGGAATGTCTCTACCAGCTTTGCACATCTAGAGAGGGACATTTTTGCCCATTCTTCTTTGCAAAAGATTTTAAGCTCTGTCAGGTTGGATGGAGAGCTTCTCTGAACAGCAATTTTCAAGTCTTGTTACAGATTCTCAATGGGGTTTAGGTCTGGACTGTGACTGGGCCATTCTAACACATGAATATGCTTTGATCTAAACCATTCCGTTGTAGCTCTGGCTGTATGTTTAGAGTCGTTGTCCTGTTGGAAGGCTAACCTCCGCCCAAGTCTGAAGTCTTTTGCAGACTCTAATGCCCTGTACACATGACCGGTTTTGCCATTGGAATAAACTCTAAAGGTTTTTCCGACAGAGTTCCGACGGAATTCCGCTCAAGCTGTCTTGCATACACACAGTCACACCAAAGTCCGACCGTCAAGAACGTGGTCACGTGACTATAAAAGGGAAGTTCAATAGCCACTACTCCACCCTTTGGGCTCCTTTTGCTAATCTCGTGTTTATCTCATGTTAGTAGAAGTTTGGTGAGAGACAATTTGTGCTTTTCAGACTCATGCTTTTCAGATCATTTTATGTCCGCTCATTTCTGATTTTCAGCTCACTCTTTACAGGCCTTGCTGTTCTTCAGTACATTCTGTTTGTTTGTTCTGGGCAGACAACTGTTTTGAAGCCATGTTGTGGGTACGTACTCATCGTAGAGTTTGTGCCGTGTGGGGGCTTGGTGTTGGGGTCCATAATGGTACCCAAGCCCAGTCCATGAACAGGGGAGGAGTTCATGGACCAAGAATTGGTTACTCCACTGTGACCAATTCTCTCATATGCCTTTGCTGCAAGAGATCCAGGAGAATAATCCTGATCATTTCGGGAACTTTCTCCAGACAACGGACCCAGTTTTTCACTGTCTGTTGGCTTTGCTCACCCCTTATTTTAGTATTTTAGCAGGCAGGACACCTGTATGTGGCAAGCCATCACTCCCAAGCAGAGGCTCATCACCACATTGCGGTACTTGGCGACGGGGAGAAGTCTACAGGACCTTAAGTTCTCAACAGACATCTCCCCCATGCTCTTTGGATAATTATCCCAGAGACCTGTTCTGACATCATTTAGGACTATTTTAGGGTAAGTTTTCTACTTTAACATCACATTCTACGTTTTTAATGTTTGCTAATGTATTGTATTTATTTCATCATTCTCTAATTACCATGATTGTAATATGCTGCGAATGTCCCCTTTATCCTCATGCATGCTGTAAGCTTTCGATGCTCCTTTTTTGTCCTTCATTCATATTTGCCTTCACTAACCTCCCCAGCTAGCTATCCTGGGCCCATATACACATAGCCTAGTCACTTAATGTATTTTGCCAGCTCCATTGTAGTTCTTTACCCTAAACACCCCCTAAAATGTGACCAAATGTTATTGTTGGCCTTAAATTCAGGCAGAGTGCCAGAGGCTTTTTTTGGGTCCCAAACTCAGCTCGAAACCCCCCTAAAATTTTTACAATGGGCCATCAGAGGGGGTGAGGAATATAATAAGTGGGCCTTATATTTTTGTCTTTAAATACTCCTTAAAATAAATGTTATACTGATGTTGGCCAAGAATGTTTTTGTGTAATCTGCTTTCAATGTTTTGTGCAAAAATACTATTTTTTTTTGTCTGGTTTGACTCCACAGTTTCCTTTAATGCCACAGGAATGGCAGACTGTGGCCTCCCATTTTGCCGACCGTTGGGACTTTCCCAACTGTGGAGGGGCTATAGATGGGAAGCACTTCCCCAATCATGCCACCACCCCATTCGGGGGTCTTACTATTACAATTATAAGGGTTTTAATAGTATAGTTTTGATGGCGGTGGTGTCGGCACAATATAAGTTCCTCTATGTGGACGTCTGGAAGAATGGTCTGATGTGGGATGGAGGAGTCTTTGCCCAGACCAAGTTCTAACAACATCTCCAGACTGGTGGCCTGGCATTGACACTTGCTGCGGACAACGTTGAATGACTCCCATTCATTTTTATTGCTGATGAAGTTTTCGGTCTGGGCGAGAACCTGATGAGGCCATTGATGCACAAACATGCACACAATTTGGGAGTCAAAATGGGTAATGTCAACATGTGCTATCTCCCATCATGGGGGATCAATGGATGTGTTTTGGGGGTGCAACCACTTCCTCTCACCTACTAGAGGTTTGAGGAAGGGGTTGCACCCACAAAATGCGTACATTGAAATCCCGTGATGGCAGATAGCACATGTTGACACATTGTGTGCATCTTTAAAATGTGGCTTTTAAAAAGTAAAAAAAAAATGTTCATCTCGTACAACAAATGGTGGCATTTGGAAGATATGTAGACCCTCCCCAACATATCAATCACAATCTTCATTTGTTTTTTCATAACATTAAGTTTATTTCTTATGATAACAATTTCACGATTCCACACCATGATATCCTGGATTAACCTTTGTGCACTGTCACTTGTGAAATGTTCAGCTTGCTCTTCCACAACCAGCACATCACCTAAAAATCTGAGTAAAAACATGTATTATAAATATGCAGACATACATATATTACCTGAAGCTGGGGTGTCAGACACTCACCTGCTGTGGTGACAAGTTCGCCAACTTCCTCCACATATCCTTTCTCCAGATCCTCGGGGTGTGGTGTTGTGCTGAGATCCCCTTCTTTGTGAGGTGGGGTTCCTGGTGTCCTCTGAGTGGCATCCTCCAAGTTTTTTTCTCCCCTATGAGAATAAAACAAAAGATATACTTAGCACACAGATATTTGAGTCCAGAAATAGGAATATGAAACATTGCTGGGAAGTGGGGTGCAATTTGTTTGTTTTGGCAGAGTTCCAAGCTGAAGACATGATTTTTTACCTTAACAAAGCTGGAATACTTACCTTTTTGTGCCAGTTTTCACACATGGAGACACCCCAAGTATCCACTGAAGCACCTGTGTGGGACACCCTAAAAAGTTTGTTTTTGTGGCCCACACTAGTGCTCCTGAGTCCAGATGTGTATGCAGCTTAGTGCCCTCGCCTTACATTACACAGAATCAAGCTTGTGTTTCATTCTAGTTACAAACACATCTAGATAGCAATGTACAAAACATATTTTTATACAAATAGGCATAACCAAATGTATTTAACCTGTATCTGCCCAAAACATTGTATTTAATGAGCGAACAATGTTTCCTAATGTACCCATGAATGAAAGTCGCAACTTTAAACTTATAACAGTAAAGAAGAGCACATGGAGCAGCATGCAAGTATAATACTTACTTTTTAGAAGCACTCTCTTGATTCTTCGATACTGATCCTGCTCTCTCAGTTTCAGGTCTGACCAGTATTTCCTCAATTGCTCCTTGGACCGTCGTACCCCAAGGCCTTAAATCTTCTCCTCCAGGATCGAGACGTTTCTGGCTCCGGGCTTTCCTTCTCCTCCTCGTTACTGCTATTATCACAAATCTGCTGTGTCTCCGCCATGTCACTCCTACTGCATGCCAAAAGGGAAGGGGCGGGGAATATTCTCGAAAGAACGTTGGGGCGGGTGATGTGGGCGGAGTTTCACACATGTGCAGTGTATATCAAGCTAACACGCATGTGTCGTACGTACGATCTGTGTACGACACATGCGTACGATCTGTGTGCGGAGGAAGGAGGACCAGAATTGGCGAGCATCCTAAACAAGGGTGAAGTGGGAGGTGAAACACAGCTTATATTATAATAAACCAGCTACAAGGTCAATGCTGGAGAAACTTCTGGAATTTGTGAAGACTTGGGTCCCTGATGCAATGATCATGTTCTTGGAAAAGAAAATTGGGATCTTGAGGAACATGTATAAGAAGGAGCATAATAAGATCGAGAAATCACTGAGATCAGGGGCAGCAGCAGCGCAAGTGTATATACCCAGGCTGTGGTACTTCAACAAACTGCGGTTTCTGGGTGACCAGACTGAAGCCAGGAAATCACTTTTGACCCTTCTCTGCAGCTTTCCCTCCACCCTTCCCTCAACTCCAGCAAAGGCTGATGAAGAACAACCTGATCCTTCATCCTGGAAGAAGTGGATGCGCCCAGCTGGAGTCAGGTATATTATTTTTATACATATTTATTGTCCTAATATTAATGATGTTAACTAGATGTTATTATTGATAACAAATAATGATTTAAAAAAAGTGATTTCCATATCAATAGACAGTAGTGGCCAAAGATGTTTGGGACAAGAATGAAAAATGCTGGGCTCAGAATACTAGTCATTTCTATTTATTACAATTCAATTTGCAAGTCATGAGCTGAAAATTGATTTATGAACCAAAAGCTAAAACTATGTCCCTTTTTTATACACAGGATGAGCTCAGCCAGGAGGAGGGTCTGGAAAGTGGCAGGCAGGAAGAGGCCGTGCCCAGTGGCAGCCAGGAGGTGGGTGGGCCCAGTGTCAGCCAGGAGGTGGACAGGTCCAGTGGCCTTACCCAATCACAGGAGGAGGCAGCACTGGGCCTCATTAAGGAAGCCAGTGATTTCCTCAGAAGCCCCCCCCCCCCCATGCTGTAGAGGCCTATGGCTGCTATCTAGCCACTAGAGTGCAGAAGTTGGAGGAGGTTCAACACTTCTTCTGTAAGGGAATTTTTGCTCAGGCCCTTCAGAAGGGGTTAAGGGGCCAACTGACTGAGTCCAGTCACATATGTGAGCTAGCTCATCCTCCTCCTTCTCCTGCCACAAGTCCACCACCAGAGCCACAGCCTCCAAGGAAGGCTGCAGGAAAGGCTGAAGGGAAGGCTGCAGGAAAGGCTGAAGGGAAGGCTGCAGGGAAGCGTGGAGGGAAGGCTGCAGTGAAGAGAAGAAAATGATGGCTCTGGGTTCAGTCTGGTCTGACAGAAGAGGCAGGCTGTTGCACTACCACAGCCTGGGGGCATATATGTCATCTGCTGCTGCTCCTGATCTCTGGGAGTCCTGGACCAGATTGGGCTCCAAATTATATGGACTCCTCAAGCTAACAATTTTATTTTTCACAGACTTGATATCTGCCCTGGGGGCCAAAAGGCTTTGTAAATTCCAAAAGTTTCTCCAGCATTACATTCCTCTTTATTATGTTACCCAGAATAAATGGAGATTTTATTTTTAACAAATACTTGCCTATGTGTCTTTCTACAAAAATTACAGTTTGTTTGTGACTAGAAAATAATTTTTCAAGAATTCAAAAAAAAGGAGATTTTGATGAAAAAAAAATACAGAGTGCGCATGCGTGGGACTCCTGGGAAGACGCTCTAACCGAGAGCTCCGCACCGCTTTGGCCCCATCCAGCTCCCCTGTCCTCCACGCTGAGTGGGACACTCTCCACACGGACCCCCAAGCCTCCTGGACCACTCAGGCAACTTTTCGGATGCCGACCAGCTACAAAAAGACGGACGTCAGCCGCCAGCTGGACTTCACACAGAAGGCCCCCAGAGCAGCTAAGATGGCGGCCGCGTTTCAGGCACAAGACACCACGGGGGAACATGTCTCCATTGAGGACCCTCCATCCCCTATTCAGCACCGGTCTTCACTGCTGGCAACCCCTGTGAATACAGCTTCTCCCCAAGGCTACTCCCCAGCCTCTACGGAATCCCTGCTTGATAGAACTGTAGGGGGTATTCTCCAGACTCCCACCCTGCAAACTCCCTTAGGCCTGGCAGGCCGGGCAGGCATTTCAAGCACTCTGCATTCATCCCCCATGCAGCCAGCCCCGTCCCATGATGTAAATCTACTTATGCAGAGCTTCTCTGACATGCTGGCTGCAGGGCTAGCCCAAAATGCTAAGCAGATCACATCCACAATCAAGGCAGATTTACAAAACCAGGGAACCCGTTTGGACGCGATAGAACACGTAGTGGACAACACAGTAGCCCAGACTGTCCAGAACTCGACCTGCATCCAATCACTCCAGGATCAATTAGAAGTGGCTCAGGCTAAAATCGATGACCTTGAGAACAGAAGCAGACGATATAATTTTCACATACGGGGGTTACCCGAATCTGTTGCAGATGTACCCCGCATTGTCAAACTCTTTATCAAGGAACTCATCCCAGATATCCAAGACCATAAGCTAGAGCTCGATAGAGCCCACAGAGCGTTGCAGCTCCCCCGCCAAGATGGCCTCCCGAGGGACATTATCGTTAAACCTCATTTTTACAGCATTAAGGAAGAAGTGATGAGAAAAACCCGTAATCTGGACGACCTCTCTTTCCAGGGCCACAAAATCCAAATCTTTGCGGACATCTCCCCCACTACCATCCAGAAACGCAGAGCCCTCAAACCCCTGCTTGAAATCCTGAATCAGAATTCCATCAAATATCGCTGATCATTCCCCTTTCGCCCCCAGTTTCAACTAAGAGATAAACAGTATGGCTTTTCCTGTTTCCAAGATGGCGAACGCCTGCTACTGCAACTTGGACTTCTAACCCAGGATCTAGCTCCTATACTTCAACCAACCAAGACAAGCTCCTCCAAACGACCACCTACAGGGAGCCCCCTCACCCCACTGTGGAACAAACAGCTTCCAAAGAGGCAACGGGACTCACACCCCCCCTAGATGAGTACTCGCCTTGGGATCCTGTCCCGGATCCGGAACTTTTTTTTTCCTTTCATGGGACTACAGGGGGGACCCACTTTATTGAGTAGTGGACATCCCCCCTGGACTCTGTCTTTCATTTTGGACCCTTGCAGAATCCTCTGCATCTTGTGGTTTGGGTCCCGTTAGCCCCCCGAGGGCTACCTGGGTTGCCCGCCTGTGCCTTTCATAGCCACTACCCCGGCGGGGAAGGGGCTCCCCCTTCAAGGATTCCTCTCTCCCCACTTAGTAATTTTATTTCTCTTCCTATATTTTTTATTGTTGTTTTACTCGTTTTTTTTTTTTTTTTTCTTCTCCGGATCTCCCCGCCTTTAGCTGAGCTCTTAGAGGCTCCCCTTACCCCAACCCCCTACCTAAGTCATCCTACCCTACCCTCTTACCCAGGAAGCTCACACCTCTCACACAAAGGTGTATTTTTGTTAGGCAAAATTTTTTTCTCTTGTTTTTTGTATCCTGATGGGGGGTTCTTTTCTTTTGGTTCCTGTTTTTGTGCTGTTCTGGGTAATAATTATAGATTGTGTCATAATTAACCTTAAAGACATGCGTTACTTTACACTTCCCCTTGTTATATTTTTTACTACTTGAGGACCGCGGCTGGAGCGGCCCATCATGCCACCCTCTCTGTTGTAACTCGAGTGACACCAGGAAAACAACCCTAGTTGGTTGTACTTTTTCCGGGCCCTCCCTAACAGGAGGCCCCGGACCGGGACTTGGTCCGCCAGTCCTTTTTGTTATCATAATAGATTTGTTGATCGTTATGCTTTACATCTCTTATGTACTAAATCTGTTCTCTTTCTCAATCTTCGCTCCATCCTTTTTCTCTCCTTTTTTCCCTCTACCCTTGCCTTCTCTCTGGCGCCTTCCCTTTCCTCCCCTCCTCCCCCAGGAACCTTTGCGGAGACCATCACTCATTCTTCCCCCAGGAGACCACCGAGAAGATAGTCCTCCACAATCCGTATCCATTGCTCCAAGGACAAAGGTAAGCCCCATTCACTCATACTCGCCACCCACCCCTGACCTCCATGGCTGACTCTACACCCCATAATCTTTCTCTCAAGATCGCCTCGCATAACACCCAAGGGCTTAACTCGCCCTCCAAATGCCGTAAGGCATTTCAGAGCTACCACGCCAGAAGCCTTCATATTGTGCTCCTCCAGGAGACCCACTTTCCAGCTAGCTATACCCCTTCCTTTCTTCACAGTGGCTTTCCAACATTTTACCTGGCTAATGCCGACTCCAAAAAAAGAGGCGTTGCCGTCTTATTTGCGAAACGAATCCCATTCCTACATTCCCACACGATCAAAGATGCCGAAGGTAGATACTTATTAGTTAAAGGTCATATTGCGGGAATTTTGTACTCTATCATCTCTTATTATGCCTCCAACCAGGCCAATCAAACTTCTTTGCCTCCATGCTTTCAACTCTCGCCCCACACTTGGAAGGCAGAATTATAATGGGAGGTGACTCCAACATCTCGTTAGACCAAGTGCTTGACAAAACTAATCTAGACAAAGCCAAAATGAAAAGACCCCCTAAACAGAGTTTGCGAATCTCTCGACTTCTCCATGATAGAGGTTTGATTGACTCTTGGAGTGAATTAAACCCCACGGCCAAAGACTACACGCACTACTCGGCACCACACAAAACGTACGCCAGGATCGATCATATTTTCCTACCCAACTCGGAGATACACACTGCGACTCAATCGAATATTCACGATGTCCCATGGTCTGACCACTCTCTAGTGACCCTGCACGTGACTAGCTCCCTCTCCCCTCCCGGCCCCCCTCAGTGGCGCCTTAGTAAAACCCTTCTATCCAATCCAGTCCATTGCACCATGCTGGAAAGAGACATTCTGGAATTCTTCAGCCTCAATGATACCGGGGACATTTCCCCAAGCAATCTATGGGGAGCACATAAGGTGGTTCTGAGGGGGAAAATAATTCAACTAGCGTCTAAACTAAAACGGGATAGGAAGATAGATGTGGAAAAACTTGAGAGCGAATTTAAGTCTTGTAGTAAAACACACAAAAGCAACCCTACCTCAGAAACTCTAGCCAATCTGGATTCTGCCCGGGTCGCCCTCAACTTAGCCCTCATGTCCAATGCAAACAAATATTTAAGCGGGCTAAGTGGCAGGTTCTATCTACAGACCGGGAAAATTGGTCTGCAGCTGGCAGCAAGGCTCTCCCCTAAAATAAGAACCCCATAAAGTTCAAAACTATATTCCAAATCCACTCCGACCGATCCTGACTCTTTTTAGAAGAGGTTGCAATTCCCAAACTCACAAACTCTCACCGTGACATAATGGACTCCCCTTCCAGATCAAGGAAGTCCAGGACGTCATCAAGAGCCTCAAGCCTGACTCTGCCCCAGGCCCAGATGGATTTTCGTCCTGTTACTATAAAACCTTCTCTGAGGTCCTATCTCCTTATCTGGTCCGGCTCCTCAACTCCCTTCGGGAGGGCTCTCATTTGGAGCCAGCGGCCAACCTTGCATTCATTTCGGTCATTCCCAAGCCAGGTAAAGACCCCAGCGAAGTAGGCAACTACAGGCCAATATCTTTAATTAATAATGATCTAAAAATCATGACAAAAATTTTAGCAAACAGGATGGCCTCGTTTATTGGAAAATATATAAACAAAGACCAGGTGGGTTTTATCCCGGGGAGACAGGGGCCGGACCAGATTAGGAGAGCTATCGACCTCATTTCCCTCATGCAATCTTCCTGGGACGGGAGCCCTCCTCAATCTGGATTTATTCTCTCCATAGATCTCCAAAAGGCCTTTGACACGGTCACCTGGCCGTACCTTTTCAAAAATGGGGCTTCGGTCCGAAATTTCTCACAACTCTTTCATCCCTCTACTCTTCCCCAAAAGCCCAAGTTAAATTGCAGGGTCACCTCTCCGACCAATTCCCAATCCTCAAGGGCACCAGGCAAGGTTGCCCCCTCTCCCCCATTCTTTTTGCCATAGCGATCGAAACACTAGCCTTAGCCATCAGACAACACCCAGATATCCATGGAGTACATTGTGGCCAAAAAACCCATAAATGCTCACTCTTTGCGGATGACGTGTTGCTATTCATTACCTCCCCACTCATCTCCACGCCTAATATTCTCCGTCTGCTTCACAATTTCGGTGTAATTTCAGGACTTCAGGTAAACATGTCCAAGTCTACCGCCCTTAACATATCTACCCCTCAAGAACTGATAGATAGAATTAAAGCCCACTGCCCTTTCTCTTGGAGCTCCTCCTCTCTCCCTTACTTAGGTATTCACCTTACCCCCAAGTTTGAGCTTTTATTTCGCCACAACTACCCTCCCTTATTAAAGAAGTTATCGGAAGACCTGGAGCAATGGTCTCTCTATAAATTGTCATGGCTGGGACGGGTAAATGCCATTAAGATGACCTTGCTACCCAGGATCTTATATCTCTTCCGGTCCCTTCCCTTACCCATTCCAAAACGCATACTCGACAAATTCCAGTCAACAATTATTCGATTTATCTGGGGAGGGAAAGTCCACCGCCTCTCTAAGTCAGTTCTTTATAGATCAAGGAAAAAAGGGGGCCTGGGTCAACCTAACCTATGGTGGTACTTTCAAGCGGCCCAACTTTGTCAATTTTCGGCCATATACTCTAAAGGCCGGAAACCCGACTGGGTAGACTTAGAAAACAAGCTACTCCGAATCATACCCTTGACTTTCTTGCCTGGAGACCACAAAAGGAAAGGCTCCCGATCCTTTCACCAACATTGTCACACACTCTAGCCTTGTGTGACGCCCTTCACAAAAAACACTCCCTGATCTCGCCCTGGCACCCCCTCGCACATATCTTCCACAACCCCCACTTCCCCCCAGGTCTCAATATCAAGGCTTTCCAGTGGTGGCTAGATAAGGGTCTCTATAGAATAGAACATTTCTTTAATTGCAATGGCCCCTTATCTCTTAAACACTGCATCTCCAAATTGGACATGCCATCCTCAGAATCTTATCGCTACTATCAACTTTTACATTATCTGCAGGGGATTTGGAGGACCCATGACAAATATCTGTCGGTAACTCCATATGAGCTCTGGTGCGCCTCAGCCATGGGGGTCAGGGGGGGAATTTCCCTTATCTATTCTGCGTTGGCTGATCCTCAGGGAAAAGCGAACTACATGGTGAAGTGGGAGCAAGACCTTCAGTACGAATGGGATCTGGATACCTGGCACCTGAATTTCGCTCGCTCCTACAGGGGCATTCTTAATAGCGCCCTTGTGAAAGCAGATCTTAAGGTTATGTCCCGATGGTACCTGGTCCCCACCCGGCTCACCAAGTGTTTTCCTCAGTCCTCTCCGCTCTGTTTCAGAGGGTGCGGCATGCAGGGCTCTCTCCTTCATACGTTTTGGGAATGCCCCAAAATCAGGGGTTATTGGAACAAAGTCTTCAGACTCATTCGCAAAACCACGGGTCACGCAATCAAACAGGACCCCACTATTGCCCTTCGCAACTCTCACATTCCCAATGTCCCTAAACAGACACTCTCTCTAATCCACTTTATTCTTCTGGGTGCCAAGATTACGCTGGCACACTCCTGGAAATCTCCCTCAGTTTACTTTTCACAGGCCAAACAAAAAATATCCTGGATAATGGCACAAGAAAAAGTAGCCAGTAAGATAGTGGACTCAGCTGAGAAATTTAGATGTATATGGGAGCCTTGGGCTGCATACGTTGGAATATCCCTTTTACCCTGATATTACTCAAGGTCCCTCTCCCCCCATTTCCTCTATATCCAGGCTCCTCCGCGAAGGTTCCTACCCTTCCCTTTCTCCTCCCCACCCTTGTTCTTTCTCTCCTTCTTTCCCTTTCACTCTCCCCCTCTGACTTTCTTTATTACTTTTACCTTGTAGCAGGGTCGCTTTGATCCACAGTTTCATCTGAAGCGTACTGTATGAAAGTTGGTCATTCCAACCATTCAGGTCTACTTGTTTTTTCTTTCTCTGTTATTACACATATGCCTCACTTTTCTTTATTTAGGCCTTTGTTATGGGTTCCCACCCCGAGTTTGGGCTGGAGGGATCTGTCCTCCTCCCGCCCATGTTATGGCAACTTCTCTAGGTTAAATGCAACTTCTCATAGTGGTTCTGGCATTTTACAGGTTTGGGATTTAGGACAGCAGACCCTCCTGGGCTAACCTCGCGGGTCTTTCGGGAACTCCTGGGTCAGTCCCCTCACAGCAAGATCCCTATGGGGTGAGGGGTCCTGGCCTGGGATTGATCCTGATGGATCTGGAAACGGGGATTTTCATGTTTAAGTATTTATTTCCTCCATCCAAGATCTGTTAAAGGAGCTGGCTGATTACTTCCAGTGGACCGCCACTTACACGGAAGTCTCTTTTATTACCTGGGATCATTTTGTTCTTGTCTTTTGTATTTCTCCTCCGTTTTAGTTTTTTCTGATGACATATGATTTGTACCAACGCTCCTGTTCTTGTTGTCATTGTCGGATGGATGTTATGTTCGAAAGTTTTAATAAATGATTTCTGAAACTCAAAAAAAAAAAGAAAATACAAAAAAAGATGACTATACAACATAATTCTAAACATTATTCTGGAGATCTGGCTTTAAAAAAATAAAAGATAATTCAGGAGATCACGAGAAATAAGAAATAATACGTTTGTGAGTAGGGATGAGCTTCGAGTCCAAGTCTAACTCATGTTCGACTCGAACATTGCCTGTTCAGCGAACAGTGAACAATTTGGGCTGTTCGTGGCAAATTCGAAAAGCCGGAACACCCTGTACAAGTCTATGGGAGAAATCTAAAGTGCTAATTTTAAAGGCTGATATGCAAGTTAATGTCCTAAAAAGTGTTTGGGGACCCGGGTCCTGCCCCAGGGGACATGGATCAATGCAAAAAAAAGTTTTAAAAACTGACTTTCTTTCAGGAGCAGTGATTTTAATAATGATTAAAGTGAAACAATAAAAGTGTAATATTCCTTTAAATTGCTTACCTGGTGGGTGTGTATAGTATGCCTGGGAAGGGGCGCATGTTTCCCGTGCTTAGAACTGTCCTTGCACAAAGTGTCATTTCGCAAGGAAAAAAAGTCTTTTAAAATCACTTTCCATTGTCGGCTCCCGTAATACAGAGAACACTCAATGAGTGTTCGCTGTATTAGCCGACAATTCATTCATTGATAAAAAATTAAAAATTAAAAAAATAAAACGTGGGGGTTCCCCTAAATTCAATTACCAGGCCCTTCAGGTCTGGTATGGATATTTTTACGTGGGGGTCCCCCTAAATATCCATACCAGACCCTTTATCCGAGCACGCAACCTGGCAGGCCGCAGGAAAAGGGGGGGGTGAGAGAGCGCCCCCCCCTTCCTGAACGGTACCAGGCCACATGCCCTCAACATTGGGAGGATGCTTTGGGGGTCTGTGACCCCTCAAAGCACCATGTCCCCATGTTGATGGGGACAAGGGCCTCATCCCCACAACCCTGGCTGGTGGTTGTGGGGGTCTGTGGGTGGGGGGCTTATCAGAATCTGGAAGCCCCCTTTAACAAGGGGACCCCCAGATCCCACCCCCCCCCCTGTTTGAAATGGTAAGGGGGTATAAAAGTATCCCTACCATTTCACAAAGAAAGTGTAAAAATGGTTAAATAAGACAAACACACTTTTGAAAAATTCCTTTATTAAAAATAAATAAAATTAAAAAAAGATTCCAGCAGTGGTAATCCACTCTTGCTATCCAGCGACGGATGATCATCTCTCTGGGGTCCAGCGATGGCTGATCTGATCCGGCGACAGGGGATCTCTCAGTCCAGCGCTGTCCATACATGCATCCCTCTTCTGTCTCCACTGCGGAGACACTGCGGGGATCCCAGCGCTGACGTTTCTTTTATTAGGAGGGCGGGGCCACCGTTACCTGACCCCACCCCCTCTGACACTGATGAGGGAAGCCATGGGGTTCCCCAGTGACGTATGGGTGACCCCGCCCCCTCTGATGTAACGCAGGGGATGGTGTGTTCAGGGTGATCTGCAGTGTTAGTTTTTCTGCCACACATAGCGTTTTTCTTTTAGGTTAAAAAGTAGAATTTTGGTCTCATCTGACCAGAGCACCTTCTTCCACATGTTTGCTGTGTCCCCCACATGGTTTCTCACAAACTGCAAACAGGACTTCTTATGACTTTCTTTCACCATGCAGAAGAGTTGGTGGAGTTGATAACAAAGCCGTCCTCATCCTCTGTCACCCAGATTCAGAGTAGTTTGCCTTACAACTCAGCTGCCAAAGTGGCCCATTCCACTGGCTCTTTGTCCACAGTAACTACTTCCATAGCCCCACCACCATGGCATGCACGGAGGAGTCCCCAGAACTATTCAACCACAGTGTAGGGTACATGCTACTGGAGGATGTGCATCGATTTGAAGGCTCCAATGTTGGTTCCCAGGTTGAGGAAGGGAGTAATGTGAGCCTAGAGAGAGAGGGGGTGCCCAAGAAGGACAAGAAACAGGTAAACTGCCAAGTTTGCTTCAGTGATGAGAAAGGAGGGAATGATCAGGTTCCTGACTGTACGTGGGTGCCTGAGAGGAGGAGGCACAACTCAAACAAGGCAAGATGTCCTCTAGGGGGCAGATTAAGGGCAGCCACCCTATTGCATCACACCATAGAGCTCTGCAGGTGCAGGCCGTGCTGCTGACTCCCCGCTAAAAGTTTCTTGGTGTGGTCCTTTTTTGACACTTGTGCAGCAGATTGCACCTTTGCTGTTTGCAACCCATGTCTGAAGTGGATCAAGCGTGGCCAGAACAGCAGCAGCTTGGGCACCACATGCTTGACCAGACATATGATGACCTGCCATGTAGTCCGTTGGTAACAGCACTTGAAAGACCCACATCAAAGAAAAAGACTGCTCCTTGCCCCTCATCTGGGATCTCCAACCCTACTATTCCTCTAGTCCTCTCAAAAACCTGCACTGAGAGGAATGAAGGTATAGCAATAGGTGTCCCAAGAACTTGCAGCCAACCTGCTAGCAGTACACCACCATCTGATTTTAGTAGGCAAATCTCCCTATCCCAGTTGCTAAACCGTAAAAAGAAATTCAGTCCCAGCCATCCACATGCTCAGTGTCTAAATGCTAGCTTGGCCAAATTTCTAGCACTGCAACTGATGTCTTTTCAGCTGGTAGACCCTGCCCCCTTTTGTGGAATATGCTGTACCTCAGTGGTAGGTCTCAAAACACCATTTCTTTTCACAGAAAGCCATTCCGGCTCTCTACCGGCATGTGGAAGTCCATGTTTTGGCCTCAATGGACAGGGCGGTCAGCAGTAAGGTTCATATTACTGCTGACTCATGGTCCAGCAGGCATGGGCAGGGACAATACCTTTCCTTCATGGCACACTGAGTATCTCTGCTGGCAGCTGGGAATGATGCAGGACAGGGTTCAGTGCTGTTGGAGCTTTTTCTACCACCATGCCTCCAAAATTCTAGTAGTGATCCTGCTGCAGCTCTCTCCTCCATCCCCTCTTCTTCTTCCTCTATGGCCTCTTCTGCAAATGTATCCTTTGAACCAGCGGTGCTCTGTAAGCATTAAAAGGGCTATGCAAGCAGTCAGGCTAAAAGATGCCATGGGGTGCTTGAGTTGTTCTGCCTAGGGGTCAGGAGCCACACCAGAGCAGAGATTCTGTCAACTCTTCAGAGGCAGGCTTAGAGGTGGTTGATGCCACACCAGCTTCAGCCAGGAATGGTTGTATGTGACCCAGCCTTACAGGATCTCCTGAGGCAGGCCAGAAATGTCTGTGGTCATTTCCGCTGGTCATACAATGCCAGTGCTTGGCTGGCTGACATTCAAAGGGAATTCAACCTGCCCACCAACCGCCTCATTTGCGACATGCCCATCAGGTGGAACTCAACCTTGGCAATGCTGCAGCAGCTGCACACACAGTAGAGGGCCATCAATGAGTACCTGTGTGAGTATGGCACCAGGACAGGGTCAGGGGAGGTTGGCTTTTTTTCATTACGCCAGTGGCTACTGATCAAGGATGCATGCACTCTCCTGTCACCATTTGAGGAGGCCACAAGGATTGTGATCTGCAACAATGCATGCATCAGTGACACTGTCTCTCTAGTCTTCCTGTTGGAGCACACACTTCCTGGAATCATGGACAGGGCACTCGAGCCTGAACAGCGGGAGGAAGAGGATGACTTCCTTACCTCTCAAGGCCCCCTTTATCCAGATAGCATTTCTGTGGGCCCGCAAAACACACAAGAAGAAGAGGAGGCGGAGGAGGATTGTGTCAGCATGGATTCAAGGGATGATTTTCAGTCCTGCGAAACCCAAGGAGTTGTATGTGGCTGGGAATAGATAGTTACATATCATGTGCTCCTTAGTAACCCAGAGGAATCAGATGCCTCTGCAAACTTATGCTGCATGGCCCCCTTGATTCTGCAAAGCCTGCAAAAGGACCCTAGGATTTGTGGTATCAAGGAGAGGGATCATTACTGGCTGACAACCCTCCTTGATCCATGTTACAAGGGTAAGGTTGCAGAACTCATCCTTCCTGTCAGGGCTGAACTTAGCCCTTCCTTCTCAAAGCTGGCTGCTCAGCTGTCAGCTAATTGCCAGCTCCTATCTCTCCACTGTGACGCACCTGCTGATGATATTCTGCTTGTCAGTCCTACCTACTTAAGATGTCCAGTCCAGATGATCTCTGCCTTTGCTTTGGTCACATCTCTAGAGACACTCTCATCTTTTCCTGTTAAAGACTTGCTTGGCTGACATTCCTTCTGGTTCCAGATCCTGTTTGCTGTTCTACTACGCTCATCTCTGGCTCCCTGATGTGTTTGCTTGTCTGACTATCCATGCTGGTTCCTGAACTCTGGCTATGTTTTGACTATATTTACTTTTTTTTTATCTTTATTCAACTCAAGTGTGATTTAACTGTACTTCTGTCTCAGTCTGATTCATGGTTTCTGACAGTAGGTGAAGGCCATGAATTCAGAAGAGGCAGTCAATACACTTGTTGGTAATATTTTTTCCAGATTGGATGAGCAGGATCACCGCATGGATCAGTTTTCCATGGCGTTACAAATGCTCCTGAGTCACATAGGTTAACCTGGAATCTTCCACTATGGCTGCTCCTGTACAACCTGTGTTGCAGGCCATCCCTGCTACTGCTCTAGTCTCTGTGCGGGCACCCGCCTTGAGTTTACCTCTATAAGAGGTATGTCTGGTTCCGCTCCTCTTCCCCAGCAATATGGGGGGCGATCCAGTCCAATGCAGAGGGTTTTTCAACCAGGTTGAGATATACTTTGAGATTCTTCCACAGGCGTTTCCCACGGACAGAAGCAAAGTAAGTTTCATGATATCTTTGCTTTCTGAGAGAGGCTTGGCTGGGGCAAACCCTCTATGGGAGACACAAAAACAGGTTGTCTTGAGTTACCCTGAGTTTGTGGCCTCCTTTAAAAGGGTCTCATCTGCATAAAACAGAGTACGAGAACTGTTGTTGATTACGCCAATGAATTCTGTACTCTGGCAGCAGAGGTTGCTTAAAACAAAGAGGCACTCGTGGCTACTTTTTTTCATGGTCTCTCGGATACCATCAAGGATGAGATAGCAGCCCGGGATATAACCACTGAGCTGGAGAAGTTGATCATGTTTGCCATTCTCATTGACTCCAGACTCAGAGAAAAAATCCCTTTTAGGGAGCGTTTGCGGAAGCCTCCTATACATTTTTCTCCAAACTTTGCAGTCCCACCCTTGCCCCCCTCACCTCCCATGCCTCCTGGTACTGAGTCGGTCTGTGAAGATGAACCTATGCACTTGGGCTTCATGCATATCTCTGCGGATGAGAGAACCATTAGGAGGAAGGAGAGATTGTGCCTTTATTGTGGCCAGGCAGGGTATTTTTTGAAGTCTTGTGCTACCCGTCAAGGGAACGCCAGAACCTTAAGGTCCTGTCATGGACAGGCCTTAGGTAGTGTTGTTTTCGTCCCCAGTTATCCAGAAGGATAAGCTTCTGGTTTTGGTTACCCTTTCTTGGGTTGAGTTGTCCATCGAGATACAAGCTCTAATTAACTCATTGACTCTGGGGCTGCAAGCCTGTTCATTGATGCTGCCTTTGTAGTGCAGCACATGATTCCGCTGCAGCTTTGTGGCACTCCACTTGCCATTGAGGCTCTTGATGGGAGACATCTACAGCCTGCCCATGTGACTCATGAGACTGTTCTATTGTCCATGGCAGCAAGGGCTCTTCACCATGAGATAATCCAATTCCAAGTTATTTCCTTCACCTAAGTTTTCACTGGTTATTGGTTATCCCGGTTACAGAGGCACAACCCCTCTTTTGACTGGATCCATGCTGAGGTTCTCTCCAGATCACCACAATGCAGTAAGACATGCTTCCAGAAGGTAGTCACGGTCCTGTGCACTTCTTCACTCTCCTCCCTGCTGGAGGACTACTGCAGTTTTAGCGATGTCTTTGACAAAGGTCAAGCCAGTAGTTTGCCTCCACAATGGTCGTATGATTACACAATTGGCCTTCAGCCTGTGGCATACCCCCTTGTGGCCGGGTTTACCCTTTGTTGGTCTTTGAGGATAATGCCATGGGGGATAATGTTTCATAGGCAAATCCTTGTCTCCTGTTTGATGCTGGTTTCTTCTTTGTGAAGACGAAGAGTGGTGAACTAAAACCTTGCATTGATTATAGGGGTCTCAATCATTTCACGATTAAGAATGCCTATCCGATTCCATTGATTATGGAGTTCTTTGACCGCCTCAAGGGAGCAACGGTTTTCACGAACCTTGCTTTGAGAGGGGCATGCCATCTCGTGAGGATTAAGGAGGGCGACGAGTGGAAAACTGAGTTTAATACCAGAATAGGCCATTATGAGTAGCTCCTAATGCCTTTTGGCCTTTGTAATGCCCCAGAAGTTTTCCAGGAATTTATTAACAATGTCCTCTGAGATTTGTTGCAGTTATGCGTGGTGGTTTATCTCGACGATATCCTCATATTTTTCAAATCTCTGGAGAGCCACCACACAGATTTCTGTTGTGTGCTTCAGAAACTAAGAGAGAACAATCTCTATTGTAAATTGGAGAAGTGCGAATTCCATCCTGAACAGGTTAAATTCCTAGGTTATGTCATTTCCACTGCTGGTTTTGCGATGGACCCAAATAAACTTTCATCAGTCCTACAGTGGCCCCTACCCATGGGTTTACATCCTCTGCAGAGTTTTCTTGGCTTTACCAACTATTATCGGAAGTTTATTTGTAACTTTTTGTCTCTGGTCAAGCCCCTGATTAATATTACCAGAAAGGACGGTAACCCACAGAGTTGGTCTTCAGAGTTCATTAAGGCCTTTGAGAGTCTCAAGGCTGCCTTTGTTTCTGCTCCTGGCACATCCTGATCCTATGCTACCTTTATATCCTTGAGCTTGATGCTTCTGAGAATGGAGTTGTTGCCCTTCTGTCTCAACCTCTGAGAGCACTATGTGTCCTTGTGGCTACTTTCCCAAGAAATTTTCACCTGCAGAGTACAATTATGAGATTGGTGAGAGCTGTTGTTGGCGATCATTTTAGCCCTGAAAGAATGAAGACGTCTCCTCCAAGGTACCACTGTGCCAGTTCTCATTCTTACTGACCATAAGAATCTCACATTCTTGTCTGAGGCTAAACGCCTCTCTCCCAGAAGGGCGCAATTGGCTCTTTTCTTGTCTAGTTTCAATTACAGTGTCTCATTCTTATCCAGTACTAAGAATGTAAGGGCTGACGCTTTGTCACAACAATTTTATTCTACTTCCAAGATAGAGTCGGTTCCGGTTTCTGTGGTTCCTCCTGATCATATTCTAGCTAAAGTTCGCACCAGTCTCACTTCTCCTTTGGGTGCCAAAATTCTTGCTGTTCAGGTCCATGCTCCTCCTGAGAAAACTTGTAACTTCTGCTTTGTCCCAGAGAGTGGCTGTATTGCTGTGTTCCAGACAATTCGCCCAAGGCTGCTGGCTACCCTGGGAAGAATCAACTCTTTTGGGCCATTTACCAATAATTCTGGGAGCCTAGTCTACATGCTTATGTAACCACCTTCATAGCCACCTTTTCCATGTGTGCCCAGAGTAAGACTCCACAACACCTTCCAGTGGGCCTCCTACAACCCATACCCAATGGAGAGAGGCTCTGGACCCACCTGTCTATGGATTATATTGTGGCGTTACCCAACTCCCGGGGTGTGACGGGAGGGAACATGGAACCCAGAATCCCTTGAAAAGGTTGGGAAACCCATGTTTCAACTCCCCATACAACTCTTATGTCTAAGTCACCCTGTGCCATCCTGAGAAAATATATCTTGGATTACTTAAAATGTAAGTAAGTAATATTTTTCCACAGTATCTCCCAGGATATATGTGAAGACTATTCTTAGGTTGTTAATTCTGAACAATACACAATCCTTGAAAGAGCTGATTACATTGACCTCCAGAGATGGACTGTCTGCTCACCTAGGCTGCCTTAAGTGCTGTGTTAATTAACATGTTAATTAATTAATTGTATTTTAAGTTATTGGTATAGGGGAGGGGGAGTATCCATGAGCAGCACTACCTCATTATCTAACCCCTTGTGTTAAAAGTGTATAAAAAGGCTGTATTCTGTTCAATAAAGGTTTTCAAGATTCTACAAGCTATTTTTGGCTAGACCTGTATTCAATGCAGCTATGAGAATATATCTCTCTGATAGTCAGGTTGGAGGAAGCGGGATATACTAACGGAAGCACTCAATTGGAGTGTGGGATCAGATCCGTCACACGGGGCAACATCCTTATCCTTATGATGGTTCTCGAAAATGTACCATTGTATTCCACTTAAGAAGTTACCCACTTCTAAGGAATTGGCTTCCATTTTTGCTTTGGAGATCTTTCGCTTACATGGGCTACCCAAGGCGATTGTCTCGAACAGGGGTAGTCAGTTTGTGTCCCAGTTCTAGCAAGCCTTTTGTGTACAGTTGGGAATTCAGCTTGCTTTCTCCTCTGCATATCACCCACAGTCTAATGGGGCCACAGAATGAGCCAATCAGTCCTTGGAGCAATTCCTAGTTGCTATATTTCTGACCATCATAACAACTGGTCAGACCTCTTACCGTGGGTGGAGTTTGCTCACAACAGTGCCTTGAATTCTGCTTCCCTGTTTATGGCGAACTATGGTTTCCAACCTTCCACGTTGCCTGAATAATTTTGTTCCACAGAGTATTCCTGCATTAGTGGAGCATCTCTGTGGTCCATTTGGTCCATTTTGGCACAAGTCCATGAGGCTTTGCGACATGCTAATGATAGGTACAGACTCCATACTGACCGCAGAGACCTGCCTCTCTGAAGTTCACACCACGGTTTATTGGATGTTTTCATATACTTTGCAGGATTAACTCAGTGGGCTTACGCATTAGACCTTCCTTCTAATATGTGTACCTCAAAATGTATTTCATGTCTCCTTATTAAAACCTTTGGTCTACAATCGCTTTACCACCTTGGAACAGCCCTCACAGTGTACAGGTTGAGTACCATGAGGAGTGTGAAGTCCTGTCCATTGTTGACTCCTATAGGTTCCATGTGCGCATATGGCACCTGGTGCATTGGAAAGGGTACAGTACAGAGAAATGCTCTTGGTTCTCATCCTCATATGTACATGCCCCTGATTTCCATATACGTTTTCCCCTCAAGCCTGGTGGTCCTCCAAGCGGAAGGGGTCATTAAGAAGGGCTGGGCCCAGCTCTTCCTTCACAAAGCTGGTCAGCTGTCAGCTAATTGCCAGCTCCCATCTCTCCACAGTGACTCACTTGCTGATGATATCCTGCTCGTCCATCCTGCCTACTTAAGTCATCCAGTCCAGATAATCTCTGCCTTCACCTTGGTCACATGTCTAGAGACTCTCTGCTGTGTTTCTGTTAAAACTTGCTTGGCTGACATTCCTTCTGGCTCCAGATCCGGCTTGCTGTTCTACTACGCTCCTCTCTGGCCACCAGATGTTTTGGCTTGTCTGACTATCCATTCTGGTTCCTGAAATCTGGCTATGTTTTGACTACGTTTACTCGGTTTACTTTTTTTTTGTTATTATTATTATTATTCAACAAGTGTGATTTACCTGTAGTTTTGTCTCAGTCTGATTCATGGTTTCTGACACTGCCTTTACAGAGGGAGCAGAGGATGAAACATCTTCAGGGGGCCTTGAAGAAAGGTTTATGCAATACATTTCCAGACCTTGGGAGGTTACAATTTCCTGGTGATGGACAATATGTTGGTCAATCAGAGGAAGAGCGCTGGAAAGGTGGCTGGCAGACCGATGCCTTTAAACAATTTTTCCCCAACACCAAGGTCTGTTCAGTTCTAGAAACCATTGCCATCATCTGCATTAAATGCAAGAATATCTAGGGGCAAGAGCAGACTTGTAGACCTTTCCAACAGAGCATCCACTGGGTTACGGGATCTTGAGGATGGACCACTGGCCAGAACTTGCTCAATATACAATTGAGCTACTGGCTTGTCCTGAATCCATCATGTTTTCTAAACACACATTCAGTGCTATTGGAGGGTTTGTAATGGATCAAAGAATGTGCCTGTCCTCAGACTCCATTGATAGGTTTACATTCATAAAAATAATCTGTCTTGAATCAACATCTATCAAGCAACTGATGCTGATGTAACTGAATTTGCTATGGATGTGGGATCCCTTGAAGAGCTGCCTATGCTGACTATCCTGTTCCTCCTCAATCTTGTTGATGTTAGCTTCCAACAATATTTTTGGTTCAGAGCACCACTAAAGGCCCAATTTTTCTGCCCCTGTTCAACCACTTCAATACAGGATATTTATACACCCTTCCTTCCCAGACCAATGTTTAGCTTTCAGTGCTCACATTTTGAATGCCAATTACTCAGTCATTCAACACTGTACCCAAACAACATTTTTATAATTTTTTTCTTTCAAATAGAGCTTTCTTTTGGTGGTATTTAATCACCACTGGGTTTTTTATTTTTTGAGACATAAGTGAAAAAATAGCAAAAAAAAAAAAAAAAAAAAAAACACTTTTTCTTTAGTTTCTGTGATAAAATTTTGCAAATAAGTCATTTTTGTTCATAAATTTGAGCCAAAATGTATACAGCTACATCTCTTTGGTAAAAATAACCCAAATTAGTGGATATTATTGGATATTATTTACTCTCTGTAACTCTCTACAACCTATGGTGCAAATCATTGAAAATTGATCACATCTGATTACACCTGATGCATTGCCTATCTCATTGAAAAGTAGACAGTCAAAGGTATTTAGCAAGAGGCATGGTGAATTTTTGAAGTTGTAATTTTTTTCCCACAATTCTTGGGAAAATTAAGATTTTTTTTTTTTAAATCCCAAAATTGTCATAATAACAAGTTATTTTTCACACACAGCATATGCATACTTCCAATTACACCCCAAAATACATTCTTCTACTCCTCTTGAGGATGATGATACCACATGTGTGTGACTTTTTCACAGCCTGGCCACATACAGAGGCCCAACATACAGGGAGCACCATCAGGTGTTCTAGGAGTATAAATTACACATCTAATTTCCTAAAGACCTATTACACTTTTGAAGGCACAAAATTACTTTATTTTGGAAAGCAAACACCCCAACGTCTATTCTATGAGGCATAATGGGTCTTTTAAAAGAGAAAGGGGGGGGGGGGGTAAGGTGCACTATGGGGACAGGAAATGCTGCTAAGAGTTTAAATGAACAGGCAGAACCTATGTATAAATATATAAAGAAATATATGAAAAATGTATAGAAAATGTATACAAAATATATGGAAAAAAGGAGGTGACGTCATTGGACGTCATCTTTTATTTTTATTTTAAAAATGTCCTATGCATGGGAAACACACCGGTTGCAATTCAGGATACACTAGACACTGAGCACAATGTCACTTTGATTGGATTATTGAGGAATCTTCTGAAGTTATTTTTTCATTTAGATTTTTTCTTTTTTTTTTCTTTTTTGTGTGTTTTTTTGTGTTTTTTGTGCTTTTTGTGTTTTTTGTTTTTTGCGATTTCACATTCTTGGATGGTTCTTTAATGGATTTTAATGCATTAGGATTATATACTGTAGCAACTTTATTAGCATGTTTTTGCACTAATAAGCACACAGCACTTTTTATAGTACTAAGGTGTGGATTTTAGAATGCATATATAATTTTTCTAATATTGTAATTTTATAGCGAGTATATATATATTTTTTATTATTATTGTATTTTTTATACTGATTATTTCACATGCAATTTGTAAAGTAATAATTTAGCAATTTGGGTGGTACTAACACTTAAGAAAACGATTTAGTCATTTATTTATTTTCAATACTGGTTTCCATATGTCATATATGTTCAATTAATAGTAGGAGAGTTCCGTAGCTACCACTTCAGTATTTGCATAATGAGTCTTTTGAACAGTTAATTTTTTTACACAAGTCTTCAGAAAAAGTGGAAAGGGAATGAAAATCTTTGATGGGCTGGTGACTGGTACTTGGGTACTCTGATGGGTGCTGACAGGTACTTAGATGGGCAGTGATAGGTACTCAGATGGGCTGTGACAGGTACTCAAATGGGTAGTGACAGGTACTTAAATGGGCTGTGACAGGTACTCAGATGGGCAGGGACAAGTACTCAGGTACTCAGATGGGCTGTGACACGTACTCAGGTACTCGTGTACTCAGATGAACTGTGACAGGTATTCAGGTACTCGGGTAAACTGATGGCCTGGTGAGAGGTACTTTGGTAATCTGATAGGTTACAGATAAGTACTCGGGTACTGTGATGGGCTGGTGACTGGTACTCGGGTACTCTGATGCATGCTGACAGGTACTTAGATGGGCAGTGTCAGGTACTCAGATGGTGTGTGATAGGTACTCAGGTACTCGTGTACTCAGATGAACTGTGACAGGTACTCGTGTACTCAGATGAACTGTGACAGGTACTCGGGTATTTGGGTACTCAGATGAACTATGACAGGTTCTTGGGTACACAGATGGACTGTGACAGGTACTTGGGTACTCAGATGGACTGTGACAGGGACCTGGGTAGTCAGATGGACTGTGACAGGTACTCAGGTACTCAGATGGGCTGTGTCAGGTACTCAGGTACTCAGATATACTATGACGGGTACTCAGGTACTCGGATACTCAGATGGGCTGTGACAGGTACTCAGGTACTCAGAAGCGCTGTCACAGGTACTCAGGCACTTAGATATACTTTGACAGGTATTCAGGTACTCTGATGGCTTGGTGACAGGTACTCAGGCAATCTTAAGGCCTGGTGACAGGTACCTGGGTACTGTGATGGGCTGGTGACTGGTACTTGGGTACTCTGATGGCCTGGTGAAAGGAACTTAGATGGGCAGTGACAGGTACTCAGATGGGTAGTGACAGGTACTTAGATGGGCTGTGACAGGTACTCAGATGGACTGTGACAGGTACTCAGGTACTCAGATGGGCTTTGATAGGTACGTAGGTACTTGTGTACTCAGATGAACTGTGAAAGGAACTCGGGTACTTCGGTACTCAGATGGACTGTGACAGGTATTCAGATACTCAGAAAGACTGTGTCAGGTACTCTGGAACTCGGACTGTGACAGGTACCCAGGTACTCAGATGGACTGTGACAGGTACTCGGGTAATTGGGTACTCAGATGAACTGTGACAGGTTCTTGGGTACACATATGGACTGTGGCAGGTACTTAGGTACTCAGATGGACTGTGACAGGTACCTGGGTACTCAGATGGACTGTGACAGGTACTCAGATACTTGGGTACTCAAATGGACTTCGACAGGTACTCAGGTACTCAGATGGGCTGTGACAGGTACTCAGGTACTCAGATATACTATGGTGGGTACTCAGGTAATCAGATACTCAGATGGGCTGTGACAGGTACTCAGGTACTCAGAAGCACTGTCACAGGTACTCAGGCACTCAGATATACTTTGACAGGTATTCAGATACTCTGATGGCCTGGTGACAGGTACTCAGGTAATCCTATGGCCTGGTGACAGGTACTTGGGTACTGTGATGGGCTGGTGACTGGTACTTGGGTACTCTGATGGCCTGGTGAAAGGAACTTAGATGGGCAGTGACAGGTACTAAGATGGGTAGTGACAAGTACTTAGATGGGCTGCGACAGGTACTCAGATGGGCTGTGACAGGTACTCAGGTACTCATATACTCAGATGAACTGTGACAGGTATTCAGATACTCAGATGGACTGTGCCAGGTACTTGGGTACTCTGATGGCCTGGTGACAGGTACTTGGGTACTCTGATGGCCTGGTGACAGGTACTTGGGTAATCTGATGGCCTGGTGAAAGGTACTTGGGTAATCTGATAGGCTACAGATAAGTACTCGGGTACTGTGATGGGCTGGTGACTGGTACTCGAGTACTCTGATGGGCGCTGACAGGTACTTAGATGGGCTATGTCAGGTACTCAGATGGTCTGTGATAGGTATTCAGGTACTCGTGTACTCAGATGAACTGTGACAGGTACTCATGTACTCAGATGAACTGTGACAGGTACTCGGGTACTTGGGTACTCAGATGAACTGTGACAGGTACTTGGGTACACAGATGGACTGTGACAGGTACTCAGGCACTCAGATGGACTGTGACAGGTACCTTGGTACTCAGATGGACTGTGACAGGTACTCAGGTACTTGGGTACTCAGATGGACTTTGACAGGTACTCAGGTACTCAGATGGGCTGTGACAGGTACTCAGGCACTCAGATATACTATGACTGGTACTCAGGTACTCGGATACTCAGATGGGCAGTGACAGGTACTCAGATGGGTAGAGACAGGTACTTAGATGGGCCGTGACAGGTACTCAGGTACAAGGGTACTCATATGGACTTTGACAGGTACTCGGATATACTGTGACAGGTACTTGGGTACTCAGATGGACTGTGGCAGGTACTTATTTGAGCTGTGACTGGTACTGGGTTACTCAGATGGGCTGTGACAGGTACTTGGGCACTGTGATGGGCTGGTGACTAGTACTTCAGTACTCTGATGGGTGTTGACAGGAACTTAGATGGGCAGTGACAAGTACTCAGATGGGCAGTGACAAATACTCAGGTACTCAGATGGACTGTGCAGTGGATGTGTATATATGTAGGATATTACATTAAAAACGCAAGCAGTTTGAAATGACTTTTTTTCTGTTAAATGTCATTTTGTGCAGGGACTGTTCTAAACACGGGAAACACATGGCACTTCACAGGCATAATATAGATACCCCCCAGGCGCGATTTTTAAAGGAATATTTCACTTTTTTTCACTTTAATCATCATTAAAATCAGTTCTCCCGCCAAAACGGCCATTTTTAAAAACATTTTAGGCATTGACCCATGTCCCCTGGGGCAGGAGCCAGGTCCCCAAACCGTTTTATAGACAGTATCTTGCATATTAGCCATTACAATTAGCACTTTTTATTTTTAACAAGTCCCATAGACTTCAATGGGGTTCTAACGTTCGTACGAATTTGCGGTCCGTTCAAAAGTTCTGGTGTGAACCGGGGTGTGTTTGGCTCATCTCTAATTAGGAACTACCTGCAGTGAGATATAGGGTTGGCTAGACTTGAATAATGCAGTGGATATATATATATATATATATATATATATATATATATATATATATATATATATATATAATGCACTACAGATCTCTAAATCACCTGCCTGCCTGAAAGTGTATTTGAAAATGTACACTAGGAATTACCTGCAGTGAGATATAGGGTCTGCTAGACTTGAATGCAGTGGATATATATATGTAGGAGTCTATATATTTTATGCACTGCAGACCACTGAATCATCTGCTTGCCTGCCTGAAAGTGCATTTGAAAACATACACCAGGAAATACAGTGGTGTGAAAAAGTGTTTGCCCCCTTCCTCATTTCCTGTTCCTTTGCATGTTTGTCACACTTAAGTGTTTCGGAACATCAAACCAATTTAAACAATAGTCAAGGACAACACAAGTAAACACAAAATGCAATTTGTAAATGAAGGTGTTTATTATTAAAGGTGAAAAAAAATCCAAACCATCATGGCCCTGTGTGAAAAAGTGATTGCCCCCCTTGTTAAAACATACTATAACTGTGGTTGTCCACACCTGAGTTCAATTTCTCTCGCCACACCCAGGCCTGATTATTGCCACACCTGTTCACAATCAAGGCATCACTTAAATAGGAGCTGCTTGACACAGTAAGGTCCACCAGAAGATCCTTAAAAGCTACACATCATGCCGAGACCCAAAGAAATTCAGGAACAATTGAGAAAGAAAGTAATTGAGATCTATCAGTCTGGAAAGGGTTATAAAGCCATTTCCAAAGCTTTGGGAATCCAGCGAACCACAGTGAGAGCCATTATCCACAAATGGCGAAGACATGGAACAGTGGTGAACCTTCCCAGGAGTGGCCGGCCGCCCAAAATTACCCCAAGAGCGCAGCGACGATTCATCCAAGAGGTCACAAAAGACCCCACAACAACGTCCAAGGAACTGCAGGCCTCACTTGCCTCAGTTAAGGTCAGCGTTCATGCCTCCACCATCAGGAAAAGACTGGGCAAAAATGGCCTGCATGGCAGAGTTCCAAGGAGAAAACCACTGCTGAGCAAAAAGAACATCAAAGCTCGTCTCAATTTCTCCACAACACATCTTGATGATCCCCAAGACTTTTGGGACAACATTCTGTGGACCGATGAGACAAAAGTGGAACTCTTTGGAAGGTGTGTGTCCAAGTATATCTGGCGTAGAAGGAACACTGCATTTCATAAAAAGAACATTATACCAACAGTAAAATATGGTGGTGGTAGTGTGATGGTCTGGGGCTGTTTTGCTGCTTCAGGACCTGGAAGACTTGCCGTGATAAAAGGAACTATGAATTCTGCTGTCTACCAAGAGATCCTGAAGGAGAATGTCCGACCATCTGTTCGTGTACTCAAGCTGAAACGAACTTGGGTTCTGCAGCAGGACAATGATCCTAAACACACCAGCAAGTCCACCACCGAATGGCTGAAGAAAAACAAAATGAAGACTTTGGAGTGGCCTAGCCAAAGTCCTGACCTGAATCCTATTGAGATGTTGTGATATGACCTTAAAAAGGCCGTTCATGCTCGAAAACCCTCTAATGTAACTGAATTAGGACAATTCTGCAAAGATGAGTGGGCCAAAATTCCTCCAGGACGCTGTAAAAGCCTCACTGCACGTTATCGCAAACGATTGGTTGCAGTTGTTGCTGCTAAGGGTGGCCCAACCAGTTATTAGGTTTAGGGGGCAATCACTTTTTCACACAGGGCCATGATGGTTTGGATTTTTTTTCACCTTTAATAATAAACACCTTCATTTACAAATTGCATTTTGTGTTTACTTGTGTTGTCCTTGACTATTGTTTAAATTGGTTTGATGTTCCGAAACACTTAAGTGTGACAAACATGCAAAGGAACAGGAAATGAGGAAGGGGGCAAACACTTTTTCACACCACTGTACCTGCAGTCAGATATAGGCTTGGCTAGACTGTAGGAGACTGTATATATATATATATATATATATATATATATATATATATATATATATATATATATTGTATGCACCGCAGATCACCAAATCACCTGCCTGCCTTAAATTGTATTTGAAAACGCACAACAGCAATGGCCTGCAGTCAGAGATAGGTTTGGAATACAGTCGATATATATATGAAGACTATATATATTTTGTGCACTGCAGATCACTGAATCACCTGCTTGCCTGCCTGAAAGTGTATTTGAAAACATACACCAGGAAATATCTGCATTCAGATATAGGCTTGGGTAGACTAGAATGCAGTGGATATATATGTGAAGGATACTGTTTATATATTTCATGCACTGCAGATCACTGAATTGCCTGCCTGCCTGAAAGTGTATTTGAAAATGTACATTAGGAACTATCTGTGGTGAGATATAGGGTCAGCTAGACTAGAATGCAGTGGATATATATGTACACCAGGAAATACCTGCAGTCAGATATAGGCTTGGCTAGACTGTAGGAGACTGCATATATATATATATATATATATATATATATATATATATATATATATATATATATATATAATTCACTCCAGATCACTGAATCACCTGCCTGCCTGTCTAAAAATGTATTTGAAAAGGTACACCAGGAACTACCTACAGTCAGATATGGGGTGGTTAGACTAGAATGCAGTGGACATATATATATATATATATATATATATATATATATATATATATATATATATATATATATATATATATATATATATATATATATATATATATATATATATATATATATATATGTAGGATACTGAATATATATTTTATGCACTGAAGAGCAATGAATCGCCTGCCTGCCTGCCTGAATGGGTATTTGAAAATGTACACCAGGAACTACTTGCACTCAGATATAGGTTTGGCTAGACTGGAATACAGCGGAAATATATATGTAGGGCACTGTATATATATATTTTATGCACTGCAGATCACTGAATTACCTGCCTTATGTATATACATATATGTAGGAGACTGTATACATATTTTATGCACACAGATAACTGAATCACCTGCCTGAAAGTGTATTTGAAAACGTACACCAGGAACTACCTGAAGTCAGATATAGGCTTGGCTCAACTGGAATGCTGTGGATATATATATATATATATATATATATATATATATATATATATATATGAAAGTATGAGATTGTATATATATATATATATATATATATATATATATATATATATATATATATATATATATATATATATATATATACATATGTATATATATATTATGCACTGCAGATCATTGAATCACATGCCTGCCTGAAAGTGTATTTGAAAATGTACATTAGGAACTACCTGCAGTGAGATATAGGGTCAGCTAGACTAGAATGCAGTGGATATATATATATATATATATATATATATATATATATATATATATATATGTAGGATACTGCATATATATTTTATGCACTACAGAGCACTGAATTGCCTGCCTGAATGGGTATTTGAAAATGTACACCAGGAACTACTTGCAGTCAGATATAGGTTTGGCTAGACTGGAATACGGTGGATATATATATGTAGGACACTGTATATATATATATATATATATATATATATATATATATATATGTGTTATGCACTGCAGATCACTGAATTACCTGCCTTATATATATACATATATGTAGGAGACTGTATACATATTTTATGCACACAGATAACTGATTCACCTGCCTGCCTGAAAGTGTATTTTAAAACGTACACCAGAAACTACCTGCAGTCAGATATAGGTTTGGCTAGACTTGAAAAAAGAGGATATATATATAATGTTATCCACTGCAGATCACTGAATCACCTGCTTGTCTGCCTGAAAGAGTATTTGAAAACATACACCAGGAAATAACTGCAGTCAGATATAGGCTTGGCTAGACTGGAATGCAGTGGATATATATCTGTAGGAGACTGTATATATATTTTCTGCACTGAAGATCACTGAATCACCTGCCTGCCTGAAAGTGTATTTGAAAATGTACACCAGGAACTACCTGCAGTCAGATATAGGCTTGCCTCAACTGGAATGCTGTGGATATATATATATATATATATATATATTGTGACAGAGCGAGGCTCTGTCCCTATGAAATTGGAGGAAAACGAGACGCAGACACAGAGTTTGCATATCTCCAGCCCTGTGTCTGGGTCTTGATGTTAACGAGCAGGGTGTGTGCCCAGCTGCATATAAGCCATATAAATGAAGGGCTGTTGGTGTGGAAGGTGGAGGAGTGTGAACAGCTTGCTGCTGGCTGAAGAGTGGTTTGCCCTGTGGGAGACTGTAGTCCGTGTAAGGGACTGGGAAAGGCTGACAACCTTGAGAGTCATGAAGACTAAGGAAGTCGGTGAGTCCAGGGGGCTGGAAAGAGTTGACAAATCTGTTGGGAGCAAGCAGAGGAACTGTTGACAATTGAGAGCCAGGTGGCTTGGTATGTTCATTTGTGTGCTGAATGAATTTAAACCCCTGCGTGGGATTACTGGATGAACTAAATATTTTTGTTTTCTTATAATAAACGTGGGCTACCAGGCCCTTAACCATAAAACGCCTGCCTGATGTAGACTAAAACGTGCATCTACCAATTGTGCTTAATCACCCCAACATTACAAGTGGTGCTCGAATGCGGGCACGTAGATGGTGGAATCCGGGTCCTTGCTCCATGGTGAGTCGCATCAGGAACTACTGCTAGCTGTGTGTGGCAGCCAGGCGAACAGCATTGCGTATACGTTTATTTGATGGACTGTGTTGAATGCGGGTTGTGTACCTGTGAAGGAAGAATCAAACATCAGATTTTTTTTTTCTCCTTCTTTGCTGAGAACTGTTACAAGCTGCTGTGTGCATGTGATTGCAAGGATGAGGCAGTCAAAAAGCAAGAAGTTCATGTTTAATCAAGTTAAAGAGGATGTTGTTCCTGGCAGCCTGAGCCCAAAGGTGCCACAGCATGACGCAAGGAGGCCTCTGCGCTGCATCCGTTGTAGTGAGTGGGGACATGCTGTTGCCCATTGCCCCTTGTCACAGGAATGTTTGTGGAATAACCAAGCTGGATGGGAGGTTGATGAATTCTGGAGCTCATCTACTAATGATTGTGATCAGCTGTGTCCTCAGAAGTGGTATCCAATGGCAACGAGTGAGAGCCAGTCATGGAGGAGATGCCAAGAAGTGAGCTCAGCATGGTCTGAGAAGATGTCTCCACCTTGTAGGACCAGTAAAAAGGGGCCAGTGACATGTGAGACAGCGAATGAATGGTTCAAGCGGAATCGCAAAGAGTCGGGTGCACTGCAAGGGGCTGAGATCTTGGCCTCTGACTATATGCAACCCATGCTGCCTACAGAGGAGGTGGGAGACTTCCTTGTAAGATTTGAAAAAGTTGCTGTAAAGAGAAAATGGCCTAGGGACCGGTGGCCAAAACTGCTGCAAACCTTATTGCGGATAGAGTTCCGGTCGGTTTACCATTTGATGGATGGGGGCCAGGATGACTATCGCAAGTTTAAAGAGGAAATCCTTCTTAGAGGAGAGTTCCATCGGATCATGGGCCGCCAGCAATGCTCCAGGATGGGAGAAGTGTCGCCGGAAGTCCTAGGAATTGGAAATCCAGAGAAACGTAAGGTTTTCTGTCATGGCCACTTAGGCAAAGGGGTCAGTCCAGAAAGGAGAGTATATCAGCCTGAATCCTGCATGAGGTATAGCCAACCAGCTTTGGAGTGCAAGTCTGCAGTTACCCCTAGCAACAAGGATCTTGTGTTACCTACAGGGGGCGTCAGTGGGTCCAGAAAGGCTGCAGTTTTGCTCCATGGCCACATGGGGGAGTCAGCCTATGGAGACACCACACCAGTGAGACAACGCACTCAAGTGAAGGCTATGACATCAGCTGCAGGAACTGGTAAGACTGTTTCAGTTTGTGATGCTGAACCCAGTGAAGTGGGAGTATGTCCAGTGGGGAGATCCGCAGTACAAATGGACATAGACTTTCTGCATTGTGCTACCCAGAGCAGTGGGGAGGCGCAGCGTAAAGCCCAACTAGACGCAGGGCTAAAGACTGAAAAGGACATGGGGACTCTGCATATGCCTGCTATGATCCAGCAGATGGCTGGGAAAATTGAGCTAGGGGTGACCAAAACAGTGCTGGTACCATGTTCCCTAGTGACAGCTGCTGCAGGGTTGCCCAGGGAAACTTCCAAGGAGCTTGCAGTGTTGGAGCAGAGAGTTTCCCAGGTCAGCTATGGAGCTGCCCAAATAGGCAAAAGTGCCCCTTTACAGAGAGCAGGTGCTGTGAAGAGTCGCTCAGAGGTTATGGTGGCTCATAAACAAACCACAAAAACAGCAGTTGTGTCTACATGTAATGAGAATGCTAATGATCGTACTAACAAAAGTGATACTATTGCTAAACGTGATGAGTGTAATGACATTGAAACATGTATTTCTTGTAATGTCATATCTGAGAGTGAGGTTGGTAATGTGTTCACTACCAGTGATGAGAGTAGGAGATCTCCCATGACAGGCAGAGGCACAGGATTGTCCATGGAAGTCTCATGGGGACTCCATGTGTTGGAGTCAGAGGCTGCCCAGGATGGTTCTGGTGCTATGCTGGTGGAACAAGGGGGGACTAATTCACACAGTGAGAGCGTGTGGGCGCAGCCCCACAACCCTACATGTAGCCCAGTGGGCAAGGGGTTAATTCAGCCTGCAAAAGTTGAGTGTACAAAGCTGAATGTGTCTGTAATGCCACCAGAAAAAGGTGTTCAAAATGGTGTGCTGCACCAAGCTTTAGGTGATGAAGCATCACCCCAATGCAACGTTGATAAAAGTGTGGTGTTACAAAATGATGTATATAGAAATGACGAATGTGCAGTTAAAGCTAATGAATCCCAGGGTTCTGTGCGGCTTTCTACAGCAGGTGATGCAACGCTGTGGAACACCCATGGTGGAACCACAATGGACTGGGACAGCTGGGCCAAACAATTGCTAGCCTTGCTGGCTAAGGCTAGCTTAAGTAACAAGGGTGTGGACACAACTGCTATGCCAGACAGGGGGATCGCAGAGCCGCCGGTGGTTGAGGGCGTCCTGGTCCCTGCAAAGGTTGCTGCCCTCCACTCTGAAGAAACAGTTCAGGGCACTGGCATCGCAGATGTGTTGGCCACAGCCCCACAGCTAAATGATATTGAGTATCAAAGTGATAGTGTGACTTGTAATGACCTGCAGAGGCTCACCAACACTGGTGCAGAAGGGATAAGTGTGAGACATGTGTCTGACAGCTCTCCAGGGGAGAAACAAGCTGTGATGATGAGTACCTCCAAGGAGGATGAGGTCTCTTCAAATGTCTCACCCTCTCAACCTGCAGTCGCTGAGCCCCTCCATGTCTTGGACAGGGTAAAGGACCCTAGAAAGTTCTGGTGTTTAGACATGGGATGTTTAGAGATGACAGAAACCTTACTGGAAATGCTAGAGTTGGTAAAAATGAACTTACTGTATACTTGGGTATCTCCACCGCAGTTGGACCAGGTGGTGCTGCGTAGCACCAATGGGT